>NW_027361761.1:9710000-10380000 GCF_039654945.1 Dendrobates tinctorius | reverse complement strand
GGCAATAAGAAAATTTATGACACTGCGATGCAGATCCACTGGGGCGGTTGGTGATGCAGCACAGATGTTACAGCTCTCCACGGGTAGAGCTAGCCCCCAGGGCAGTTATAGGGTTGATTGGAAGATGGAGTTACTCTAATGCAGGGCAGGTGACGCAATGAATAATCTGAGGACACAGCAGGGTGCAGTCTTCACACTTTTACTCACAGTCTTTCAGGTTACAATCACCAGCTGGGGTGCTGTGTTCTCTGGGTCAGTGTCAGTGGTCCAGCCAGCTCCCGGGTAATTTGGGATACACTTTACCAGGACCCCCTTCTTATGTTCCTTCTCTGGTTCTCTCTCTGCGCTGGCTCCCGCCTCTCCTGCCCTGCGCCTCATATCCAGTGTCCCAAGCTAGCAGCCTCGGATCCTGTTGGGCGATGATCTCCTGGTCCCCTTGACCCTATGTGGCTGCCTTTTCAGCGATTGTGTGTGGATTTGGCTGTCGCACATACAGAAACTCCAGCTAGCTGAGTCCTAGAGTCTCTCCACTAGTCTGGTTCTGGTCCCCAACTGTGACCTGGTCCTTACACTCGACTACAGTCGGCGTGGTTTTGTGTGCCATGGGTGGATTCTTCACTTCCCTGGCCCCTAGGACCCCTTCTTCTCTCCTCCCTACTCTCCAGTCCTGGGACGAGCTCCTCACTCCTTCAATCCCTTCCACAAACTAACTTCTCCTCTTTAATCCTCCCCCAACTGTCAATATACCTCTGAGTCTCCTACTCTATCCACTTCCTCCACCCACACCCTCTACCTAGTTCCTCTCTGGCCTGGAGAGGTGTGGTGTTGGGTGCTAGTGTGTTGGTACCCGGTAGTGCCCCCTCCTTACCCGAGAGTGTGGTACCACACCTCTGGCTGAGGTGCAGTACCTCTGTGGCGACTGGCGACTGGTGTTTGGAGGAGTCAAGCATCTAAGTGCCGACTCATATGTCTGACATCCTTTTTTGGGGGGATACATCAATCAAACTCACTAGATATTATTTAATGCATTTGATTAGTTATTGTTTTGGGAGAAATTAAAGTGCATTCCTATATTATATTGCTGTATTTCGGCAGGTCAGATGTTCTTGAAGGCTATTTACCCTCATTCTTGGTGCTGAACAATTTGTTAGGCATATCTGTAAATCTATTGGGCTTCAACATTTTGTTATAGCGGGAGAGGCAAGACATAGCCCTATTGTGGGCAACAGAGTTTTTCGTGGTTTTTAAATGTTTTTTATTGTGCTTAGTTCTGTGTATACCAATAAAGTATTGATATATTGATGGTGATCCCCGAAGTATTACATTCTTCTTTTTCTTGTTATGATGTCCTCTTATTGCATTTTGCAATTCAATTTGCAAGTTGCGGCTCCAAAAAACACCCATAATTTTGGTGATTCAATTTTTTTTTCGGGTTATGTCATTTAACGATTGAACTTTTTTTATGCAGCGATAGCAAATATGTAATTTTTTTTAGCTGCGTTATTTTTAATGGAGCAAAGGGGGGACTTAAACGTTTGCATTTTTTTTTTAGTTTTTTTACATTTAACTTTTTAAAGGGACACGAGTTTTGACGTACATGCCCATCAAAAGTCGTGAAGTGGTTGATAACGTAGTAAAACGAATTGTTGATGTGAACAAGTATTACATTAGCAAAGAAAGTTAAGACATTTAAGGCGTTCACTATACTATGTACACATATGAGTAACTTTGCGTCCGTATGTTTGTCTCTATACCTTTGAACTTCTTCTCATTGACTCATTTTTCTCTTTAAACATGTGAAATTTAATCTACTGTACTTAGAGGTTTATTGTGTCCACAATCATCAAATGCCAGTTTGATTTCTCATCATTACGCTGTACATAAACTATCACTACGTACTTTGCTCAAGGTCATATGTACTGACATGATCCAACTATATTTGTATTTGAAATTTTCCAGTTTATTATATCTTTATTTTTTCATCTACATTATCATCTCTATACAATTTAGCAAAGTAGAATTTCTTATAGTTTTTACATTTGTGACCACCTCATTTCATACTAAATTTGCAATAATGTCCAGCACATGTTCTCCACTGATCTTTAGCATCCAATGGTACACCGCTCTTGCTGGCATAGTCACATTTCCTATATATGAAATATAGGAGCTTGTATGTTCTCCCCGTGTTTGTGTGGGTTTCCTCTGGGTACTATTTTTTCCTCCCAAATTCCAAAGACATACTGATAGGGAATTTAGATTGTGAGTCGGGGACAGTGATGATAATGTGTGCAAACTGTAAAGCGCTGCAGAATATGTTAGCGCTATATAAAAATAAAGATTATTATTATTTGATAAATGCCTGGGTCAGGTCACGAGGTCTATGTACTTCATGACCAGACATTTTACTATCTGCCAACACATGCAAAGATTCCAAACACCAAGCAAGTGTTTCTATATTCATGACATCAATGCTGACAATTAGAGATGAGCCGATCTTTTGAAACTCGAATTCGCAGGCTTTGCCAAATTTTACCAAAAGGTTCGATTTGCAGCAAATAAATTTGTGAATCTCAATATTGTAAAGCTTGCATTTGCTGGGAAAATACAAATGGGTAAAGGAACAAAGACAGAGAACCCCACTAATCATACGAGCTTATACAAGATAGGAGAAAGAGGACCCCACTCATCATAGGATCTTACACTCTACAGAAGAGAGAGCTAAGATCCTGCTGACCATAAGAGCTTACACTCTACTGGAGAGAGAGGAGCCCACTGACCATAAGAACTTACACTCTACAGGAGAAAGAGAGAAGACCCCGCTGACCATAAGAGCATACACTCTACAGAAGAGAGAGGACCTCTCCGACCATAAGAGCTTACATTCCACAGGCTAGAGAAAGGACCCCACTGACTATAAGAGCTAACACTCTAAAGAAGAGAGAGGAGCCCACAGATCATAGTTTACACTCTACAGGAGAGAGAGGAACCTGCTGACCATAAGAGCTTACACTCTACATGAGAGAGAGAGGACCTCACTGACCATAAGATGTTACACACTACAGGAGAGAGAGAGGACCCAGCTGATCATAAGAGCTTGCACTCTACAGGAGAGAGAGGATCCTGCTGATCATAAGAGCTTACACTCTACAGGAGAGAGAGAGGATCCTGCTGATCATAAGAGCTTACACTCTACAGGAGAGAGAGAGGACCTCACTGACCATAAGAGCTTATACTCTATTGGAGAGAGAGAGGACACCATTGACCATAAGAGCTTACACTCTACAGGAGAGAGAGGATCTGTGACACCCCAGAGTCTGGTTGTCACAGTGACATTACCTCCCTCTAATGGGTAAAGTCATGCTTGGAGGCAGAAAGGGACCCCCATGCCAGGCAGCATAGATTTAATCACAATTTCCTGCTGCAGGTCAGAAAAGGGAGATGCCTTATAAATTCTGGCCAGCAGAGGGGGTTGGTGAGTCAGCTAGAAATCAGCTGAGGGAGTTGTCATGGAAACGAAGCAGCTGTGAGTTGTGAGGAGAAATGATGACAGTTAAATGTGAGGACATGAGGTAAAGAGATCATTCTGGAAGATCCTGTCAGATGAAGACAGGTAGCTGATCGGAGAGAAGCTCGATAGGCAGAGCTGATCTGTGAAAAGGGAAAGGACAAGAACAGAGACAGAGACATTCTAGGGAAGCTAAAATACTGCTTATAGCAGACCCCTGAGTGAAGCGCTAATAAAGAGAAAAGGGACATCAGAGTCCTAGGCTGACAGGAGCTGTAAGTCCTGAAACCCGAATCTGAAAGTACAGGGGATTGTAAATTCCTGTGCACATTGAACACCTGAGGGCATGGCAGCGGATAAGGAGCCCATGGCCGACGGTGAAGAGAATGGTACCCGTGGAATAGGCTCACGCTGACAGCCGTACAGGTTAGTGAAACCACCACGAATAGAGGGTCATAGCTTAGCTATATACAGCGGAGACCCACACACAAAGCGCAGAAAGGAAGGTCCTAAATCCCCACCTGGCAAGGTGGATCCCCTGAATGCCTCCAGGCGAGCCAGACTCATTCCATCACCTGTATGTGGTACTCCGGACTGCAACCTATTACCAGTAAAAGGTAAAGAAACTGCACCTCTCTGTTTCTTTCTCTCATTTATCTGCACCACAACGTTTACAGCCACTTTTACTATTTATTTAACATCTTTGCCCTGGGACTACAGCCCTACCTGTGGAGGGCTACAACATCATAGCTGCGTCCAACATCCATCCCAGAGATGCAACACCGCAGCACTGGTCACCTCTGACTAGAATACCACAGGTGGCATCACGTGTTTCACCATCTAATAACTTTATTTTCATTTTTACCACATAAATACCACATAACTTTCCCCTATTTTATTACTGGATGCCTCTGGGCCACGGACCGGGTCACCGCTGGCGTGACACCGTCCACCCATGGAAGTCGACGGGCCCGGTACCCAGTACCCCCTGGCCCCGCGGGGCGCTCCAGATCCTGTTGATCATAAGAGCTTACACTCTACAGGAGGGAAAGAGGACCTCACTGACCATAAGAGCTTATACTCTACTGGAGAGAGAAAGGACACCACTGACCATAAGAGCTTACACTCTACAGGAGAGAGAGAGGATCCTGCTGATCATAAGAGCTTACATCCTACAGGAGAGAGAGAGGACCCCACTGACCATAAGAGCTTACACTCTTCAGGAGAGAGAGAACCCCACTGACAATAAGAGCTTACACTCTTCAGGAGAGAGAGGACCCTGCTGACCATAAGAGTTAACACTCTATAGGAGATAGAGGACCCCGCTGACCATAAGAACTTATACTCTACAGGAGAAAAAGGAACCCGCTGATGATGAGCTTACACTCTACAGGAGAGAGAGGACCCCGCTGATGATAAGAGCTTACACTCTACGAGACAGAGAGGACCCTGATGACCATAAGGCTGTGTGCACACGCTGCGGATTAGGTGCGGATTCATCCGCGCGGATTTTGTAAAATCCGCAGGTGAAACCGCAGGTCAAAATACCTGCGGTTTTACCTGCGGATTGCTCTGCGGTTTTGCCCTGCGGTTTTACATCTCCTCAATGGAGGAGATGGCAAACCGCAGCAGAATCCGCAGAAAGAATTGACATGTCAATTCTTTCTGCGGATTGAAAACCGCAGATAATCCGCGCGGAAAATTCCGCACTGTCTGCATTGCGGTTTTTGATTCCCATAGGGAATCATGGTACTGTACACCGCAGCAAAAACTGCTGCGGGTCCGCAGCGGCCAAAACCGCTGCGGAACCGCAGCAAATTCCGCAGCGTGTGCACACAGTCTAAGAGCTTGCACTCTACAGAAGAGAAAGAACCCAGCTGGCCATAAGAGTTTGCACTCTACAGGAGAGAGAGGACCCTACTGACCATAAGATCTTACACTCTACAGGAGAGAGAGGACTCCACTGATCATCAGAGCTTACATCTACAGGAGAGAGAGAGGACCATGTAGCTCTCTCTTAGTGGGTGCCAAGGTTACACAACATTTAAAGTGCTCACTGCATTATATGAAAATCTTATAAGATATGTTCCAAGATGGGAGACTCAATATTTGTAGCTGTATATGGCAGACAGCCTGTCTCATTTTACTTAGAATCATATAAAACCAGACATTAATCGCCTGGTATATTCCTCATTAGCTAATAATGTGAGTAGGTGTTAATCTGGATTAGGAAATTGATAAATGGGCACCTCACTGGGCCAAGCTGATAGTAGTACCAGAGAAATGTCACCCACAAAGTTAATCTCACAGTAGAAGCTTTTTTGCATTTTGCATGCCAGAAATACTGCCTCAGTTCCTGACTGGAGTATTTCTGGCACGGTGGATGGAGAAGCATGACACTTGTAAGATGCGCCAAATTAATTAAGTGGCGTGCACCTCTTAATGAATTGGGTGCCTTGTACTCTATCAAGAATGGCATCTTTTAACAGTTAATAGCTGCATCTTTCCCCACTCATGATAGCTAATCTAGTCAGCCATCATGTGCCTTTAAAAGCCGTGGGTGAATCTGAGCTATGCCCCCGGGTCTGTTAACCTTTTAAATTCCACTATCAATCTCTGACAGATGTATTAACCCTTCTGATGTTTCTTCTATTGCTGTATGGCACAGCATTCGTATTGTGATTTGCACAGCCTGCAATGTAAGTCCACTGTCTCTATGTCGTATGTGGAACCTGAAGAAGGGGTCATAATAACCTTGAAACGCGTTGAATAAACCACCGTTCAATCTCATCATCCTTTTGAATTTTATTGTCAAGGCAGAGCAGACTTAATCCACATTTCCTACACAGTATATCACTTCATAAAAGCAACTCCAGGTAGCATGATACAGTTAGGTCCATATATATTTGGACAGAGACAACATTTTTCTAATTTTGGTTCTAGACATTACCACAATGAATTTTAAACAAAACAATTCAGATGCAGTTGAAGATCAGACTTTCAGCTTTCATTTGAGGGTATCCACATTAAAATTGGATGAAGGGTTTAGGAGTTTCAGCTCCTTAACATGTGCCACCCTGTTTTTATAGGGACCAAAAGTAATTGGACAGATTAAATAATTGTAAATAAAATGTTCATTTCTAGTATTTGGTTGAATCCCTTTGTTGGCAATGACTGCCTAAAGTCTTGAACTCATGGACATCACCAGACGCTGTGTTTCCTCCTTTTTGATGCTCTGCCAGGCCTTCACTGCGGTGGTTTTCAGTTGCTGTTTGTTTGTGGGCCTTTCTGTCTGAAGTTTAGTCTTTAACAAGTGAAATGCATGATCAATTGGGTTGAGATCAGGTGACTGACTTGGCCATTCAAGAATATTCCACTTCTTTGCTTTAATAAACTCCTGGGTTGCTTTGGCTTTATGTTTTGGGTCTTTGTCCATCTGTAGTATGAAACGACAAACAATCAGTTTGGCTGCATTTGGCTGGATCTGAGCGCACAGTATGGCTCTGAATACCTCAGAATTCATTCGGCTGCATCTGTCCTGTGTCACATCATCAATAAACACTAGTGACCCAGTGCCACTGGCAGCCATGCATGCCCAAGCCATCACACTGCCTCCGCCGTGTTTTACAGATGATGTGGAATGCTTTGGATCATGAGCTGTACCACACCTTCACCATACTTTTCTCTTTCCATCATTCTGGTGGAGGTTGATCTTGGTTTCATCTGCTGGCTTTTTTAGTTTTTTAGCAAAGTCCAGTCTAGCCTTTTTATTCTTGACGCTTATAAGTGGCTTGCACCGTGCAGTGAACCCTCTGTATTTACTTTCATGCAGTCTTCTCTTTATGTATCACAAAGGTTATGTCACTGTCAGGTGACCCAATAACCAAGAGTGTCACTCATTTCATAAAATACATGTTTTATTAAACATTAATTGACATACAACCATAAAACCATTGCCTCAAGCCAACACTTATAGGAAGGAGAAACAGCAAAAGGATACAATTCCAATTGTATAATGTGTCAAAATTTAAAGAAAATGACTACAGTATCCTGAATAATATAATATGCCCAACAATATACTTAGTATTTATTGATTAGATACATTTTTAATTAAACTATAGAACATTGCATGCAAAAAACCTGCATATATGTGAATGAAATTTACTGCCTTAATTTGAATAGAATCTAACACACAATTCACACCATTAAATAACTATTCATTAATCAGCTATTGCTGCTGCTACACCACCATAGCCTAACACATATGTGGATTCTAATCACCCACAATATGCAATATATGCAGCCATTGCTGCTACAGCACTACCACAGCCTCTCATGTATGCAGGTTAAAATGACCCAAAGCATGAAAATAAATGTGATGAATAAATCGCCAAATACAGTGGGGAAAAAAAGTATTTAGTCAGTCAGCAATAGTGCAAGTTCCACCACTTAAAAAGATGAGAGGCGTCTGTAATTTACATCATAGGTAGACCTCAACTATGGGAGACAAACTGAGAAAAAAAAATCCAGAAAATCACATTGTCTGTTTTTTTTTCATTTTATTTGCATATTATGGTGGAAAATAAGTATTTGGTCAGAAACAAGCAATCAAGGTTTCTGGCTCTCACAGACCTGTAACTTCTTCTTTAAGAGTCTCCTCTTTCCTCCACTCATTACCTGTAGTAATGGCACCTGTTTAAACTTGTTATCAGTATAAAAAGACACCTGTGCACACCCTCAAACAGTCTGACTCCAAACTCCACTATGGTGAAGACCAAAGAGCTGTCAAAGGACACCAGAAACAAAATTGTAGCCCTGCACCAGGCTGGGAAGACTGAATCTGCAATAGCCAACCAGCTTGGAGTGAAGAAATCAACTGTGGGAGCAATAATTAGAAAATGGAAGACATACAAGACCACTGATAATCTCCCTCGATCTGGTGCTCCACACAAAATCCCACCCCGTGGGGACAGAATGATCACAAGAACGGTGAGCAAAAATCCCAGAACCACGCGGGGGGACCTAGTGAATGAACTGCAGAGAGCTGGGACCAATGTAACAAGGCCTACCATAAGTAACACACTACGCCACCATGGACTCAGATCCTGCAGTGCCAGACGTGTCCCACTGCTTAAGCCTGTACATGTCCGGGCCCGTCTGAAGTTTGCTAGAGAGCATTTGGATGATCCAGAGGAGTTTTGGGAGAATGTCCTATGGTCTGATGAAACCAAACTGGAACTGTTTGGTAGAAACACAACTTGTCGTGTTTGGAGGAAAAAGAATACTGAGTTGCATCCATCAAACACCATACCTACTGTAAAGCATGGTGGTGGAAACATCATGCTTTGGGGCTGTTTCTCTGCAAAGGGGCCAGGACGACTGATCCGGGTACATGAAAGTATGAATGGGGCCATGTATTGTGAGATTTTGCGTGCAAACCTCCTTCCATCAGCAAGGGCATTGAAGATGAAACGTGGCTTGGTCTTTCAACATGACAATGACCCAAAGCACACCGCCAGGGCAACGAAGAAGTGGCTTCGTAAGAAGCATTTCAAGGTCCTGGAGTGGCCTAGCCAGTCTCCAGATCTCAACCCTATAGAAAACCTTTGGAGGGAGTTGAAAGTCCGTGTTGCCAAGCGAAAAGCCAAAAACATCACTGCTCTAGAGGAGATCTGCATGGAGGAATGGGCCAACATACCAACAACAGTGTGTGGCAACCTTGTGAAGACTTACAGAAAACGTTTGACCTCTGTCATTGCCAACAAAGGATATATCACAAAGTATTGAGATGAAATTTTGTTTCTGACCAAATACTAATTTTCCACCATAATATGCAAATAAAATAAAAAAAAAACAGACAATGTGATTTTCTGGATTTTTTTTTTCTCAGTTTGTCTCCCATAGTTGAGGTCTACCTATGATGTAAATTACAGACGCCTCTCATCTTTTTAAGTGGTGGAACTTGCACTATTGCTGACTGACTAAATACTTTTTTTCCCCACTGTACATATTACTTGAGCGGTGTGCACAGTGGAGTTAGGCATAGAGTAGGATCTGCTTCCCTCCACCCCAACGCGCATTTCGCAATACTCCTCTTAGAATACTTTGACTGCAAGTGGGCGGTCTTGAGCCATATAGCTCCTCCTTTCAATGATTTCATTGGATGTTACTTTCATGATTCAAGAACAATGCCCTCCCAGCTTTCCTTGTGTTCATTGGACTGCGATGTGTATAAGAAGGGTGACGTGGGAGAAATAGACACACCCCCAGGAAGAAGCACGGGCGAAACGCGCGTTGGGGTGGAGGGAAGCAGCATCCTACTCTATGCCTAACTCCACTGTGCACACCGCTCAGGTAATATGTATTTGGCCAATCATTCATCACATTTATTTTCATGCTTTAGGTCATTTTAACCTGCATACATGAGAGGCTGTGGTAGCGCTGTAGCAACAATGGCTGCATATATTGCATATTGTGGGTGATTAGAATCCACATATGTGTTAGGCTATGGTGGTGTAGCAGCAGCAATAGCTGATTAATGAATAGTTATTTAATGGTGTGAATTGTGTGTTAGATTCTATTCAAATTAAGGCAGTAAATTTCATTCACATCTATGCAGGTTTTTGCATGCAATTTTCTGCAGCCATGTGTAAGGCTATGGCGGTGTAGCAGCAGCAACAGCTGATTAATGAATAGTCATTCAATGGTGTGAATTATGTGCTAGATTCTATTCAAATTAAGGCTGTACATTTTATTCACATCTATGCAGGTTTTTGCATGCAATTTTCTGCAGCCATGTGTAAGGCTATGGCGGTGTAGCAGCAGCAACAGCTGATTAATGAATAGTCATTCAATGGTGTGAATTGTGTGTTAGATTCTATTCAAATTAAGGCAGTAAATTTCATTCACATCTATGCAGGTTTTTTGCATGCAATTTTCTACAGCCATGCTATGGTGGTGTAGCAGCAGCAACAGCTGATTAATGAATAGTTATGGTGTGAATTATGTGTTAGATTCTATTCAAATTAAGGCAGTAAATTTTATTCACATCTATGCAGGTTTTTTGCATGCAATTTTCTATAGTTTAATTAAAAATGTATCTATTCAATAAATACTAAGTATATTGTTGGGCATATTATATTATTCAGGATACTGTAGTCATTTTCTTTAAATTTTGACACATTATATAATTGGAATTGTATCCTTTTGCTGTTTCTCCTTCCTATAAGTGTTGGTTTGAGGCAATGGTTTTATGGCTGTATGTCAATTAATGTTTAATGAAACATGTATTTTATGAAATGAGTGACACTCTGGGTTATTGGGTCACCTGACAGTGACATAACCTTTGTGATATATTTGTGCATTGAGAGTGTAGCCCGCTCCTTTGAAGGATAATGGGCTTGGGTATTGTGCTTACTAGTCTTCTCTTTATGGTAGATTTGGACATTGATACGCCTACCTCCTAGAGAGTGTTGTTCACTTGGTTGGCTGTTGTGAAGGGGTTTCTCTTCACCATGGAGATTATTCTGCGATCATCCACCACTGTTGTCTTCCGTGGGCTCCCAGGTCTTTTTGCATTGATGAGTTCACCAGTGCTTGCTTTCTTTCTTTCTTTCTTTCTTTCTTTCTTTCTTTCTTTCTTTCTTTCTTTCTCAGGATGTACCCAACTGTAGATTTTGCCACTCCTAATGGTGTAGCAATTTCTCGGATGGGTTTTTTCTGTTTTTGCAGCTTAAGGATGGCTTGTTTCACCTGCATGGAGAACTCCTTTGACCGCATGTTTCCTTCACAGCAAAACCTTCCAAATGCAAGCACCACACCTCAAATCAACTCCAGGCCTTTTTGTCTGCTTAATTGAGAATGACATAATGAAGGGATTGCCCACACCTGTCCATGAAATAGCCTTGGAGTCAATTGTCCAATTACTTTTGGTCCCTTTAAAAGAAGGGTGGCACATGTTAAGGAGCTGAAACTCGTAAACCCTTCATCCAATTTTAATGTGGATACCCTCAAATGAAAGCTGAAAGTCTGAACTTCAACTGCATCTCAATTGTTTTGTTTAAAATTCATTGTGGTAATGTCTAGAACCAAAATTAGAAAAATGTTGTCTCTATCCAAATATATATGGACCTAACTGTATTCTCAGAGGCAAAAGTGCAAAATTAACACAGAAACAATCCAAAAACTGGATAAGGCTTAAGCTCCATGAAAGATATAATAAAGCAGCTTTCTTATCCCCTTGAGAAAGCTACTCTACTCTAGGCGAAACACGTGTCAGGGGTCTCCGCTAGGTCCACACCTGGTGTCCTGTGCCTGCTCCCTATACTGGTAAGCGTTGCCCCACCTGATTTATATGTCTGTCATGATAACTCACATGACTATGAGTACCTTGATATCAGATGGGGGTGATTCTCTGCCTAGGTATTATGTTGCTGGCATAGTACATTGGGATTGGGGTCTTGGGTTTACACCTGGTGTCCTGTGCCTGTTGTATTTTACATTGGTCCATGTTGCCCCATTTTGATCTGTATACCGGTCATGATAATTCACATGGCTATGAGTACCTTTGACTCTCTTTAGGGGCAATCTTGTGCCTGGTTATTAGCACATTTTTGCCAGCATAGGACATTGGGATTTTCCCTTAATTTGTCCTTCCTTTTTTGTATCTTAAACAGTCTACTTATGTACTTTATTAAGACTATTTTTGTCTGTTTTGATATGATAATAATAAAATTTGTTATTTTATATATATACTCCTTTTTTCTCCTTTATTACAGTATATCACTTCATATGGTCGTTGACCAGCCCGTGGATCTGCAGCAGCCGACATCTATGCATGCTTTTACTCAACATCACCAGGTGAGCAGATTTCTTGAAGACTCTCTCGTCTAATTTGTGGGATAAGACCCTATTTGCGCTTTGTGTTTCCCTTTTTTTCAAATAATAATCTCTGACATCGGCATTTAACATACACCGGCAGGGGAATGTGCCATTCCACACCCTCTTCGGTGCTCCCATGATGACCTGCTAATGACCATGGGTGGCGTCCATATTCATGGAATATAAATTGCCTTTCATGCAGCGTGTAGGCGCATGTTCACACAGGCCACTAAATAGACAAAACCAAAGATGAAAACAAAATGAGCAAATACCCTGCAGTATATAAATAGCAATAGCGCATGAAATTCATAAAGAGCGCATAGCTAACATACTTTTGATCAAGAAAAACAAAAGCCATCCTACCATGTCACAGTGACCCTTTTTGAGATGGTACTCGCCGTCTTGTCTGTTAACTGGCCAGTGTAAATATGTGCCCACACATACATACCAACTTATGGTAACTCATCTTTTTAGGTTTTTGGTTCAAGTATTTTCCGCTCTGTGCAAAAATAACTCCCCATGACTGGGCGTCCATTAGTCGAGGTCTCAGTCCTGCTCATCCCATATACGTTTTTATGTCATTTGACATATGGTAAGGTTCTAATACTAGAGGTTAGGACTCTCCCAAATAGGGTCACCTTGATACGGTGGGATGGCAATTACATTTTTTGTAATCAAAATTCTGTTAACTAAGTTCACTATGTTATTTTCATGCACTGTTTCTATTTATTCATTTATTTATTTACTGCAGGGTATTTGCTCATTTTCTTTTTATCTTAGGTTTTGTATGAATAGCACGAGCGACAAGATATTCACAGTCTCCCATGGGGACTATTAAAATACGGTAAAAAGGAAAAAAAGTTTTTAAAAATCTGAAAAAAAAGTAAAAAGAAAATACAAGTTCAAATCAGCTTTGCCCCCTTTCAAAATTAAACAATTAAAAAATACACATATTTGGTATCTCTTCATTTGTAAAAGTCTGATCTATCAAAATACAAAATATATTAATCCAATCGGTAAACATCGTAATGAGAAAAAAAAATTATTCCAAAATTACGGCTTCTTCATCATAGCAATAAAATGCAATAGAAGGATCACTGTATCTACTCCAAAATGGTATCAGTAAAAAAAATTGTCAGCTCAGGGCACAAAAAATAAACCATCACAGATCTATATCCAAAAACATGTGAACGTTATGGGTCTCAGAAAATGACGACAAAAGCAAAATTTTATTTTTATATATTTCTGAATTTTTATTCACCACTTAAATAAAAAAAAAAAAGTATACAAAGTTAGTATCTTTGTACTGTTACTGACCTGGAGAATCATATTGTCATGTCAGTTTAACAGCATAGTGAACATGGTAAATAAAAAAAAACAAAAAACAATTGTGAAATTGCACTTTTTTTTCAATTTCAACACACGTTGAGATTTTTTTCCCATTTTCCAGTGCACTATTTGGTAGAATGAATTGCGTCATTCAAAAGTACAACTAGTTTCTCAAAAAAATTAGCTATATTGATGGCAAAATATAAAAGATATGTCTCTTTGAAAAAGGGGAGGAAAGAATGAAAATTAAAAAACGGAAAACTGACATGTCATGGAGGGTTTAACCCTATCAAGACATGTGTGGTACATGTATGGCGCAAGTCAAAAGCGGGTTGTGGAGACATGGGGGGGCAGTGGGTGCTCTAGTCCGCTAGCCGAAACCTCATGGACCAGGCTCATCCCTTTGAACGCCCACTCTCTTTTACCGTGGGCATAATGCTACTCAGACAATACAAAGTGAGGGTAAAACAGTGTGGCAATACTTTATTGAACCACAAAACAGGAAATTAACATATAGAACAGTCGCAGCAAAATACTCAAGATTGGGCAAAATTACAGAGTCTCACCCTTCCGCTAACTCACCCATCTGTGAAACGCACAGAGAGGTGTAACAACAAGCTTAAGAAGTTGACAGTCCATTGAAATGCATGACCAGGTGACCCGAGGGTCAAAACCTGACCTCTCCGAACATTTCCAAAGAGCCAGGTGACCAGTAGATCTCAATCCTGGCTTTCCAAACATATTATAGAATCATAGAATCATAGAATCGTAGAGTTGGAAAGGACCTCCTGGGCCATCTGGTCCAACCCCCTGCTCAAAGCAGGCTTCGCTAAATCATCCCAGTCAGATGTCTGTCCAGCCTCTGTTTGAAGACTTCCATTGAAGGAGAACTCACCACTTCTCGCAGCACCTTGTTCCACTCATTGATCTCTCTGTTAAAAAGTTTTTTCTAATACCTAATCTGTGTCTCCTCCCATTCAGTTTCATCCCATTGCTTCTAGTCTTTCCTTGTGCAAATGAGAATAAAGTTGATCCTTCTACAATGTGACAGCCCTTTAGATATTTGTAGACAGTTATTAAGTCTCTTCTCAGTCTTCTCTTTTGCAAACTAAACATTCCCAAATCCTGCAACCTTTCCTCATAAGACAGGGTTTGCAGACCGGTCACCATTCTGGTCGCTCTTTTCTGAACCTGCTCCAGTTTGTTGATGTCTTTTTTAAAATGTGGTGCCCAAAACTGGACACAATATTCCAGATGAGGTCTGACCAAAGAGGAGTAGAGGGAAATAATGACTTCACGTGATCTAGACTGTATGCTTCTGTTAATACATTCAAGAATTGCATTTGCCTTTTTTGCTGCTGCATCACACTGTTGACTCATATTCAGTCTGTGATCTATTAGTATACCCAAGTCTTTTTCACATGTGCTGTCACTTAGCCCTATTCCTCCCATTCTGTATATGCTTTTTTCATTGTTATTGCCCAGATGTAGTACTTTGCATTTTTCCCTGTTAAAAACCATTCTGTTAGTTGCTGCCCACTTCTCCAGTTTATTTATATCTTTTTGAATCCTCTCTCTCTCTTCTCTAGTATTAGCTATCCCTCCTAGCTTTGTGTCATAAGCATATTTAATCAGTTTACCCTCAATTCCTTCATCTAAATCATTCATGGGTCTCAGGTGACTGGTGGTTCCACATCCTGACCTCCCCAAATGTATCCATGGGTTCAGTGATGGTCAATGGAACAGATCTGTATTCTTTCAGCAGGGGCCACGGTCCCCTAAGCTGACATTCTGTAAAATGTCAAATCATAGAATTGAATCATAGAATCGTAGAGTTGGAAGGGACCTCCTGGGCCATCTGGTCCAACCCCCTGCTCAAAGCAGGATTCGCTAAATCATCCCAGTCAGATGTCTGTCCAGCCTCTGTTTGAAGACTTCCATTGAAGGAGAACTCACCACTTCTCGTGGCAGCCTGTTCCACTCATTGATCACTCTAACTGTCAAAAAGTTTTTTCTAATATCTAATCTGTGTCTCCTCCCATTCAGTTTCATCCCATTGCTTCTAGTCTTTCCTTGTGCAAATGAGAATAAAGTTGATCCCTCTACAATGTGACAGCCCTTTAGATATTTGTAGACAGCAATTAAGTCTCCTCTCAGTCTTCTCTTTTGCAAACTAAACATTCCCAAATCCTGCAACCTTTCCTCATAAGACAGGGTTTGCAGACCGGTCACCATTCTGGTCGCTCTTTTCTGAACTTGCTCCAGTTTGTTGATGTCTTTTTTAAAATGTGGTGCCCAAAACTGGACACAATATTCCAGATGAGGTCTGACCAAAGAGGAGTAGAGGGAAATAATGACTTCACGTGATCTAGACTGTATGCTTCTGTTAATACATCCTAGAACTGCATTTGCCTTTTTTGCTGCTGCATCACACTGTTGACTCATATTCAGTCTGTGATCTATTAGTATACCCAAGTCTTTTTCACATGTGCTGTCACTTAGCCCTATTCCTCCCATTCTATATATGCTTTTTTTCATTTTTATTGCCCAGATGTAGTACTTTGCATTTCTCCCTGTTAAAAACCATTCTGTTAGTTACTGCCCACTTCTCCAGTTTATTTAAATCTTTTTGAATCCTCTCTCTCTCTTCTCTAGTATTAGCTATCCCTCCTAGCTTTGTGTCATCAGCAAATTTAATCAGTTTACCCTCAATTCCTTCATCTAAATCATTGATAAAGATGTTGAACAATACAGGGCCCAGGACAGAGCCCTGTGGTACCCCACTTGAGACATTCTTCCAACTGGATGTGCAGCCATTTATGACCACTCTTTGGGTCCGATCACTAAGCCAGCTATGAATCCACCTAACAGTTGCCTTGTCCATTCCATACTTAGTCATTTTTTCAATAAGGATTGTATGAGAGACTTTGTCAAATGCTTTGCTGAAGTCAAGATATACTATATCTACAGCATTTCCTTGATCCACCCAATCAGTGATACCATCATAGAAGGAAATTAAGTTAGTCTGACATGACTTATTAGTTACAAACCCATGCTGACTCTGTTTGATCACTTCATTCTTATCCAGGTATTGACTTGCATGTTGTTTAATAATTTGTTCAAAGATCTTTCCTGGTATAGAAGTCAGACTCACCGGCCTATAGTTGCCTGGGTCCACCTTCTTCCCCTTTTTGAAGATAGGAACAACATTTGCTCTTCTCCAGTCTTCTGGCACTTCTCCTGTTCTCCAAGAATTTTCAAAGATTATGGAGAGTGGTTCAGAAATTTCTTCTGCTATCTCCTTCAGTACTCTGGGGTGTAATTCATCTGGACCTGGAGACTTGAATTCATTTAGGTTAGCTAAGTGTTTCCTCACTATCTTTCTGTTTATAGATATCCTGGATTGTTCTATTCCCTTAATAGGACAGTGAATAACAGTTGGTGTTACATTTCCTTTCTGAGAGAAAACAGATGCAAAATAGGAATTTAAAAGTTCAGCCTTCTCAACATCCTGTCTTACCATTTCATCATTTTCATCATGTAAAAATCCTATAGCATCTTTGACTTTTCTTTTACTTTTGACATATCCCCAAAATCCTTTATTATTGCTTTTGACATCTCTTGCAAGCCTCAATTCATTTTCAGCTTTAGATAATCTGATTTGTGCCCTGCAGATTCTGCAGACAGCATTATATTCTTCTTTAGATAAGCCTCCCTCTTTCCATTTTATAAACATTTTTTTCTTCCTTTTTAGCATGTGCTTAAGTTCTGTGTTCACCCATCCTGGTTTCCTTAAATGCTTCCTATTCTTCCCTCTTTTCGGAATTGTTAACAACTGTGCTTTGAGAATTTCATTTTTCAAGATTTCCCATCCTTCCTGGACATTTTTGTCTTTAAGGATATCCAGCCATTGGATCCCTCCAATTATCTTTCTGAATCCCTTAAAATCTGCCTTTCTGAAATCTAACCTTGACGTCTGAGTCTTCACAGGTCTTCCGCCTCTAGTTATCCAAAATTCTAAAATAGCATGGTCGCTACCTCCTAGGGTTCCAGCCACTTTTACCTCCTCAATCTGTGTCCCTCATGATGGAGTCATGATGTCTTGGCACCTATCTTATAGAGTGTTCCTTGCTGTGGTTTTGTAAAGAGTTTTTGATTCTTTGGATCTCTGGATGTCTTGGAAGTTTGGAAGTATATTTCTACAGAGGCATATCCCTTTTACTAGTTCACAAGTGTTCCTCAAGTCATTATTCACGCGTCAAGGGGATGATGAGATTAACTTGCATTGTTTGATTATTTATAATTTACCCTTCAATGTTTACAAGTCAACAAGCTGCATGGCATGGTATAATGTATAATCAACATAATCAGCAAACATCATTGCTCAGTGACCCTCCATTCCTGTTTGTCAAAGATAAATAAAATGTACAATAAAATGTAGGAGATTATATCAGATGAAAACGACAACCATTCATCAATTTACAAATTTCAATTCAACCTTCAAGAAGAGTCAACATAAAGATAACAGTATATGCCTCCTGGCTTATTGAAAATAGACATCTGGGTGAGCTCACCCCATAGTTGGCAGGTGATGCATGCTATTTTTAACCTGGTAAATCCCACTGCCAAACACTGACAGTGACATTTAACATAGGTCGGCATGGAGGCGCATCATTCCATGTACCCATCAGTTTTGAAGACTTCCTTACTTGTCGTTGGAGCTTTTTTGAAACCCCGCTTGTTTCACAGGAAACCGTGATTTCTGCTATATACAGCAATGTTTTGCTTTATCTAACACAGGTAATTAGATGATTCCAGCTTCATATCCTCTTAAGAACAGTGAAAAGTTAAAATAAATGTTTTAAAAAAATTTAAAAAGCAAAAAGCACCCCTTTTTATACCATTAATAAAGATATTGTAAAAAAAATGTAAAAATACACTTATGTGCTATTGCCACTTTCAGAAAAGTCAAATCTATCAAAATATAAAAATAATTAACCCTATCAGTAAATACACTAAACGAAAAAAAAATCAAAAATGCCAAAATTACATTTTTATGGTCATTGCAGTGCCACAAAAAATGCTGTAACACGTGATCAAAAACTCTATCCCAAAATGGTAAAAATACAAACATTGTCTTGCTCCCCCCGTAAAATAAGCTTTCACACAGCTCTATTGACCAAAAAGTGAAAACGTTCTGGGTCTCAGAAATTGGCCACACAACCTGCCCAAAAATTTGCAAACTTAGGATTTTTTTCACGAATAAAATAATAAAAAACTAGACACGTTTAGCATTGCCCTAATCATACTGATGAAGAGAATTATTTTTTGAGGTTATTTTTAACACAAAATGTATGCCATAAATACAATTCCCAAAAAACAATGTCAAAATTGCATTTTTTTTTTTACAATGTCTCCCCACCCGGATTTTTTTTTTCTCATTTTCTTGTACACTTTGTGGTAAACTAAGTAATGTAATTTAAAAGTACAACTCATTCTGCAAAAAAAACGGCCTAAATGACAGCGCAGCGGCCATTTTCCCGGAAGGAATCCACAGGAAAGCATGCATGGAATGGCAGAACCCCCCCATGCAGCACGGGACAGAGCACGGCGGTGGTGGCAAGCGCCGAGGGACAACGCGGCGGAAGCCCTGGGGGACAGAGCGCCGCGGCAAGCACCAGATACTCTCAGAGGCAGCACCGAAAGGTATATCCGCTTTGTAAGACGCACCCCCATTTTCCCCTCAAATTTGGGGGAAAAAAAGTGCGTCTTACAAAGCAAAAAATATAGTATGTTCTCAATAGAGCTAGTGGACTAATCCGCTGCCAGACATCTCTGGTGGCAGCTATTTTTACTAAGGTAGAAAAAAGATTGAGAATTTTGAAATCCAACAGCCTGATCACATTATCTTCTGACGTCTGAATCCAGGGGATAGTCGGGAGGTCCTCACACAGTAGATGATATGCTGGAAGGTTCGGCAGACATTAATCTAAAGCTTGAGACATGTTTTCACACTGTCCTCTCCCCTACTGGTACTCTGAGTGTGGAAAAACAGAATCAGGAAAGGTGTACATTATGAATATCAGGCATCATGTCACTAATTATATATGTTAGCTTGATAATATTGCTCTATTTCTAGGAAAAAAAAAAAATTCAATATTTCATAATATGGTGGTAACCAGTGAGGCAGCTGGGATCTACAGAGGCCATAAGCCATTAATGCCAGTGGGATGCAATAAAGTTCTGAAAGGGCCCAATTGTCAATTGTCTTTATACTCTACTTACTGTAACAATTGACCTGTTTATACTAGTAAAATATAATCATAAGTAGGTCACGCTCTTATGGCGTAACTCGGCCCTGATCCACACTTTTGTAACAATGAAATGTGTTAAAAAATTAAAGAAAGTCCACTTACTGGTGTATGTACAATTCCCCTGAGCCAACCAACCGGTAAGCTGACTTTCTTTAATTTTTTTAACACATTTCATTGTTACAAAAGTGTGGATCAGGGCCGAGTTACGACATAAGAACGTGACCTACTTATGATTATATTTTACTGGTATAAACGGATTGTGGTGAGTCGCCACAGTGAACATGAAACAGGAAAGGAGAAAAATCCAACTATGGGCAGAGGTGACTAAAAAATAGCTTTCATTGAACAACCTTAAAAAACATGGACAAAGTCATTATTCCACAATAAGATGCGGCCAATGCCTTTCAGGGCTTAACTACAGCGTTCTGTAATGCTGTAGATAAGTCCCTGATCTAACCTGAAATATAAGAAATATAAGAAAAACAAGTTTTACTATACTCACCCGGGGGCGGTCCGGTCTGATGGGTGTCGCAGATCTGGGTCCGGCACCTTCCATCTTCCTGCAATGTTGTCATCCTCCTTGCTTCATGTCACAGCTCCTGCGCAGGTGTACTGATCTGCCCAGCAAATTACTGCAGTGCACAGGTGCTGAGTCTCTCCGACCTTTCCGGCACCAGCGCACTGCTGAGATTTGCTCTGCCCTCAACAGGACAGATCAGTACGCCTGCACAGGAGCTGTGACACGAAGCAAGGAGGATGACGATATTGCATGAAGATGGGAGGCGTCTGACCCGGAGCGAAAACACCCAGCGGACCGGACCGCCCACGGGTGAGTAAAATAAAACTTGTTCTTATATTTCAGGTTAGATCAGGGGCTTTTCTACAGCATTACAGAATGGTGTAGATAAGCCCTGAAAGGCAGTGGTTGCATCTTATTGCGGAAAGACGAGGTGACAGGTTCCCTTTAACTTTTTGGACCCCAAAGAATAATAAAATAGAGACATCCCGGTATCAGAAGCCAATTGACCATCCAACATACCTTAAATGGGACAGTTTCCATCAAAAACACTTAAACAACTCTATTGTCTACAGCCAAGCCATCAGATACAATCGTACATGTTCCAACCCCATGGATAGAGATGAACACCTTGGTCACCTCAGAAAGACCTTTTTTAATCAAGGCTACCATCCGAGAACAATTCAAAACCAAATTACAAGAGCCACCAGAATATTGAGGAATCACCTGCTACATTACAAAGCTAAAGAAGAAAATAACCGGGTGTCTCTAGTAGTAACCTACAATCCAAATGTGGAGGTGCTAAGGGGAGCTGCACGGAAATTACAACCTTTACTACAAAAAGATGCCCGATTACAATTCCTTTTTCCAGACCCCCCACTGCTGTGTTTCAGGCAGCCCCCAAATCTAAGAAGCATCATTGTCAGAAGCTCCCTGTCCTCTCCAACAGCTGCAGGAACCTTTCCTTGCAACCAGAAAAAATGTAAAATCTGTCCATTTATAATGACCACGGACAAGATAAAGATCCCCAACTCACATCAGGACTACACGATCCCATGTACTTTCAGCTGCATCACATCTAATGTGGTGTACTTAATTATTTGTACTAAATTTCCAACTGGGGGTCTGCATGTGGGGGAGACAGGGCAAAAGCTTAGAACAAGGATGAATTCTCATCGCCACACAATAAGAGAAAAAAGAATGGATCTACCTGTGGCAAAACATTTTTGTATGCCTGATCACAGCACCATGGATATGAAATTACTTGTGCTGAAAGGTATCTTCAAATCTCAGAGAGACAGAAGAGTCTGGGAGTATAAACTCATGACGACCTTTGACACACTCAGAGCAAGAATGAACGTGTCGCATGGATTTATGTCTTTTTCCATCAATTAAGGAATTTGCTCCTTAGACCTTGTGGGGGAAACATAACACGGAACCAAAACCCAATCAGAGGACAATACAACATTCTTACTCCTTATCTATGGACTGCTCCAATATTTATGGCCATAACTATCTATCACTCCCCTATAATGATAGTTCTGCTTCACGTCACTTTTCTTATCTATTGCTTTATTCCTGTGCTGTGCATAAATATGTGATTCTTCAGATTTTGTATTAGTCTATATGCTTGATGAAGAGACCTTTTCAGTTGTCCATTATACAGTATCAACCACTGAGGGCTCTCAATTCTGAATATTTTTCTAAAAACCAATGCTGACCTGCTGACCAAACAGGGTAAACCATGTGTCAAAGGAATTCACACAGGGACTTACATAAAGTCCTATCAGAATGTACTGAGAAAGAAGCACCAAATTTTTAGGCAAATATCTGACCACTGTGTGGGTGCTAAAGTGAACATGTGCTGTCAATGTTAAGAGATACCACACATTAAACACACATGTATTAAATAGTAGACACCAATAAATAGAGCTAATAAACCTCAGTAAACAAACAGCCCTGGGGAGCACAAATAGAGTATATATGTTACACCCGGTCCCTGTCCTGGCACGGTGCCCAGGTCTGCCACTGTTACACCTGGTCCCCGTCCTGGTGCTGCGTCCAGGTCTGCCACTGCCCCCCGCTCTGGGCACTCACCTGCAGCCTTGCACACTGTCCTTAGGCAGCAGCCGGCCTCTTCTGGGTCTCATGCTGCTGCTCTGCATTCTGGCCTCCCTCCTGCCTCCACCTCCTGGCGTCCTGTCGGCAGATCTGTAACTAAAGCTACTAGGGCACGCCTGCCCGCTCTCCTGCCTTCTTAAAGGGACAGCGTGCACTTTTCAAAAAGTGCAATTAACCAATGGCAGCGCACTGGCTGCTATTTCTGGCCTCTCCTCCATAGGGAGAGCACCGGAGCAACGAGTATTAATCATTGCTACATCCAGTTCTCTTGCTAACCTGTCTGCGCTGCGTCTGCAGTCTCTGTGCATTCTCTAATGCTATCTGTCTCCACAGAGCATCAGTGTCCTGATCTTCCTGGTTATATCTGCAACCATCTGGGCGAAAACCATCCCGTTCCGCCAACAGCCATCCAAGTCTGAGGACTGAGTGAAGGTCACTGGAACCAACCACTTACCAACTACCCGGATCCAGGACCTGTCTCATTACGGATTCTGCTGTAACTTCTGTCATCCCTTTTTGTCCCATTGGGACAGCTGCCACGTGTTCGGGGTCTAACTGGAGGTAGCACCTGTGTCCTCCAGGTAGTCCATTCTGGTCCTGTCAGAGGGGCTTTACTACGGGTACCCGTGGCTCACTAGTCACGCCCTCTTCGGAGCCCCCCGGACCGTGGTCCCGAGGTTCCACTTTAAAAATAAAAAACGAATGTGAACTTCACCATCTCTGCCTCCACTTCCATTCGTTACAGATTGCTCCGGCCATGGAATCCGCTGGACCCCAGGGGCCTCCGACTATGGAACTGTGCCAAGAGGTGACCCGCTTAAAAGATCAACAGGACAAGATCACGTCTTATCAACGTAACCTGTCCACCCGCATGGATTCTCTGCTGAACCCGGCTGCTCCTGATTCATCTATCAGCACCCAGGTACCTGCTGTCATGGCAAGAAAGTGTCCTCGCCTAGCGGCTCCTCCCCGCTTCCATGGTGATCCCACTCAGTGTCAAGGTTTTCTCAATCAGTGTACCCTACACTTCAAAATCTTGGGGTACTTGTTTGTTTCTGACCGTGCCAAAGTGGGCTTCATTATGTCACATCTGGCAGGAGAGGCTCTCGCCTGGCTAAACCCGTTATGGGAGAGAGGAGACCCGCTGGTTAATGATCTTCAATCTTTCCTAGAGACTTTTTGCAGGACCTTCGATGGACCTGGCCGGGCCACGTCGACCACTTCTGCCCTGCTTCGTTTATGCCAAGGAACCCTCACGGTGGCTCAGTATGCTGTTCAGTTCCGCACCCTCTCATCTGAGTTATCTTGGAACAATGAGGTCATGCTGGCTACCTTCTGGGAGGGCCTATCTGGAAAAATTAAGGACGAGCTGGCGGGATGGGACAGGCCTACCATCTTGGATGACCTGATTTCCTTGGCGACCTGCGTTTTCAGGAGCATTCCATGGAGATTAAGTGAGACAAGAGGTCCTACCACCTGGACTCTAGTTCTTCCAAAATGGCTACCTCATCCTCTTCTCCCAAAGCTATGGAGGTAGATCGAGTAAGTCTGGCCAGCCGCCGCCAGGAGGCGCGTCGCAAAGACGGAAGCTGTCTATATTGTGGTAGTTCCGAACACTTGATCCGCTCCTGTCCAAAGAAGTCGGGAAACTCCTGTGCCTAGGCTCTGTAGGAGAGGCCACCCTAGGTAGAGAACGTTCCTCCCCTTCGTTGCAGATCTCGGTCTCCGTGACATGCGGAGCAATAAAATTTTCTTGACTCTGTTGAATTCCAGAGCCGCCGGGAGTTTTATCCAGCAGACGTTTGTGGATCGTTACCACTTACCAGTTCAGGCTCTTCCCAAACCGTTGCGGGTGACCGCTGTCAATGGCCAGCCACTGACCGAACCCATCCAGTTCCAGACTGAGCCAGTGGAACTCCGGGTAAGTCTTATGCATTCTGAAAGAATCCGTTTTTATGTGTACCCTGGTTTGTCTCATCCCTTGCTTTTAGGTTTGCCTTGGTTTCAGAAACACGAGCCAGTGAAATTCTACGTTGGGGAGATTCCTGCACGGACCGTTGCTTAACCCGGATAGAACCAGTTTCACCCCCGGTCCAACCTGCTACCCTGCCTGGGTTACCATCCGCTTACTGGTCCTTCTCGAATGTCTTCAGGAAGAAGGAGGCTGAAAAACTTCCTCCCCACAGGTCGTATGACTGTCCAATAGATCTTCTTCCTGGTACATCTCCTCCCCGTGGGAGAGTTTACCCTCTTTCCCAGGCAGAGACTCAGGCTATGTTGGACTACATCCAGGAGAATTTGGCCAGAGGGTTTATCCAAAAATCATCATCTCCGGCAGGAGCAGGCTTCTTCTTCGTGAAGAAAAAGGACGGATCCTTGAGGCCCTGTATCAACTACCAGGGACTGAACCAGATCACGGTAAAAAACAGGTACCCTTTGCCTCTAATTTCAGAACTGTTTGACCGTCTCCAAGGGGCCAAGATCTTCACCAAACTGAATCTCAGAGGTGCCTACAACTTGATCCAAATCAGGGATGGAAACGAATGGAAAACAGCCTTCAACACCCGTGATGGTCACTACGAGTACCTGGTAATGCCGTTTGGTCTAAGCAATGCACCTGCTGTTTTCCAAGAGTTCGTCAATGACATTTTCAGGGATCTGCTTTACACCTGTTGTTGTCTATCTGGACAACATTCTGATTTTCTCCACTGACTTGGTCTCGCACCGGAGGCAAGTACGCCTAGTCTTACAGAGGCTCAGGGAGAACAGACTGTATGCCAAGTTTGAAAAGTGCCTCTTTGAGCAATCCTCTTTGCCTTTCCTCGGTTACATTGTTTCCTCCACAGGATTAAAAATGGATCCAGAGAAGTTATCGGCTGTACTCAAGTGGCCTCGTCCGTCTGAGCTGAAAGCCATACAGCGATTTCTGGGCTTCACCAACTATTACAGACAATTCATTCCTAACTTCTCCACCTGAGTGGCGCCCATCTCTGCTCTGACCCGGAAAGGTAAAAATCCCAAGGATTGGCCTCCTGATGCTGAGGAGGCTTTTGTTTCTCTCAAAAAGGCCTTTGCTGTTGCACCTGTTCTTCATCGTCCTAACTCTAGTGAACAATTTTTTCTTGAGGTCGATGCTTCCTCCGTAGGTGCGGGAGCCGTACTAACCCAGAAATCGCCTACCGGGCGAATGCACTCCTGTGGGGTTTTTTTCCAAGGTTTTTTCTGCCGCAGAGAGGAATTATTCCATTGGAGATCGGGAATTGTTGGCTATCAAATTGGCTCTGCAGGAGTGGAGGCATCTTCTAGAAGGAGCTCTTCATCAGGTTGTCATATACACCGAACACAAAAACCTTGCTTACCTCCAAACTGCGCAAAGGCTGAATCCTCGTCAAGCCCGCTGGGCTTTGATTTTTGCTCGCTTTAATTTTTTCTTCATTTTCGCCCAGCTGACAAAAATGTCAAAGCAGACGCACTTTCCAGAGCCTTTCTACCTCCTGATCAAGAAGAAGAACCGCAGCACATCATTGGACCCTCAAGGTTAGTCGCTGTCACTTCTGCTGATCTTGCCCGGCTTCCCCCTGGGAAAACTTTCGTGTCAGCTTCTGAATGTACTCGAGTCCTTCAGTGGGGTCACTCATCCAAGTTGGCTGGTCACCCCAGTCAGAGGAAGACTCTGCAACTCATCTCCCGGTACTACTGGTGGCCTGCTATGGCTAAGGACATTCAGGATTACGTCTCAGCCTATCCTTCCTGTGCCCATAACAAGACGGCCAAGCACCTACCCGTGGTAGGCTTCAGCCTCTTCCAATTCTGTCCGATCCCTGGCAACACATCACGAAGGACTTCATCACAGATCTTCCAATCTCATCTGGCTGTTCTGTCGTGTGGGTAGTGGTGGACCGCTTCTCTAAAATGGCTCACTTCATTTCGCTACCCGGTCTTCCAACTGCTCCTGAGTTGGCGAATCTTTTCATCCGGCACATCTTCCGTCTCCATGGTTTCCCTCTCCACATAGTGTCCGACAGAGGAGTCCAGTTCACCTCAAGATTCTGGAGAGCAGTTTGTAAACTGGTAAGAATTGAACTGGATTTTTCCTCAGCATACCATCCCCAGTCCAATGGACAAGTGGAGAGGACAAATCGAATCCTGGCTGGATTCCTGCGTCACTTTGTCAACGCGCATCATGACGACTGGGTTGACTTACTGTCCTGGGATGAATTTTCCTACAACAACCAAGTAAGTGAATCTTCTGGAAAGAATCCCTTTCAGATTGTCTTCGGACTGCAACCCGGAATACCTATTCCCATCTCTGGATCATCTGGCGTTCTGGCTGCCAATACTTTCTCCAAAGCCCCCCAGCGTATGAAAAGGCTTGCGGACAAGAGACGTTTGGATGTGCCTATCTTTCGTCCCGGAGACAAGGTATGGCTCTCTTCAAAGTATATCCATTTAAAGATGCCATCCTACAAATTGGGTCCCCGGTTCATCGGACCATTTGAGATCTTGAGACAAATCAATCCAGTCTCTTACAAGCTGAAGTTGCCTACTTCCCTACGTGTGCCTAATTCCTTTCATGTTTCTCTTCTCAAGCCAATAGTTTTGAGCCCCTTCTTTAAGGATCCAGGTACCACTCCTGACCCTGTCTCGGAGGATGATGTTTTTGAGGTAAAACATATCCTGGCCGTAAAAAAAATAAGGGGTAAGACCTACTACCTGGTGGACTGGAAGGGTTTTGGTCCTGAGGAGAGATCTTGGGAGCCTAGAGAGAACATCCAGGCTCCTCTTCTCCTTATAAGATTCTATGCAGGTTTGAAGAAGAGGGGGTGTAAAGAGGGGGATACTGTTACACCCGGTCCCTGACTTGGTGCGGCACCCAGGTCTGCCACTGTTACACCTGGTCCTCATCCTGGCGCTGCGTCCAGGTCTACCGCTGCCCCCCGCTCTGGGCACTCACCCCCAGCCTCGCATGCTGTCCTGTCAGGGGTGCTTCAGCAGCACCGCCACCTCAAGTAACAAGGACACAGATAGAGTGCACGTGGAGGACTCTTACACGCAGCCATGGGAGTCCTGGCGTCTAACGTGGGTAGGAGCAGAGTAGCTTGAGGATCTGCGGGAGGTGGAGCAACGAAGCAGAGCTAGGTGCGCACAGGACCTACGATCATGTGACCACAGGGGGCGGGGCTTAGCATCCTACTACTGCAGACGATATAATATACTCGCTAAAGGAATACTGAAGTAGAGGAGAGGGGAACTCAGGTCAGGCAAGCCATGAGGTCATACACAGAGCGGGCAGCGAGGTACAGGAGGAATAATCACAGATAGGTCAATACGTAGAAAGGGGTCATACACAGAGCGGGCAGCGAGGTACAGGAGGGATAATCACAGAAAGGTCAATACGTAGCCAGGGGTCATACACAGAGCGGGCATAGAGGTACAGAGTCAGAATACAAGAGTCGTTAACCATGACAGGACCCAATCAAACACCAAGCAAGCATACGAAGACAGGCATGAAGCACAGACAGGACAGGGTCAGGCACACTCAGCTAGGAGTATAAACGACAGGGGACGGCTCCTCCATGAGGCTATAAGAACCCTCCCCAGATCCATAGAGAGGCTTCTCAGATTAACCTCTGCACCGCTTAACCTGGAGACTCAGTAAACCATGACAGTACCCCCCTTTCAATGGTGTCTCAGGATATCGAGCATGGTATGCCCTAACCAGGCGGTCAGCGTGCACCAATCTGGCTGGTACCCACTACCGGTCCTCCGGACCGTACCCCTTCCAGTGCACCAAGTATTGTAAAGACCCGCGAACCCATCGGGAATGTACAATGTGTTGCATTTCAAATTCCATGTCCATCCACCAGTAGCGGGGTTGGAAGGGAACCTGGATCCTCCACCACTGCACCTAAAGGTTTAAGCAGAGACCTATGGAAGACATCATGGAGTTTTAATGATGAAGGAAGACGTAAACGATATGTTACCGGGTTAACCACTTCAGTTATCTCATACGGGCCAATGAATTTTGGCCCTAGTTTGGCGGAGGGTAACCTTAGGCTTATGTGTCGTGTGGAAAGCCACACTTTATCTCCGCACTGTAACGTCTGAACAGAGTCCCTCTTATTATCTGTGAAATATTTATATTTCCCTTGCGCTCTGAAAATATTTAAACGAACCTTAGACCACAGATCGCTAATCCGATTCCTCGGCCCCTGGACAGTTGGAATCCAGATGCGAAAATTACCCGAAATGGGGGTTTAATCCATAATTAATAAAAAACAGTGACCTACCAGTAGATTGATTAATTCGATTGTTGAAGGCGAACTCTGCCAATGGTAAGGCATCGCACCAGTCATCCAGTAAAGTGGAAGTCAAACACCGGAGAATCTGCTCAATCGACTGGTTGGTGCTCTCCGTCTGTCCATTGCTCTCTGCGTGATAAGCTGAGGAAAAAGACAGAGATATTCCCAGCTTTTTGTAAAAGGCCTGCCAAAACTCAGCTACGAATTGCGCCCCCCTGTCGGACACAATGTTCATGGGCACTCCATGAAGACGAACAATCTGGGACAGGAAGCGTCTAGACAGGATTTCTGCTGATAGTAGCTTAGCCATAGGTACAAAGTGTGTTAGTTTGGAGAACTTGTTTACAATTACCCAAACTACAGTGTTACCCCGGGATGGAGGGAGGTTGGTAATGAAGTCCATGGACAAATGAGTCCACGGTCTTCTCGGAATTGGTAAAGGTACCAATTCCCCGGCAGGCCGGCAATGAGAGCTCTTGGAACGGGCACAAACCCCACATGCTGCAACATACTTCTTGAACTCTGCAGACATTAATGGCCACCAAAAAACTCTCTTTACTGCTTCGCATGTGGCTGTAATACCTGGGTGAGCACCCAATTTCGAGTCATGGAACTCCCACAGGAGTTTGGTGCGCAGATGCTGTGGAACAAACAATTTATGTACAGGTTTGGAGTTTGAAGCTAAAGATTGAGCCCCTACAATCTCCCACTCCAACTCTGATGACAGTTCCGCAATCACCACCCCAGGTTGAAGAATGGAGGAGGGTGGGTCAGGGGCGGACAGCGGCTCAAAACTACATGATAACGCATCTGCTTTCACGTTTTTAGACCCTGGATGGAAGGTAATAGAAAATTGGAATCTGGAGAAAAAAAGTGACCAGCGGGCCTGCCTGGGCGTTAGTCTTTTAGCAGTTTTAATATACTCCAAATTTTTGTGGTCAGTGATGACCGTGATAGGGTGAGCTGCCCCTTCCAAAAAATGCCTCCACTCTTCAAACGCCAATTTGATCGCCAGGAGCTCTCTATTCCCCACATCATAATTTCTCTCTGCTGGAGAAAATGTTTTTGAGAAATAGGCACAAGGCCTGAGGTTAGTCAGAGTGGCAGGCCCCTAAGACAACACAGCCCCCACCCCCACCTCTGAAGCATCAACCTCCACAATAAATGGCATAGATGGGTCTGGTTGAATCAATACTGGAGCAGACATGAAATGATCTTTTAAAGCAAGAAAAGTTTGTTTAGCTGCGGAAGACCAATTCCTAATATCAGCCCCTTTGTACGTGAGATCAGTAAGGGGCTTAACTATCTGCGAGAAGCCTTTGATGAACCTACGTAATAATTTGTGAATCCCAAGAAGCGCTCGAGTCCTTTAAGGTCCTGAGGTTGGACCCACTCCATGATGGCCTGCACCTTCTTGGGATCCATTTGAAACCCCTGTGGTGAAATTATGAGCCCTAAAAATGTTAGTTCCTGGACAAAAAATGTACATTTTTCAAGCTTGACGAACAGCTGGCTTTCTCTGAGCCTTTGCAAAACAGTTCTGACATGCATTAAGTGAGAGTCCTTGTCGGCAGAATATATCAAAATATCATCTAAATAGACAACAACAAAGCGGCCAATGAGATCCGCAAACACCACATTAATGAGGTTCTGGAAGACAGCTGGTGCATTAGTAAGCCCAAATGGCATTACTAAATTTTCAAACAATCCCTCTGTCGTAAGAAAAGCTGTCTTCCATTCGTCTCCTTTCCTTATTCTTATTAGGTTATAAGCTCATCTGAGGTCTAATTTGGAAAACCACTTAGCCCCTGAGAGCTGGTTACACAAATCTGGAATCAGGGGTAATGGGTAAGTGTTCCTGACGGTAATTTTGTTGAGTTCTCGAAAGTCGAAGCAGGGACGCAGGCCACCATCCTTCTTTTTAACAAAGAAGAACCCGCTGCAACTGAGGACACTGAAGGTCTTATATGCCCTTTATGGAGATTTTCAGCTATGTATTCTTTCATAGCCAGGCGCTTAGAGCCTGACAAATTAAACAAACAGGCTTTGGGCAATTTGGCCCCAGGAATCAAATCAATAGTGCAATCAAATGGCCTATGCGGTGGCAATGCCTCGGCCTCGCTTTCAGAAAACACGTCCTCAAAGTCCTTGAGGTACTCCGGAATATCCTCCAGATTGACAGATTTATAACAACAGTCAGTACATTTAAAGCCCCACTTGACGATATCCCTTTTTTCCCAATCAATCACTGGGTTGTGCCGTTGAAGCCATGGCAAGCCCAATACCAGCCCTGCGGGCAATTTGTCCATCACAAGACATTTCATTTCCTCAAAGTGAGAGGAACCAATTTGCAGAAAAAAACTGTCAGAAACATAAAGAATCCCTGAATGGGTGAGGGGGGAAGAGTCGATAGCCACAATTTTCAGTGGGGTCTCCAGCCTGACTGTCCCTATCTTGAGTTGGGAGATGATATCGGAGCTGACCAGATTGAGGGAAGAACCGCAGTCTACCAATGCTGTTTAAACAAAATGATAATTGTCTACTACCAGTTCAACTTCAAGCAAAATTTTAGGGCATGAGAAAAAAAGTACCTGAAGGTCTGGGCAGCCTCCTCAACCACTACCCAGACCTAGTAGTTTCCCGTCGGCTTGGAGGATGACGGACACGATGGGCAATCCCTCCTCCAATGTCCCGATTCTCCACAATAAAAGCAGAGCTGTTTCTCTCGACGGCATTTCCTCTCTTTCTCTTTGACTGAGGTGGTGCCAATTTCCATGGGTACCAGGCTGGCATCGACCTCTTTGCTGCCCGAAAACAAGGAGGTTTCGGAGTGCATAACTCCTCTGGCTCTTAGCCGGCGATCCATCCACACTGCTTGGGTCATGGCCTCCTCCAGAGTGTCAGGAGGGGGATGCAGGGCTGTCATCCTGAAGGCTCTCAGACAGGCCTCTACGAAACAGTCCCCGGAGGGCGGCATCATCCCAGGAGACCTCTGCTGCCCATCGTCGGAACTCTGAGCAGAACCACTCCGCTGAGTGCCGACCCTGACGTGCATTCATCACCATATCCTCAGCCATTGTAACCCTGTCAGGTTCGTCATAAATGCAACCCAGGGCTTCAAAAAATGCATCCACAGTCATACTTTCTGGGGCTGTAGGGGCAAGAGAGAACGCCCAGGCTTGCGGGGCACCCCGAAGTAAGGAAATAATGACTCTCACCCTCTGAAATTCATCCCCAGAGGAACGGGGTCTCGGGGAAAAAAACAATTTACATCCTTCCCTGAAGGCCCTGAATTCTTTTTTATCCCCAGAGAAGGGGTCAGGGAGTTTGACAGGAGATTCAGGGGACATAAGGGACACATCTTTAATCTCAGGACCGTGGGCCCCTGCAGCGACAACCCCCTGCACAGTGTCTACTAGCTGCTGCTGGGTATGGGCCATAGAGCGCTGTTCCACATTCATTTTTTGGAACATTTGAGTCAAATGTTTCAATTGATTTGATAGTGCTTGCATGGGATCCATAACACTAATTAGAAAATACCCCAGACAATCTCCTTACCTTGCAGCACAACTCAGAAAAAAAAACTGTACAGATCGTTTATAATTTCAGGGGTGCTTCAGCAGCACCGTCACCTCAAGTAACAAGGACACAGATAGAGTGTACATGGAGGACTTTTACCCGCAGCCATGGGTGTCCTGGCGTCTAACGTGGGTAGGAGCAGAGTAGCTTGAGGACCTGTGGGAGGTGGAGCAATGAAGCAGAGCTAGGGGGTGGGGCTTAGCGTCCTACTACTGCAGATGATATAGTATACTCGCTACTGGAATACTGTAGTAGATGAGAGGGGAACTCAGGTCAGGCAAGCCAGGAGATCATACACAGAGCGGGCAGCGAGGTACAGGAGGGATAATCACAGAAAAGTCAATACGTAGCCAGGGGTCATACACAGAGTGGGCAGCGAGGTACAGGAGGGATAATCACAGAAAGGTCAATACGTAGCCAGGGGTCATACACAGAGCGGGCATAGAGGTATAGAGTCAGAATACAAGAGTCGTTAACCATGACAGGACCCAATCAAACACCAAGCAAGCATACGAAGACAGGCATGAAGCACAGACAGGACAGAGTCAGGCACACTCAGCTAGGAGTATAAACGACATGGGACGGCTCCTCCATGAGGCTATAAGAACCCTCCTCAGATCCATAGAGAGGCTTCCCAGATTAAACTCTGCACCGCATAACCTGGAGCCTCAGTAAACCATGACATGTCTTTAGGCAGCAGCTGGCCTCCTCTGGGTCTCATGCTGCTGCTCTGCATTCTGGCCTCCCTTCTGCCTCCACCTCCTGGCGTCCTGTCGGCAGATCTGTAACTAAAGCTAATTTTGTTTAAATGCAGATTGCACATTTTCTGTTAGTACAATAAACCTCATTTGAATCCAGAAATATAACTGAGTCCATCAGTTTTTAGATATATGAAACTGAAATAGCTGTTGCAAAAAACAAAATTGTTATAAAGAAAAAAGGTTAACATTAATAGGGGTGCCCAAACTTTAACATATGACTGTATGCCCTGGTTAATAGACATCAATGAATATACTGTACTTGAGAAAAGTGAGAATAATTATTAATAATTATTGTTTGGTGTCTATGAACTCAAAATGACCTGAAGAATCATAATGGCAGGTCAGTTTTAGCATATGATGAACAAGGTAAAAAAAAAAAAATAAAATAAAAAAAAAACTTTTGTGGAATTGGACTTTTATTTTTCCATTTTCACTGCACTTGAATTTTTTTTCCCATTTTTGAGATTTGGTAAAACCAATGGTATCATTCAAAAGTACAACTCGTCCCGCAAAAAACAAGCCGTCTCTTGGCGTTATTGATGGAAAAATAAAAAATTTATAGCTCTGGGAAAAGGAGAACAAAAACAGAAACGCAAAAACTAAAAAGGGCAGGGTCTTGAAGTTAGGCTTTATATCAATCTCAATAGGTTTGTCCTATATAATGGACATCGACACATCATACATAATAGAGATAAATAGAATGAAATTAGGCTGGTAGAGAGCATGAGTGGCCTGAAATAGTATTAAGTTTGTGGACTTCATTTTATCACCCTCTCAGTGGCCAGATATTTGCCCCCAAATTTGGTGGTTCTTTTTCACTTCATTTTGGTAGGATGTTATGTAGTATGGAGATTCTTCATTGAGCGGAGGAGCCATGTCGTACTGTTAGGGTGACAATCCCCCCTTCCTTTTTTGACTCGTTTAAGATATATATATATATATATATATATATATATATAAGTTTGTGTTTGTCTTCAACTAGGTGCTGTTAGTACCCAAATTTTAATATTTAATAAACATAAGTTTCTAAGGGTCTGTTTCTAAATTTGTATTTTTGGAAGGTTCCCGTACTTATACATTTTTTGGAGAAGTCAGAAGCATCCAGCAAGAGGAAGTCAACTTTGCCATTTTGGTAACATGTAAGACCAGTGGAAGTATAATCAAACATGCAATGAACTTCATCTGTTTGCTGAATTCTCCACTTTCCTCCTCTTCCTCGATCCCCTCGTTGCCAAATTTTAAATAAATTGAATAAAGAAAGCTCTTTTTACTTTTAATGGTGAAGACCACTAAACTTCCTTTTGGACATGCTGCTGTGCCTTCTGCCATTTGGGATTTTTTAGTTGAGCTCCACTGTGTCACTGGCTTTCATATACAGTTGTGGCCAAAAGTATTGACACCCCTGCAATTCTGTCAGACAATACTCAGTTTCTTCCTGAAAATGATTGCAAACACAAATTCTTTGGTATTATTATCTTCATTTAATTTGTCTTAAATGAAAAAACACAGAAAGAATTGTCCTAAAGCCAAATTGGATATAATTCCACACCAAACATAAAAAAGAGGGTGGACAAAAGTATTGTCACAGTTCGAAAAATCATGTGATGCTTCTCTAATTTGTGTAATTAAAAGCACCTGTAACTTACCTGTGGCACCTAACAGGTGTTGGCAATAACAAAATCACACTTGCAGCCAGTTGACATGGATTAAAGTTGACTCAACCTCTGTCCTGTGTCCTTGTGTGTACCACATTGAGCATGGAGAAAAGAAAGAAGACCAAAGAACTGTCTGAGGACTTGAGAAACCAAATTGTGAGGAAGCATTAGCAATCTCAAGGCTACAAGTCCATCTCCAAAGACCTGAATTTTCCTGTGTCTATCGTGCGCATTGTCATCAAGAAGTTTAAAGCCCATGGCACTGTGGCTAACCTCCCTAGATGTGGACGGAAAAGAAAAATTGATGAGATTTAAACGCAAGATTGTGCGGATGTTGGATAAAGAACCTCGACTAACATCCAAACAAGTTCAAGCTGCCCTGCAGTCTGAGGGTACAACAGTGTCAACCCGTACTGTTATGATTGAGTCACCGTAGGAGGCAAAAAAGAAATGCTAGCTAAGTCCAGAAAACCAGAGAAGTTGGCAACTATCAGATTGCAGACCCCTGAACCTATCAACACAACTAGCAGTAGCCGTGGGGGGTTCCTACGATGACCTAGACCCCTCGATCACAGCCGGAGGGATACATATGCCTAAAGAAGGAAAGGGGAAATCTAACTGCCCCAGAGCAGACCCCAAAGCAATAGGCAGCCCCCCACATATAATGACGGTGAAGCAAGATGAAAACACTTACACAGACAGAAAGACAGGCTGAGCAAAGACGGGGCCCAAAAACTACCTAGATAGGAACGGATAGGAAGGCTGCTGTCTGCAATCTGCCAAAACCCTATCAGAGACAAAAGCCTACAAGCTGATATAAAAATGGCCCTGAAGCAACTAAGCTTCAAAAACTAAATCAGCACTCAGGTATTTTGAGAAGACAGAGCTCACGGAACACTGCACACTCCAGCAGGGAGTGGCAGAATCCAAAAAGCAAGAAAAACAAAAACAAATCTTAAATGCAAAAAGGCAAAACAGAAAACTTAGCTTTAGGAGAGCAGGAATCAGACTGGTGTCCAAGAGTCCACAGAGAAATCACCCACAGGGCAGAAAGGGCGTAGGCTGCCTTAAATCCAGTCAGAGACTCCACTCAGCCAATCGTCTTCATTAGTCCCAGGTGCCTGATAATCAGGCTCACTACCTTCCTTCACTAGAATAGGGAGTTCACCAGGCCTCAGTGACGGAGGGGAAAATGAACTCACAACAGTACCCCCCCTTGAGGAGGGGTCACCGAACCCTCAGCAACGCTACCAGGGCGATCAGTGTGAGCCCGATGAAAGGCACGCACCAATCTTTTGGCATGAATATCAGAGGCAGAGACCCAGGAATTATCCTCCTGACCATAACCCTTCCACTTAACCAAATACTGGAGTCTCCGTCTAGCCAGACGGGAATCCAGAATTTTCTCTACCTCATATTCCAAGTTACCTTCAACCAATACAGGGTCCGGAGGTGCCACCTCAGGCACAACTGGCTCAACAAACCTCTTCAACAAGGACTTATGGAACACATTATGGATCTTAAATGTGACAGGAAGAGCCAAACGAAAAGAGACCGGATTAATCATCTCCAAAATCTTGTAAGGTCCAATAAATCTAAACATAGGAGAAGCCACCTTCATAGCAATATTCTTTGATGATAACCACACCATATCACCAATCTTAAACTGGGGACCAATGGTCCTATGTCGATTGGAAAACCGCTGGGCCTTTTCCTGGGAGAGAGATAACTTATCCACCATTTGGTCCCAGATCTGGTGCATTCTCTCCACCACAGTGTCAACACCTGGGCAGGCAGAGGGCTCCACCTGCCCTGAAGAAAATCGAGGATGAAACCCAAAGTTACAAAAAAAAGGTGACATCAAAGTGGCAGAACTAGCTCTATTATTTAAAGCAAATTCGGCCAAGGGCAAAAATGAAACCCAATCATCCTGATCAGCGGAAATAAAACATCTCAAATACGACTCCAAGGTCTGGTTTGTTCTCTCTGTCTGCCCATTGGTCTGAGGGTGAAAAGCAGAGGAGAAGGACAACTGAATTCCCAACTTGGAACAGAACGTCCTCCAAAATTTAGACACAAATTGAACTCCTCTGTCAGATACAATGTTCTCAGGAATCCCGTGCAAGCGAACCACCTGTTGCAAAAACAGGGGCACCAACTCAGAGGAAGATGGCAACTTAGGGAGTGGTACAAGATGAACCATCTTAGAGAACCTATCACAAATCACCCAAATAACAGTCATTATTTGAGAGACCGGCATATCAGAGATGAAATCCATTGAAATATGGGTCCATGGCCTCCTGGGGACCGGCAAAGGCATCAACAACCCACTAGAGCGAGAACAAGATTTAGACCGGGAGTAAGTCCCACAGGACTGCACAAAATTCCTGACATCATGAGATAAGGTGGGCCACCAAAAAGAGCGACTCACCAGATCTCTGGTACCAAAAATACCTGGATGACCAGCCAATACAGAGCAATGAACTTCAGACATCACTCTCTTCTTCCACTGGTCAGGAACATACAACTTTCCACTGGGCAACGCTCAGGTTTGTCCTCCTGGAACTCTTGCAGAGCAAGTCTCAAATCGGGCGAGATGGCAGAAAGAACTACCCCTTCACCTAAGATGGTGGCAGGCTTGGTCACCACAGGAGAATCAGCAAAGAAACTCCTAGAGAGGGCGTCTGCCTTGACATTCTTAGTTCCAGGAAGGAAAGAGACCACAAAATCAAAACGTGTAAAAAACAAGGCCCACCTAGCCTGTCTAGGGTTCAAGCGTTTAGCCGACTCTAGGTAAATCAAATTTTTGTGGTCAGTGAGGACCACAACTTGATGTTTGGCTCCCTCCAACCAATGTCTCCACTCCTCAAATGCCCATTTCATGGCCAACAGTTCCCGATTCCCCACATCATAGTTACGTTCAGATGAAGAGAACTTACGGGAAAAGAAAGCACAGGGATTCATTTTAGATGTAACCGGATCCTTTTGGGACAACACTGCTCCTGCACCAATCTCAGAAGCATACACCTCTACCTGAAACGGGAGTGAGACATCAGGTTGCCGCAGAACCGGGGCGGAGGTAAATCTACGCTTCAGCTCCTGAAAGGAAGCAACCGCCTCCGGAGACCAATTCAACACATCCGCACCCTTCCTGGTCAGATCAGTCAATGGTTTGGCAATACTAGAAAATTTTGCTATAAATTTCCGATAAAAATTAGCAAAACCCAAAAACTTCTGGAGGGCCTTCAAAGAAGTGGGCTGAACCCAATCATAAATGACCTGTACCTTGGCCGAGTCCATTTCAATAGTTGACGGAGACAAAATAAATCCCAAAAAAGAAATCCTCTGTACTCCAAAAAGGCATTTTGATCCTTTGACATACAGAGAATCCTCTCTCAAGATCCGGAACACAGTCCGAATATGTTCCACATGAGCATCCCAATCCTTGGAGAAGATCAAAATATCGTCCAGATAGATAATCAAAAATTTATCGACAAAGTCTCGGAAAATATCGTTCATGAAGCACTGGAAGACAGAAGGGGCATTAGTGAGCCCAAAAGGCATCACCAGGTACTCAAAATGTCCCTCCGGAGAATTAAACGCCGTCCTCCATTCATCCCCCTGCTTAATGCGGATAAGATTATACGCCCCCCTGAGGTCAAGCTTGTTAAACCAGTAAGCACCTCTGACTCTAGAGAATAGATCCGAAATCAGGGGTAACGGATACTGATATTTAATAGTAATTTTATTGAGGGCACGATAATCAATACACGGCCTTAAAGAACCATCCTTCTTGGCCACAAAAAAAAAGCCGGCACCTAAGGGTGAAGAGGATGGTCTAATATGACCCTTCTCCAACGCCTCCTTAATATAGGACCGCATAGCCTCGTGCTCGGGTACAGATAAATTGAAGAGCCGACCCTTAGGAAATTTACACCCCGGGCTTAGTTCAATAGCACAGTCATAACTCCTGTGAGGAGGCAAGGACGCAGACTCATTCTCACTAAATACATCATAGTAGTCCGCCAAATAGTCAGGAACCTCATGCGATTGAGGAGAGGTGGAAAAAACCGGAGCCTCACTAAAGGTACACCGGCAACCCCAACTCACCACAGACACAGACTTCCAATCCAAAACTGGATTATGAATCTGCAACCAGGGAAACCCCAGAATAACGGCATCATGCAGACCATGCAACACCAAAAATCTGCAATTTTCTTGGTGGTCTGGGGCGACCCGCATGACCAGCTGGGTCCAAAACTGAGGTTTATTTTTAGCCAGAGGGGTAGCATCAATCCCCCTCAAAGGGATAGGCGTCTGCAGAGGTGTCAACGGAAATCCACAACGTTTAGCAAAATCCAAGTCCATTAGGTTTAGCGCTACTCCCGAATCCACAAAAGCCTTGGCGGAAAATGTGGACAGGGAACAGATCAGAGTAATCGCCAAAAGAAACTTAGGCTGAACCCCACCAACAGAAAAAGTGTGTGCAAAGCGTTTCTCACGTTTAGGACAAACAGAAATAATATGTGAGGCATCTCCACAGAAAAAACACAGCTTATTGCGCCTTCTGAATTCCTGACGTTGCACCTTAGACAAAACTCTATCACATTGCATAGGTTCAGACGTCTGTTCAACCGGTGGCAACACCTCTCGTGTAATCCTGCGTTCACGTAAACGCCGATCAACCTGAATGGCTAAAGACATAGAATCGTCCAGACCAGAGGGAACAGGAAATCCCACCATAGCATCTTTTACGGCTTCTGACAAACCCTTCAGAAAGAGAGCAGCCAAGGCACTATCATTCCAGGTAGTAAGGACCGCCCACTTTCAGAACTTTTGACAGTACAACTCTGCAGATTCTCGACCCTGGTTCAATGCTAACAGGGTCTTTTCAGCCTGATCAATAGCATTAGGTTCGTCGTACAGCAACCCCAAGGCTTGAAAAAATGCGTTCACATTAGTCAGAATAGGGTCATCTGGTTTCAAAGAAAACGCCCAATCCTGGGGATCGCTGCGCAGCAAAGAGATGACAATTTTAACCTGCTGCGCGGGGCTCCCTGATGAGTTAGGCTTCAAAGCAAAAAATAATTTACAATTATTTTTGAAACTCAAAAATTTAGATCGATCCCCAAAAAATACATCAGGTGTGGGGATCTTTGGTTCAACAGCATGTGAACGAGCAAGATAGGCGGAAATTCCTCGCACTTCAGCAGCGAGCTGCTCCACACGATCAGACACTTGCTTTATCTCCATTGAGAGAAAAAAAAAATTCCCCCTACGGCCTCAGAGATATAGAGGAAAGAATATACACACTTTTTTTTTTTCAAACACAATTCTTTCCTGCTATTGAGTACCCCAGGATCTACGGATTGGTGGGTGATTCTGTTATGATTGAGTCACCGTAGGAGGCAAAAACAGAAATGCTAGCTAAGTCCAGAAAACCAGAGAAGTTGGCAACTATCAGATTGCAGACCCCTGAACCTATCAACACAACTAGCAGTAGCCGTGGGGGGTTCCTACGATGACCTAGACCCCTCGATCACAGCCGGAGAGATACATAGGCCTAATGAAGGAAAGGGGAAATCTAACTGCCCCAGAGCAGACCCCAAAGCAATAGGCAGCCCCCCACATATAATGACGGTGAAGCAAGATGAAAACACTTACACAGACCGAAAGACAGGCTGAGCAAAGACGGGGCCCAAAAACTACCTAGATAGGAATGGATAGGAAGGCTGCTGTCTGCAATCTGCCAAAACCCTATCAGAGACAAAAGCCTACAAGCTGATATAAAAATGGCCCTGAAGCAACTAAGCTTCAAAAACTAAATCAGCACTCAGGTACTTTCAGAAGACAGAGCTCACGGAACACTGCACACTCCAGCAGGGAGTGGCAGAATCCAAAAAGCAAGAAAAATAAAAACAAATCTTAAATGCAAAAAAGCAAAACAGAAAACTTAGCTTTAGGAGAGCAGGAATCAGACTGGTGTCCAAGAGTCCACAGAGAAATCACCCACAGGGCAGAAAGGGCGTAGGCTGCCTTAAACCCAGTCAGAGACTCCACTCAGCCAATCGTCTTCATTAGTCCCAGGTGCCTGATAATCAGGCTCACTACCTTCCTTCACTAGAATAGGGAGTTCACCAGGCCTCAGTGACGGAGGGGAAAATGAACTCACAACACTGTACTATCCGTCGGCATCTGAATGAAAAGGGACTGTATAGTAGGAGACCCAGGAAGACCCCACTTCTTAACCCGAGACATAAAAAGCCAGGCTGGAGTTTGCCAAAACTTACCTGAAAAAGCCTATAACGTTTTGGAAGAATTTTCTCTGGTCAGATGAGACAAAAGTAGAGCTTTTTGGGCAAAGGCATCAACATAGAGTTTACAGGAGAAAAAAAGAGGCATTCAAAGAAAAGAACACGGTCCCTACAGTCAAACATGGCGGACGTTCCCTGATGTTTTGGGGTTGCTTTGCTGCCTCTGGCACTGAACTGCTTGACCGTGTGCATGGCATTATGAAGTCTGAAGACTACCAACAAATTTTGCAGCATAATGTAGGGCCCAGTGTGAGAAAGCTGGTTCTCCCTCAGAGGTCATGGGTCTTCCAGCAGGACAATGACCCAAAACACACTTCAAAAAGCACTAGAAAATGGTTTGAGAGAAAGCACTGGAGACTTCTAAGGTGACCAGCAATGAGTCCAGACCTGAATCCCATAGAACACCTGTGGAGAGATCTATAAATGGCAGTTTGGAGAAGGCACCCTTCAAATATCTGGGACCTGGAGCAGTTTGCCAAAGAAGAATGGTCTAAAATTCCAGCAGAGCATTGTAAGAAACTCATTGATGGTTACCGGAAGCGGTTGGTCGCAGTTATTTTGGCTAAAGGTTGTGCAACCAAGTATTAGGCTGAGGGTGCCAATACTTTTGTCTGGCCCATTTTTGGAGTTTTGTGTGAAATGATCAATGTTTTGCTTTTTGCTTCATTCTCTTTTGTGTTTTTTCATTTCAGACAAATTAAATGAAGATAATAATACCAAAGAATTTGTGTTTGCAATCATTTTCAGGAAGAAACTGAGTATTAGCTGACAGAATTGCAGGGGTGTCAATACTTTTGGCCACATCTCTATGTCAGACAGCATTCAGAAGTTCTCCACCCAAAGTTAATGAAAGTGTGGTGTCAATCCTTTTCTACTTCTAACATTTCGTTTCCCTTACATGTTCCCTTGCATAAATTAACTAAACCAACTAAAACACAAAGTTCCAGACAGAGCAGAGCATACACTATAAAAATGTTCCAGAATATTCTTCCTTATTCTAAGTTCCTTCTGGAATTTCACAATTAGTCTGTGTCCTTCGCACATTACAATGACCCACATCTGGGGAAGGAAAATTTTGTATTGTGATACATTAGTTCTCCATTAGCTAAAAAACATTGGCCCAATGTTAATGTATGTCACTAACAAGTTCTAGTTCTTTCCGTACCTGTTATTTAATAAATACATGTAAAATATGTTCAAAAGAATATGTCGGATATTTAACCCCTGTCTGCTATCTGACGTACTATTCCGTCCGTGTGACCTGGGACTTATTTCCCATATAGTATGTCATTAGAGATCGGCCACACACACAGGGGGTGCGTAGCCAATCGCGGCCGGGTGTCAGCTGATTCTCACAGCTGGCATCCAGCACTTAGTGCCAGGTGTGGTCACGGACCGCTCCCAGCACTTTAACCCCCAGAACACTGCGATCAAACAAGATCGCAGCATTCTGCTGCCGGAAGAGGCATCTAGAGAAGCATTGCGCAGGGAGGGGGCTTCCCTCAGGACAATATGATGTGATCGTGTTGTCCTGAGGTTCTCCGTTCAGACACCCAGCTCCAAGATGGCTGCGGTGTCCTTCCGGTTCCTGCAGGGAGGAGGCTTCAAAGTGCCTGCTTTCAGCAAGCCTCCTTCACTGCCTGTCAGATCGCTGATCTGATACAGTGCAGTGCAAAGTGTCAGATCAGTGATCTGACTTTATATAGTGATGTCCCATACTCAGACAATGTAAAAATGGAAAAAAAAATATTAACATGTGCAAAAATATTTGTTTAAAAATTACTAACTAGAGAAAAAATAAATGAATAAATATTTTTCCAATAAATACATTTCTTTATGTAAATATAAAAAAACAATAAAAGTACAGATATTTAGTATCACCGCGTCTCGACTTATAAAACTGTCCCACTAGTTAACCCCTTTAGTAAACCCCATAAAAAACAAGGCAAAAAAACAATGCTTTATCATCACACTGCAAAACAAAAAGTGGAATAACACGCGATCAAAAAGATGGATATAAATATCCATGGTACCGCTGAAAACGTCATCTTGTCCCGCAAAAAACGAGCCACAACATAGAATCATCAGCGAAAAAATAAAAGTTATAGCTCTCAGAAGAAAGCGATGCAGAAATAGTTATTTTTTATATAAAAGTTTTTATTTTATAAAAGCACCAAAACATAAAAAAATAATTAAATGAAGTATCACTGTAATAGAAAAGTCCCGAAGAATAAAACTGCTTTATCAATTTTAACACATGCAGAACAGTATAAACAGCCCCCAAATTGATGAATTGCTTGTTTTTGTTCATTCTGCCTCATAAAAATCGCAATAAAAAGCGATCAAAAAATGTCATGTGCCCTAAAATGGTACCAATACTAACGTCAACTCGTTCCACAAAAAACGAGACCTCAGATGACTCTGTGGGCCAAGATATGGAAATATTATAGCTCTCAAAATGTGGTGATGCAAAAACTATTTTTTTGACATAAAAGTGTCTTTTGGCGTATGAAACCTGCCAAATATAAAAACCCGCTATAAAAACCCGCCATAAATAGTAAATCAGACACCCCTTTATTACCCCCTTAGTTAGGGTAAAATAATAAAATAAAAATAAATTATTTATTTCCATTTTCCCATTAGGGTTAGGGCTAGAGTTGGGGCTAAAGCTAGGGTTAGAGTTGTGGCTAAAATTAGGGTTAGGGTTAGGGTTGGGACTAGATTGGGGTTAGGGCTTGGATTACAGTTAGGGTTGGGATTAGGATTAGGATTGGGATTAGGGTTGGGGTGTGTTAGGTTTGTGTTTAGGCTTATGCTTAGGGCTGGGATTAGGGTTAGAGTTGTGTTGGGGTTAGGGTTGGAGTTAGAATCGGAGTGTTTCAACTGTTTAGGTACATCAAGGGCTCTCCAAATGCGACATGGCGTCCGATCTCAATTCCAGCCAATTCTGCACTGAAAATGTCAAACGGTGCTCCTTCCCTTCCAAGCTCTGCTGTGTGTCCAAATAGTAATTTACCCCCACATATAGGGTATTGACATACTCAGGACAAATTGGAAAACAACTTTTGGGGTCCAGTTTCTTCAGTTACCCTTGTGAAAATAAAAAATAGGGGGTGAAAAGATCATTTTTGTAAAAAATATGATTTTTAATTTTTTACGGCAACAGTGGTTTTCCTGTATATATGGGGTATCAGCATACTCAGGAAAAATTGTACAACAACTTTTGGGGTCCAATTTCTCCTGTTTCCCTTGGTAAAATAAAAAAAATTGGATCTGAAGTACATTTTTTGTGAAAAAAGTTAAATGTTCATTTTTTTAAAAAAATTCAAAAAATTTCTGTGAAGCACCTGAAGGGTTAATAAACTTCTTGAATGTGGTTTTGAGCACCTTCAGGGGTGCAGTTTTTGGAATGGTGTCACTTTGGGCTATTTTCTATCATATAAACCCCTCAAGGTGACTTCAAATGTGATGTGGTCTCAAAAAAAAATGGTGTTGTAAAAATGAGAAATCACTGTTTAAATTTTAACCCTTATAACTTCCTAACAAAAAAAAATTGTTTCCAAAATTTTGCTGTTGTAAAGTAAACATGTGGAAAATGTTACTTATTAAGTATTTTGTGTGACATATCTCTACAATTTAAGGGCATGAAAATTCAAAGTTGGAAAATTGCAAAATTTTCAAAATTTTCACCAAATTTCTGTTTTTTCCACAAATAAACTCAAGTCATATCAAATAAATTTTACCACTATCACGAACTACAATATGTATTGAGAAAAACATGTCAAAATCCATTGAAGCATTCCAGAGTTAATACCTCATAAAGGGACAGTGGTCAGAATTGTAAAAATTGGCCCGGTCATTAACATGCAGAGCATCCTATGGGGTTAAAAGGTTAATAACGCAGAAATGATGAACAAGTTGTGGCCCCAGTGGGTTAACTCAACCAAATGATCTGGTCTCATTCTAAATGGAAAAAACAGACGTTTTACAGACATGTTTATGGACCTTGGGATTTAAATTAATTCCCAAGAGAATGTTCTGTGGAACAGAAGTGAGTTTTGACCTCTGTCCCATGGATTGTCTATGGCCCTTATTTGGGCAATGTGACGTTGTCTTGAAGTAGTCTTTTGAGGACATGACAAATAACTATAAGCAAATTTTCCAAAATTTGAATTAGGCAGATTCACTCAAATTTGGCATTGATTTGCATCAAAATATTTTTATGCTAATCAAATGTGCTCTGATTGCTGGTAAAAGGCCATTAAAGAATTTTAAAGATATTGCACCTACCTATTTACAATTAAGAGTCCTCAGTGGTTCATACCTTTTAATGGCTAGCGGAAAAGATGGTAACAAATTCTACTACTGGACTAGGTGTCTCGTGCCATGTAGTCCTCCTTCTCTATGTAACCCATCTCCACAACTGATTAGCAGCTTTCTGTCAATATGTAGTGTACACAGAAATCTGCCAATCATTAGAGTGGGCAGGGTTATACAGGGCTCAGTTTCCAGAGTGCTGCTAGATTTGCAGCATGTAAAACAGGGATTGTAACAAAATTTGAGCCACCTGAAAAGATTCCTCATCAAACATTTCAAACTGATGACAAATTTTTCCGTTCAAGATGAGAAATATGTAATATATGTTCGAAAGCAGTGAGAGTCTTATCTCTCATGCTGTGGAATCCCTGACAGTGGAAATTGACTCACAGATTTTGATTTGGGAAAATGAAGTTTGGGAGATTGAATGAAAGAAATTCCAAAGGGACCTACTGGACTACCAAGCCCACAAGGTTTACAGATGGCAAAGTAAAAATAGGAGAGAACCCAACCTCTCAAGAACGCCATCCATTTCGTCTTTGTTGTCTAGTTTAGTACTATTGAGACATCAGATAATCAATATTTCTATTCAACTAGGGAAAGAAAACGAAAGGGAGGCAATCAGGATCTACAGTACAGCAATAGTAAGAGAACTTTTTAAAATATTAAAATGATCCCTAAATTTCATGTAATAAACCTTTAGCAGCTAAGCTAAATCGGACAGTTAGGGGCTGGTATCCTCAGACAGCAAAGGGGCTATGGGTATTGGCAGTCAACAGCCTAAAAATAACAGCCCGCAGAAGCCCTAGAATAGACGATTCCATTAAATGCACCAATTCTGTTCCATTGCCCGGCTCTTCCCATGTTGGAAAGTGGGATAATATTTGTGGGGTTGATGTCACCTGCTTTATTGCCACTGACATCAAGACCATGGGGTTAGTAATAGAGAGCCATCTATTAGACACCTCAATATCTAACCCCGTAATCAAATTTAATAATGACAGAGACTTACTAAGGTCCTTTAATTTAAATAAACATGCTAGGTCCTTTATTTGAAATAAAATCTTCCTCTTTTACCCACTTATTCAACAAAAAATAAAAAGAAAAGTTATACCCACCTTTCTGTCGATAATCCATTAAGCCCATATCCCACGATGACCCAGATGATTTGGTGAGCAGTTACATGAGTGATGCGACCACTCACCACATCTTCATCTCATTTTCAACTGTGTGACAGTGTGAGAATCGCAGAGTTGCGACCGGCAGTAAAATGTAACATTACCACCGATCAAAACCACTACCATACAGAAGTAAGAGTTGGAAACACCGGATGTTGGAGTCATCAATTCAGTTGAATGGGGTCCGGATTCGGGTACCGGACCAAACTATTTTTTAAGGCTTGTCTGATCTCGACGGACACAAACATCCATGGGTCCGCCCATTACTACTAAAGAGGAAGTCCTGGAATTGATATCAATTCATTTCTACCTGTGAATTTTTATCAGCAAGAGCAGATTTACGCTGATGAGAGTTGTACTCTCAACAGTGTATGCTTATGACTGGCTGTAACCTTTTTTATTGCTGGTGAGAGCTGGTGGCTCACACGTTGTCATCTGAAAGCATGAGAACCACAGCCCTCTGACTGGAGGTAATGAACTTATTGCTGATCAGAGGCGGTGTTTCTCGCGCTCTCACACAGATGACTTTGTGAGAAACACCTGATGTTTGGACCCCTCATTCATTTGAATTGTGCCCGGGTTCCAATTCGAGTTCGTGTACCGTTCTGGTTTCCGAATCAAACTGTTTTAAAATATTAGGCCAACCCCGCTGGACCTGAACATCCACAGGTTCGCCCATCACTATTCTTTGGTTGAGTAGCAGTCCCGTGTTTGAACTTTTCATACTGACACTGCATAATTAGTCTTTCATTCCATTTATACTTGTTGTTATCTATGTTGTATTGTCTGTTTTCAAGGTTATTGATGATTTGTCCAGCAATTGTGATTCCTTCTTTTTTGTCAAGTCCAGACTTCATGAAAATAGCTTCTGCATATAAATTGAAGGGAAATGGTGATAGGATGCAGCCATTTCTGATGCCTCGCTCTACTTTGAACCATGCCGTGTCACCATGGTTAGTTCGAACTGTTAAATCTTGGTCGATGTAAAGGTTCCTAGTGAGGCTGATCAGATGGTTTGGTACACCTATATCCTTCATGGTAGTCCAAAGTTTCTGTTGATCAACACAGTTGAAAGCTTTTCAATAGTTGATGAAGCAAAAATAGGCATGCAGACTAGGGCTTTGTGTCTTAGCCTTGCTTCTCTGATGCAGATCATTTAAATTTCATACCTGAACAGGAATCTAAACTTTGGATACTCAAATTATGTATTATGATCTGTTGACTTGACTAACAAAATTCTAAATATGGATATGCACAAAGCTCATTAAATCACTCACTGCATTACATGCGACTCCTGAGTTTGCTCATGTGGCCCGCAGGCACTGTAGACCCCTTGGTTTGCCTGGCACCATTTGTGGTTCCACTCTTTTTGGCTCACCTCTGTCACATCCCTATTAATTGTGGTTTATGGTTTTATATAAACAACTAGATGGAGGCCCGATGCTATCACATCGGGAAGGAGGAAATGTCACGATGGGGCTTAGGGATTTGCTTTGCGGCATTGAAAATCTCTCCCCCATGTGCATATCCACCTATCCACTCTTTCTTTCCCCATGTGTTGACTTCTCCCGTCTGTGCTCTCTTCTTTGACCTGTCTACCCCATGTGCTATCCCCCTTGGCTGCTGTTTCTCTCCTTCCTGTGCTGTGTTCTCCCCTCATGTGCTGTCACCTGTGCTCTGTCTCTCTCACCCCTGTGTCTGACCATGTACAGAACATACCACAGCTCCTGGGCAGGGGAGGAAGCAAAAGACAATACTGACATTAAAGCAGGAGATCGCAGAGGATGCATATTATGTGAGGTAAAACATTGTTTAAAAACCGTCAGTGAAATATTTTACCTCACAAAATGAATCCTCTGTTATCCCATGCTGTAATGTCAGTATTGTCTTTTGCTTCCTCCCCTGCCCAGGAGATGTGGTATGCTCTGTACATGGTCAGGCACAGAAAATTTTTAAAATGAACTTTCGTTTGTAGGAAAACCCCTTTAATATGGCCGGCTTCCTCTGCCTGTAGATACATCACGCATCTGCCGCCGGGATAAGCTGAATGATTCACTGCACCTGCATGGAATTCACGCAGCCACAGTGTGAGGGTGTTCCACTGGTGGTACCATGCAAGAGGCTGCGTGAGTGTGTGACAGGCTTCGAGTTTCCCCCACTGCACAGGGTGAATCTCAAGCCATGTCCTCTGCGGTCTTCCATTCTTCTGCAGCCACAGAGGTTCCTGCTCTGCAGAGACATCGGCCCCAGCATCTGGCCCAGGCTAATGCTAGGCATCTGATTGCTGCTCCAGGCTCAGTTATAGCACCATGCATGAGTCAGCGGTGAGCAGACGCTCCTGGGACTAAGTTCTGCTTTTCTCCATCTGAGCATGACCGTGAGATGACCGCTCATTGGTGGTCAGAGGTCACATGCTCAGGTCCTCAAGTAGCTCGGATTGGGCCATCAGGAAGGTCCCGGAAGGCTGAGCCTATAAAAATATTGCACAGCTGCTCGGCCGTGCGCTAATATAGACCATGTGGAGTGAGTATAGTATGCATGTATGAATGTCTCTGGTGATTGACTCATTAAGAACCCCTACCCTTGGTTGTGCAGCCTTGCATTTTAGCGCCCAGGCTGATGTGTAGGTAGGCGGCTGAGTCTGAGACTGGCATCAGCACCAAGTGGTGGCTTGTCTGTATGCCACAGTACACTTGGTCAGTACTCCACGGCAGTCAATGTCAATTAGCGGCATCCACAGTTGCGACGCCGCACGCTTAGTAGGTCTAGATCGACTCTGATCCCGTGTCCTTGGGGTAGAGTTCTGTGACCATATACTGTGCACTCACTTTGCCGAGCTCTGTGAGCTTTAACAGGCTCCGGCATTTATGTTCCGCGGTAGTGCAGCTCTGTGAAGTAACTGGCCTTTTTATAGGTATTTTATTCCCTTGGTATTCCTGCCCGCTTCATGAGGCCGCCAAAGGCAGTGTTTAATTTGAGCTGAATGTGCATCCTGATGTTGATGTGGAGGTGGGAGAGTGGCAGCGGCAGAGATAGGAGTCACAGGAGGGTGGAGCCGGCTGCCCTGAATAACCCCTGTGCCCACTGCTACAGAGAGATGAAAATTCCTGACTCTTCACGCCCATGGGAATGGTAAGAAATGCATATTCATTTCTCATTAATAGCAGGCACAATAAGCGCAGCTGCAGGGCGATCGTGTGTGCCCGCTACTAAAAGTATGAATATTCACTGCTTTCTACACCTGGAGTTTAGGACTGGAGAGCAGTGAATATTCATTCCCTTAAGTATCATGAACACATGATCACCTGGCCGCAGGAAGCTGGCTACAGTGCCCACTATTAAATATCAATTAATATCCTCTGCTCTTCACTCCTATAGTCCCAGTGTGGAGAACAGTGAGTATTCTGGCAGCTGCCCTCTGCTTGTAGGCACCGCATGATGACACTGGGATGGGGACCATGTATACAAGGATAGGGATGAGGAGGCCATCATACCATGATAGGAATGAGGGGTCCATGCATACCAGAATGGGGATGAGGAGGCCATGTATACTAGGATAGGGATAGGGATGAGGGGCCATGCATACCATGATAGGGATGAGGGGGCTATGCATACCAGGATAGGGGAGTGAGAGGACCATGCATAACAGGATAGGGGGGTGAGAGGACCATGCATACCAGGATAGGGGGGTGAGAGGACCATGCATAAAAGGATGGGGGGGTGAGAGGACCATGCATACCAGGATAGGGGGGTGAGAGGACCATGCATAAAAGGATGGGGGGGTGAGAGGATCATGCATACCAGGATTGGGGGGTGAGGGAGGCCATGCATACCAGGATAGGGATAAGGGGACCATGCATACCAGGGTAGGGATGAGGAGGCCATGCATACCAGAATAGGGATGGAGATGGGCATCAGGCATACCAGGAAAGGGTTGGGGATGGGTACCATGCATACCTAGATAGAAATGAGGGGGCCCTGCATTCCAGGATAGGCAATGAGGTGGCCATGCATACCTGGATAGAGATGAGGGGGCCATGTATACCTTGACTGGGGAAATATATAGTGTATACGGTGTACTGTATATATACACCAGGATGGGGGATATTAGTACAGAATTGACCACATGTTGATTCATTTTTTAATCTATTTTCTTCCTCTAAAACCTGGGGACAAAGCTACAATATGGAGACCTGGATATGGGTACATGACTACAATATGAGGACCCGGAGGGGGACATATTTACAGAATAAGTACCTAGACATGGGGACATGGGTATGGAGACATGACTACAATATGAGAACCTGGATGGGGACATAACTACAATATGGGGACATAAATACAATATGGGGACATGGCTGGGGACAGAACTACAATATGGGGATCAGTATGGGGACATAGCTACAACATGGGGACCTGGATGGGGACATATCTACAATATGGGGACCTGAATGGGGACATAACAACAATATGGGACCTGGATATGGGAACATAATTACAATATGAGTGCACATTTGTTTTCACCACATCCATGACGACCCAAGCTATAAAAAAATGGCAAAAATGTTGAAAAGGTGTCCAGAAAAAAATGGTATCACTAAAAATGTCACTTTGTCCTTCAAAGAATGCGGTCCCTCAAATTAATTTTCTCTATATGCGGCTCATATACCCAGTCGAGCTTGCGACCCCAGCCATAGACCATAGCAAACTCCTGATCTGCTAAGTAGTGTTGAGCGATACCATCCGATATTGAGAAATATCGGAACGGATTGGATCGGCCGATATCCAAAAAGTATCGGGTATCGCCAATTCCGATACCGGAAGTCCCATTCAAGTCAATGGGACAGAAATATCGGAATTAAAAAAAACCCTTTCTTTCCTTGTAGGTTAATTCTACATGAAGAAAAACAACTAAGAATAATGTAGAATGTATTGGGGGAGGTGGAGGAGACATTAAAGGCATAGAGGTTTAGCCCAATCAAATGGAATAGCAGGAATATTTTTTTTTTTTTAAAGACGTTCGGAGATACAAAGATATTGACAATGTTAACCTTTTTTATAATTTGTCAGATATGTATGTTTCACTACTTCCATGCTCTTAACCTTCTTTTTTATTTCTCCCACACTTTCTCCTTCATGATCCTCAGCAGCAGCAGCATCTTTTTCATCAACTTCTTCTTCACCTTATTCATCTTCTTCTTCTTCACCTTCTTCCTATTATTCTTTTTTTTACATTATTCATATTCTTCTTATTCAACTATTATTCTTCTTTATATTCTACTTCTTCATCTTCTTCCTATTCTTCTTCTTCATCATATTCTTATTTGTGACAGGCATTCCTGTAGTTGTTATCTATAAAAGTTTGAAGATTACACCTTCCATTCTGCCTGTCACAAAAGATTTACAACAGGATTTGTCCTCGTTCAGTTTGCCCTGCAGCTGCAGGCATTTTCCAGGGGCACCACGAGGAGGAACGGACTCACCCCCATACACTACTTAGTCTTCTTCTGCTTATACTTTAGATAATATCTTTTGCTCTGATTTTTAGTCTTATGCTTAATGTTCTTCTGCTTTTTGTTCTGCAGCTTCTTGGCCTTCTGCTTCTTGGTCTTCTGTATCTTGTTGTTCTGTATCTTGGTGGTTGTCTTCATGTTCTTTGTCGTCTTGGTCATCTTCTTCAGGGTCATCTTTTTGATATTCTACGGGGTTGTGTTCCGGGTCGTCGTCTTCAGGGTCATCGTTTTCGTGGCCGTCGTCTTCTTCGGGGTGGTCTTCAGGGTTGTCGTCATCAGGGTTGTTGTCAGGGAGATCGAGAGTGATAATAAACAAAAAACATTTCCAAAAGCTTGAACTTGGAAATGTAGCAGAAGGTACAAGAAGGCTGAGGAACCTCCAAGAACCAGCTGACGGTGCTGGAACCCGGATGGGTAGCCGAAGGTGCAAGAGCCAATGGAACTAGTGAGGACCAGCTGACGGTGCTGGAACCCGGAAGGGCAGCAGAAGGAACAAGAGCCAATGGCACTACCGAGGACCAGTTGACAGTGCTGGAACCCGGTTACTAAGCAGGAGGTACCTGTGCTAGAAAGCACTACCAAGGACCAGCAGACATTTCTGGAACTCGGATACCGAGAAGGAGGCACCTCAGCCAAAGGCACTGCCGAGAACCAGCTGACGGTGCTGGAACCCGGATGGGTAGCAGAAGGTACCCATGAAAAACAAAGTTGCAAGGCTGTGAGCCGGCCGCAGTTACCAAAACCTACTAGTAGTGGGAATGTGGACAGAGCAGGAGACATTGCCGGACACACATCAGGGGATCAGCTGACGTTACTGAACCCCAGTAACACAGGAACAAGTGTTGATTGTGCAGGCAGCATTTCTGAGCAGCAACTGGTGGTGTTGGAGACCAGGGGAAATACTAGAGACAGAGTGGAGCCAGAGGCCTAATTGGAGCAAGTTTGAAATCAGTAGTAGTGTGAATGTGGAGGCAGCAGTAGACATTGCCGGACACACAGCAGGGGAGCAGCTAGCGTTACTGAACCCCACTAACACTGGAGCATGTGTTTTTCTCTGTGCAGACTGCACTTCTGAGCAACAATTGGCGGTGTTGGAGCCCAGGGATTACTGTTCAGGTGGTAGAAACATGAACACAACAGGAGACCTGGATACTATTGCCAACCAATTTTTTATCCTGGAAGAGGACTGGCAAATTCTGGCGAGATCCAGGCCTTGTTCATTTTCAGAAAAGTAAGTCGGTCAACGTTATCAGAGGATAGTCGCGTGCGACGGTCTTTTAGTACACCACCTGCGGCACTAATGACGCGTTCCGATAATACACTGGTAGCAGGGCAAGCCAGCACCTCCAATGCATACTGGCTAAGCTCTGGCCATGTATCCAGCTTAGAGACCCAAAACTTGAAGGGGGAAGAGCCGTCTGGGAGTACACTGACAGGGCAAGACATGTAGTCTGTCACCATCTGACGGAAATGTTGCCTCCTGCTGACTGGAGCCGTCTGTGATGGTGTAGACATTTGTGTCGGGCACACAAAACTTTGCCACATTTGGGCCATACTGGTCTTGCCTTGTGCTGAGGCGCTGCCTCTGCTCCCTCTTTGTGCAGAGCTTCCTCCACTGCCTCGACGCATTGAGCTGCTTTGTAAAGCACTGGCAGCTCTCGAGTGCAATGGAGAACATGATGGAATGTACCAGTGTCTCTTGGTACTCCCGCATTTTACGCTCACAGTTCAATGGTGTTATGAGGCTTTGTAAGTTGTCCTGGTAGCAAGGATATAGGAGGGTGTACACCCAATAATCAGCCATGTTGAGAATGTAGGCGATACGGCGGTCATTTCTCAGGCACTGCAGCATGAAATCAACCATGTGCTGCAGACTCCCAGCTGCCCAAGAAACGCTGTCCCCTGCTTGAGGCGTCATCTCTGCCTGCTATGCATCACCCCACCCTCGCTCTACATACTGAATACTAGAGCATTGTGTTCCTCCCTCCTCTGGAGAGATGTCTTCCTCCTCCATTGACTCCACCTCATCCTCCTCACAAAGTGTCCCCTGCCTAGGCCTTTGTGAGGAACCACATTGCGCAGACTGTCCAGAAGCAGATGGCATTTGTGACTCCTCATCCTCCACCTCTTCCAAAACCTCCACCCTTAGTGCTTGCAGTGTTTTTTGTAGCAGGCAGATAAGGGGGACAGTCATGCTGACTAGTGCATCAGTCAAAGGCACACAAAACAAGGCAGATGTCCTTCATAGAGGCCCACTCAGTGGGGCTGAAGTGTGACCGGCGCACAGTGCAACTTGTTTGTGCCTGATGCAGCTGGTAGTCCATTACTGCTGCCTGCTGCTCACACAACCGCTCCAACATATGTAACGTTGAATTCCACCTGGTGGGTAGGTCACATATGATGCGATGTTCCGGAAGGCATAATCAGCGCTGCAGAGCTGCAATGCACGATCTTGCCTTGCTAGAACCCCGCAAGTGAGCGCACTCTATGCGGACCTTGTGCAGCAGTGCATCAAGATCTGGATAGTCCCTCAGAAAGCTCTGCATGACCAAGTTCAGCACATGTGCCAGACATGGGATGTGAGTGAGGTTGCCTAGGCCCAGAGCTGCCACCAGATTTCAGCCATTGTCACACACTACCAAGCCTGGCTGGAGATTCGCTGGCACAAACCACACGTCGCTCTCCTGCTTGATGGCATTCCAGAGCTCCTGCGATGTGTTGCTTCGATTCCCCAAAGAAATTAATTTCAGTGCGGCCTGTTGACATTTGGCCACGGCTGTGCTCATATCGGTCGCAACAGGCTCCTGCAGCGCTGATTCTGAGGAACTGGGGTATGAGGAGGAGTCAATGTGTACAGACTGGATTCCTGCAATCCTTGGAGTTGGCAGAACATGTACAGCACCACTCTCAAGATCTTTACCCGGCTCCACAACATTGACCCAATGGGCAGTAAGGGAAAGGTATCGTCCCTGTCCATGGTTACTGGTCCACGCATCGGTGGTCAGGTGGACCTTGCTACTGATGGCGTTTAGTAGTGCATGTTTAATTTTTCCCTCCACATGCTTTTGCAGGGCAGAGACGGCTTGCCTGCTAAAATAAAAGCTGCTGGGCACGGTCTATTGTGGGACTGCCAGTGCCATGAAGTTCCGGAAGGTGTCTGTCTTCGCCAGCCTGAATGAGAGCATTTCAAGGGCCAGTAGTTTGGCAATGCCAGCATTCAGAGCCTGTGCTCGGGGATGGTTTCCCGAGTATGGCCGCCTTTTCTCCCATGCCTGTGCTACCGATGGCTGTAGAGTGGCCTGGGAGTGTGGGGATGAATGGGAACGTGGTGCTGTGGGTGGAATGTCACTGGGTCTCTGGACAACAGTGCCAGAGGTTCTTCCATGGCGATCCTGTGAGGAAGCCGAACCAGCTGTGTGCGAGCTGCAGGAAGAGGCTACAACACGAGCTGAAGAGGTGGTAGGTGGTGCTGTACGTTGGCCTACGTCTTCAGTGTGTCTTTGTAACTCCATCACGTGCTTGGTCCGCACATGTTTCCACATATTTGTGGTATTGAGGTTGCTGACACTTTTCCCTCTTTTGACTTTCTGGTGACACAGCTTGCATTTAACAGAGCAAATGTCATCTGCAACTGTGTCAAAAAAGGACCACGCACTGCAAGTCTTGGGAGCGCCTGCTTTGGCTTTTGGAAGAGGAATGCTCCTAACGGGTGCCGAAGTGGAGGCTACAGGAAACCAAGTCTGCCCCCTCCCTCTCCCACCTGTTTTGGCCATTCAGGGAATGTCTTCCTCCGAGCTGCTCCCACCACCTTCCTGTTCCTCACGCCATGATGGGTCAAGGACCTCATCATCTACACTCCCCTCTTCAAACACCTGCTTCTCCTGGGTAGTCTCGCCAACACCGTACGCACCAGAAAGTGGCACCTGAGTCTCATCATCTGATGCACACTGAGGTGTGCTGACCATAGGCACTGGCCCACCCGCCTCTTCAGATTCAGAGGGACAAAGCAGTTGCGCATCACTGCATACTCCCTCTTCTTCACATTCTTGAATGCTGCTTGGCTGGCTCCCTCTTTCCAAGCCAACAGATTCAGAGAACAGTAGTAGAGACTGAGATGTCTCCTGTCCAGGGCTCTCTGACTGCCTGGGCAATTTGGCAGGTGGTGAAGAGACAGATGGTTGCTCTTCTGTGCTCTGGCCCTGAGAGGATGTGGAAGTCATTGAAGTCGATGCGTTAGCTGCCATCCATCCGACAACGGCTTCAATTTGTTTGTCCCGCAGCAGTGGGGTGCGGTGAGGTCCTACAAAGCTGCGCATAAAGGACTGTTGCCTGGTAACACTGGGGGATGCTGACTCACTGGTGCCCGCAGCAGGCACAGAATCCCCACGTCCTCTCCCTGCTGAATCCCCACGTCCTCTCCCTGCTGCAACTCCACGCCCACGACCACGTGCCTTACTCCCTGCCTTCTTCATCTTGGTAGACTGATAAAGATAAGCAGAAAAGTACAAAGGGGGGGCTTAGTGTGCCTATTCCTGAACAGCTGCTGACAGGTATAAGAAACACTAATTTTATAAAGTGTGTGGACTACACTTTAATATGAGCTAATCTGGCCTACACAACTGTCAAGTGTTTGGTGAACTTTATTTATGTGTTTTTTTTTCAAAAAAACAAAAAGGATGTGACCAAAGATGTGAAAGCGATAGTATCACAAACTTTTTGGAGCTATTACAATGCAGGAAGGTAACCTACAATGCAATAGATGAGGCTCCAAAAAATAGGGTATTACTAATCTTGCTGCGGCTGCAGGGCACAAGCCAGAAAAAAGGCTCCTCTATCTACTCCTATATAGTGTTTGCAACCAACCAATGTATATGGATACGGATGGATGCACACTAATAGGAGAATTAATGAAAAATGAGCGGCAATAAAAGAAAAATATGTATGAGGCAGTGACGCACGCTGAGTGGCCTACAACCAGACGTGGCTGCAGGACACACTACAGCGTGAGCTGCACTCACCCACAGAGACCTCTCAGACAGCCGTGAACAGTGCAGATAAGTGGGCACTAACACTGAAAGGCTGCAGAAAGGCTCCGCTGTCTACTACTATAGTTTTTGCAAACAATGTATATGGATACGGATGGATGCACACTAATAGGAGAATTAATGAAAAATTTGCAGCAATAAAAGAAAAATATGTATGAGGTAGTGACACACGCTGAGCGGCCTACAACCAGACGTGGCTGCAGGACACACTACACAGCGTGAGCTGCACTCACACAGACCTTGCAGACGGCTGTGAACAGCGCTGCAAGGCAAAAGAAAGCTACAGTGATTGATAATGTAGCCTGGGTAAAGCACAATATTATTTAGAAAATCGCTATCTCTAACTGTTCCTCAGAGTCTTGAACAGCAGCCTGTCCCTAACTGAATTCACAGCAGAGTGAACCCTAAATGGCGGCGGCGGTTTTTATAGTGCATCATGACATCATTTCAGCAGCCAATCACAGCCATGCCATTAGTTAACATGCCTACATGCCTAACAGGATGTGCCCACACTTCTGAGCATTGTCATTAGCTGAATGAAATCAAACTGGCTCAAAACATTATGGGAACTTCCGATTCCGGTATTCGATATGCAAAAAGTATCGGAACTCAGTATCGGAATTCCGATACAGTGAATATCGGCCGATACCCGATACTTGCGGTATCGGAATGCTCAACACTACTCCTAAGTTTACATTTAATGGCTCTTTGATTAGTCTATTAGAGGCCTGGAGGAGATCCTTGAGAACAGATAGGATCTATAATTGAGGAACCCATACAGTATCTGGTAAAGATACCAGTGTAAAAGTTTCCAAAGGGAACTCAATGTCTCCTGTTTCATTCAGAAAAATTGAATAGTATCAGGAGCGATGATGTTTAGATTCAATGTCTGTACTGCAAATATGTTAGCTAGAGCCCTGCTGGGGTCCACCGAGGACAGATAGGATCTACCACATCCATAGGACTTCTACAGAATAAATGAACTATAGAGGGGATTGAAGCAGGCTTCTGCTTTCTAGGGGAGTCCTGGTGCCCAGAGGAAGAGGGACACTATTTGGGGTAACAAAGTAGCAGAAGGTTATGCCTCAGCCACCTGTACCAGAACTGCACTGTGGATTGGCTATTAAGGTGTCCACAGCTGTGGAGGAGTCACATGCTTGAGGTCCCATCACTGCAGGAGCAGAGAGGACTGCAGAGACTAATGGCCCCTAGAGCTGAGAGATGGTAGAAGCCTGCTTTGTAGAACCAGCTTGCAGATTGCCCATCAGAAAATTACACAATGGACCATAACATGCAGACCTTAATACAAAGTAGGTGAGGCTATATTAATGGTGTGGAGCTTAAAGGGAATCTGTCACCTCATTTTTGGCCTATAAGCTGCAGCCACAGCCATCAGGAGCTTATCTACAGCATTCTATAATGCTCAACAGGGCAGAGTAAGTGCGCCTGCGCAGGAGCCGTGGCAGAAGCAAGATGAGGATGTCATCGCTAGAAGATGGGAGGCGCTGGACGGCGACACCCACCACACCAGACCATGCCCCTCGATGAGAATAATCTAACTTGTTTTTCTTATCCTCCAGGTTACATCGGGGGGCTTATCTACAGCATTACAGAATGCTGTAGCTAAGCCCCTGATGGTGGGGGCCGCAGCTTATAGGCCAAAAATGGGGTGACAGATTCCCTTTAATTGCCACAATTTTTTAATAGTAGTAAGCCACCTGGTGGGTGGAATAAAGGGGAACAATGGATCAATTATACTTTGGGGTTGTTAAAGCCAATGGCACAGGGAACATTTGACTGGTAGGGGAAACAATGGATTCAATTAAATTTCTTGATGCAAACCTAACAACATCTGTTAAAAAAAGCTGAAGATAAAAAGAGGAAGAGAATGGCTTCTATAAATGAATAGTAACCCTAAACACTTTCTTATCCACAATAGATAACCTCCAAAGGTGCAAACTGAAAGTTTTACAATGGCCCCAAATCTGAACGCCATTGAAAATCTGCGACTAGATCTGGAAATAGCAGAGGATGCAAGAAGACCCAGGAATCTCACAGAACTGGAAGAATTTTCCAGATGCTACTAGGTAGGTAATAACTATGCAGGGTTGCCTAAACTTTTGCAGCAGCACATTTTCCTTTTTGTAATTTTTAAAATGTAAAAAATTACTATATATATATATATATATATATATATATATAAACTTCTTTCTCAACCCCCAATGGTGGTGGGTTTTTTTGCCCATCATACAAAAAGAATGTGTCATCTTTATCTTTAGGCCTTTTGGAGATCATTTCACCTTCAACCTGCTTCACTGAATTTTGTCCAGGGGTGCCTAAACTTATATATTCCACTGTATCTTATGAAACATGACAAAGCAGAGCAAAGGGCCAATGACCTAGGGGAGTGCAGCTGGAAATGACCCATGAGTTGAGGCAATGTAATGCTTTCTATATCATTTACCCCTTCCCGATATTGGACGCATCGGTATGTTATGGTCGGCTGGTACTTACCGACCTATGGCCTATGCATACATCATGGAAAAAAGTGAAAAAATTTAAAAATATTAAAAAAAATCACAACATAATTAAAAATTTTTAAAAATATTGTACCCATAAATAAATATTTTTATGAAAGTAAATAAATATGCAAGAAAAGGACACATATTTGGTATCGTAGACGTCGCGCATCTGCCGCCAGGATCAGCCGAATGATTCACTGCACCTGTGTGCAATTAGGGCAGGCGCAGTGCGACGGTGTTCTGCTAGTGGTACCGCGCAAGAGGCTGCGTGAGTGTGAGTGTGTGTGGTGCATACGGCGTATAGTATAGAGTGTGTATTTGGTGTGCCGGTGTTCCGCTGGTGGTACCGCGCAATAGGTTGGTACCAGCAGCAGTTTCCATAGTGAGACAGCCATCACTTGGGTGTCCCAATATGGCGGTCGGTGAACTTCTTCCGCTTGGAATTCTGGGATACGGTGACATCTGGACAGAACAGGAAATGAAAACATTACACGGCAATTATATAAATAGATTTTATGTGACATAGCTCTCATTTAAGGTCATAAAAATTAAAAGTTTGAAAATTGCAAAACTTTAAAAATTGTCACCAAATTTTATTTTTTTTCACAAATATACACAAGTCATATTGAAGAACTTTTACCACTATCATGTCAAGAAAAAACATTGTCAGAATCATTGGGATCCGTTGAAGCGTTCCAGAGTTATTACCTCATAAAGTGACAGTGGTCAGAATTGTAAACTTTGGCCTTGTCATGAAGGTGAAAACAGGTTTGAGGGGCTGAAGGGGTTAAAATTCATATATTATAAACCAGCAGAAATGCTACCTTTTGCTCATTTGTCATATCCACCATAGAAATGGATTTAGCCAGCAAATTAGTGATTATGACCTCACACTGCAAGTACAGGCAAAGTCATATAGGAGGCCAGGAGACGCTAAACGCTGCTATAATAATCAGAGACAGGTATCAATCACCATCTAGTGGTACAAATACAGAATACACCTGCTTTTCTCAAGCTCTATGCACGCTTAGATCTGAATCAGAGCTGCATAATGTAGATATAAATGAATGTCAACATCTAGATCTTTCTTGATCAGGACAATGTTTCTAGGCATTTTGAAACTGTTAGTATAAAGTAAATACATCGTCTTGTAGGGAATATAGCAACTTTAAAAATCATACTTATAGGGTAGGGTATGTTCACTAGTTTCCAAAAACAAGATAGAAACACCGGTTTGTTTTTTTAGCAATTTCAGAAAATCTCAGTAAAAAACTTATCATGAATGAAGTGCAATTATTATAGGGGCTATATTACCTACAGGGCTTCCTGCTTAGCGTATACCATCGTCTTGGCCTAAGAGTCTCCCTTTCCGTAACCATGCGGCATCATTAGAATAAAAGGAGGTCTGTTCTTATACTCAAAATGCTGATATGATAAATTCAGTAGACATTAATGTTAACTATAAAAAGATGAGAATTTCAATCACAATAATATTTCCAATTTTCCCTGGCATCAGAAAACAATCATGGACACATCAATATTTCTCCATAAAGTGGCGCATAGTGCCCTGATCTCCAGACTGTCCAGGGATTTCCAGGCTATTGACAAAGCCAAAGATTATGTGTACCGGGCTAGCCCTGAACTTTGGCTAATGTACAATGATTTTTCATCACCCCCTTCTTATCTCGCAGCACCTTATATTATTTAATTTAGCTTCGTTGACCACATTTACCATCTCCCTATGGATCCCAAATTTATGGTCACCATAAAGTCGTACATACAGTATACCTCCTCATCTGCCATTTGTCGAGATACTTCACCACCTAATTAAATCCGTCTGGGACCACCAAAGCCCCACCTTTATCGGCTGGTTTATAAATAATAGGCTTGTAATTTTTCAAAATTTGAAGTGCATCGATTGGTCTCTTATCTAGATTTGGTCTTACCCTGGGAGAGTTCTTCAAAACTTTAGCCATCACCTCCCCAGAGACCTAGTGAATGTAGGTTTCAATACTGTGATCCGCTGGTTAATTACTGCTAGTTTTGAGGCCCAATACCTTACCCTGGAAAGGAGTGACATCGCCTTGTGTTTGATGTTGAGAAGAGACTGGAGCCATTATTTCTCAGTTCTATTAAATAAATATTTCCAACTCGGGGATCTAAAGAAACGGGTAAGGTCAATTTCAACATCAAAAGCATCAGTACGATTGACAGGACAATAGGATAAACCCTTATTAAGGATGGATAACTCAGCATTGTCCTGGAAGAAATGTTCATCACTAGATTGGGGGAGTGGGAGAGGGGGCAACCTCTGCCGTGGGGGATTCCTCCGAGGTTGAAGGAATTGTGTCCGAAACCCTTTTCCTTGCCCTTGAGCTTGTCCTTCCGCCTCTCCTTTTCTTTATCCATTTTGAATATCTGGCTCTCTGGACTCTAGAAAAATATCTTCAGATAACTCGGAAACAGAGTTTGTTCTGTATCTGTAGCCCCCTTGTGATGTGGTAGGGTAAGGTCTCCTAAGATATGGTTTTGATAACATTTTCTATTGGATCCTTAAAACTGCCAATTGTCCACACGGCCAGAGGCATATTCATCGGCGTCTCTGGCCAATTTATTATGTTCAGTGTGTTCAATACCTTCACGATGGTTCACCTAGATTTTTTCAAGTTTCTCTTTAATGGTTCCAAACTCACCCGGAGTGACGGATTCCTCTAGTTTCTTTTCAATTAGACAGCACTGTTTTTGGGTTTCTTCAATCTCAACCAGTATTAACTCCAAGTTTAATAACATTATAGCTATAAAGTACTAGGCTGGTTTCACACTTGTGTTTTTTTTCCTATACTTTACATGGGTGTGCATACACATGCATTTGTACGCGTTTGTATGCGCATGCGTTTTTTTGTAGTGTGCGCTCGGGCGCACAAAATGCATCTTGTTGCATTTTTTGGGCGTCTGACTTGTCCCAAAAAAACGCATGCGCGCGCAATGCGCACAAAATACACCCAAACACCCATTATAGTCTATGGGTGCACTGACGTGCGCATGGTAATGTGCACGTCAGCGCAAAACAATGCATGCGCAAAAACGCAAAAAACGCACATAAACGCATGATGCGTTTTTTATGTGCGTTTGCACTGCGCACGGTGCGCAGCGCAAAAAAACGCATGTGTGAAAGTAGCCTCAGTTACTTATTTTCCCAAACCTTATGCAATATGCCATATTGTTAGGTAACAATTAGAGTTGAGAGAAACGGGTCGGTCATATTGAAAAGTCGGCGACTTTCGCTGAAGTCGGGTTTCATGAAAAGAAACCCGACCATAGCGTGAGGTCGGCCACGAGGTCAGCGACCAGAGCGCCAAAGTCGCGTTTCAAAAGATGCTTCCAGCGCCTTTTTTCAGCCAATGATGGAGGACGCACACTGTGGGCAACGCGATGACTTGGGCAGCGGTCACCACTAGAGTTGAGCGACTTTTGGTTTTTTAGGGTCGAGTTTCGTTTCGTGAAACCCGACTTTTCCAAAAGTCGGGTCGAGCAAGATCGTCCGATTATAGGGAAAAGTCGGGGTCGTCCCGAAACACGAAACCCAATGTAAGTCAATGGGGAATAAAAGTCGGCAGTGAGAGGAGGACAGGAAACACACCTACAGTGCCCATTTGAATGCCAAAAGCATCAATTCTTCTTACTTAAGCTTGTCAACCTTAATTAACTTCATAATACAAGTTACGCACTGAAAAATGGGGGTTATTTGGCTAAAGTTGTGGGGGGGAGGGCTGGCTCCAGGTTTTCATGTGCCCTGGGCGAAAGAGCGCCCCTTTAACATATACCACAACTCATCATGCTCCGATAATGTAAAATACTTCACTTTTTACATCTCATGACGAGGCCCATCTATTTCTCCATACAGAATCATTGGTCCCATATAATGTTTGAAACAGTATATGATGAGCTCCACATAATGCTACAGTATATGTTGGTCCCCATGGATGAAGCTCCACTGTCTTATGGGCCCAAATAATGCTCCAAACATAATGGGCCCCATTTCTAATGCTCTAGTGTATAATGGGCCCTGTAAATGCTGCTCCAGTGTCTGATGTCCACCTTTGGAATGTTCCAGTGTATGGTGGGCCCCATCTATCATTCTCCAGAGTATAGTGCCCCCCAAAAATTGCTGTCCCAACATTGAAAACAATCAAATAAGTCTCCTCGCTAGGGAATCCCTGTACTTGTCTGGACTCCTCGTCGTCCCCATCTTCCATCTCACTGCACAGTATTTCAACTTTGCAAGTGCTGTGATCCTGAGCAAGCAGGGGGGGCCCACTCGTTGGCGACGGCACTGGCACAGGGCCCCTGATAGTACTGTAGGGAAGGTGACCTGACGGACGGATGGACTAGTCTGAGTGAAGAAGGAAAGGGATGCACAGTGTAGGTAGGTGTACAGTGGGGAAACAGCTAGGAAAGTGTAGTGGACGTGCAGTACCTTGGGTGGACATTAGATGGCAGGGAGGAGTGTGAGCAAAGGACTTGACAGCAGCTTAGGGCTTTAGAAACCGTTGGTCATGGGGGGCGTGGTGACAGTTGGAGTGACAGTTTCAAGGAACCGGGTGAGCTATAAATTCTGAGGGAGGGTTCCAGAAAGTTCCAGTCCCCAGGGGGAGCTCAAGTGACAGGAAGACTGCGACAGTCTGTGCGCTCTGAGGAGAATCCAGACCAGGGGGACTGAGGAGAGAGAACGTCAGGGGGGTGGTCCTGACGGATAGACCGCAACAGAGACGAGATAAAGGGAATAGGCACACCGTGTAAAGTACGACGTCTGACCAGTGAACGGACTGTTGGTGATTTGGCTTAGGGCAGCCACAGTGTCGGAAGCTGTAACTACGTCAGGAAAGGAGAAAGGACAGGACGTATATATACGTCCCCGGCGAGGAACACGGTGTGTGAAGCGGCTCTGAATATAGAGGGCCATGAGTGAGGTACTGTGCTGTGTCGTGAAGCGGCTCTGGATGCGGAGGGCCGAGAGAGAGCGATATGGCGATGTGTCGCGAGGGCCGTCAGACGGACGGCGTGCAGAAATAAACTTGGACCTGTTGTACCCAGTACCTGCCTCCATCTTGTCTCTGTTTCGTCTCTGCGTGGTAAGAAGAGGGACCACCCCCCCAGCTCGCCCCCCTGACCCTACATTTGGCGTAGTCGGCAGGATCGCCGCCGCTAATACATCATCTTCTGCGGCAGGCCTGCCTCAAAGACTGGAAAAGGACTTGGACTACTCTGTTTGGATTACAATTACCTGTGGATTACAAATGACCTACCTGTGGAATACAAATGGGAAGCGCTGTGGCGGATCTGTGTGGCCAGCAGAGGATCCGGGGCAGTACCAGGTACTGTGCAGTATGGCGGTGTTGCTTCAGCGCAGAGGAGAGGTTCGGGTGTTTGCAGTCGTGTTGAATGGACTGGGACCCCCTCCAACGTACCCCAAAAGGAAGCAGTATGTGCCTGGAAATCGACGCTTCCATATATTGGACCCTGACAGGATGGTGGAGAGGCCTGCTGACACCTCACCTCACAGAGGGAGTGGCACAGAAGAAAAACTGCAGCAGCTGTCTGATGCCATTCGAGTGCTGCCCAATGGACGGTATGAGACTCTGCAGGTGTCGGGGCATCGGCCACCTAGAGTGGCAGTGGCGGCAGGGGATGGAGCTGTGCCAGAAGTCGCCCTCAGAGCCACGGGAGAGCAGCGGGATGCTGAGCTGGGGAGCGGAGCCTGAGCGGAGTCAGCGAGAATGGCCGCCACCAATACCAGCAGAGGATTTCTCAGCGGAGCCCCCGAGTTTAGGGGAAAAACCCGCGGGACAGTGGAGCGAGGGACGGAGGCTGCGGGTGAAGCCGCGTATTGATGTGATGGAGGCCGCAGCGCCGGGGAAGGTGAGAGTACCCCCGGCACCACCAGTGCCTCCGCCAGCGGCCCTCATCATTCCGCCGCAGCACTCTGCCCCCTGCGCACCGGAAGGCCTTGGTACATCGGGCCCGGTGGTGTATGCAGAGTTGAGCGAGGCCCCTGCTCAAGTCCCTGAGGTACCCCGCCTGGAGCCGCCAGTGTGGAAGTCATCCAAAGAAGACGCTGTTGCGTTCTCCCTGCTGATAGCAGCTGCGTCGTTGGAACCGGCCGTTACTCCGGCTCCATTGGAAGTAGTGGATGCGGCCTGTCCTGAGGCCGCAGTTATGCCGCTGCTGGAGTCGACTGCAGCTGACTTAGTGGGCCCTGTGATTCCAGCCTCCGAGGACCCGGTTGTCCCCATTTGCCACCTGGCCCCAGTGGCTGTTGAGCCGCAGAAATCATCGGCCGCCTCTGATCCACTCCCTTCCTCGGTTAAGTCCCGCCCACCGGACTCCAGGGCTCGTGCGGGACCCTCTGTTTGGGTCGCAGGAGTTATAGAGAAGAAGAGGGCCAGGGGGCAGGAAGTCTGGAACCTGCTCCATGAGAGGGGAGAGGCTGACATGGCGGCTGCACGACCCCCGGGACGGCTCATTTATACTAACTTGCAGAAAGGGACACTTCTTGCATTCTGGGAGCTCCACGGTTGTGGGGTCCCTTACTACTGACCACCGGAAGGAGGATTGAACTGTCAGGAGTTCGTTGCACCGTTGTGCAGATTATAAGGACAGTTGCATTTAGGAAAAAAATGTTTTTGTTGTTAACTGATGCAACTATTTTCTCTCTCTCTTTCTTTCTTCTTTCTATGTTCTTTATATACGAAAATATGTTTACCTGACAGAACGGGGATACGGAAAAGCGGAGGAGTGTCCAGGTCCAAGGAAGGGGGGGAGGAGGAAAGAAGACATGCGATGTTATGTTATATTTTGGTTTTAAAAGCAAGAGAAAATGAAAAAAAAAATTATAAAAATGGGTACTTGTGATATTGTAAAGTTGTTTTGGTGTACAATATGCACAAGTAAAATGCAACAGGTCCTGGTAAGGGAAGGTCTGCGGGACCAAAGGAAAGTGTGAGATCCGGTAGGGATCTAAGAGTTGAGGAGGTCTGGGAGACCGGGACGCCGACCATGACATGTAATTGAAAGAAGGGAGAATGAGTTAGAAGACGTGAGAAAGACAGCCGTCCTAGGTCAGGTCCCCGACACCACGGACACCCCTGAAGGAGGAAGGCGGGCGCTGGTAATGATCTGGAAGGTAAGAGACCTCGATCATGGCGTACTGAATAGTGAAAGGTAACAGAAGGGGAGAGTAGGGGAAAGATACACGCCGTAGAGAGAATACGGGTGTACCTTGCCCAGTTTGAAAGACGTTGTCATGTGGCGTGCGCGCTGGTGAGTAGCAGTAGGCTGCTCAGAGCATAGTGCTCCCAGTATGGTTCGGCCCCCGCAGATAGTGGGTTTGGCTCAACAGCTGGTCCGACAACAGAATGTAGGTGTAGCTTCAGAACGACGAAGGCAGGGATGACGATTGTCGAGGACGACAATGGACAAAGGAAGGGAGAGTGTAGGGAAGGTGACCTGACGGACGGACGGACTAGTCTGAGTGAAGACGGAAAGGGATGCACAGTGTAGGTAGGTGTACAGTGGGGAAACAGCTAGGAAAGTGTAGTGGACGTGCAGTACCTTGGGTGGACATTAGATGGCAGGGAGGAGTGTGAGCAAAGGACTTGACAGCAGCTTAGGGCTTTAGAAACCGTTGGTCATGGGGGGCGTGGTGACAGTTGGAGTGACAGTTTCAAGGAACCGGGTGAGCTATAAATTCTGAGGGAGGGTTCCAGAAAGTTCCAGTCCCCAGGGGGAGCTCAGGTGACAGGAAGACTGCGACAGTCTGTGCGCTCTGAGGAGAATCCAGACCAGGGGGACTGAGGAGAGAGAAAGTCAGGGGGGTGGTCCTGACAGATAGACCGCAACAGAGACGAGATAAAGGGAATAGGCACACCGTGTAAAGTACGACGTCTGACCAGTGAACGGACTGTTGGTGATTTGGCTTAGGGCAGCCACAGTGTCGGAAGCTGTAACTATGTCAGGAAAGGAGAAAGGACAGGACGTATATATACGTCCCCGGCGAGGAACACGGTGTGTGAAGCGGCTCAGAATATAGAGGGCCATGAGTGAGGTACTGTGCTGTGTCGTGAAGCGGCTCTGGATGCGGAGGGCCGAGAGAGAGCGATATGGCGATGTGTCGCGAGGGCCGTCAGACGGACGGCGCGCAGAAATAAACTTGGACCTGTTGTACCCAGTACCTGCCTCGATCTTGTCTCTGTTTCGTCTCTGCGCGGTAAGAAGAGGGACCACCCCCCCAGCTCGCCCCCCTGACCCTACAGTACGGTGGTGTGTCTGATGGCGGGTGGGCCGAACCTGCACTTTCGTCTGCAGCTTCTTTTTTGTCACCGTGTAAGATGGAACTGTATATGGGAAGGGTAACCTGAGTTTCATCAGGGTCAGATTCAGGTCGTGTAGCGTGCGAGGGGAATGTAGTGGTCTGGGTCAATGTACCAGCAGATTCATCGAGCAGTGGCTGGGCATCAGTGCACTTGTGTCGCCCCCAGGAGTATGGTCGCCACAGTGGCATTACCTTCTTCCTAGGGAGTGTGATGTCATGCTTGGGAGCAACGAACGATCTTTCTAGCAGGTTAACTGATTGGGCGGCGTTATTCCCACGAGTCATGACCCTCCAAACAGCGTTCATGAAGGCAAAGTGTTTGTTTTACGTGGGCAGTATGGTTGCAAAGCTGAACCTTAAACGAATGTCCAGAAGGGCACCACCAGGAGTGGAGCCTATGGTTAAATTCGACTCCACCTGGGAAACCTCAACCATGCCAGCTACAGAACAGATGCACACATTGCAAGCTTAATTCCGTTAACGAACGAGACTCCGTCATGCCCCGCGGTCCGAGTCCGGCTTACTAGAGGGACACGTGAGGCTCTGGCACATGAGATTGGCCAATAACTGGTGTGTCATGCACTTACATGTCCGTGGCTGCATGTGCGCTACACTGAAAAGGCCAGCGTTTGTCGCTTACAGGTGCAGATAACCCGCTGAACAACGTTAGTGATGGGGATCACTGATTACAATTATTACCCGCGAACAATGATTTCCCAGTAAGTGCAGGTCAACCGCAGTTCCGGAATTAGGCCTAACTGTCATTCCTGAAAAAATGAAAAACTTACGTGTGCAAACCACAGGTGCTGTAGCTTGCTTAACAGCTCGCCAGCCGTTCTCACGCCCAGTATGGATTGCACGTGATTGCACAAAGGTTAGAAAGGGTACCGTATCCCCAGATAACATGTATGGATAGCGTACACATTCAAAATATATGTCTATACATCAGGAGGCAGGCTCAGACGGTGTTAGGCCCAGTATGGATTGCACGTGATTGCACAAAGGTTAGAAAGGGTACCGTATCCCCTGATAACATGTATGGATAGCGTACACATTCAAAATATATGTCTATACATCAGGAGGCAGGCTCAGACGGTGTTAGGCCCAGTATGGATTGCACGTGATTGCACAAAGGTTAGAAAGGGTACCGTATCCCCGGATAACATGTATGGATAGCGTACACATTCAAAAGATATGTCTATACATCAGGAGGCAGGCTCAGACGGTGTTAGGCACAGTATGGATTGCATGTGATTGCACAAAGGTTAGAAAGGGTACCGTATCCCCTGATAACATGTATGGATAGCGTACACATTCAAAATATATGTCTATACATCAGGAGGCAGGCTCAGACGGTGTTAGGCCCAGTATGGATTGCACGTGATTGCACAAAGGTTAGAAAGGGTACCGTATCCCCGGATAACATGTATGGATAGCGTACACATTCAAAATATATGTCTATACATCAGGAGGCAGGCTCAGACGGTGTCAGGCACAGTATGGATTTGTCGGCCCAGACTACACAGCGGAGGAGCAGGGAGAGGTAAAGATTGCAAATGCTGGGGCCCTGCCCAAGCAAGGGGGGCCCACTCGTGGGCGTCGGTACTGGCACTGGGCCCCTCATAGTACGGCGGTGTGTCTGACAGCGGGTGTGCACCACCACCGTCAGAGACACTTGATTGCACTATGAAGGACCCTGTGCCAGTGCCCGCGCCCAAGAGTCGGCCTACCCACCTGTCCAGGGCAACGGCACTCGCACGGTGTCGTGCGCCAGGTGGTGACCCCGGCCATGGGGGGGGAGGCAGCACAGTTAGGGAGTTTTAGAAAGTGGCATATGTTGATGTTGGACATTCAGCTGATGCAAAAGGTGAAATAGGTCAAGTCCCAGGAAGAGGTGGACCAAAGCAAGCCATTTTTCTGTCACCCTATGTGTCATCAGGGGAAGGTGGGACAAAATCCTTGGAAATCCATGCGTGGTTCATTTTAATGAAGGTTAGATCATCCACATTTTGGGTTGACAGACGGGTCCTTTTTTCTGTCAGGATTGATTCAGCTGCACTGAAGACTCTTTCCGATAGCACACTTGCAGCTGGGCAAGCGAGCTCCTGTAAGGCATACTGTGCCAATTCAGGCCAGGTGTCCAGTTTAGCGGCCCAATAGTCAAAGGGGAATGACCTGTGTGGGAGAACATCGATATGGGAGGAAAAGTAGTTTGTAACCATAGTTGACAACTGCTGTCTCCTGTCACTTTCCATCGATGCAGTATTACCAGTTGTGTGAGCGGTATTTGAAAAATCAGTCCACAACATTGTCATGAAACCCCTGTCTCCAACGCCACTTCTGCTGTGTGCACCACGAACACCTCTGCCAAGCTGCCCCCGACCCGTACGGCTCGTGTGAGAACCATCACCGCTGCTGTGTGCTGGGAATGCCTCAAGCAACCGATTTACCAGAGTTGCTTGTTTATTAGCCAATATTAGGTCAAGGTTCCTGTGGCATGATGTTTTGTAATTTGCCTTTGGATCCAGGATGCTGGCCAACCAGTAGTCGTCATCGTTCATCATTTTGGCAATGCGGGGGTCCCTTTTTAGGATCTGCAAGGCATAATCTGACATGTGGGCCAATGTTCCCGGTGTCAATGATGCACTGCGAGTGCTGGTTGGAGGAGCACTTTCTGGCAAATCCACATCCCTCCAGTCACGCACAAACCCTGTACCAGACCCTGCCACGCCAACATTTTCACTTGCCCCACGAGATGCATCCTCCTCCCCTAAGTAATCATCCCCATCATCCTCCTCCTCTTCTTCCTCCACCTTGTCCAGGAGAGGTCCCTGAGCAGACAATGGCTGAATGTCATCAAGGATTCCCTCCTCGTCAACATTGGCTGCAGACGCCTGCTCCTTAAGGTGCGTCAAAGTCTGCATGAGCAGACGCATAAGTGGGATGCTCATGCTTAGGATGGCGTCGTCTGCACTTACCAGCCGTGTGCATTCCTCAAAACACTGAAGGACTTTACAGAGGTCTTTCAGCTTCGACCACTGCACACCGGTCAACTCCATGTCTGCTCTCAAAGTGCCTGGCCGTGTATCCTCCCACAAATGCATTATGGCCTGCCTCTGCTCGCACAGCCGCTCCACCATGTGCAGGGTGGAGTTCCACCTTGTTGCAATGTCGATAATGAGGCGGTGGTTGGGAAGGTGGAGCAATCGCTGCAGCTTCTGCATACGAACGGAGTGTACAGGCGACCGGCGGATGTGCGCGCACAGTCTTCGCACCTTCTGGAGCAGGGCTGTTAACTCCGGATAATTTTTGAGGAAGCACTGCACCACCAGGTTCAAGGTGTGAGCCAAGCAAGGTATGTGGCTGAGTTTTGAAAGGGCTATGGCTGCCACAAAATTACACCCGTTATCACTAACTACCTTGCCTGCCTCAAGATGTACACTGCCCAGCCATGACTCAGTTTGTCGCTGAAAGTACTCGGCCAGCACCTCGGCGGTGTGTCTGTCGCCCAAACACATCATCTGCAACACAGCCTGCTGACGCTTTCCACTAGCTGCTCGATAGGGGGACACCTCGTGTGCAACAGTGGCAGCTGCAGATGGAGTGCTCGTACTACTGCGCTCTGTGGACGAGCTTTCGCTTCTGGAGGAGGAGGAGGGTCGAACGCCTACAGCCAACTGTTTCCTATACCGTGGGCTAGGCAGCACTGGCCCACCACCGCTGTCCCCTGTGGACCCTGCATCCACCACATTAACCCAGTGCGCAGTGATGGACACGTAACGGCCCTGGCCATGCCGACTGGACCATGCATCAGTTGTGAGGTGCACCTTTCCGCTCACTGACTGCTTGAGTGCATGGACAATGCGGTCTTTCACATGATGGTGGAGGGCTGGGATGGCTTTGCGAGAGAAGAAGTGGCGACTGGGTAGGTCATAGCGTGGTACTGCATAGGCCATGAGTTCGCGGAAAGCTGCGCTTTCCACCAACCGAAAGGGCATCATCTCAAACGAGATTAGTTTGGCAATGTGGGCGTTCAAACCCAGTGTACGCGGATGAGAGACTGAGTACTTTCTTGACCTACTCATAGTGTCTGGGAGGGTGAGCTGGACTTGAGAGCTGCATATGGTGGAAGTAGCGGTGGACATGGCGGACTGAGAGAGGGTTGATGATGGTGATGGAGTTGGTGTTCTTTCTGATGGCCTAGAATCAGTCTTTCGTTGATATAACAGTGGGATTCCCTGACTGCTGTGGCCTTGCAATGACATCTCAACATTTGCTGCTGTGCTAACCGGTGGGCTTACAGTGGGGGAAACAATGTAGCGTTGCTGACTACCTTCTTTGTGATCAGTTGCGCATGTGGCACTTGAGGTTTGGTGTTGTGTCCACGCTTGCAAGTGCATGCTGGTTAAATGTCTGAGCATGCAACTGGTATTCAAATTTTTCAGATTTTTCCCTCGGCTAAAGGTCTTTGCGCACTTCTTACAGATAACCTTTGCCTGATCATTAGGATTTTTTTCAAAAAAGTGCCACACTGCACTCTTCCTACTTTGGCAGACATTTTGCGGCCTAGCACGCTGTGATCTTTTGACCCTCTGGACAAGCTGTCCAGCAACTCTTTTGATGTTTGGAACCTGTCTTTGGAGTGCTCCGGGCCTGCCATATAACAGCTGTTGCGATGTCGATGTCTGCTGTGGATGCTCCTCATCTGAGCTATTGGAAGCAGCACCCTCTTCCCCCAATGGATGCCAATCTGGGTCAACAACTGAGTCATCCATCACCTCCTCTTCTATGTCATGTGCACCTTCCTCTGTGTCACCGTGTATGGTGGTATAGTGTGCGGGAAGGGGCACCTGAGTCTCATCAGGGTCAGAATCTGGCTCTGTACACTGCGAGGACAATGTAGTGCTCTGAGTGAATGTACCAGCAGAATCAACCATCAGCGGCTGTGCATCAGTGCACTCCATGTCAGATTCATCTTGGCCTGGGTAATTCACCATTTCACTTGATAATCCAGGCATGGTATGTGAAAACAGCTCCATGGAGTAATCAGTAGTATGGCCTGCGTCATACTTCAATCTTGGTTGGGGTGAAGGACACAAGGAAAGGTGTGGTTCATGAACATGAGCCTCCAATGACGACTCAGTGCTTTTACTTTTTACAACTAAAGAAGAGGAGGCGATAGAGCTGGAGGCTGAGTCAGCAATGTAAGACAAAACTTTTTCCTGATGCTCTGGCTTTAAAAGCGGTTTGCCAACTCCTAGAAAACTAAGCGTTCGAGGTCTTATGTAGCCAGACGATGACGCAGGCTCAACACCTCCTGCATTCGGTCCTATTTTGCTCTTGCCACTACCATCAGATCCACCACCAACACCATCATTACAAGCTGCCAACCCCCGCCCAATTCCATGGCCTCTTTCACCAGCCTTCCTCATTTTTGGTAGAAATGTAGACAAAATCCAACAAACTATATAGTAATGTAAAACAAGGTACAAGGTGTCTATAAGGACAGGGGAGATTTTGAATTTCTGCAGACACTTGTGGACACTGGACACTTTTGGATTGTGTGAGGCCCACTGAATATCTGAGCGCTCTGTCACAGGCTCGATGGCACAGCTGTGACCAAAGTGACTAGAGGATAAGGGAGATTTTTAATTTCTGCACACACTTGTGGACACTGGACACTTTTGGATTGTGTGAGGCCCACTGAATATCTGAGCGCTCTGTCTCAGGCTCGATGGCACAGCTGTGACCAAAGTGACTAGAGGATAAGGGAGATTTTGAATTTCTGCACACACTTGTGGACACTGGACACTTTTGGATTGTGTGAGGCCCACTGATATCTGAGCGCTATGTCACAGGCTCGATGGCACAGCTGTGACAAAAGTGACGAGAGGATAAGGGAGATTTTGAATTTCAGCAGTCACTTGTGGACACTGGACACTTTTGGATTGTGTGAGGCCCAATGAATATCTGAGCGCTATGTGACAGGCTCGATGGCACAGCTGTGACAAAAGTGACGAGAGGATAAGGGAGATTTTGAATTTCAGCAGACACTTGTGGACACTGGACAGTGGACACTTTTGGATTGTGTGAGGCCCACTGATATCTGAGCGCTATGTGACAGGCTCGATGGCACAGCTGTGACAAAAGTGACTAGAGGATAAGGGAGATTTTGAATTTCAGCAGACACTTGTGGACACTGGACACTTTTGGATTGTGTGAGGCCCAATGAATATCTGAGCGCTATGTGACAGGCTCGATGGCACAGCTGTGACAAAAGTGACGAGAGGATAAGGGAGATTTTGAATTTCTGCAGACACTTGTGGACACTGGACACTTTTGGATTGTGTGAGGCCCACTGATATCTGAGCTCTATGTGACAGGCTCGTTGGCACAGCTGTGACCGAAGTGACTAGAGGATAAGGGAGATTTTGAATTTCAGCAGACACTTGTGGACACTGGACACTTTTGGATTGTGTGAGGCCCAATGAATATCTGAGCGCTATGTGACAGGCTCGATGGCACAGCTGTGACAAAAGTGACGAGAGGATAAGGGAGATTTTGAATTTCTGCAGACACTTGTGGACACTGGACACTTTTGGATTGTGTGAGGCCCACTGATTTCTGAGCGCTATGTGACAGGCTCGATGGCACAGCTGTGACAAAAGTGACTAGAGGATAAGGGAGATTTTGAATTTCAGCACACACTTGTGGACACTGGACACTTTTGGATTGTGTGAGGCCCACTGATATCTGAGTGCTATGTGACAGGCTCGATGGCACAGCTGTGACAAAAGTGACGAGAGGATAAGGGAGATTTTGAATTTCTGCAGACACTTGTGGACACTGGACACTTTTGGATTGTGTGAGGCCCACTGATATCTGAGCGCTATGTGACAGGCTCGATGGCACAACTGTGACAAAAGTGACTAGAGGATAAGGGAGATTTTGAATTTCAGCAGACACTTGTGGACACTGGACACTTTTGGATTGTGTGAGGCCCACTGATATCTGAGCGCTATGTCACAGGCTTGATGGCACAGCTGTGACAAAAGTGACTAGAGGATAAGGGAGATTTTGAATTTCAGCACACACTTGTGGACACTGGACACTTTTGGATTGTGTGAGGCCCAATGAATATCTGAGCGCTATGTGACAGGCTCGATGGCACAGCTGTGACAAAAGTGACGAGAGGATAAGGGAGATTTTGAATTTCTGCAGACACTTGTGGACACTGGACACTTTTGGATTGTGTGAGGCCCAATGAATATCTGAGCGCTATGTCACAGGCTCGATGGCACAGCTGTGACCAAAGTGACTAGAGGATAAGGGAGATTTTGAATTTCAGCAGACACTTGTGGACACTGGACACTTTTGGATTGTGTGAGGCCCAATGAATATCTGAGCGCTATGTGACAGGCTCGATGGCACAGCTGTGACAAAAGAGACTAGAGGATAAGGGAGATTTTGAATTTCAGCACACACTTGTGGACACTGGACACTTTTGGATTGTGTGAGGCCCAATGAATATCTGAGCGCTATGTGACAGGCTCGATGGCACAGCTGTGACAAAAGTGACGAGAGGATAAGGGAGATTTTGAATTTCTGCAGACACTTGTGGACACTGGACACTTATGGATTGTGTGAGGCCCACTGAATTTCACAGCGCTATGTCACAGGCAGAAATTGGCTAGTATATCACAAACTACAAGGTGTATGTAGAATTGGGCAGAATAGGAATCTCCCTAGAGTGCAGGTCTGAAAGAACGGAACATGTCCTCGTTTTATTCTCACAGAGTGACACACTGATAGCTTCACTGTGGCTGTGATAACAGCCGTTACACGGTACTGTGTGAGGAGCGTACACCGCTGTATGGTGTGAAAAAATGCACGCTCAGTACCTCAGCAGGACAAAAAAAAAAATTGGGATTGCTTTTAAAAAAGCAGTTTGCGGAGCAGTGGGTAAACAGCAATGCAGGAATGTCAGGAAGCCTTAGAAGGCAGCCCAACAACCAACACCACTGATACACCACTATATAGCCTCCCCTTGCACTGCACACACAGTGACTGGTGTGTTGTACAGGCACAATCGCTAGCAGCAGAAGCAGTTTTTGGTGTCTTCTTCCCTGCCTAACGCTCTCCCTACAGAATCATCAGCAGCAGCAGCTCTCCCTATTCTGAGATCAGCATGAGTAACATGGCGGTCGGCGTGCACGCCCTTTTATACCCCCTGTGATGCCCCCCAAAGCAAGCCAATCACTTGCATGCCCTTCTGAAAGATGGTGGTGACCCGTGGCTATGTCATCACGTTGCCCACAGTGTCCGTGGATCCTGATTGGCTGAAAAAGAGCGCAAAACAAACTTTTGAAACGCGACTTTGGCGTGTAAGTCGCCGAACTCGTGGCCGACCTCATCCTAGGGTCGGGTTTCGTTTCATGAAACCCGACTTTGCCAAAAGTCGGCGACTTTTGAAATTTTTTGACCCATTTCGCTCAACTCTAGTCACCACCATCTTTGAGAAGGGCATGCAAGTGATTGGCTGGCTTTGTGAGGCGTCACAGGGGCTATAAAAGGGCGTGAACGCCGACCGCCATCTTACTTCTGGCGATCTTAGCATTAGGGAGATGTTGCTGCTGCTGATTCAGAATAAGGGAGAGCGTTAGGCAGTGAAGAACCAAAATTTGCTTCTGCTGTTAGCGATTTCCACTTACAACACAACACTTTGTGTGCAGTGACAGGGGAGGCTATATTTTTGTGCATCAGCTCTGTTGGTTATTAGGCTGCCTTATAAGGCTCCCTGATAGCTGCATTGCTGTTTGCACACTGCTGTGCAAACTGCTTTTTTAAAAGCAAAAATACTTTTCTTCCTCTTTTCTGCACAGTTTCCAAGCATTCATTTTTCCACGCTTTTGTGTGCAGCAGTCCTGCTTATTAGGCTGCCTGCTGCCATACTTGGACTGAGAGCAGCATTGTCAGCCTCCTAAAATCTGTAGTGAGATCCAAAATCTCACCAATCCTATAGACACCCTCCACCTTTTTCATATGGATCACCCGCCAGGGCCATGGGGTACTCGGGCCCGTGGGTTTCAATGGGAGTTGTCACAGGGACCATGACCCGGTCCGAGGCCCTGGGCGTCCATGTAAAAGGAATGGTGTTAAGCGTGGCTGATGACAGTTGATTAAAGTTTATAAGTGGATGATTCGTGACTAGTGTTGAGCGATACCTTCCGATATCGTGAAATATCGGATCGGATTGGATCGGACCGATACTCAAAAAGTATCGGATATTGCCGATTCCGATACCGGAAACCAATGCAAGTCAATGGGACAGAAATATCGGAATTAAAAAAACCCTCTCGTTCCTTGTAGACCTACATGAAGAAAATCAACTATTAATAATGTATGTAGAATGTATTGGGGTAGGTGGAGGAGACATTAAAGGCAAAGAGGTTTAGCCCAATCAAATGGAATAGCAGGAATAATTTTTTTTTAAAGACGTTCAGAGTTACAAAGATATTGACTATGTTAACCTTTTTCATATTTTGTCAGATATGTATGTTTCACTACTTCCATGCTCTTCACCTTCTTTTTTACTTCTCCCACACTTTCTCCTTCATGATCCTCAGCAGAAGCAGCAGCATCTTTTTCATCAACTTCTTCTTCACTTTATTCATCTTCTTCTTCTTCACCTTCTTCCTATTATTCTTTTTTTACATTCTTCATATTTTACTTCTTCATCTTCTTCCTATTCTTCTTCTTCATCATATTCTTATTTGTGACAGTCATTCCTGTAGTTGTTATCTATAAAAGTTTGAAGATTACACCTTCCATTCTGCCTGTCACAAAAGATTTACAACAGGATTTTTCCGCGTTCAGTTTGGCCCGCAGCAGCAGGCATTTTCCAGGGGCACCAAAAGGTGGAACGGACTCACCCCCATACACTGCTTAGTCTTCTTCTGCTTATAATTTAGATAATATCTTTTGCTCTGATTTTTAGTCTTATGCTTAATGTTCTTCTGCTTTTTGTTCTTCTGCTTTTTGTTCTTCTGCTTCTTGTTCTTCTGCTTCTTGGTCTTCTGTCTCTTGTTGTTGTCATGATCCCAGTGCAGGTTTTTGAGCTGCACACCGGGGGTTAATGTCTGGAGCTCTGTGCAGGTTTTGACCTGCACACTTGGGGTTAATGATTGTGGCCTCTTTCTGGTTCTGGGAGAGCTTCATAAACCTCTGGGTAGCTTCAATCCCTGCCAGTTATACTTTTGCCTTTGGCCTAGTGTGCTGACCCCCGTGTGCCTGTTTGTTGCTATAGCTTGTTTATATGGTTCTGACCCGATTCTGTTTCCCGTTGTGAGTTCGCCTGTTGTTTTTGTACTGCGTTATTATCTGTGTATGACTCATTGCCTGCGACCTGACTACTCTCTGCTCGCCCCTCTTGTACCTTGCAGCTATCTCTGTGTGTGGCTCATTGGCTACGCCCTGACTATTCTCCCTGTCTATGCCCCTTGGTAACTTTGTCTCGCAGTTACTCTGCTAGGAATTGTCTTGCAGCTCCTAGCTCTGTGGAGTTTAGGCCACGCCTCTAGCAGTCACGTGCTTCAGGTCCTGCGGCTCTGAAGTACTCATCTATTCGGTTGCTGCCCGCTCCACAGGTAGCTTTGAGCACGCTTTCGCTTTACTCAGGGCACGCGCACTGGCTCAGTGAGCAAGTTCAGTGCGGTGTCTCTGACATTATAACTGGCCTACAATTTTTTTTTTTCCTCTCCTCACTTCTGCATCATGGACCCAATGTGTGCTTTATCTGAGCAGGTGAAAAGCTTAACTCAGTCACTGCAGAAGCTTAGTTTGGAACACCAAGCTCTGGCCCAGTCCCAACGGCGGGTTGAGGACTCAGTTCAGGGGGTACTTTCCGCTGGCTTCCAGCAGGTGGGGAATAGAGATGTCATTTTACTCCCACCTGAATCCCCGGTTAAATTACCAGATATGTTTTCTGGTAACAAGGATGATTTCAGGGCATTTAAGGAGGGCTGTAAGCTTTTTTTTTCTTTGAGACCCCGCTCCTCTGGGGATGAGAAACAGAGGGTGGGGGTGGTGATGTCCCTGCTTAGGGGGTCCCCACAAGCCTGGGCATTCTCGCTTTCCTCTTCTGCCCCTGAGAGAATGTCTGTGGATGCATTTTTTCAATCCTTAGGGCTTACTTATGATGAGCCTGATAGAGTGCGGTTGGCTGAGGACAAAGTGATGAGTGTCTGTCAGGGGGAGCACTCGGCCGAATGGTTCTGTACTGAATTCAGACATTGGGCAGCGGAGATTTCCTGGAGTGACGCCGCCCTGCGGGGGCTGTTCCACAGAGGCCTGTGTGAATGTCTGAAGGATGCTTTGGCACTTCATCCTCCGCCTGACTCCCTGGAGGATGCCATGGTCCAAGCGGTTCGCATGGATCGCAGGCTGCGGGCTAGTGGCATTATGCAACGGGAAACGCCCTTATTTTTCAGTGGAGATGAGACCCAGATTCTTCCTATAGCTATGGAGGTGAACGCTGTCACCTGTGAGGGAAAGGAAAGAAGACGCCGCCGGAAAAAGCAGTTGTGCTTCTATTGTGGGAAATCTGGACATTGGAAGAATGACTGCCCCTCCTGTCCGTCATCCTCCAAGATGGCGGGAAACGACTAGGTCTGGGTAGTAATCGAGGAGGCTACCCAGACCTTCAGGTACAATTTTCCTCATGTGCAAAAATGGTGCTGCAGGTGGAACTGGAACTTGGTTATGGTCCTGTTCAGACTACTGCTTTTATTGACTGTGGTTCGGCTGTGAACCTGATTGATACCAAGGTTATGACTCTTTATAAGATAGGGACAGTCAGGCTTCACGATCCTGTTAAACTTGTGGCTATTGACTCATCTCCTCTTACCCAAGACGGTATCTGTTGCAGGTCTGAACTTTTTTCTCTAAAAGTGGGTTCCACTCATGTGGAGAAACTAAGTTGTCTGGTGGTAGATAACTTACCTGCAGGACTGGTACTGGGGATGCCTTGGCTTCAACGCCATAATCCTACCATTGACTGGGTTACAGGGGAAATCACTCAATGGGGATGCAATAGTAATTGTGGTAACCGGGGACATCTTGTTAACGCTGTTAAATCAGTGTCTGTGTCGTCTGTCGATCTGGAAGGTATTCCGGAGTACCTGAAAGATTTCGAAGACGTTTTTTCCGAAAGTGAGGCTGAGGCGCTGCCACCACATAGACCCTATGATTGTGCCATTGATTTAGTACCCAGAGCCAAGTTACCTAAGGCTCGATTGTTCAATTTGTCTGGGCCTGAGCGCCAAGCCATGAAGGAGTACATAGCTGAGAGTCTCCGCAAAGGGCATATCAGGCCTTCTGTGTCACCTGTGGCAGCAGGGTTCTTCTTTGTGAAGAAAACAGATGGTGGTTTGCGGCCGTGCCTTGACTTTCGGGAACTGAACAAGATAACGGTTAGGAACTCTTACCCGCTTCCTCTCATCCCAGACTTATGTAACCAGTTAGCTGGGGCCCAATGGTTCTCCAAGTTGGATCTGCGGGGGGCCTACAATCTGATAAGGGTTCGGGAAGGGGACGAGTGGAAAACGGCATTCCTCATATCAGAAGGACTCTTCGAGAACCTGGTAATGCCATTTGAGTTAACTAATGCACCCGCTATTTTCCAAAATTTCATCAATGTTGTGTTTTCTGATCTGATAGGCCATTTTGTTATTATTTATTTGGATGATATTTTGGTGTATTCCCCGGACAGTCAATCTCACTTGCAACATCTAAAGACTGTTCTCCAGAGACTCAGGGAGAACCAATTGTTCGCCAAATTGGAAAAATGTTCATTTTTTGTACAGGAGCTGTCTTTTTTGGGGTTGATTGTGTCCTGTGAGGGGTTTCGTATGGATCCTAAGAAGGTGCTGGCGATCGCTGACTGGGTTCAGCCTCGAGATCTCAAGGGGCTCCAGCACTTCTTAGGATTTGCGAACTATTACCGGAGATTCATTAAAGGTATCTCACAAGTGGTTAAACCACTCACGGATCTTACCCAGAAGGGAGCTGATGTAAAAAATTGGTCTGTACTCGCTAAGGAATCCTTCTCAGCAATTAAGAAATGTTTTATGTCTGCCCCGGTGTTGGTGCAACCTGACCCGTCCAAACCATTCATTGTGGAGGTGGATGCTTCTGAAGTGGGGGTGGGGGCTGTGCTGTCCCAGGGTCCGGCCACCCTTACCAATCTCAAACCCTGTGCCTTCTTCTCCAAGAAGTTCTCTTCAGCTGAGAAAAACTATGATGTAGGCAATAGAGAACTTCTTGCGGTCAAGCTGGCATTTGAGGAATGGAGGCACTTTTTGGAAGGGGCGGCTCACCCTATCACGGTTGTCACGGATCACAAAAATTTGGCATACCTTGAATCTGCTAAGAGGCTTACTCCTAGACAGGCCCGTTGGTCACTTTTTTTTTCACGATTTCAGTTCTCAATTACTTTTCGACCGGGATCCAAAAATGTTAAAGCGGATGCCCTGTCCAGAAGTTTTGATCCAGTGTCTCCCCCTGAGCCGCCGTCCTCCATTCTTCCCCCAGGGGTGGTAGTGGCGGGGGTCTCAACTGAGTTGGAACAAGAAATCCTAAGGGCTCAGGCCCTAGCTCCGGCAACCAGGCCAAGAGATAAACTGTTTGTTCCAGATTCATTGCGGCCTAGATTTCTGCAGGAGTTTCATGATTCTAGGCTGAGTGCTCATCCAGGTATCACGGCCACTAGAGAGGCAGTAACCAGGGGTTTTTGGTGGCCTTCATTAAGGTCCGATGTCAAGGAATTTGTTTCTGCTTGTGGCATGTGTGCCCGTTCCAAAAGCTCGCATAACCGACCAGCTGGGGAACTCATACCTTTACCGGTTCCTGATAGGCCATGGACTCATCTTTCCATGGATTTTATTACCGGTCTTCCACCTTCCAGGGGCAATACCGTGATCTGGGTGGTGGTGGACAGGTTTTCTAAACAGGCCCATTTCATTCCCTTGGCAGCATTACCTTCAGCAGAAACATTGTCAAGGTTGTTTGTGCAGCATGTGGTCCGATTGCATGGGGTACCCCTGAATGTTGTGACTGACAGAGGTGTGCAGTTTGTGGCCAAATTTTGGAGGGCGTTCTGTATGAAATTGGGCATCTCACTCTCCTTCTCGTCGGCATATCACCCGGAGAGCAATGGTCAGACGGAACGCACCAATCAATCCCTGGAACAAATTCTCAGGTGTCTGACCTCCGCCAGACAGGAGGATTGGTGTGATGCGTTACCGTTGGCTGAATTCGCTTTTAACAACCGGGTGAGTCAGTCCACCAACATGTCCCCATTCCTGATTAACTACGGCTTTAATCCGCATTTTGGGGAGTTTTCTCGGGTGGATTCCGGTTGTCCAGGAGCAGAGGGGTCCGTTCAACGGTTAAAAAACCTCTGGGCTGAAGTCCGGCGTAATATCTCTCGGGCCCAGGGGAGATACAAATATTTTGTGGACAAAAAGAGAGCCTCGGGAGATATGTTTCAGGTGGGAGAGAAGGTTTGGCTCTCCACGCGTAACATCAACTTAAAGGTACCATCAGTTAAGTTGGGACCAAAGTTCATTGGTCCGTACGAGATTATGGAGATAGTCAACCCTGTGGCATATAGGTTGTGTCTCCCCGCCTCCTTAAAAATATCTAATGTGTTCCATAAGTCTTTGTTGAAACCAGCAGGATCTGTCAAAGAGAACTCTGAGACTGTTGTTCCTCCAGTGCTGGTGGAGGGTCAATTGGAGTATGAGGTCGGACATATTGTGGACTCTCGGCGGGTGCGCCGCTCTTTGCAGTACCTGGTCCACTGGAAGGGATATGGACCAGAAGAGCGCTCATGGGTCCCTGCTCGTTCGGTACATGCAGATCGCCTGGTTCAGGCGTTGCATGCCAAGTACCCGGGGAAGACTGGGGGTCCAGAGGCCCACCGTTGAGAGGGGGGTACTGTCATGATCCCAGTGCAGGTTTTTGAGCTGCACACCGGGGGTTAATGTCTGGAGCTCTGTGCAGGTTTTGACCTGCACACTTGGGGTTAATGATTGTGGCCTCTTTCTGGTTCTGGGAGAGCTTCATAAACCTCTGGGTAGCATCAATCCCTGCCAGTTATACTTTTGCCTTTGGCCTAGTGTGCTGACCCCCGTGTGCTTGTTTGTTGCTATAGCTTGTTTATATGGTTCTGACCCGATTCTGTTTCCCGTTGTGAGTTCGCCTGTTGTTTTTGTACTGCGTTATTATCTGTGTATGACTCATTGCCTGCGACCTGACTACTCTCTGCTCGCCCCTCTTGTACCTTGCAGCTATCTCTGTGTGTGGCTCATTGGCTACGTCCTGACTATTCTCCCTGTCTATGCCCCTTGGTAACTTTGTCTCGCAGTTACTCTGCAAGGAATTGTCTTGCAGCTCCTAGCTCTGTGGAGTTTGAGCCACGCCTCTAGCAGTCACGTGCTTCAGGTCCTGCGGCTCTGAATTACTCATCTATTCGGTTGCTGCCCGCTCCACAGGTAGCTTTGAGCACGCTTTCGCTTTACTCAGGGCACGCGCACTGGCTCAGTGAGCAAGTTCAGTGCAGTGTCTCTGACAGTTGTTCTGTATCTTGGTGGTGGTTTTCATGGTCTTTGTCCTTTTGGTCATTTTCTTCAGGGTCATCTTTTTGGTCTTCTTCCGGGTGGTCTTCCGGGTCGTCGTCTTCAGGGTCGTCGTCAGGGAGATCCAGAGTGATAACCAAAAACCATTTCCAAAAGCTTGAACTTGGAAATGTAGCAGAAGGTACAAGAAGGCTGAGGAACTGCCAAGAACCAGCTGACGGTACTGGAACCCGTATGGGTAGCAGAAGGAACAAGAGCTAATGGCACTGCCGAGGACCAGCTGACGGCGCTGGAACCTGGTTACTAAGCAGGAGGTACCTGTGCTAGTAAGCACTACCAAGGACCAGCAGACGTTGCTGGAACTCGGATACTGAGAAGGAGGCACCTAAGCTAAAGGCACTGCTGAGAACCAGCTTACGGTGCTGGAACAGGGATGGGTAGCAGAAGCTGCAAGAGCCAATGGAACTAGCGAGGACCAGCTGACGGTGCTGGAACCCGGAGGGGCAGCAGAAGGAACAAGAGCCAATGGCACAACCAAGGACCAGCTGACGGTGCTGGAACCTGGTTAATAAGCAGGAGGTACCTGTGCTAGAAAGCATTACCAAGGACCAGCAGACGTTGCTGGAACTCGAATACCGAGAAGGAGGCACCTAAGCCAAAGGCACTGCCGAGAACCAGCTGACGGTGCTGGAACCCGGATGGTTAGCAGAAGCTGCAAGAGCCAATGGAACTAGCGAGGACCTGCTGACGGTGCTGGAACCCGGAGGGGCAGCAGAAGGAACAAGAGCTAATGGCACTGCCGAGGACCAGCTGACGGTGCTGGAACCTGGTTACTAAGCAGGAGGTACCTGTGCTAGAAAGCACTACCAAGGACCAGCAGACGTTGCTGGAACTCAGATACCGAGAAGGAGGCACCTAAGCCAAAGGCACTGCTGAGAACCAGCTGACGGTGCTGGAACCGGGATGGGTGGCAGAAGCTGCAAGAGCCAATGGAACTAGCGAGGACCAGCTGACGGTGCTGGAACCCGGAGGGGCAGCAGAAGGAACAAGAGCCAATGGCACTACCAAGGACCAGCTGACGGTGTTGGAACCTGGTTACTAAGCAGGAGGTACCTGTGCTAGAAAGCACTACCAAGGACCAGCAGACGTTGCCTGAACTCGGATACCGAGAAGGAGGCACCTAAGCCAAAGGCACTGCCGAGAACCAGCTGACGGTACTGGAACCCGTATGGGTAGCAGAAGGTACCCATGAAAAACAAAGTTGCAAGGCTGCGAGCCGGCCACAGTTACCGAAACCCACAGTCCTACAGGGGGTGCTTGTCCTATTGGCACTACGGAACCAGCCTTTGTTGCCAGATCCTGCAGCCCACATAGGAAACCCATAAACTGCAGGCACCATAGACTCGGCTAACCCGACTGCAACACGACAGGACAACGTATTTGTGGCAAAGTGACATTGACACTATCCGGAAACAGCAGGCGTGCTGGAACCAGGCTGGGCAGGAGGGAGTACCTGTGCCAAAGACAATGCCGGGAAACAGCTGGCGGTGCTGGAACCCAGGGAAAATACTACAAACAGAGTGGAGACAGAGGCCTAATTGGAGCAAGTTTAAAATCTGTAGTTGTGAGAGTGTGGACAGAGCAGGAGAAATTGCCGGACACACAGCTGGGGATCAGATGACATTTCTGAACCCCAATATCACTGGAGCATATGTTGACTGTGCAGACGGCACTTCTGAGCAGCAACTGGCGATGTTGGAGCCCAGGGTCAATCATGGAGTAGGCTGAGGTCTACTTGCAGCAAGTTTTATATCTGATGTAGTTTGAATGTGGAGGCAGCAGGAGACTTTGCCACACTGCACTCTTCCTACTTTGGCAGACATTTTGCGGCCTAGCACGCTGTGATCTTTTGACCCTCTGGACAAGCTGTCCAGCAACTCTTTTGATGTTTGGAACCTGTCTTTGGAGTGCTCCGGGCCTGCCATATAACAGCTGTTGCGATGTCGATGTCTGCTGTGGATGCTCCTCATCTGAGCTATTGGAAGCAGCACCCTCTTCCCCCAATGGATGCCAATCTGGGTCAACAACTGAGTCATCCATCACCTCCTCTTCTATGTCATGTGCACCTTCCTCTGTGTCACCGTGTATGGTGGTATAGTGTGCGGGAAGGGGCACCTGAGTCTCATCAGGGTCAGAATCTGGCTCTGTACACTGCGAGGACAATGTAGTGCTCTGAGTGAATGTACCAGCAGAATCAACCATCAGCGGCTGTGCATCAGTGCACTCCATGTCAGATTCATCTTGGCCTGGGTAATTCACCATTTCACTTGATAATCCAGGCATGGTATGTGAAAACAGCTCCATGGAGTAATCAGTAGTATGGCCTGCGTCATACTTCAATCTTGGTTGGGGTGAAGGACACAAGGAAAGGTGTGGTTCATGAACATGAGCCTCCAATGACGACTCAGTGCTTTTACTTTTTACAACTAAAGAAGAGGAGGCGATAGAGCTGGAGGCTGAGTCAGCAATGTAAGACAAAACTTTTTCCTGATGCTCTGGCTTTAAAAGCGGTTTGCCAACTCCTAGAAAACTAAGCGTTCGAGGTCTTATGTAGCCAGACGATGACGCAGGCTCAACACCTCCTGCATTCGGTCCTATTTTGCTCTTGCCACTACCATCAGATCCACCACCAACACCATCATTACAAGCTGCCAACCCCCGCCCAATTCCATGGCCTCTTTCACCAGCCTTCCTCATTTTTGGTAGAAATGTAGACAAAATCCAACAAACTATATAGTAATGTAAAACAAGGTACAAGGTGTCTATAAGGACAGGGGAGATTTTGAATTTCTGCAGACACTTGTGGACACTGGACACTTTTGGATTGTGTGAGGCCCACTGAATATCTGAGCGCTCTGTCACAGGCTCGATGGCACAGCTGTGACCAAAGTGACTAGAGGATAAGGGAGATTTTTAATTTCTGCACACACTTGTGGACACTGGACACTTTTGGATTGTGTGAGGCCCACTGAATATCTGAGCGCTCTGTCTCAGGCTCGATGGCACAGCTGTGACCAAAGTGACTAGAGGATAAGGGAGATTTTGAATTTCTGCACACACTTGTGGACACTGGACACTTTTGGATTGTGTGAGGCCCACTGATATCTGAGCGCTATGTCACAGGCTCGATGGCACAGCTGTGACAAAAGTGACGAGAGGATAAGGGAGATTTTGAATTTCAGCAGTCACTTGTGGACACTGGACACTTTTGGATTGTGTGAGGCCCAATGAATATCTGAGCGCTATGTGACAGGCTCGATGGCACAGCTGTGACAAAAGTGACGAGAGGATAAGGGAGATTTTGAATTTCAGCAGACACTTGTGGACACTGGACAGTGGACACTTTTGGATTGTGTGAGGCCCACTGATATCTGAGCGCTATGTGACAGGCTCGATGGCACAGCTGTGACAAAAGTGACTAGAGGATAAGGGAGATTTTGAATTTCAGCAGACACTTGTGGACACTGGACACTTTTGGATTGTGTGAGGCCCAATGAATATCTGAGCGCTATGTGACAGGCTCGATGGCACAGCTGTGACAAAAGTGACGAGAGGATAAGGGAGATTTTGAATTTCTGCAGACACTTGTGGACACTGGACACTTTTGGATTGTGTGAGGCCCACTGATATCTGAGCTCTATGTGACAGGCTCGTTGGCACAGCTGTGACCGAAGTGACTAGAGGATAAGGGAGATTTTGAATTTCAGCAGACACTTGTGGACACTGGACACTTTTGGATTGTGTGAGGCCCAATGAATATCTGAGCGCTATGTGACAGGCTCGATGGCACAGCTGTGACAAAAGTGACGAGAGGATAAGGGAGATTTTGAATTTCTGCAGACACTTGTGGACACTGGACACTTTTGGATTGTGTGAGGCCCACTGATTTCTGAGCGCTATGTGACAGGCTCGATGGCACAGCTGTGACAAAAGTGACTAGAGGATAAGGGAGATTTTGAATTTCAGCACACACTTGTGGACACTGGACACTTTTGGATTGTGTGAGGCCCACTGATATCTGAGTGCTATGTGACAGGCTCGATGGCACAGCTGTGACAAAAGTGACGAGAGGATAAGGGAGATTTTGAATTTCTGCAGACACTTGTGGACACTGGACACTTTTGGATTGTGTGAGGCCCACTGATATCTGAGCGCTATGTGACAGGCTCGATGGCACAACTGTGACAAAAGTGACTAGAGGATAAGGGAGATTTTGAATTTCAGCAGACACTTGTGGACACTGGACACTTTTGGATTGTGTGAGGCCCACTGATATCTGAGCGCTATGTCACAGGCTTGATGGCACAGCTGTGACAAAAGTGACTAGAGGATAAGGGAGATTTTGAATTTCAGCACACACTTGTGGACACTGGACACTTTTGGATTGTGTGAGGCCCAATGAATATCTGAGCGCTATGTGACAGGCTCGATGGCACAGCTGTGACAAAAGTGACGAGAGGATAAGGGAGATTTTGAATTTCTGCAGACACTTGTGGACACTGGACACTTTTGGATTGTGTGAGGCCCAATGAATATCTGAGCGCTATGTGACAGGCTCGATGGCACAGCTGTGACAAAAGTGACTAGAGGATAAGGGAGATTTTGAATTTCAGCAGACACTTGTGGACACTGGACACTTTTGGATTGTGTGAGGCCCAATGAATATCTGAGCGCTATGTGACAGGCTCGATGGCACATCTGTGACAAAAGTGACGAGAGGATAAGGGAGATTTTGAATTTCTGCAGACACTTGTGGACACTGGACACTTTTGGATTGTGTGAGGCCCAATGAATATCTGAGCGCTATGTCACAGGCTCGATGGCACAGCTGTGACCAAAGTGACTAGAGGATAAGGGAGATTTTGAATTTCAGCAGACACTTGTGGACACTGGACACTTTTGGATTGTGTGAGGCCCAATGAATATCTGAGCGCTATGTGACAGGCTCGATGGCACAGCTGTGACAAAAGAGACTAGAGGATAAGGGAGATTTTGAATTTCAGCACACACTTGTGGACACTGGACACTTTTGGATTGTGTGAGGCCCAATGAATATCTGAGCGCTATGTGACAGGCTCGATGGCACAGCTGTGACAAAAGTGACGAGAGGATAAGGGAGATTTTGAATTTCTGCAGACACTTGTGGACACTGGACACTTATGGATTGTGTGAGGCCCACTGAATTTCACAGCGCTATGTCACAGGCAGAAATTGGCTAGTATATCACAAACTACAAGGTGTATGTAGAATTGGGCAGAATAGGAATCTCCCTAGAGTGCAGGTCTGAAAGAACGGAACATGTCCTCGTTTTATTCTCACAGAGTGACACACTGATAGCTTCACTGTGGCTGTGATAACAGCCGTTACACGGTACTGTGTGAGGAGCGTACACCGCTGTATGGTGTGAAAAAATGCACGCTCAGTACCTCAGCAGGACAAAAAAAAAAATTGGGATTGCTTTTAAAAAAGCAGTTTGCGGAGCAGTGGGTAAACAGCAATGCAGGAATGTCAGGAAGCCTTAGAAGGCAGCCCAACAACCAACACCACTGATACACCACTATATAGCCTCCCCTTGCACTGCACACACAGTGACTGGTGTGTTGTACAGGCACAATCGCTAGCAGCAGAAGCAGTTTTTGGTGTCTTCTTCCCTGCCTAACGCTCTCCCTACAGAATCATCAGCAGCAGCAGCTCTCCCTATTCTGAGATCAGCATGAGTAACATGGCGGTCGGCGTGCACGCCCTTTTATACCCCCTGTGACGCCCCCCAAAGCAAGCCAATCACTTGCATGCCCTTCTGAAAGATGGTGGTGACCCGTGGCTATGTCATCACGTTGCCCACAGTGTCCGTGGATCCTGATTGGCTGAAAAAGAGCGCAAAACAAACTTTTGAAACGCGACTTTGGCGTGTAAGTCGCCGAACTCGTGGCCGACCTCATCCTAGGGTCGGGTTTCGTTTCATGAAACCCGACTTTGCCAAAAGTCGGCGACTTTTGAAATTTTTTGACCCATTTCGCTCAACTCTAGTCACCACCATCTTTGAGAAGGGCATGCAAGTGATTGGCTGGCTTTGTGAGGCGTCACAGGGGCTATAAAAGGGCGTGAACGCCGACCGCCATCTTACTTCTGGCGATCTTAGCATTAGGGAGATGTTGCTGCTGCTGATTCAGAATAAGGGAGAGCGTTAGGCAGTGAAGAACCAAAATTTGCTTCTGCTGTTAGCGATTTCCACTTACAACACAACACTTTGTGTGCAGTGACAGGGGAGGCTATATTTTTGTGCATCAGCTCTGTTGGTTATTAGGCTGCCTTATAAGGCTCCCTGATAGCTGCATTGCTGTTTGCACACTGCTGTGCAAACTGCTTTTTTAAAAGCAAAAATACTTTTCTTCCTCTTTTCTGCACAGTTTCCAAGCATTCATTTTTCCACGCTTTTGTGTGCAGCAGTCCTGCCTATTAGGCTGCCTGCGTCCATACTTGGACTGAGAGCAGCATTGTCAGCCTCCTAAAATCTGTAGTGAGATCCAAAATCTCACCAATCCTATAGACACCCTCCACCTTTTTCATATGGATCACCCGCCAGGGCCATGGGGTACTCGGGCCCGTGGGTTTCAATGGGAGTTGTCACAGGGACCATGACCCGGTCCGAGGCCCTGGGCGTCCATGTAAAAGGAATGGTGTTAAGCGTGGCTGATGACAGTTGATTAAAGTTTATAAGTGGATGATTCGTGACTAGTGTTGAGCGATACCTTCCGATATCGTGAAATATCGGATCGGATTGGATCGGACCGATACTCAAAAAGTATCGGATATTGCCGATTCCGATACCGGAAACCAATGCAAGTCAATGGGACAGAAATATCGGAATTAAAAAAACCCTCTCGTTCCTTGTAGACCTACATGAAGAAAATCAACTATTAATAATGTATGTAGAATGTATTGGGGTAGGTGGAGGAGACATTAAAGGCAAAGAGGTTTAGCCCAATCAAATGGAATAGCAGGAATAATTTTTTTTTAAAGACGTTCAGAGTTACAAAGATATTGACTATGTTAACCTTTTTCATATTTTGTCAGATATGTATGTTTCACTACTTCCATGCTCTTCACCTTCTTTTTTACTTCTCCCACACTTTCTCCTTCATGATCCTCAGCAGAAGCAGCAGCATCTTTTTCATCAACTTCTTCTTCACTTTATTCATCTTCTTCTTCTTCACCTTCTTCCTATTATTCTTTTTTTACATTCTTCATATTCTACTTCTTCATCTTCTTCCTATTCTTCTTCTTCATCATATTCTTATTTGTGACAGTCATTCCTGTAGTTGTTATCTATAAAAGTTTGAAGATTACACCTTCCATTCTGCCTGTCACAAAAGATTTACAACAGGATTTTTCCGCGTTCAGTTTGGCCCGCAGCAGCAGGCATTTTCCAGGGGCACCAAAAGGTGGAACGGACTCACCCCCATACACTGCTTAGTCTTCTTCTGCTTATAATTTAGATAATATCTTTTGCTCTGATTTTTAGTCTTATGCTTAATGTTCTTCTGCTTTTTGTTCTTCTGCTTTTTGTTCTTCTGCTTCTTGTTCTTCTGCTTCTTGGTCTTCTGTCTCTTGTTGTTGTCATGATCCCAGTGCAGGTTTTTGAGCTGCACACCGGGGGTTAATGTCTGGAGCTCTGTGCAGGTTTTGACCTGCACACTTGGGGTTAATGATTGTGGCCTCTTTCTGGTTCTGGGAGAGCTTCATAAACCTCTGGGTAGCTTCAATCCCTGCCAGTTATACTTTTGCCTTTGGCCTAGTGTGCTGACCCCCGTGTGCCTGTTTGTTGCTATAGCTTGTTTATATGGTTCTGACCCGATTCTGTTTCCCGTTGTGAGTTCGCCTGTTGTTTTTGTACTGCGTTATTATCTGTGTATGACTCATTGCCTGCGACCTGACTACTCTCTGCTCGCCCCTCTTGTACCTTGCAGCTATCTCTGTGTGTGGCTCATTGGCTACGCCCTGACTATTCTCCCTGTCTATGCCCCTTGGTAACTTTGTCTCGCAGTTACTCTGCTAGGAATTGTCTTGCAGCTCCTAGCTCTGTGGAGTTTAGGCCACGCCTCTAGCAGTCACGTGCTTCAGGTCCTGCGGCTCTGAAGTACTCATCTATTCGGTTGCTGCCCGCTCCACAGGTAGCTTTGAGCACGCTTTCGCTTTACTCAGGGCACGCGCACTGGCTCAGTGAGCAAGTTCAGTGCGGTGTCTCTGACATTATAACTGGCCTACAATTTTTTTTTTTCCTCTCCTCACTTCTGCATCATGGACCCAATGTGTGCTTTATCTGAGCAGGTGAAAAGCTTAACTCAGTCACTGCAGAAGCTTAGTTTGGAACACCAAGCTCTGGCCCAGTCCCAACGGCGGGTTGAGGACTCAGTTCAGGGGGTACTTTCCGCTGGCTTCCAGCAGGTGGGGAATAGAGATGTCATTTTACTCCCACCTGAATCCCCGGTTAAATTACCAGATATGTTTTCTGGTAACAAGGATGATTTCAGGGCATTTAAGGAGGGCTGTAAGCTTTTTTTTTCTTTGAGACCCCGCTCCTCTGGGGATGAGAAACAGAGGGTGGGGGTGGTGATGTCCCTGCTTAGGGGGTCCCCACAAGCCTGGGCATTCTCGCTTTCCTCTTCTGCCCCTGAGAGAATGTCTGTGGATGCATTTTTTCAATCCTTAGGGCTTACTTATGATGAGCCTGATAGAGTGCGGTTGGCTGAGGACAAAGTGATGAGTGTCTGTCAGGGGGAGCACTCGGCCGAATGGTTCTGTACTGAATTCAGACATTGGGCAGCGGAGATTTCCTGGAGTGACGCCGCCCTGCGGGGGCTGTTCCACAGAGGCCTGTGTGAATGTCTGAAGGATGCTTTGGCACTTCATCCTCCGCCTGACTCCCTGGAGGATGCCATGGTCCAAGCGGTTCGCATGGATCGCAGGCTGCGGGCTAGTGGCATTATGCAACGGGAAACGCCCTTATTTTTCAGTGGAGATGAGACCCAGATTCTTCCTATAGCTATGGAGGTGAACGCTGTCACCTGTGAGGGAAAGGAAAGAAGACGCCGCCGGAAAAAGCAGTTGTGCTTCTATTGTGGGAAATCTGGACATTGGAAGAATGACTGCCCCTCCTGTCCGTCATCCTCCAAGATGGCGGGAAACGACTAGGTCTGGGTAGTAATCGAGGAGGCTACCCAGACCTTCAGGTACAATTTTCCTCATGTGCAAAAATGGTGCTGCAGGTGGAACTGGAACTTGGTTATGGTCCTGTTCAGACTACTGCTTTTATTGACTGTGGTTCGGCTGTGAACCTGATTGATACCAAGGTTATGACTCTTTATAAGATAGGGACAGTCAGGCTTCACGATCCTGTTAAACTTGTGGCTATTGACTCATCTCCTCTTACCCAAGACGGTATCTGTTGCAGGTCTGAACTTTTTTCTCTAAAAGTGGGTTCCACTCATGTGGAGAAACTAAGTTGTCTGGTGGTAGATAACTTACCTGCAGGACTGGTACTGGGGATGCCTTGGCTTCAACGCCATAATCCTACCATTGACTGGGTTACAGGGGAAATCACTCAATGGGGATGCAATAGTAATTGTGGTAACCGGGGACATCTTGTTAACGCTGTTAAATCAGTGTCTGTGTCGTCTGTCGATCTGGAAGGTATTCCGGAGTACCTGAAAGATTTCGAAGACGTTTTTTCCGAAAGTGAGGCTGAGGCGCTGCCACCACATAGACCCTATGATTGTGCCATTGATTTAGTACCCAGAGCCAAGTTACCTAAGGCTCGATTGTTCAATTTGTCTGGGCCTGAGCGCCAAGCCATGAAGGAGTACATAGCTGAGAGTCTCCGCAAAGGGCATATCAGGCCTTCTGTGTCACCTGTGGCAGCAGGGTTCTTCTTTGTGAAGAAAACAGATGGTGGTTTGCGGCCGTGCCTTGACTTTCGGGAACTGAACAAGATAACGGTTAGGAACTCTTACCCGCTTCCTCTCATCCCAGACTTATGTAACCAGTTAGCTGGGGCCCAATGGTTCTCCAAGTTGGATCTGCGGGGGGCCTACAATCTGATAAGGGTTCGGGAAGGGGACGAGTGGAAAACGGCATTCCTCATATCAGAAGGACTCTTCGAGAACCTGGTAATGCCATTTGAGTTAACTAATGCACCCGCTATTTTCCAAAATTTCATCAATGTTGTGTTTTCTGATCTGATAGGCCATTTTGTTATTATTTATTTGGATGATATTTTGGTGTATTCCCCGGACAGTCAATCTCACTTGCAACATCTAAAGACTGTTCTCCAGAGACTCAGGGAGAACCAATTGTTCGCCAAATTGGAAAAATGTTCATTTTTTGTACAGGAGCTGTCTTTTTTGGGGTTGATTGTGTCCTGTGAGGGGTTTCGTATGGATCCTAAGAAGGTGCTGGCGATCGCTGACTGGGTTCAGCCTCGAGATCTCAAGGGGCTCCAGCACTTCTTAGGATTTGCGAACTATTACCGGAGATTCATTAAAGGTATCTCACAAGTGGTTAAACCACTCACGGATCTTACCCAGAAGGGAGCTGATGTAAAAAATTGGTCTGTACTCGCTAAGGAATCCTTCTCAGCAATTAAGAAATGTTTTATGTCTGCCCCGGTGTTGGTGCAACCTGACCCGTCCAAACCATTCATTGTGGAGGTGGATGCTTCTGAAGTGGGGGTGGGGGCTGTGCTGTCCCAGGGTCCGGCCACCCTTACCAATCTCAAACCCTGTGCCTTCTTCTCCAAGAAGTTCTCTTCAGCTGAGAAAAACTATGATGTAGGCAATAGAGAACTTCTTGCGGTCAAGCTGGCATTTGAGGAATGGAGGCACTTTTTGGAAGGGGCGGCTCACCCTATCACGGTTGTCACGGATCACAAAAATTTGGCATACCTTGAATCTGCTAAGAGGCTTACTCCTAGACAGGCCCGTTGGTCACTTTTTTTTTCACGATTTCAGTTCTCAATTACTTTTCGACCGGGATCCAAAAATGTTAAAGCGGATGCCCTGTCCAGAAGTTTTGATCCAGTGTCTCCCCCTGAGCCGCCGTCCTCCATTCTTCCCCCAGGGGTGGTAGTGGCGGGGGTCTCAACTGAGTTGGAACAAGAAATCCTAAGGGCTCAGGCCCTAGCTCCGGCAACCAGGCCAAGAGATAAACTGTTTGTTCCAGATTCATTGCGGCCTAGATTTCTGCAGGAGTTTCATGATTCTAGGCTGAGTGCTCATCCAGGTATCACGGCCACTAGAGAGGCAGTAACCAGGGGTTTTTGGTGGCCTTCATTAAGGTCCGATGTCAAGGAATTTGTTTCTGCTTGTGGCATGTGTGCCCGTTCCAAAAGCTCGCATAACCGACCAGCTGGGGAACTCATACCTTTACCGGTTCCTGATAGGCCATGGACTCATCTTTCCATGGATTTTATTACCGGTCTTCCACCTTCCAGGGGCAATACCGTGATCTGGGTGGTGGTGGACAGGTTTTCTAAACAGGCCCATTTCATTCCCTTGGCAGCATTACCTTCAGCAGAAACATTGTCAAGGTTGTTTGTGCAGCATGTGGTCCGATTGCATGGGGTACCCCTGAATGTTGTGACTGACAGAGGTGTGCAGTTTGTGGCCAAATTTTGGAGGGCGTTCTGTATGAAATTGGGCATCTCACTCTCCTTCTCGTCGGCATATCACCCGGAGAGCAATGGTCAGACGGAACGCACCAATCAATCCCTGGAACAAATTCTCAGGTGTCTGACCTCCGCCAGACAGGAGGATTGGTGTGATGCGTTACCGTTGGCTGAATTCGCTTTTAACAACCGGGTGAGTCAGTCCACCAACATGTCCCCATTCCTGATTAACTACGGCTTTAATCCGCATTTTGGGGAGTTTTCTCGGGTGGATTCCGGTTGTCCAGGAGCAGAGGGGTCCGTTCAACGGTTAAAAAACCTCTGGGCTGAAGTCCGGCGTAATATCTCTCGGGCCCAGGGGAGATACAAATATTTTGTGGACAAAAAGAGAGCCTCGGGAGATATGTTTCAGGTGGGAGAGAAGGTTTGGCTCTCCACGCGTAACATCAACTTAAAGGTACCATCAGTTAAGTTGGGACCAAAGTTCATTGGTCCGTACGAGATTATGGAGATAGTCAACCCTGTGGCATATAGGTTGTGTCTCCCCGCCTCCTTAAAAATATCTAATGTGTTCCATAAGTCTTTGTTGAAACCAGCAGGATCTGTCAAAGAGAACTCTGAGACTGTTGTTCCTCCAGTGCTGGTGGAGGGTCAATTGGAGTATGAGGTCGGACATATTGTGGACTCTCGGCGGGTGCGCCGCTCTTTGCAGTACCTGGTCCACTGGAAGGGATATGGACCAGAAGAGCGCTCATGGGTCCCTGCTCGTTCGGTACATGCAGATCGCCTGGTTCAGGCGTTCCATGCCAAGTACCCGGGGAAGACTGGGGGTCCAGAGGCCCACCGTTGAGAGGGGGGTACTGTCATGATCCCAGTGCAGGTTTTTGAGCTGCACACCGGGGGTTAATGTCTGGAGCTCTGTGCAGGTTTTGACCTGCACACTTGGGGTTAATGATTGTGGCCTCTTTCTGGTTCTGGGAGAGCTTCATAAACCTCTGGGTAGCATCAATCCCTGCCAGTTATACTTTTGCCTTTGGCCTAGTGTGCTGACCCCCGTGTGCTTGTTTGTTGCTATAGCTTGTTTATATGGTTCTGACCCGATTCTGTTTCCCGTTGTGAGTTCGCCTGTTGTTTTTGTACTGCGTTATTATCTGTGTATGACTCATTGCCTGCGACCTGACTACTCTCTGCTCGCCCCTCTTGTACCTTGCAGCTATCTCTGTGTGTGGCTCATTGGCTACGTCCTGACTATTCTCCCTGTCTATGCCCCTTGGTAACTTTGTCTCGCAGTTACTCTGCAAGGAATTGTCTTGCAGCTCCTAGCTCTGTGGAGTTTGAGCCACGCCTCTAGCAGTCACGTGCTTCAGGTCCTGCGGCTCTGAATTACTCATCTATTCGGTTGCTGCCCGCTCCACAGGTAGCTTTGAGCACGCTTTCGCTTTACTCAGGGCACGCGCACTGGCTCAGTGAGCAAGTTCAGTGCAGTGTCTCTGACAGTTGTTCTGTATCTTGGTGGTGGTTTTCATGGTCTTTGTCCTTTTGGTCATTTTCTTCAGGGTCATCTTTTTGGTCTTCTTCCGGGTGGTCTTCCGGGTCGTCGTCTTCAGGGTCGTCGTCAGGGAGATCCAGAGTGATAACCAAAAACCATTTCCAAAAGCTTGAACTTGGAAATGTAGCAGAAGGTACAAGAAGGCTGAGGAACTGCCAAGAACCAGCTGACGGTACTGGAACCCGTATGGGTAGCAGAAGGAACAAGAGCTAATGGCACTGCCGAGGACCAGCTGACGGCGCTGGAACCTGGTTACTAAGCAGGAGGTACCTGTGCTAGTAAGCACTACCAAGGACCAGCAGACGTTGCTGGAACTCGGATACTGAGAAGGAGGCACCTAAGCTAAAGGCACTGCTGAGAACCAGCTTACGGTGCTGGAACAGGGATGGGTAGCAGAAGCTGCAAGAGCCAATGGAACTAGCGAGGACCAGCTGACGGTGCTGGAACCCGGAGGGGCAGCAGAAGGAACAAGAGCCAATGGCACAACCAAGGACCAGCTGACGGTGCTGGAACCTGGTTAATAAGCAGGAGGTACCTGTGCTAGAAAGCATTACCAAGGACCAGCAGACGTTGCTGGAACTCGAATACCGAGAAGGAGGCACCTAAGCCAAAGGCACTGCCGAGAACCAGCTGACGGTGCTGGAACCCGGATGGTTAGCAGAAGCTGCAAGAGCCAATGGAACTAGCGAGGACCTGCTGACGGTGCTGGAACCCGGAGGGGCAGCAGAAGGAACAAGAGCTAATGGCACTGCCGAGGACCAGCTGACGGTGCTGGAACCTGGTTACTAAGCAGGAGGTACCTGTGCTAGAAAGCACTACCAAGGACCAGCAGACGTTGCTGGAACTCAGATACCGAGAAGGAGGCACCTAAGCCAAAGGCACTGCTGAGAACCAGCTGACGGTGCTGGAACCGGGATGGGTAGCAGAAGCTGCAAGAGCCAATGGAACTACCGAGGACCAGCTGACGGTGCTGGAACCTGGTTGCTAAGCAGGAGGTACCTGTGCTAGAAAGCAGTACCAAGGACAGGCAGACATTGCTGGAACTCGGATACCGAGAAGGAGGCACCTAAGCCAAAGGCTTTGCAGAGAACCAGCTGACAGTGCTGGAACCCGGATGGGTGGCAGAAGCTGCAAGAGCCAATGGAACTAGCGAGGACCAGCTGACGGTGCTGGAACCCGGAGGGGCAGCAGAAGGAACAAGAGCCAATGGCACTACCAAGGACCAGCTGACGGTGTTGGAACCTGGTTACTAAGCAGGAGGTACCTGTGCTAGAAAGCACTACCAAGGACCAGCAGACGTTGCCTGAACTCGGATACCGAGAAGGAGGCACCTAAGCCAAAGGCACTGCCGAGAACCAGCTGACGGTACTGGAACCCGTATGGGTAGCAGAAGGTACCCATGAAAAACAAAGTTGCAAGGCTGCGAGCCGGCCACAGTTACCGAAACCCACAGTCCTACAGGGGGTGCTTGTCCTATTGGCACTACGGAACCAGCCTTTGTTGCCAGATCCTGCAGCCCACATAGGAAACCCATAAACTGCAGGCACCATAGACTCGGCTAACCCGACTGCAACACGACAGGACAACGTATTTGTGGCAAAGTGACATTGACACTATCCGGAAACAGCAGGCGTGCTGGAACCAGGCTGGGCAGGAGGGAGTACCTGTGCCAAAGACAATGCCGGGAAACAGCTGGCGGTGCTGGAACCCAGGGAAAATACTACAAACAGAGTGGAGACAGAGGCCTAATTGGAGCAAGTTTAAAATCTGTAGTTGTGAGAGTGTGGACAGAGCAGGAGAAATTGCCGGACACACAGCTGGGGATCAGATGACATTTCTGAACCCCAATATCACTGGAGCATATGTTGACTGTGCAGACGGCACTTCTGAGCAGCAACTGGCGATGTTGGAGCCCAGGGTCAATCATGGAGTAGGCTGAGGTCTACTTGCAGCAAGTTTTATATCTGATGTAGTTTGAATGTGGAGGCAGCAGGAGACTTTGCCGGACACACAGCAGGAGAGCAGCTGGCATTTCTGAACCCCACTAACACTGGAGCATGTGTTTTTCTCTGTGCAGACGGCACTTCTGAGCAGCAACTGGTGATGTTGGAGCCCAGGGTCAATCAGGGTTTAGGTTGAGGCCTACTTGGAGCAAGTGTAAAATCTGATGTAGTTTGAAAATGGAGGCAGCAGGACACTTTGCCGGACACACAGCAGGGGAGCAGCTGGCGATACTGAACCCCACTAACACAGGAGCTAGTGTTTTTCTCTGTGCAGACGGCACTTCTGAGCAACAACTGGCAGTGTTGGAGCCCAGGAATTACAGTTCAGGTGGTAGAAACATGAACACAACAGGAGACCTGGATACAGTTGCCAACTAATTATTTAGTCGGGAAGAGGACTGGCAAATTCCGGCGAGATCCAGGCCTTGTTCATTTTCAGAAAAGTAAGCCGGTCAACGTTATCGGAGGATAGTCGTGTGCGACGGTCTGTTAGTACACCACCTGCGGCACTAAAGACACGTTCCGATAATATACTAGCAGCAGGGCAAGCCAGCACCTCCAATGCATACTGGCTAAGCTCTGGCCATGTATCCAGCTTAGAGACCCAAAACTTGAAGGGTGAAGAGCCGTCTGGGAGTACACTGACAGGGCAAGACATGTAGTCTGTCACCATCTGACGGAAACGTTGCCTCCTGCTGACTGGAGCCGTCTGTGATGGTGTAGACATTTGTGGCGGGCACACAAAACTTTGCCACATTTGGGCCATACTGGTCTTGCCTTGTGCTGAGGCGCTGCCTCTGCTCCCTCTTTGTGCAGAGCTTCCTCCACTGCCTCGACGCAGAGAGCTGCTTTGTAAAGCACTAGCAGCACTGCTCTCAGGTGGAATGGAGAACATGATGGAATGCACCAGTGTGTCTTGGTACTCCCACATTTTATGCTCCCGGTTCAACGGTGTTATGAGGCTTTGTAAGTTGTCCCGGTAGCGAGGATCTAGGAGGGTGTACACACAATAATCAGCCGTGTTGAGAATGTGGGCGATGCGGTGGTCATTTCTCAGGCACTGCAGCATGAAATCAACCATGTGCTGCAGACTCCCAACTGCCCAAGAAATGCTGTCCCCTGCTTGAGGCGTCATCTCTGCCTGCTCTGCATCACCCCACCCTCGCTCTACATACTGACTACTAGAGCATTGTGTTCCTCCCTCATCTGGAGAGATGTCTTCCACCTCCATTGACTCCTCCTCATCCTCCTCACAAAGTGTCCCCTGCCTAGACCTTTGTGAGGAACCACGTTGGGCAGACTAATAGGAGAAAAAAATCAGGAAAAATAAGCTGCAATAAAACAAAAAAAGGACTATGTATGAGGCAGTGACGCACGCTGAGCGGACTACAACCAGAGGTGGCTGCAGATCACACTACAACGTGAGCTGCACTCACACACAGAGACCTCACAGACAGCTGTGAACAGTGCAGAGAACTGGGCACTAGCACTGAAATGCTGCAGAAAGGCTCTGATGTCTACTCCTATAGTGTTTGCAACCAATGTAGATGGATACGGATGGATGCACACTAATAGGAGAATTAATGAAAAATGAGCAGCAATAAAACAAAAATAAATATGTATGAGGCAGTGACGCACGATGAGCGGCCTACAACCAGAGATGGCTGCTGGACACACTATAGCGTGAGCTGCACTCGCACAGACCTTGAAGACAGTTGTGAACAGCGCTGCAAGGCAAAAGAAAGCTACAGTGATTGATAATGTAGCCTGGGTAAAGCACAATATTATATAGCAAATCGCTATCTCTAACTGTCCCTCAGAGTCTTGAACAGCAGCCTGTCCCTAACTGAATTCACAGCAGAGTGAACCCGAAATGGCGGCAGCGGTGGCTTTTAAAGTGCATCATGACATCATTTCAGCAGCCAATCACAGCCATGCCATTAGTTAACATGCCTACATGCCTAACAGGATGTGCCCACACTTCTGAGGATTCCTCATTGACTGAATCAAATCAAACTGGCTCATAGCATTATGGGAACTTCCGATTCCGGTATTCGATGTGCAAAAAGTATCGGATCTCAGTATCGGAATTCCAATACCGCGAATATCGGTTGATACCAGATATTTGCGGTATCGGAATGCTCAACACTATTCGTGACGCCACCTGTGGTGCTCGGCAATGAAGGTGTTAAGCCGACGCTGCTGACAGATCCTCTGGGACAGATGGTGTGGTGCAGCAATGACGTTGTAGCCCTCCACAGGTAGGGCTGTTGTCCCAGGGCAGTGTAGATGTAGAGATAGTGGGGATAGCAGAATGGTGCAGTGTTAAGCACAAAGATGTAGCAGTGCTAAGTGGGTTGGCGCAGGAATAAGTGAAGGACACCAGGGCATGTAGTTCCAAAGTTTTACTCACAGTCTGTCGTGCATACAGGTACCCGCCTCTGTGCCAGGTCCCCAAGGTCAGGGGCTCAGCCAACCTCCAGGTTGAAGTACTCCGTTCTAACACACCGCCAACATATGCCTTTCCTGAACGTCTCCTTTCTAGCGCTTGTAATGAAGTATTTGTGATTGTGTGTTAAACCCAAGTTCCTCCTTTAAGATGTTCCTTTGAACTCTACTTGTACGGCAGACAGCTGTAGCCTGCTTTGGGGACTCCTTGCTACCAAGTTCCAAGCAGGGAGCCACCAAAGGTGCTCTACTACACTAATATGTTGTGTGGGATGCAGGTGTTGGAGTGTGGTCAGGTGTCTTCACCTTACCTGGATGGTGGAGTACCACACCTCAGGAGGAGGTGCAGTACCTCTGTGGCGAAGGAACCCTCAGGGGCGCCACATATACACCATCCAATTTCAGCCTGTTACATTGAGGTGTAATCTCTCCTGGGCCTGAGACAATAGTTCAGCGTCCTCAAATCTATAGTGAGATTCAAATTCTCACCAATCCTATAGACTCCCTCCACCTTGTCATACATCATTCAATTTCAGCCTGTTACATTGAGGTGTAATCTCTCCTGGGGCCTGAGACAATAGTTCAGCGTCCTCAAATCAGGAGATTTGATATAGGGAGATTCAAATTCTCACCAATCCTATAGACACCCTCCACCTTGTCATACACCATCCAATTTCAGCCTGTTACATTGAGGTGTAATCTCTCCTGGGCCTGAGACAATAGTTCAGCGTCCTCAAATCTATAGTGAGATTCAAATTCTCACCAATCCTATAGAGACCCTCCACATTGTCATACACCATCCAATTTCAGCCTGTTACATTGAGGAGTAATCTCTCCTGGGCATGAGACAATAGATCAGTGTCCTCAAATCTATAGTGAGATTCAAATTCTCACCAATCCTATAGACACCCTCCACCTTGTCATACACCATCCAATTTCAGCCTGTTACATTGAGGTGTAATCTCTCCTGGGCCTGACACAATAGTTCAGCGTCCTCAAATCTCTATTGAGATTCAAATTCTCACCAATATTATATACACCCTCCAGCTTTTCATACACCATCCAATTTCAGCCTGTTACATTGAGGAGTAATCTCTCCTGGGCCTGAGACAATAGATCAGTGTCCTCAAATCTATAGTGAGATTCAAATTCTCACCAATCCTATAGACACCCTCCACCTTGTCATACACCATCCAATTTCAGCCTGTTACATTGAGGTGTAATCTCTCCTGGGCCTGAGACAATAGTTCAGCGTCCTCAAATCTCTATTGAGATTCAAATTCTCACCAATATTATATACACCCTTCAGCTTTTCATACACCATCCAATTTCAGCCTGTTACATTGAGGAGTAATCTCTCCTGGGCCTGAGACAATAGATCAGTGTCCTCAAATCTATAGTGAGATTCAAATTCTCACCAATCCTATAGACACCCTCCACCTTGTCATACACCATCCAATTTCAGCCTGTTACATTGAGGTGTAATCTCTCCTGGGCCTGAGACAATAGTTCAGCGTCCTCAAATCTCTATTGAGATTCAAATTCTCACCAATATTATATACACCCTCCAGCTTGTCATACACCATCCAATTTCAGCCTGTTACATTGAGGTGTAATCTCTCCTTGGCCTGAGACAATAGTTCAGAGTCCTCAAATCTATAGCGAGATTCAAATTCTCACCAATACTAGATACACTTTCTACCTTGTTTTACAGTACCATATAGCTGGTGGTATTTTGGGTACATTTTCACAAAAATGAGGAAGTATGGTGGAAGAGGACGTGAAAGTGGGCGGGGATTGCCAGCTGGTCCCGATGGTCTTGGTAGTGGTGCATCTGTTGGTAGTGGCGAAAGCACAATAGCACCTAAGACAGGAGGTGTTGAGCCTGCGTCATTGTCTGGCTCCACAAGGCCTCAAAGGCTCTCTTTTCTGAGAGTAGGTAAATCGCTTTTAAAGCCGGAGCTTCAAGAACAAGTTTTGGCTTACATTGCTGACACAGCCTCCAGCTCTCTCGCCTCCTCTTCTGAAGTTAAAAAAAATAAAAGCACTGAGTCATCAGTGGATGCTCCTGGTCAGGAACAACACCTTTCCTTGTGTCCTTTTCCCCCTACCAAAAGTCAAGGATGCTGCACTACCGATTACTCCATGGAGCTCTTTTCACATACCATGCCTGGGTTAGCAAGTCAAATCTTGAATTCCCCAGTCCAAGATGAATCTGACATGGAGTGCACTGATGCACTGCCACTGCTAGATTTTTCTGCTGGTACATTCACTCACAGCACTACATTGTCCTCGCAGTGTACTGAGGCAGAATCAGACCCTGATGAATCTCAGGTGCTCCTTCCCGCATACTATACCACCATACACGGTGACACAGAGGAAGGTGCACATGACATTGAAGAGGAGGTGATGGATGACCCAGTTGTTGACCCAGATTGGCTTCCATTGGGGAAGAGGGTACCGCTGCCAATAGCTCAGAAGAGGAGGAGGAGGATCCGCAGCAGGCAACAGCTGTTATCTGGCAGGACTGTAGCAGTCCAAAAACGTGTTACAAAAACCAAAAGAGTTGTAGGACAGCTTGGCCAGACGGTCAAATTAGCACAGCATGCAAGGCCTTAAAATGTCTTCCATAGTAGGAAGAGTGCAGTGTGGCACTATTTTGAACAAAATCCTAATGATCAGGCAAAAGTTATCTGTAAGAAGTGTGCAAAGACCTTTAGCCGAGGGAAAAATCTGAGAAATTTGAATACCAGTTGCATGCTTAGACATTTAACCACCATGCACTTGCGAGCGTGGATGGACTACCAAACCTCACGTACCACATGTGCACCTGCTCCGAATGAAGGTAGTCAGCAACGCTACATCACTTCCCCCACTGTAAGCCCACCGGTTAGCACACGACAAGCAGCAAATGTCGAGGTGTCGTCGCAAGGGCAAAGCAGTCATGGAATCACAATGTTATTGCTGCGAAAGACTGAATCTAGGCCATCAGCAACACCACCAACACCATCACCAACTCTCTCTCAGTCTGTCATGTCCACCGCTAGTTCCACCATATGCAGCTCTCAAGTCCAGCTCACCCTACCAGAGACTCTGAGTAGGGCAAGAAAGTACTCATCCTCTCATCCGCATACACTGGCTTTGAGCGCCCACATTGCCAAACCAATCTCGTTAGAGATGACGCCCTACCGGTTGGTTGAAAGCAAAGCTTTACGCGAGCTCATGGCCTACGCATTACCACGCTGTCACCTACCCAGTCGGCACTTCTTTTCGCGAAAAGCCATCCCAGCCCTCCACGTGCATGTGAAAGACCGCATTGTCCATGCACTCAAGCAATCAGTGAGTGGAAAGGTGCACCTCACAACAGATGCATGGTCCAGTAGGCATGGCCAGGGCCGTTACGTGTCCATCACTGCGCACTTGGTAAATGTGGTGGATGCAGGGTCCACAGGGGACAGCGGCGGTGGGACAGTGCTGCCTAGCCCATGGTATAGGAAACAGTTGGCTGTAGGCATTCGACCCTCCTCCTCCTCCAGAAGCGAAAGCTCGTCCACAGAGTGCAGTCGCACGAGCACTCCATCCGCAGCTACCAGTGTTGCACACGAGGTGTCCCACTATCGAACAGCTAGTGGTAAGCGTCAGCAGGCTGTGTTGCAGATGATGTGTTTGGGCGACAACAGACACACCGCGGAGGTACTGGCCGACTACTTGCAGCGACAAACTGAGTCATGGCTGGGCAGTCTACATCTTGAGGCAGGCAAGGTAGTTAGTGATAACGGACAGAATTTTGTGGCAGCCATAGCCCTTTCAAAACTCAGACACATACATTGCCTGGCTCACACCTTGAACCTGGTGGTGCAGTGCTTCCTCAATAATTATCCTGAGTTATCACCTGCTCCATTAGGTGCGAAGACTGTGCTCGCACATCCGTCGGTCGCCCATACACTCCAGTCGTATGCAGAAGCTGCAGCGATTGCTCCACCTTCCCAAGCACCGCCTAATTATCGACATTGCAACAAGGTGGAACTCCACCCTGCACATGGTTCAGAGGCTGTGCGAACAGAGGCAGGCTGTAATTCATTTGTGGGAGGATACAGGGTAAGGCAGTTTGCAGGCAGACATGGAGCTGTCTGGTGTGCAGTGGTCGAAGCTGAAAGACCTCTGTAAAGTCCTTCAGTGTTTTGAGGAATGCACATGGCTGGTAAGGGCAGACGACGCCATCGTAAGCATGAGCATCCCACTTATGCGTCTGCTCATGCAAACTTTGATGCAAATTAAGGAGCAGGCATCTGCAGCTGAGGAGGAAGAGGAGGAAGGAAGCCTTGATGACAGTCAGCCATTGTCTGCTCAAGGAAGTCTCATGGACGAGGTGGAGGAAGAAGAGGAAGAGGAGGAGGAGGTGGATGATTATTTTGGGGAGGAGGATGCTTCTCAGGGGGCAAGAAAAAATGTTGGCTTGGCAAAGACAGGTACAGGGTTTGTGCATGACTGGAGGGATGTTGATTTGCCAGAAAGTGCTCCTCCAACCAGCACTCGCAGTGCATCATTGACACCGGGAACATTGGCCCACATGTCTGATTATGCCAAAATGATGAACGATGACGACTACTGGTTGGTCAGCATCCTGGATCTTCGCTATAAAGGCAAATTCCAAAACATCGTGCCACAGGAGAACCTAGAGCTAATATTGGCAAACAAACAAGCAATTCTGGTAAACCGTTTGTTTGAGGCATTCCCAGCACACAGCGGCGGTGATGTTTCTCCCACGAGCCGTAGGAGGCAACATGGAAGAAGTGTTCGTGGTGCACACAGCCGAAGTGGCGTTTGACACAGGGGTTTCATGACCATGTTGTGGACTGATTTTTCAAGTACTGCTCACACGTCTGGTAATACTGCATCGGTCGAAAGTGACAGGAGACAGCAGTTGTCAACTATGGTAACAAACTACTTCTCCTCCCATATCAATGTTCTCCTTCACCAGTCATTCCCCTTTGACTATTGGGCCAGTAAACTTGACACATGGCCTGAATTGACACAATATGCCTTACAGGAGCTCGCTTGCCCTGCTGCTAGTGTGTTATCTGAACGAGTCTTCAGTGCTGCTGGATCAATCCTGACAGAAAAAAGGACCCGTCTGTCGACCCAAAATGTTGATGATCTAACCTTGATTAAAATGAACCATGCATGGGTTTCAAACGATTTTGTCCCACCCTCCCCTGCTGACACTTAGGTTGCCAGAAAAATGGCTCGCTTTTGTCCTCCTCTTCTACGGACTTCTCCAATTACTCCATTTGCAACTGCTGAATGTCCAACATCAACATATGCCATTTTTTCCACCTCCCTAACTGGGCTGCCTCCCCCCACAGGGCCGGGGTCATCACCTGGCACACGCACGAGTGTGAGTGCCGTTGCCCTGGACAGGTGGGTGGGCCCACTCTTGGGCAACGGCACTGGCACAGGGTCCCTCATAGTACAATCAAGTGTCTCTGATGGTGGGGTTGCACACCCACCATCAGACACACCGACATACTATGAGGGGCCCTGTGCCAGTACCGCCGCCCACGAGTAGGCCCCCTGCTTGCTCAGGGCACCAGCACTTGCAATACTTACCTCTCCCTGCTCCACCACTGTGTAGTCTGGCCTGTTAAATACTTCACTGGGACTGCCAATACAAATTTGGTCAAATGATAGATGATGGTTAAGACATAGCTATGCCCTGTTCTGCTGGGCTCTATCTTCATGTGATCAATGGCTTCCATTTGTTATGGACGTTGACTCACAATGAGATGCATTGGTGGTTTATCATCAGGTTTCACAGTTTTCCGACTCACAGACGTGTGACATTCCTGCCCACACTTGTAAATGTGTCCTCTCATACCAATCCAATAGAATCGCCTATGGCCTGTGGCTTGTGTCTTTTGCACTCCAAAGTTACCTGACAGATCATGATAGGCAGTGAGGACAATGTCTACATCTCTCCCTGTGATCACAATTTGATGGAGATGAGTAACAGTGATGGGTTCCACGGTACTGCGAAATAGCAAACCTTTCTTCACAAGAACTGTATTCGCTGTCTCCACAGACAAAGTAATTGAGGGTCAGCATCGCCTCTGAGAATTCTCCAGGGAGTTTTTCCCGTGATTAGTAATTCCAAAATTTCTGCAATCACTCGACTTTCCGTCTGTACTTGTATCCATCTCGTTTCCTCTTGCGGAGAGTCTGGACTGTCTTACTGAGACTGAAATATATATGATGATTGAAAAATACCCCAACAGTGTATACTAGTGTACGCTTCGAATACATAACCCTTTTTCTACTTTTTAGATTCTTGTCTAATCCATACTGAGACTGTGAGTGTCTTTGACGGACTCCGGAAATATACACGCAGATTTTTAATTTTTAAACTATGCTCTATATACCTGCTATCCAGTGATACTGTACCCTTTCTCAACTTTCTACAATCTTGTCGAATCCATACTGGGCCTGAGAACGTCGCAGTCTGCCTCCTGATATATAGACATAGGTTTTTAATGTCTAAACTCTGCTACATATATACCTGTTATCCGGTGATACTGTACCCTTTCTCAACTTTCTACAATCTTGTCCAATCTATACTGGGCCTGAGAACGTCTGAGTCTGCCTCCTGATTAGAGATGAGCGGTGTTCGAGGCGACCTGTTCGCCAAGTTAAAATTCCAGCTGTTTTGGGCGGTGTTCGAGCCGTTCGTCGAACTCGAACACTTTGCCTAAAATTCGGCTGCTCGAGGTTCCGTTCGAGAACGGTTCATTCACCAAAAGCGTAACTTCATTTTCACATTAATAATGGTTTTCAATGTTAATAGACTGTTTCATGGCATAGTAGCGGTGTGTGGTAGCAAGCGGTGTAGTACACCTGTCAAGGAGCTACACCGTGTGTGTTTCTAATAATTTTTTACCGCATCTTGTCCAGAAAATCCTTTTGGGCCTTGTAGCACTGTATGCTACTCAGCAGAGGAGCCCACCAGTGAACCTAGCTATGCCGCCTGTTTATGAAAGAACCAGTTTTTGACTGCATTTAGCACAGTTAATACTTTGGGCCTAGTAACTGTGTCTGCTACTCATCAGAAGAGCCCACCCGTGAACCAAGCTTTGCCACCTGTTTATGTAAGAACCATTTTTTAACTTCATTTAGCCCAGTGAATACTTTGGGACTAGTACCGATGTCTACTGCTCAGCAGAGGAGCCCACCTGTGAACCTAGCTATGCCGCCTGTTTATGTAAGCACTGTCTGCTACTCAGCAGAGTTGCCCACCCGTGAACCAAGCTATGGCACCTGTTTATGCAAGAACTGCATGCTACTCAGCATAGGAGCCCAGCTGGCAAGCTACAGCACCTGTGGCTTGGACACTTAATTTTTTCATTTTTTCTTTAATGCCGGTCAGACCTAATTCCGGAATTCCGGTTGACCTGCACTTACTGGGAAATCCTCATTCACGGGGAAGAATTGGAATCCCAGATCCCCATCACTAACGGTGTTCAGTGGGTTATCTGCACCTGTAAGCGACACACGCTGGTCCTTTCAGTGTAGCGCGCATGCAGCCCCGGACATGTAAGGGCATGACAGACCTGTTATTCATCGATCTTGGGTGCCAGAGCTTCGCGTGTCCCTCTAGTAAGCTTGACGCGTACCGCGGGGGCATGCCGGAGTCTCATTCGTAACGGAATTAAGTTGACAAATCGCTAGCACAACTAAAAACAGACATCCACCACCACCCACAGAATCGACAAAGCTTGCAATCTGTGCATCTTTTCTGTAGCTGGCATGGTTGAGGTTTCCCGGGTGGAGTCGAATTAAGCCGCAGGCTCCACTCCTGGTGGTGCCCTTCTGGACATTCCTTTAAGGTTCAGCTTTGCAACCATACTGCCCCCCGGAAACCAAACACTTTGCCTTCATGGACGCTGTTTGGAGGTTCGTGGGAATAACGCCGCCCGATCGGCAGTTGGCCTAATTTATGGTGGGAAGTCCGACGGTATATGATCGTCTTCGATTTCAGATTTTTTGTTTTTTTTTGTATTTTACATTTTTATTCCAGCCTTTCTTGACTTCATAAGGGCATGACATGCCTATATCTGTGTCTCATCCTCCTCCTTTTACTCCTCCACCTCTTTTCTATATGTAGTTGCTAGAGTTGAGCGACTTTTGGTTTTTTAGGGTCGCGTTTCGTTTCGTGAAACCCGACTTTTCCAAAAGTCGGGTCGAGCAAGATCGTCCGATTATAGGGAAAAGTCGGGGTCGTCCCGAAACACGAAACCCAATGTAAGTCAATGGGGAATAAAAGTCGGCAGTGAGAGGAGGACAGGAAACACACCTACAGTGCCCATTTGAATGCCAAAAGCATCAATTCTTCTTACTTAAGCTTGTCAACCTTAATTAACTTCATAATACAAGTTACGCACTGAAAAATGGGGGTTATTTGGCTAAAGTTGTGGGGGGGAGGGCTGGCTGCAGGTTTTCATGTGCCCTGGGCGAAAGAGCGCCCCTTTAACACATACCACAACTCATCATGCTCCGATACGGCAGAGAAATAGCGGTATAGTACAATGAAAAATACCTCACTTTTTACATCTCATGACGAGGCCCATCTATTTCTCCATACAGAATCATTGGTCCCATATAATGTTTGAAACAGTATATGATGAGCTCCACATAATGCTACAGTATATGTTGGTCCCCATGGATGAAGCTCCACTGTCTTATGGGCCCAAATAATGCTCCAAACATAATGGGCCCCATTTCTAATGCTCTAGTGTATAATGGGCCCTGTAAATGCTGCTCCAGTGTCTGATGTCCACCTTTGGAATGTTCCAGTGTATGGTGGGCCCCATCTATCATTCTCCAGAGTATAGTGCTCCCCAAAAATTGCTGTCCCAACATTGAAAACAATCAAATAAGTCTCCTCGCTAGGGAATCCCTGTACTTGTCTGGACAGGTGCTGTAGCTTGCTTAACAGCTCGCCAGCCGTTCTCACGCCCAGTATGGATTGCACGTGATTGCACAAAGGTTAAGGGTACCGTATCCCTGGATAACATGTATGGATAGCGTACACATTCAAAATATATGTCTATACAGCATGAGGCAGGCTCAGACGGTGTTAGGCCCAGTATGGATTGCACGTGATTGCACAAAGGTTAGAAAGGGTACCGTATCCCTGGATAACATGTATGGATAGCGTACACATTCAAAATATATGTCTATACAGCATGAGGCAGGCTCAGACGGTGTTAGGTCCAGTATGGATTGCACATGATTGCACAAAGGTTAGAAAGGGTACCGTATCCCCGGATAACATGTATGGATAGCGTACACATTCAAAATATATGTCTATACAGCATGAGGCAGGCTCAGACGGTGTTAGGCCCAGTATGGATTGCACGTGATTGCACAAAGGTTAGAAAGGGTACCGTATCCCTGGATAACATGTATGGATAGCGTACACATTCAAAATATATGTCTATACAGCATGAGGCAGGCTCAGACGGTGTTAGGCCCAGTATGGATTGCACGTGATTGCACAAAGGTTAGAAAGGGTACCGTATCCCTGGATAACATGTATGGATAGCGTACACATTCAAAATATATGTCTATACAGCATGAGGCAGGCTCAGACGGTGTTAGGCCCAGTATGGATTGCACGTGATTGCACAAAGGTTAGAAAGGGTACCGTATCCCTGGATAACATGTATGGATAGCGTACACATTCAAAATATATGTCTCAGGAGGCAGGCTCAGACGGTGTTAGGCCCAGTATGGATTGCACGTGATTGCACAAAGGTTAGAAAGGGTACCGTATCCTTGGATAACATGTATGGATAGCGTACACATTCAAAATATATGTCTCAGGAGGCAGGCTCAGACGGTGTTAGGCCCAGTATGGATTGAACGTGATTGCACAAAGGTTAGAAAGGGTACCGTATCCCTGGATAACATGTATGGATAGCGTACACATTCAAAATATATGTCTATACAGCATGAGGCAGGCTCAGACGGTGTTAGGCCCAGTATGGATTGCACGTGATTGCACAAAGGTTAGAAAGGGTACCGTATCCCTGGATAACATGTATGGATAGCGTACACATTCAAAATATATGTCTATACAGCATGAGTCAGGCTCAGACGGTGTTAGGCCCAGTATGGATTGCACGTGATTGCACAAAGGTTAGAAAGGGTACCGTATCCCCGGATAACATGTATGGATAGCGTACACATTCAAAATATATGTCTCAGGAGGCAGGCTCAGACGGTGTCAGGCACAGTATGGATTTGACGGCCCAGATTACACAGCGGAGGAGCAGGGAGAGGTAAAGATTGCAAATGCTGGGGACCTGCCCAAGCAAGGGGGGCCCAGTCGTGGGCGTCGGTACTGGCACTGGGCCCCTCATAGTACAGCGGTGTGTCTGACGGCGGGTGTGCACCTCCACCGTCAGAGACACTTGATTGCACTATGAGGGACCCTGTGCCAGTGCCCGCGCCCAAGAGTCGGCCTACCCACCTGTCCAGGGCAACGGCACTCGCACGGTGTCGTGCGGTAGGTGGTGACCCCGGCCATGGGGGGGAGGCAGCACAGTTAGGGAGTTTTAGAAAGTGGCATATGTTGATGTTGGACATTCAGCTGATGAAAAAGACGAAATAGGTGAAGTACCAGGAAGAGGTGGACCAAAGCAAGCCATTTTTCTGTCACCCTATGTGTCATCAGGGGAAGGTGGGACAAAATCCTTGGAAACCCATGCTTGGTTCATTTTAATGAAGGTTAGATCATCCACATTTTGGGTTGACAGACGGGTCCTTTTTTCTGTCAGGATTGATCCAGCTGCACTGAAGACTCTTTCCGATAGCACACTTGCAGCTGGGCAAGCGAGCTCCTGTAAGGCATATTGGGCCAATTCAGGCCAGGTGTCCAGTTTAGCGGCCCAATAGTCAAAGGGGAATGACCTGTGTGGGAGAACATCGATATGGGAGGAAAAGTAGTTTGTAACCATAGTTGACAACTGCTGTCTCCTGTCACTTTCCATCGATGCAGTATTACCAGTTGTGTGAGCGGTATTTGAAAAATCAGTCCACAACATTGTCATGAAACCCCTGTCTCCAACGCCACTTCTGCTGTGTGCACCACGAACACCTCTGCCAAGCTGCCCCCGGCCCGTACGGCTCGTGTGAGAACCATCACCGCTGCTGTGTGCTGGGAATGCCTCAAGCAACCGATTTACCAGAGTTGCTTGTTTATTAGCCAATATTAGGTCAAGGTTCTCCTGTGGCATGATATTTTGTAATTTGCCTTTATAGCGTGGATCCAGGATGCTGGCCAACCAGTAGTCGTCATCGTTCATCATTTTGGCAATGCGGGGGTCCCTTTTTAGGATCCACAAGGCATAATCTGACATGTGGGCCAATGTTCCCGGTGTCAATGATGCACTGCGAGTGCTGGGTGGAGGAGCACTTTCTGGCAAATATACATCCCTCCAGTCACGCACAAACCCTGTACCAGACCTTGCCACGCCAACATTTTCACTTGCCCCACGAGATGCATCCTCCTCCCCTAAGTAATCATCCCCATCATCCTCCTCCTCCTCCTCTTCTTCCTCCACCTCGTCCAGGAGAGGTCCCTGAGCAGACAATGGCTGAATGTCATCAAGGATTCCCTCCTCCTCTTCCTCCTCATCAACATTGGCTGCAGACGCCTGCTCCTTAAGGTGCGTCAAAGTTTGCATGAGCAGACGCATAAGTGGGATGCTCATGCTTAGGATGGCGTCGTCTGCGCTTACCAGCCATGTGCATTCCTCAAAACACTGAAGGACTTTACAAAGGTCTTTCAGCTTCGACCACTGCACGCCTGTCAACTCCATGTCTGCTCTCAAAGTGCCTGGCCGTGTATCCTCCCACAAATGCATTATGGCCTGCCTCTGCTCGCACAGCCGCTCCACCATGTGCAGGGTGGAGTTCCACCTTGTTGCAATGTCGATAATGAGGCGGTGGTTGGGAAGGTGGAGCAATCGCTGCAGCTTCTGCATACGAACGGAGTGTACAGGCGACCGGCGGATGTGCGCGCACAGTCTTCGCACCTTCTGGAGCAGGGCTGTTAACTCCGGATAATTTTTGAGGAAGCACTGCACCACCAGGTTCAAGGTGTGAGCCAAGCAAGGTATGTGGCTGAGTTTTGAAAGGGCTATGGCTGCCACAAAATTACGGCCGTTATCACTAACTACCTTGCCTGCCTCAAGATGTACACTGCCCAGCCATGACTCAGTTTGTCGCTTCAAGTACTCGGCCAGCACCTCGGCGGTGTGTCTGTCGCCCAAACACATCATCTGCAACACAGCCTGCTGATGCTTTCCACTAGCTGCTCGATAGGGGGACACATCGTGTGCAACAGTGGCAGCTGCAGATGGAGTGATCGTACGACTGCGCTCTGTGGACGAGCTTTCGCTTCTGGAGGAGGAGGAGGAGGGTCGAACGCCTACAGCCAACAGTTTCCTATACCATGGGCTAGGCAGCACTGTCCCACCACCGCTGTCCCCTGTGGACCCTGCATCCACCACATTAACCCAGTGCGCAGTGATGGACACGTAACGGCCCTGGCCATGCCGACTGGACCATGCATCAGTTGTGAGGTGCACCTTTCCGCTCACTGACTGCTTGAGTGCATGGACAATGCGGTCTTTCACATGATGGTGGAGGGCTGGGATGGCTTTGCGAGAGAAGAAGTGGCGACTGGGTAGGTCATAGCATGGTACTGCATAGGCCATGAGTTCGCGGAAAGCTGTGCTTTCCACCAACCGAAAGGGCATCATCTCAAACGAGATTAGTTTGGCAATGTGGGCGTTCAAACCCAGTGTACGCGGATGAGAGACTGAGTACTTTCTTGACCTACTCATAGTGTCTGGGAGGGTGAGCTGGACTTGAGAGCTGCATATGGTGGAAGTAGCGGTGGACAGGGCGGACTGAGAGAGGGTTGATGATGGTGATGGAGTTGGTGTTCTTTCTGATGGCCTAGAATCAGTCTTTCGTTGATATAACAGTGGGATTCCCTGACTGCTGTGGTCTTGCAACGACACCTCAACATTTGCTGCTGTGCTAACCGGTGGGCTTACAGTGGGGGAAACAATGTAGCGTTGCTGACTACCTTCGTTGTGATCAGTTGCACATGTGGCACTTGAGGTTTGGTGTTGTGTCCACGCTTGCAAGTGCATGCTGGTTAAATGTCTAAGCATGCAACTGGTATTCAAATTTTTCAGATTTTTCCCTCGGCTAAAGGTCTTTGCGCACTTCTTACAGATAACCTTGGCCTGATCATGAGGATTTTGTTCAAAAAAGTGCCACACTGCACTCTTCCTACTTTGGCAGACATTTTGCGGCCTAGCACGCTGTGATCTTTTGACCCTCTGGACAAGCTGTCCAGCAACTCTTTTGATGTTTGGAACCTGTCTTTGGAGTGCTCCGGGCCTGCCAGATAACAGCTGTTGCGATGTCGATGTCTGCTGTGGATGCTCCTCATCTGAGCTATTGGAAGCAGCACCCTCTTCCCCCAATGGATGCCAATCTGGGTCAACAACTGGGTCATCCATCACCTCCTCTTCTATGTCATGTGCACCTTTCTCTGTGTCACCGTGTATGGTGGTATAGTGTGCGGGAAGGGGCACCTGAGTCTCATCAGGGTCAAAATCTGGCTCTGTACACTGCGAGGACAATGTAGTGCTCTGAGTGAATGTACCAGCAGAATCATCCATCAGCGGCTGTGCATCAGTGCACTCCATGTCAGATTCATCTTGGCCTGGGTAATTCACCATTTCACTTGATAATCCAGGCATGGTATGTGAAAACAGCTCCATGGAGTAATCAGTAGTATGGCCTGCGTCATCCTTCAATCTTGGTTGGGGTGAAGGACACAAGGAAAGGTGTGGTTCATGAACATGAGCCTCCAATGACGACTCAGTGCTTTTACTTTTTACAACTGAAGAAGAGGAGGCGATAGAGCTGGAGGCTGAGTCAGCAATGTAAGACAAAACTTTTTCCTGATGCTCTGCCTTTAAAAGCGGTTTGCCAACTCCTAGAAAACTAAGCGTTCGAGGCCTTATGTAGCCAGACGATGACGCAGGGTCAGCACCTCCTGCATTCGGTCCTATTTTGCTCTTGCCACTACCATCAGATCCACCACCAACACCATCATTACCAGCTGCCAACCCCCGCCCAATTCCACGGCCTCTTCCACCAGCCTTCCTCATTTTTGGTAGAAATGTAGACAAAATCCAACAAACTATATAGTAATGTAAAACAAGGTACAAGGTGTCTATAGGACAGGGGAGATTTAGAATTTCTGCACACACTTGTGGACAGTGGACACTTTTGGATTGTGTGAGGCCCACTGATATCTGAGCGCTATGTGACAGGCTCGATGGCACAGCTGCCTGTGACCAAAGTGACGAGAGGATAATGGAGATTTTGAATCTCTGCGCGCACTTTTGGACACTGGACACTTGTGGATTGTGTGAGGCCCACTGATATCTGAGCGCTATGTGACAGGCTCGATGGCACAGCTGCCTGTGACAAAAGTGACGAGAGGATAATGGAGATTTTGAATCTCTGCGCACACTTTTGGACACTGGACACTTGTGGATTGTGTGAGGCCCACTGATATCTGAGCGCTATGTGACAGGCTCGATGGCACAGCTGCCTGTGACAAAAGTGACGAGAGGATAATGGAGATTTTGAATCTCTGCGCAAACTTTTGGACACTGGACACTTGTGGATTGTGTGAGGCCCACCGATATCTGAGCGCTATGTGACAGGCTCGATGGCACAGCTGCCTGTGACAAAAGTGACGAGAGGATAATGGAGATTTTGAATCTCTGCGCACACTTTTGGACACTGGACACTTGTGGATTGTGTGAGGCCCACTGATATCTGAGCGCTATGTGACACGCTCGATGGCACAGCTGCCTGTGACCAAAGTGACGAGAGGATAATGGAGATTTTGCATCTCTGCGCACACTTTTGGACACTGGACACTTGTGGATTGTGTGAGGCCCACTGATATCTGAGCGCTATGTGACACGCTCGATGGCACAGCTGCCTGTGACCAAAGTGACGAGAGGATAATGGAGATTTTGAATCTCTGCGCACACTTTTGGACACTGGACACTTGTGGATTGTGTGAGGCCCACTGATATCTGAGCGCTATGTGACACGCTTGATGGCACAGCTGCCTGTGACCAAAGTGACGAGAGGACAATGGAGATTTTGAATCTCTGCGCACACTTTTGGACACTGGACACTTGTGGATTGTGTGAGGCCCACTGATATCTGAGCGCTATGTGACATGCTCGATGGCACAGCTGCCTGTGACCAAAGTGACGAGAGGATAATGGAGATTTTGAATTTCTGCGCACACTTTTGGACACTGGACACTTGTGGATTGTGTGAGGCCCACTGATATCTGAGCGCTATGTGACACGCTCGATGGCACAGCTGCCTGTGACCAAAGTGACGAGAGGATAATGGAGATTTTGAATCTCTGCGCACACTTTTGGACACTGGACACTTGTGGATTGTGTGAGGCCCACTGATATCTGAGCGCTATGTGACACGCTCGATGGCACAGCTGCCTGTGACCAAAGTGACGAGAGGATAATGGAGATTTTGAATCTCTGCGCACACTTTTGGACACTGGACACTTGTGGATTGTGTGAGGCCCACTGATATCTGAGCGCTATGTGACACGCTCGATGGCACAGCTGCCTGTGACCAAAGTGACGAGAGGATAATGGAGATTTTGAATCTCTGCGCACACTTTTGGACACTGGACACTTGTGGATTGTGTGAGGCCCACTGATATCTGAGCGCTATGTGACATGCTCGATGGCACAGCTGCCTGTGACAAAAGTGACGAGAGGATAATGGAGATTTTGAATCTCTGCGCACACTTTTGGACACTGGACACTTGTGGATTGTGTGAGGCCCACTGATATCTGAGAGCTATGTGACACGCTCGATGGCACAGCTGCCTGTGACCAAAGTGACGAGAGGATAATGGAGATTTTGAATCTCTGCGCACACTTTTGGACACTGGACACTTGTGGATTGTGTGAGGCCCACTGATATCTGAGCGCTATGTGACACGCTCGATGGCACAGCTGCCTGTGACCAAAGTGACGAGAGGATAATGGAGATTTTGAATCTCTGCGCACACTTTTGGACACTGGACACTTGTGGATTGTGTGAGATCCACTGATATCTGAGCGCTATGTGACAGGCTCGATGGCACAGCTGCCTGTGACAAAAGTGACGAGAGGATAATGGAGATTTTGAATCTCTGCGCACACTTTTGGACACTGGACACTTGTGGATTGTGTGAGGCCCACTGATATCTGAGCGCTATGTGACACGCTCGATGGCACAGCTGCCTGTGACCAAAGTGACTAGAGGATAATGGAGATTTTGAATCTCTGCGCACACTTTTGGACACTGGACACTTGTGGATTGTGTGAGGCCCACTGATATCTGAGCGCTATGTGACAGGCTCGATGGCACAGCTGCCTGTGACAAAAGTGACGAGAGGATAATGGAGATTTTGAATCTCTGCGCACACTTTTGGACACTGGACACTTGTGGATTGTGTGAGGCCCACTGATATCTGAGCGCTATGTGACAGGCTCGATGGCACAGCTGTGACCAAAGTGACGAGAGGATAATGGAGATTTTGAATCTCTGCGCACACTTTTGGACACTGGACACTTGTGGATTGTGTGAGGCCCACTGATATCTGAGCGCTATGTGACACGCTCGATGGCACAGCTGCCTGTGACCAAAGTGACGAGAGGATAATGGAGATTTTGAATCTCTGCGCACACTTTTGGACACTGGACACTTGTGGATTGTGTGAGGCCCACTGATATCTGAGCGCTATGTGACACGCTCGATGGCACAGCTGCCTGTCACCAAAGTGACGAGAGGATAATGGAGATTTTGAATCTCTGCGCACACTTTTGGACACTGGACACTTGTGGATTGTGTGAGGCCCACTGATATCTGAGCGCTATGTGACACGCTCGATGGCACAGCTGCCTGTGACCAAAGTGACGAGAGGATAATGGAGATTTTGAATCTCTGCGCACACTTTTGGACACTGGACACTTGTGGATTGTGTGAGGCCCACTGATATCTGAGCGCTATGTGACACGCTCAATGGCACAGCTGCCTGTGACCAAAGTGACGAGAGGATAATGGAGATTTTGAATCTCTGCGCACACTTTTGGACACTGGACACTTGTGGATTGTGTGAGGCCCACTGATATCTGAGCGCTATGTGACAGGCTCGATGGCACAGCTGCCTGTGACAAAAGTGACGAGAGGATAATGGAGATTTTGAATCTCTGCGCACACTTTTGGACACTGGACACTTGTGGATTGTGTGAGGCCCACTGATATCTGAGCGCTATGTGATACGCTCGATGGCACAGCTGCCTGTGACCAAAGTGACGAAAGGATAATGGAGATTTTGAATCTCTGCGCACACTTTTGGACACTGGACACTTGTGGATTGTGTGAGGCCCACTGATATCTGAGCGCTATGTGACACGCTCGATGGCACAGCTGCCTGTGACCAAAGTGACGAGAGGATAATGGAGATTTTGAATCTCTGTGCACACTTTTGGACACTGGACACTTGTGGATTGTGTGAGGCCCACTGATATCTGAGCGCTATGTGACACGCTCGATGGCACAGCTGCCTGTGACCAAAGTGACGAGAGGATAATGGAGATTTTGAATCTCTGCGCACACTTTTGGACACTGGACACTTGTGGATTGTGTGAGGCCCACTGATATCTGAGCGCTATGTGACACGCTCGATGGCACAGCTGCCTGTGACCAAAGTGACGAGAGGATAATGGAGATTTTGAATCTCTGCGCACACTTTTGGACACTGGACACTTGTGGATTGTGTGAGGCCCACTGATATCTGAGCGCTATGTGACATGCTCGATGGCACAGCTGCCTGTGAAAAAAGTGACGAGAGGATAATGGAGATTTTGAATCTCTGCGCACACTTTTGGACACTGGACACTTGTGGATTGTGTGAGGCCCACTGATATCTGAGAGCTATGTGACACGCTCGATGGCACAGCTGCCTGTGACCAAAGTGACGAGAGGATAATGGAGATTTTGAATCTCTGCGCACACTTTTGGACACTGGACACTTGTGGATTGTGTGAGGCCCACTGATATCTGAGCGCTATGTGACACGCTCGATGGCACAGCTGCCTGTGACCAAAGTGACGAGAGGATAATGGAGATTTTGAATCTCTGCGCACACTTTTGGACACTGGACACTTGTGGATTGTGTGAGGTCCACTGATATCTGAGCTCTATGTGACAGGCTCGATGGCACAGCTGCCTGTGACAAAAGTGACGAGAGGATAATGGAGATTTTGAATCTCTGCGCACGCTTTTGGACACTGGACACTTGTGGATTGTGTGAGGCCCACTGGTATCTGAGCGCTATGTGACACGCTCGATGGCACAGCTGCCTGTGACCAAAGTGACGAGAGGATAATGGAGATTTTGAATCTCTGCGCACACTTTTGGACACTGGACACTTGTGGATTGTGTGAGGCCCACTGAATCTGAGCGCTATGTGACACGCTCGATGGCACAGCTGCCTGTGACCAAAGTGACGAGAGGATAATGGAGATTTTGAATCTCTGCGCACACTTTTGGACACTGGACACTTGTGGATTGTGTGAGGCCCACTGATATCTGAGCGCTATGTGACACGCTCGATGGCACAGCTGCCTGTGACCAAAGTGACGAGAGGATAATGGAGATTTTGAATCTCTGCGCACACTTTTGGACACTGGACACTTGTGGATTGTGTGAGGCCCACTGATATCTGAGCGCTATGTGACACGCTCAATGGCACAGCTGCCTGTGACCAAAGTGACGAGAGGATAATGGAGATTTTGAATCTCTGCGCACACTTTTGGACACTGGACACTTGTGGATTGTGTAAGGCCCACTGATATCTGAGCGCTGTGTGACAGGCTCGATGGCACAGCTGCCTGTGACAAAAGTGACGAGAGGATAATGGAGATTTTGAATCTCTGCGCACACTTTTGGACACTGGACACTTGTGGATTGTGTGAGGCCCACTGATATCTGAGCGCTATGTGACAGGCTCGATGGCACAGCTGTGACCAAAGTGACGAGAGGATAATGGAGATTTTAAATCTCTGCGCACACTTTTGGACACTGGACACTTGTGGATTGTGTGAGGCCCACTGATATCTGAGCGCTATGTGACACGCTCGATGGCACAGCTGCCTGTGACCAAAGTGACGAGAGGATAATGGAGATTTTGAATCTCTGCGCACACTTTTGGACACTGGACACTTGTGGATTGTGTGAGGCCCACTGATATCTGAGCGCTATGTGACACGCTCGATGGCACAGCTGCCTGTGACCAAAGTGACGAGAGGATAATGGAGATTTTGCATCTCTGCGCACACTTTTGGACACTGGACACTTGTGGATTGTGTGAGGCCCACTGATATCTGAGCGCTATGTGACACGCTCGATGGCACAGCTGCCTGTGACCAAAGTGACGAGAGGATAATGGAGATTTTGAATCTCTGCGCACACTTTTGGACACTGGACACTTGTGGATTGTGTGAGGCCCACTGATATCTGAGCGCTATGTGACACGCTCGATGGCACAGCTGCCTGTGACCAAAGTGACGGGAGGATAATGGAGATTTTGAATCTCTGCGCACACTTTTGGACACTGGACACTTGTGGATTGTGTGAGGCCCACTGATATCTGAGCGCTATGTGACACGCTCGATGGCACAGCTGCCTGTGACCAAAGTGACGAGAGGATAATGGAGATTTTGAATCTCTGCGCACACTTTTGGACACTGGACACTTGTGGATTGTGTGAGGCCCACTGATATCTGAGCGCTATGTGACACGCTCGATGGCACAGCTGCCTGTGACCAAAGTGACGAGAGGATAATGGAGATTTTGAATCTCTGCGCACACTTTTGGACACTGGACACTTGTGGATTGTGTGAGGCCCACTGATATCTGAGCGCTATGTGACATGCTCGATGGCACAGCTGCCTGTGACAAAAGTGACGAGAGGATAATGGAGATTTTGAATCTCTGCGCACACTTTTGGACACTGGACACTTGTGGATTGTGTGAGGCCCACTGAATCTGAGCGCTATGTGACACGCTCGATGGCACAGCTGCCTGTGACCAAAGTGACGAGAGGATAATGGAGATTTTGAATCTCTGCGCACACTTTTGGACACTGGACACTTGTGGATTGTGTGAGGCCCACTGATATCTGAGCGCTATGTGACACGCTCGATGGCACAGCTGCCTGTGACCAAAGTGACGAGAGGATAATGGAGATTTTGAATCTCTGCGCACACTTTTGGACACTGGACACTTGTGGATTGTGTGAGGCCCACTGATATCTGAGCGCTATGTGACACGCTCAATGGCACAGCTGCCTGTGACCAAAGTGACGAGAGGATAATGGAGATTTTGAATCTCTGCGCACACTTTTGGACACTGGACACTTGTGGATTGTGTGAGGCCCACTGATATCTGAGCGCTATGTGACACGCTCGATGGCACAGCTGCCTGTGACCAAAGTGACGAGAGGATAATGGAGATTTTGAATCTCTGCGCACACTTTTGGACACTGGACACTTGTGGATTGTGTGAGGCCCACTGATATCTGAGCGCTATGTGACACGCTCGATGGCACAGCTGCCTGTGACCAAAGTGACGAGAGGATAATGGAGATTTTGAATCTCTGCGCACACTTTTGGACACTGGACACTTGTGGATTGTGTGAGGCCCACTGATATCTGAGCGCTATGTGACACGCTCGATGGCACAGCTGCCTGTGACCAAAGTGACGAGAGGATAATGGAGATTTTGAATCTCTGCGCACACTTTTGGACACTGGACACTTGTGGATTGTGTGAGGCCCACTGATATCTGAGCGCTATGTGACACGCTCGATGGCACAGCTGCCTGTGACCAAAGTGACGAGAGGATAATGGAGATTTTGAATCTCTGCGCACACTTTTGGACACTGGACACTTGTGGATTGTGTGAGGCCCACTGATATCTGAGCGCTATGTGACACGCTCGATGGCACAGCTGCCTGTGACCAAAGTGACGAGAGGATAATGGAGATTTTGAATCTCTGCGCACACTTTTGGACACTGGACACTTGTGGATTGTGTGAGGCCCACTGATATCTGAGCGCTATGTGACACGCTCGATGGCACAGCTGCCTGTGACCAAAGTGACGAGAGGATAATGGAGATTTTGAATCTCTGCGCACACTTTTGGACACTGGACACTTGTGGATTGTGTGAGGCCCACTGATATCTGAGCGCTATGTGACACGCTCAATGGCACAGCTGCCTGTGACCAAAGTGACGAGAGGATAATGGAGATTTTGAATCTCTGCGCACACTTTTGGACACTGGACACTTGTGGATTGTGTGAGGCCCACTGATATCTGAGCGCTGTGTGACAGGCTCGATGGCACAGCTGCCTGTGACAAAAGTGACGAGAGGATAATGGAGATTTTGAATCTCTGCGCACACTTTTGGACACTGGACACTTGTGGATTGTGTGAGGCCCACTGATATCTGAGCGCTATGTGACAGGCTCGATGGCACAGCTGTGACCAAAGTGACGAGAGGATAATGGAGATTTTGAATCTCTGCGCACACTTTTGGACACTGGACACTTGTGGATTGTGTGAGGCCCACTGATATCTGAGCGCTATGTGACACGCTCGATGGCACAGCTGCCTGTGACCAAAGTGACGAGAGGATAATGGAGATTTTGAATCTCTGCGCACACTTTTGGACACTGGACACTTGTGGATTGTGTGAGGCCCACTGATATCTGAGCGCTATGTGACACGCTCGATGGCACAGCTGCCTGTGACCAAAGTGACGAGAGGATAATGGAGATTTTGCATCTCTGCGCACACTTTTGGACACTGGACACTTGTGGATTGTGTGAGGCCCACTGATATCTGAGCGCTATGTGACACGCTCGATGGCACAGCTGCCTGTGACCAAAGTGACGAGAGGATAATGGAGATTTTGAATCTCTGCGCACACTTTTGGACACTGGACACTTGTGGATTGTGTGAGGCCCACTGATATCTGAGCGCTATGTGACACGCTCGATGGCACAGCTGCCTGTGACCAAAGTGACGAGAGGATAATGGAGATTTTGAATCTCTGCGCACACTTTTGGACACTGGACACTTGTGGATTGTGTGAGGCCCACTGATATCTGAGCGCTATGTGACACGCTCGATGGCACAGCTGCCTGTGACCAAAGTGACGAGAGGATAATGGAGATTTTGAATCTCTGCGCACACTTTTGGACACTGGACACTTGTGGATTGTGTGAGGCCCACTGATATCTGAGCGCTATGTGACACGCTCGATGGCACAGCTGCCTGTGACCAAAGTGACGAGAGGATAATGGAGATTTTGAATCTCTGCGCACACTTTTGGACACTGGACACTTGTGGATTGTGTGAGGCCCACTGATATCTGAGCGCTATGTGACATGCTCGATGGCACAGCTGCCTGTGACAAAAGTGACGAGAGGATAATGGAGATTTTGAATCTCTGCGCACACTTTTGGACACTGGACACTTGTGGATTGTGTGAGGCCCACTGAATCTGAGCGCTATGTGACACGCTCGATGGCACAGCTGCCTGTGACCAAAGTGACGAGAGGATAATGGAGATTTTGAATCTCTGCGCACACTTTTGGACACTGGACACTTGTGGATTGTGTGAGGCCCACTGATATCTGAGCGCTATGTGACACGCTCGATGGCACAGCTGCCTGTGACCAAAGTGACGAGAGGATAATGGAGATTTTGAATCTCTGCGCACACTTTTGGACACTGGACACTTGTGGATTGTGTGAGGCCCACTGATATCTGAGCGCTATGTGACACGCTCAATGGCACAGCTGCCTGTGACCAAAGTGACGAGAGGATAATGGAGATTTTGAATCTCTGCGCACACTTTTGGACACTGGACACTTGTGGATTGTGTGAGGCCCACTGATATCTGAGCGCTGTGTGACAGGCTCGATGGCACAGCTGCCTGTGACAAAAGTGACGAGAGGATAATGGAGATTTTGAATCTCTGCGCACACTTTTGGACACTGGACACTTGTGGATTGTGTGAGGCCCACTGATATCTGAGCGCTATGTGACAGGCTCGATGGCACAGCTGTGACCAAAGTGACGAGAGGATAATGGAGATTTTGAATCTCTGCGCACACTTTTGGACACTGGACACTTGTGGATTGTGTGAGGCCCACTGATATCTGAGCGCTATGTGACACGCTCGATGGCACAGCTGCCTGTGACCAAAGTGACGAGAGGATAATGGAGATTTTGAATCTCTGCGCACACTTTTGGACACTGGACACTTGTGGATTGTGTGAGGCCCACTGATATCTGAGCGCTATGTGACACGCTCGATGGCACAGCTGCCTGTGACCAAAGTGACGAGAGGATAATGGAGATTTTGCATCTCTGCGCACACTTTTGGACACTGGACACTTGTGGATTGTGTGAGGCCCACTGATATCTGAGCGCTATGTGACACGCTCGATGGCACAGCTGCCTGTGACCAAAGTGACGAGAGGATAATGGAGATTTTGAATCTCTGCGCACACTTTTGGACACTGGACACTTGTGGATTGTGTGAGGCCCACTGATATCTGAGCGCTATGTGACACGCTCGATGGCACAGCTGCCTGTGACCAAAGTGACGAGAGGATAATGGAGATTTTGAATCTCTGCGCACACTTTTGGACACTGGACACTTGTGGATTGTGTGAGGCCCACTGATATCTGAGCGCTATGTGACACGCTCGATGGCACAGCTGCCTGTGACCAAAGTGACGAGAGGATAATGGAGATTTTGAATCTCTGCGCACACTTTTGGACACTGGACACTTGTGGATTGTGTGAGGCCCACTGATATCTGAGCGCTATGTGACACGCTCGATGGCACAGCTGCCTGTGACCAAAGTGACGAGAGGATAATGGAGATTTTGAATCTCTGCGCACACTTTTGGACACTGGACACTTGTGGATTGTGTGAGGCCCACTGATATCTGAGCGCTATGTGACACGCTCGATGGCACAGCTGCCTGTGACCAAAGTGACGAGAGGATAATGGAGATTTTGAATCTCTGCGCACACTTTTGGACACTGGACACTTGTGGATTGTGTGAGGCCCACTGATATCTGAGCGCTATGTGACACGCTCGATGGCACAGCTGCCTGTGACCAAAGTGACGAGAGGATAATGGAGATTTTGAATCTCTGCGCACACTTTTGGACACTGGACACTTGTGGATTGTGTGAGGCCCACTGATATCTGAGCGCTATGTGACATGCTCGATGGCACAGCTGCCTGTGACAAAAGTGACGAGAGGATAATGGAGATTTTGAATCTCTGCGCACACTTTTGGACACTGGACACTTGTGGATTCTGTGAGGCCCACTGATATCTGAGAGCTATGTGACACGCTCGATGGCACAGCTGCCTGTGACCAAAGTGACGAGAGGATAATGGAGATTTTGAATCTCTGCGCACACTTTTGGACACTGGACACTTGTGGATTGTGTGAGGCCCACTGATATCTGAGCGCTATGTGACACGCTCGATGGCACAGCTGCCTGTGACCAAAGTGACGAGAGGATAATGGAGATTTTGAATCTCTGCGCATACTTTTGGACACTGGACACTTGTGGATTGTGTGAGGCCCACTGATATCTGAGCGCTATGTGACAGGCTCGATGGCATAGCTGCCTGTGACAAAAGTGACGAGAGGATAATGGAGATTTTGAATCTCTGCGCACACTTTTGGACACTGGACACTTGGGGATTGTGTGAGGCCCACTGATATCTGAGCGCTATGTGACAGGCTCGATGGCACAGCTGTGACCAAAGTGACGAGAGGATAATGGAGATTTTGAATCTCTGCGCACACTTTTGGACACTGGACACTTGTGGATTGTGTGAGGCCCACTGATATCTGAGCGCTATGTGACACGCTCGATGGCACAGCTGCCTGTGACCAAAGTGACGAGAGGATAATGGAGATTTTGAATCTCTGCGCACACTTTTGGACACTGGACACTTGTGGATTGTGTGAGGCCCACTGATATCTGAGCGCTATGTGACACGCTCGATGGCACAGCTGCCTGTGACCAAAGTGACGAGAGGATAATGGAGATTTTGAATCTCTGCGCACACTTTTGGACACTGGACACTTGTGGATTGTGTGAGGCCCACTGATATCTGAGCGCTATGTGACACGCTCGATGGCACAGCTGCCTGTGACCAAAGTGACGAGAGGATAATGGAGATTTTGAATCTCTGCGCACACTTTTGGACACTGGACACTTGTGGATTGTGTGAGGCCCACTGATATCTGAGCGCTATGTGACACGCTCAATGGCACAGCTGCCTGTGACCAAAGTGACGAGAGGATAATGGAGATTTTGAATCTCTGCGCACACTTTTGGACACTGGACACTTGTGGATTGTGTGAGGCCCACTGATATCTGAGCGCTATGTGACAGGCTCGATGGCACAGCTGCCTGTGACAAAAGTGACGAGAGGATAATGGAGATTTTGAATCTCTGCGCACACTTTTGGACACTGGACACTTGTGGATTGTGTGAGGCCCACTGATATCTGAGCGCTATGTGACAGGCTCGATGGCACAGCTGTGACCAAAGTGACGAGAGGATAATGGAGATTTTGAATCTCTGCGCACACTTTTGGACACTGGACACTTGTGGATTGTGTGAGGCCCACTGATATCTGAGCGCTATGTGACACGCTCGATGGCACAGCTGCCTGTGACCAAAGTGACGAGAGGATAATGGAGATTTTGAATCTCTGCGCACACTTTTGGACACTGGACACTTGTGGATTGTGTGAGGCCCACTGATATCTGAGCACTATGTGACACGCTCGATGGCACAGCTGCCTGTGACCAAAGTGACGAGAGGATAATGGAGATTTTGAATCTCTGCGCACACTTTTGGACACTGGACACTTGTGGATTGTGTGAGGCCCACTGATATCTGAGCGCTATGTGACACGCTCGATGGCACAGCTGCCTGTGACCAAAGTGACGAGAGGATAATGGAGATTTTGAATCTCTGCGCACACTTTTGGACACTGGACACTTGTGGATTGTGTGAGGCCCACTGATATCTGAGCGCTATGTGACACGCTCGATGGCACAGCTGCCTGTGACCAAAGTGACGAGAGGATAATGGAGATTTTGAATCTCTGCGCACACTTTTGGACACTGGACACTTGTGGATTGTGTGAGGCCCACTGATATCTGAGCGCTATGTGACACGCTCGATGGCACAGCTGTGACAAAAGTGACTAGAGGATAAGGGAGATTGGATTGCTTTTAAAAAAGCAGTTTGCGGAGCAGTGGGTAAACAGCAATGCCAGCGTGTCAGGAAGCCTTAAAAGGCAGCCCAACAACCAACACCACTGATACACCACAATATAGCCTCCCCTTGCACTGCACACACAGTGACTTGTGTGTTGTGCAGGCCAAATCGCTAGCAGCAGAAGCAGTTTTTTTGTCTTCTTCCCTGCCTAACGCTCTCCCTACAGAATCAGCAGCAACCTCTCCCTATACTAAGATCGGCAGAAGTAAGATGGCGGTCGGTGTGCACGCCCTTTTATACCCCCTGTGACGCCCACCAAAGCAAGCCAATCACTTGCATGCCCTTCTGAAAGATGGTGGTGACCCGTGCCTAGGTCATCACGTTGCCCACAGTGTCCGTGGATCCTGATTGGCTGAAAAAGAGCGCAAAACAAACTTTTGAAACGCGACTTTGGCGCGTAAGTCGCCGACCTCGTGGCCGACCTCATCCTAGGGTCGGGTTTCGCTTCATGAAACCCGACTTTGCCAAAAGTCGGCGACTTTTGAATTTTTTCGACCCGTTTCGCTCTACTCTAGTAGTTGCCCTTTTCCATATGTTATTTTTGTATTCTGAGTATTTTGTCTGCTTTGGGACACCTTTTAAGGTGTTTTGTAATTGTTTACTATGTGTTTGTATGTGTTTGTGTTTGCCTGCCATTGTTTTCAATGGTGTTCGACGTTGCTCGACGAACATTCGACGAACTTGCCTCTTGTTCGAAGAACCAAAACGAACTGGAACACTAGCGGGGTGGCTCAACACTACGCCTGAATATATAGACGTACATTTTTAATATTTACAATATCCTATATATACCTGGTATCTGGTGATACTGTACCCTTTCTGCCAGGAAGTCCTCCTCCAACCAACACTCTAAGTGTATCATTGACACCTGGAACATTGTCCCACATGTGAGATTATTTTTTGCGGATCTTCTTGTTATATTGTGGTGTGATCCATCCTGAGTGTGTGGCAGTCTGTGGGTTACTCTTGCAATTTAGATGTACATTTAAAAAATACCCCAACACTAGTGTATACAGCTCTACGCTTGTGATACATTACCCATTTACTGCTTTTTATTTTCTGGTCTAATCCAAACTGACCAAGTGAGAGTTATTTTCTGACTGTGGAAATAAATACTGAGATTGACAACAATGACACCTACACTGTGTACAGCTGTACTATTTAGATCCATTACCGTTTTACGGCTTTTTATATTGTTTTGTAAACCATACTTAGCCTGAGAGCGTCTGTGTCTGCCTCCTGAAATATCTACGGAGATTTAGAATGTTTAAACTATACTATATATACCTGCTATCTGATGATTCTGTACACTTTTTCTACTTTTTATATTCTTGTCTAATCCATAATCCAGACTGTGAGCGTCTCAGTGTGACTGATGGAATATGTAGGGAGATTGACAATTATCCTTTGACTGTATAGAGCTGTACGTTTCTGATACAGTACCATATACAGTATCTGATGTTATTTTGGGTTCATTTTCTGCAAAATTTTGAAGTTTGGTGGAAGAGGCCACAGACGTGGGCGTGGGGGGGCCAGTTGGTGCTGATGGTGGTGGTGCATCTGCTGATAGTGGCCAAAGCACAATAGCAGCTAAGGCAGGAGCTGTGGAGCCTGCGTCATGGTCTGGCTCCGGAATGCCTGGAAGGCTACATTTCTGGGAGTAGATTAGCCGCTTTTAAAGCCGGAGCATCAGGAACTGGTTTTGGCTTACATTGCCGAAACAGACGCCAGCAAATATGCCCTCCTCTTCTGAAGTTTCAAAAAAATGCAAGCACTGAGTCATCAAGTGCTGGCTCCTGGTCAGGAAGAACCCCTTTCTTTGTGTCCTTCACCCCCACCAAAAGTGAATGATGTAGCAGGCCACACTTCACATTACTCCATGTAGCTCTTTCTCACATACTATGCCTGGGTTATCAAGTCAAATCATGAATTCCCCAGTCCAAGATGAATCTCACATGGAGTATGGGTGGCCAGCAAGGGCAGTGGGGTTAATCGGTACCGGGCCGTTGTCTCAGAGGGATGTGTCACGTTGGTTGTTATGACCCGTTCCGTGGCCCTGGGCGTCCATGCAAAGGGATGAATAAAGTTTATAGGTGAATGATACGTGACGCCACCTGTGGTTTCTGATCAGATTGACCCGCGCTGCAGGGTCGCTTCTCTGGGACAGATGTTGTGGTGCAGCTAAGATGTAGAAGCCCTGCACAGGTAGGGCCGTAGTCGCAGGGCAGATGAAAGAGTTGGTAGATGGTGTGCAGTGCAGGATGTGGCAGAGCCGTGCGCCAGGCGCAGGAGAAAGATGACAGACACAGTCGTGCAATTCCTTTACCTGTACTTGGTAAGTGCCGTCCAGGACCCAGAGTACAGATGGAGAAGGAGTTGGTCAGCCTGGAAGCAAATTTGGATTCTCTCTCTCCACATAGGTAGTGTGGCCTCCGTTCTAGCGCTTATCTGAGGTACTCGCAGTACTGAGTTCACTGAAGTTCCCCTTGTTGACTCTCTTTTGGAACGTTCTCGTATGGCAGGCAGCCATAACCTTTTCCTTCTGGCTCACACACGTCGCTGCTGGGGCCTCCGAGCCTTAGTTGGGAACACAGCATTTACAGATGCTACTTCCTCCGGTTTCTGCTGCAGGACCGTCAGTGTCCCTACAAACTCGGAGACCGGAATCCGGACCATGTGCTCCAGCTAGGAGTGAGCCTTAACTCTGCTCTTCCTCCAGCTCCCCTTTTCACATCCGCACACTTCCCCTTCCCTTCACAGACTGCTCTAACTTACCTCCTCCCGACCACAGAGAGCAGCTCCTCAGCAGTCAGGTTCAGAGGTCTCCCTGCTGGCCTGGAGTGGGAACTGTGTTGTGTGTTGGTTTAACTGCTAGAGAGATCCTTCGTTGCTCCCAAGCATGACATCACACTCCCTAGGAGGAAGGTAATGCCACTGTGGCGACCGTACTCCTGGGGGCGACACAAGTGCACTGATGCCCAGCCACTGCTAGATGATTCTGCTGCTACATTGACCCAGACCACTACTTTCCCCTCGCACTCTACACAGCCAGAATCTGACCCTAATGAAACTCAGGTTCCCCTTCCTGCATACTATACCTCCTTACACGGTGACAAAGAGGAAGGTGCAGATGAAAGTGCAGGTTCCTTGAGCAGGTGGGGGGGGCATACTCATGGGCGATGGCACTGGCACAGGGCCCCTCATAGTGTGCAAAAGTGTCTCTGCCGGTGGGAGGGAGACCCCAACCGCCATCAGACACACCGCCATACTATGAGAGGCCCTGTGCCAGTGCCGTCGCCAACGAGTGCCCCCCCCCGCTTGCTCAGGATCATAGCACTTGCAAAGTTGAAATACTTACCTCTCTCTGCTCCACCGCCGTGACGTCTTCCGCATTTCCTGACAGTGACATTCTGGTCAGAGAGCGAGATGACATCACGTCTGTACGCCCTCTGCCTAAATAGTCCAAGTGCAGTGAGATGGAAGATGGGGATGACGAGGAGTCCAGACTAGTACAGGGATTCCCTAGCGAGGAGACTTATTTAATCGTTTTCAATGTTGGGACAGCAATTTTTGGGGAGCACTATACTCTGGAGAATGATATATGAGGCCCACCATACACTGGAGCATTCGAAAGGTGGATATCAGACACTGGAGCAGCATTTACAGGGCCCATTATACACTGGAGCATTAGAAATGGGGCCCATTATATATGGAACATTATTTGGGCCCATAAGACAGTGGAGCTTCATCCATGGGGACCAACATATACTGTAGAATTATGTGGAGCTCATCATATACTGTTTCAAACATTATATGGGACCAATGATTCTGTATGGAGAAATATATGGGTCTCATTACTCTGTATAGCACACTATGCGTTTGCCATAATACTGTATGGAGTAATATACTGTCCGTTTTTGGAGCTATTGGAGAATTTAAAATGGATATCAGTCATGAGATGTAAGAAGTGAAGTATTTTTCATTGTACTATACCGCTATTTCTCTGCCGTATCAGAGGATCATGAATTGTGGCATGTGTTAAAGGAGCCCAGTGACACTCTTTGGCCCAGGGCGCACGAAAATCTGGAGCCAGCCCTACCCCCCCACAACTTTAGCCAAATAACCCCCAGTTTTCAATGCCTAACTATTATTATCAAGTAAATTAAGGTTGACAAGCTTAAGTAATAAGAATTGATGGTTTTGGCATTAAGTGTGTTACCTGTCCTCCACTCCCTGCCGACCTTGGTTCCCCATTGACTTGCATTGGGTTTCGTGTTTCAGTCGGCCTTTGACTTTTCACGATAATCGGCCGATTTCTTTCGACCCAACTTTTGAGAAAGTCGGGTTTCATGAAACCCGACTCGACCCGAAAAAAGGCAAAGTCGCTCATCTCTAGTAACAATACTGTGTGCTGTGGCAGCAGTATATCGATGATGTCTTTGTGACTTGAACAGATGACATGGCAACTTTAGATGGATTTCTTCAATATTTGAATGCGCAGCATTCCACACTAAAGTTAACCATGGTCTCTACTATGAAGGAACTTAGTTTTTTTGGACACAATGGTATGTGTTGAAAGGGACAGATTATATACTGATCTTTTTACAAAGACAACGGATAGAAATTTGTTCCTTCTTCATTATGACAGTTTTCATCCAAAATCCACAATACATTCCCTACCTAAAAGCCAACTACAAAGAATTGAAAGAATAGTATCTGACCCTGTTAAAAATGAGAGATGCAGAAAAACTATGGTTAAAAAATTCCAGAAATGAGGATATCCCAAAACAGTGTTGGATCGTTCACTGAGGGACACTGTACACAAGGATCATCCAATTGTTTAACACAAAAGGGAGAGAGTCCCATTTGCAACCATGTTACTATGTATATAGTACTGCTAGTAGAGTAGACGTATTGCCAAAGATGTGAGAAAATACTGGCATATTATTAAGAACACACATCCCTCTATAGATATTTTTCAAGAATCACCTATCATGTCATACCACCAGCCTCAATCGATTAAGAACACTACCATAAGGGTTGTTGTAGGTTGGTAGGGAAAGACACAGTGGTTTTTGTTGACACCTAAACATGGGACATACCAATGTCTTTCTTGCTGTCACAGGGCAGTAGTGGGAAAACAGGGGACAAGGAACCTGGGCCCCTGAACTGCCCCTCAAGCTAAGGGGGTGCCCTGACTTTCCTTAACTTGGGGGTACGCTTGATGGTAGTGAGGCCCATGTCCCCCATCTGTCCCTATCTCTGAGGTAAACCCCCAACCAACTCCCCAGGAGGTGAGACGGGGTAAAAAGTGAAGTGCACAAATAAAACAAAAGGAAAGATAAGACAGACACCTCGGGGTTAAATCAACTAAAAAACAAAACTTAGCTTTATTTGCTGCAATGCACCACACAGCAGAGTTAGGCACCAGAACAAGGTAAAAGCTGAAGCTCCACTGCACTCAGCTAGATCCTGACTCCAGCTTGGATGGTCTCCAAAGAGGAAGAGTATCACCAACAGTTAGCTGCAGCACCTGGTGACCTTTTGAAGGCAGGTGGGAGTGGTCCCCACCTGCATAGCAAACAGACCAGCCATGCAATTACACCAGCGACCACCGGGGGGAAAAACTGATATTAACCCCTGATGGCCTGAAAGGAAAAAAGGTTTAATATGCAAAGCAAAATTTGCCACAGATCGAAAAATGGATCGTGACAACAGCTGTGGAGGAGGCAGAGAAACTAATTTCTCTATCTCCTCCATTGCCGGCGTCGGCGTATGGTGCACAGCACTCGGATGATATCCAAGTGATGTGCGCTGTTTCACTTGCACCCATAAACTTATAGGGTGCGAGTGAGCCGAGTCTCGGCCGAGTGTCGGTGACAATCGCAGCATGCTGCGATTTCACTCGGACGCTGAAAACGTCAGAGGACAAAAATGGTGATGGGAGCTGCCCCATAGATGAATACTGGTCCGAGTTCTATGCCATGTTTTATCGCATAGCACTCATCCGTATTCATCGCTAGCGTGACTCCGGCCTAAGAGTGATACTTATCAACATTGTACTCTGGGAAGAAAAACAAAATCCATTATTATTATACATGTAACTCTGATTAAGTAATATATCTTCCGACATGACCTTGCGGACTGCATTAGGTTGGTGAGACAACTCAGGAAGAGAAAACCCATATAGGGAAACCTAAATCGACCATACATTCTGAAAAGACTGATCTGCCGTTCCCTAAACATTTTATTGAAGCAGGAATCACATCTGCGTTATCAAGTGATCGATGGGATACCAAGATTGAGATGAGCTGGCGATAGACTTCTAAAACTTAGAAAAAAAAGGAGATGTTATGGATAAAAAAATTGGGCACATTAACCCCTTATGGAATTAATCTGGAGTACAATCTATTACCGTTTATTTAGTTTTCTAATATCTGATGCTTTCATTTCTTTCTCAGGAATATCAATATTCTTTGGATGCTTTCTGAATATCCTCTAATGGGATTATGGAGATTGTGAGTATACCAGTGTCGTTAAAACAATAACATATCGATAAATAAATAATTCCATGAAAAAATCTTTTGTATTTAAAAAAAAAATGAAAAATAAAAAAATGTTAAAACTGTTTATTATAATAAATACCATATTTTTTTTCAGGCGAACCATTTTTCCCATTTGGATTTCATGGGCCTTATTGTCTTACTTAAAAAAAGGGAGAAAAAGACTAGGCTAATGATGGTATGCACATCCCAATAGACAAAAAAAAAACTTTATTTCATATTGGATACAATAAGCTAAAAACATTTAAAATACAAACAAAGAACCAATAACCCAGACACCCCCCAAAAAACCAGGTAATATGAACCTAAAATGTGGCCCATATTGGACTATTCATAGCCGCCCATAAGCAGGCACATATCATGCAATTCTATATAGCAAGACAGCCATGTACATTGCAGGCAAAGATAAGGCAGAAAGACAGACTTGCTGCTCTGACCTGTATCTGGTGGTTCTAATTTGCTCATTTTGCATCCACTGCAACTTTGCAATTTCAGCCTTGGTATAACCATTCTTGGGTGTCTTTTGCACTAGGCAATTTCATTCTGTGGTTAGTTCCACATGCTTTAGGGCAGTTAGGATTTACATATTTTCTTAGGCTGGTTTCAGACTAGCGTAATTTACATGCAGTGCACGGCGCCGCTAAGCCCCATCCCCTGCCCGCCCCTTCCGGTCATCTCCTCCTACTATCGCACACGGCCGCATGCGATCTGCGCACCCTATTTTTAGCATAGGGTGCGCAGACCGTGTGCTAGTAGGATTTTTGTGTGCGCTCCGCACTTTTGAAGGTGCGCCGGTGTGCGCCGAACGCACCATGTTGCATTTTGGCGCGCTCGGCGCACCTTCAAAAGTGCGCAGCGCACGCAAAAATCTTACTAGCGCACGGTCTGCGCACATTATGCTAAAGATAGGGTGCGCAGATCGCATGCAGCCGTGTGCGATAGTAGGAGGAGATGACTGGAGGGGGCGGGGCTTAGCGGCGCCGTGCGCTGCATGTAAAATACGCTAGTGTGAAACTAGCCTTACATTGAGTTATTATATGCTTGATATCAAGTCTGTTCTCTTTGCATTTTTTGGTCCACTTTGTTATAAGTAAGGACTTGGTGTTTATTCTTATGTCATAGTAATGGAGAGAGGGGGAATTTTTAGCTGTTGTAAATGTAGAACAGGACCTGCGGGAGGGTGTGTTTTATAGATATTACGGCTGTACATAAGCTACGACATTGTGTGGCTCTATGTCATGTGACTGTGTGAGGTCATGATCACATGGCTTATTGACACACCTAGGCAATATCACATGATTGTTGTCATGTGCTAAGATGAGACGTCGATCCTTGTCTTTTTTTTAGACATGGACCTTTCGATACGCTCCTACATAGCCATGTGACCGGGTTCACCTGGTGTGATGTCATCACGTGGTATGAAAAGACGCCACCCCGTTGGTATGAACATAACTCCATTTTCCTTTTTTCCTTCTAATGCAGCAAGTATGAGTTTTGTGAGGGCACTCGTTGTGCTTTAAGTTCTTTTAACCCCTTAATGACCGCCGATACGCTTCTTAACGGCTGCAGTTAAGGGTGCCTAAATCACAGTGATACTTTTTAACGGCGCTGAGGAATAAGGTTATAACGCAACCCAGAGTTGGATTTTTTTCTGGTGTCTTGGCTACTGGGGTAGGCGAGACCTCAGAGAACATGATTCGGGTCGTTTTGTTGCTTTTTTTTTTAATGGTATAACAGTGCCCCCCCCCCCCCCCAAAAAAAAAAAAAAAAAATGTCAGATCTCCACTTAATTTTTCTCTCCCCTGATGCGATCTGGTGTTATTCATACTCTATGAAAAAAGGCCAAGAAAGCAAAAATTCTGCCGGGGTATGTAAACTTTTCAGCACAACTGTAGTTAAATAGCTAATAGTTTATGGATAGATGACTCTTGAGAACAAAAAAATATATAATAAAAAAAATCAATGACGCACAGTTTTATTTTCTCCTTCAATTTTAATGTGGCACAAAAGAAATACAAGAAATATGGTCTGCAAACTATCATTCATTGGTAAATGATGCATTAGTTGATCTGCCTGATATTAGAGTGATTAACGGATCTCTGCGTCACAGTAACAAGTCTCTTTACAAATGTTCTTAACCTTAAACTCCTCCGGCATTCCTTCCTCATCATCCTCACAGAATTCCTTGTATGTTGGACATTCATCATAGTCATCATCGTATTGACAGGCATTCACTGAAATAAATTATAGCAACCGTTACGGCAATGTATTGAAAATGATTTTTTTTTTCCAGTAATATAGATTTACACTGAACCCAACAGTGACATACTAAAGACTTCCAACTCAACGCTCAGTTGTTGTGCTGTAAAGAGCTCTTAAAGGGAATCTTTCACCCATTTTTAGTGATATCATTCAATAGCGCGTCACATAAGGATTCTATTAGGACTTTTGATTCCCCCCCAACCCCACACCTTTGATGCATAAATACCTTTTTTATCTTGTTTGAGATGTATGTAAATCGCCGCGGTTCGGTCCTATGGGCGGGACATATTCGCCTTCCCTCCCCCCCTCCTCGGCTTGCTGAACGCAACTTCATCTGTGAATATCACAGATGCCGTAGTTTTTCCGCGCTTGCACATTGAAAAGGCCTCCGCCACTTGCACAGTATGCTTCGCCCAACTGTGGGCAAAGCATATAATCGGTACTGCGCATGCGCCGGTATTTTTCAGTGCAGTCTATGCCCCGGAAGTCTTCACATGCAGGACACTCTTCCTGGACACCGGATGCATGCTGAAAAATACCGGCGCATGCGCACTACCGATTATATGCTTTGCCCACAGTTGGGCGAATCATACTGCGCAAGCGCAGGAGGCCTTTTCAATGCGCAAGTGCAGAAACACTACGTGAACGCAGGAAGAAGAACGAAGAAATGCGTAGAGCAAGATGGGGAGAGAAGGCGAATAAGCCATGCCCATCGGACCGGACCGCGGCGATTTACATACATCTCAACCGAGATAAAAAAGGTATTTATGCATCAAAGGTGCGGGGTCGGGGGGAATCAAAAGTCCTAATAGAATCCTTATGTGACACACAATTGAATGATATCTTTACATGATATCACTAAAAATGGGTGACAGACTCCCTTTAAGTCAGTGCAATCATTGGTAAAAATAAAGAAACGTTATAACTTGGTCACAACACGGTGTACTGTATAGAGGTCTTCAGGATGATGTAACGCTGGCATCTCACATTGCAGTATAAGAGAGGGAATGCCTGCTTGAATCAGTGTTGATGCTGCTGTGATCACAGGACTTTACCTTGAAGGTTTGATATAAAAAGCACCAAGAGCTTAGAATTCCTTATTTTTTAAAATATCTATCTATTATCTATATATTATCTATCATCTATCTACTGTATCATCTATCCATTATTTATCTATCTATCATCTATTATCTATATATTATCTATCTATCATCTATCTATCTATCAACTATCTATCTACTATCTATCATCTATTGATTATCTATCTATCTATCTACTATCTATCTATCATCTATCTATCATCTATCATCTATCGATTATCTATCTATCTATCATCTATTATCTATATATTATCTATCATCTATCTATTATCTATCTATCTATTATCTATTATTTATCTATCTATATATTATTTGTCTATTATCTATCTATCTATCATCAATCAAACTATCTATTATCTAAAGTAATGCATAAAAGAGAAAAAAGCGGATGGCACCGCTGTTTCCGTAAGAAGATCAACTTGTGAGCGGTTGTCGGTTACAGGCTTGCCTGCAGCCACGGGTGTACATCCTGGAAAATCACAGCAATGTCCAAATCCATGTTGAGAGGAATGGGCCGCACTCTTCAGGCTGGTGAGGAAACGTTGCTATTTCATTGGCACATTCAATACATATTGGCCGGGGGAGTGATAGCAGGAGTGAGCAGAAAGCTGACAACAGCCGTTTCGCTCTGCACCAGAGGCTTCAATGGGTCAATTAGTGAAAGGATGTGATGGACTCAAAAAGGTCTCATCACTGCATAGCTCCTCCTTCCCCCTATACCAGTGAGTGGTATAGGGAGGAGACCTCTGGTTAAAAAAATCCATTTAAAAAAATCCATAAAAAAATATAAAGAAAATTTATACCAATGTTTCACATTTGATTTATGCGATCATAGTCAGGTGATCACAATGGTTGTAATGGTTTTTCTATTCTGTCCTTAGTCATTTATGTATTTCTGTGTTTTTTCATATATTTTTGTGAAATGATGTATGTGTTTCTAATTTGATGTATGTATTCACGTTATTTGGCAGCAGCTGTGGAAGGAGGAGCTATGCAGAGACGAGACCTTTTTGAGTCCGTCACATCCTTTCACTAAAAGAGTGCGGTCCATTTTTCTCAACATGGATTTGGACTATATATTATCTATCTATCTAATATCTGTCTATTATCTCTCTAAGTGCCTTGCGAAAGTATTTGGCCCCCTGGAACTTTTCAACCTTTTCCCACATATCATGCTTCAAACATAAAAATACCAAATGTAAATTTTTGGAGAAAAATCAACAAGAAGTGGGACACAATTGTGAAGTTGAAAGAAATTTATTGGTTATTTTACATTTTTGTGGAAAAATCTCCACAAAACGATCTCCATCCAACCTCACCGAGCTCGAGCTGTTTGCCAAGGAAGAATGGGCAAGAATTTCAGTCTCTCGCTGTACAAAACTGATAGAGACATACCCCAAGCGACTGCAGCTGTAATCGCAGCAAAAGGTGGCACAACAAAGTATTAAGTTAAAGGGGACGAATAATATTGCACGCCCAACTTTTCAGTTTTTGAATTTCCACAAAAATTTAACATAACCAATAAATTTCATTCAGCTTCACAATTGTGTCCCACTTGTTCTTGATTCTTCACCAAAAATCTACATTTGGTATCTTTATGTTTGAAGCATGATATGGGGGAAAAGGTTGAAAAGTTCCAGGGGGCCGAATACTTTCACAAGGCACTGTATCTATTATCTATCTATCTATCTATCTATCTATCTATCTATCTATCTATCTCTCTATTATCTATCTATCTATTAGCTATCAAACTATATATTATCTATATAAAAACTATTATCTATCTATCTATTATATCTCTATCTATTAACTGTCTATCTATTATATGTCTATTAGCTATTTATCTATTATCTACCTATTTTATATCTACTTTTTATTATCTTTCTATTATCGGTCTATTTTCTCTCTAGCTATCTATTACAGTTGTGGCCGAAAGTATTGACACCCCTGCAATTCTGTCAGATAATACTCAGTTTCTTCCTGAAAATGATTGCAAACACAAATTCTTTGGTATTATCTTCATTTAATTTGTCTTTAATGAAAAAACACAAAAGAGAATGAAGCAAAAAGCAAAACATTGATCATTTCACACCAAACTCCAAAAATGGGCCAGACAGAAGTATTGGCACCCTCAGCCTAATACTTGGTTGCACAACCTTTAGCCAAAATAACTGCGACCAACCGCTTCCGGTAACCATCAATGAGTTTCTCACAATGCTCTGCTGTAATTTTAGACCATTCTTCTTTGGCAAACTGCTCCAGATCCCTGATATTAGGAGGGTGCCTTCTCCAAACTGCCATTTTTAGATCTCTCCACAGGTTTTCTATGGGATTCAGGTCTGGACTCATTGCTGGCCACCTTAGAAGTCTCCAGTGCTTTCTCTCAAACCATTTTCTTGTGCTTTTTGAAGTATGTTTTGGGTCATTGTCCTGCTGGAAGACCCATGACCTCTGAGGGAGACCCAGCTTTCTCACACTGGGCCCTACATTATGCTGCAAAATTTGTTGGTAGTTTTCAGACTTTATTAGCCATGCACACAGTCAAGCAGTCCAGTGCCAGTGGCAGCAAAGCAGCCCCAAAACATCAGGGAACCTCCACCATGTTTGACTGCAGGGACCGTGTTTTTTTCTTTGAAAGCCTCTTTTTTTCTCCTGTAAACTCTTTGTTGATGCCTTTGCCCAAAAAGCTCTACTTTTGTCTCATCTGACCAGAGAACATTCTTCCAAAACGTTTTAGGCTTTTTCAGGTAAGTTTTGGCAAACTCCAGCCTGGCTTTTTTATGTCTCGGGGTAAGAAGTGGGGTCTTCCTGGGTCTCCTACCATACAGTCCCTTTTCATTCAGATGCCGATGGATAGTACGGGTTGACACTGTTGTACCCTCGGACTGCAGGGCAGCTTGAACTTGTTTGGATGTTAGTCGAGGTTCTTTGTCCAACATCCGCACAATCTTGCGTTGAAATCTCTTGTCAATTTTTCTTTTCTGTCCACATCTAGGGAGGTTAGCCACAGTGCCATGGGCTTTAAACTTCTTGATGACACTGCGCACGGTAGACACAGGAACATTCAGGTCTTTGGAGATGGACTTGTAGCGTTGAGATTGCTCATGATTCCTCACAATTTGGTATCTCAAGTCCTCAGACAGTTCTTTGGTCTTCTTTCTTTTCTCCATGCTCAATGTGGTACACACAAGGACACAGGACAGAGGTTGAGTCAACTTTAATCCATGTCAACTGGCTGCAAGTGTGATTTAGTTATTGCCAACACCTGCTAGGTGCCACAGGTAAGTTACAGGTGCTGCTAATTACACAAATTAGAGAAGCATCACATGATTTTTTGAACAGTGCCAATACTTTTATCCACCCTCTTTTTTATGTTTGGTGTGGAATTATACCAATTTGGCTTTAGGACAATTCTTTTTGTGTTTTTTCATTTAAGACAAATTAAATGAAGATAATAATAACAAAGAATTTGTGTTTGCAGTAATTTTCAGGAAGAAACTGAGTATTATCTGACAAAATTGCAGGGGTGTCAGTACTTTTGGCCACAACTGTATCTATCTATATATCTTTCAATTATCTATCTATCGCTTTCTACTATCCATCTATTATCTCTCTATCCATTATCTATATAATACACTACCGTTCAAAAGTTTGGGGTCACCCAGACAATTTTGTGTTTGCCATGAAAACTCATACTTTTATTAATCAAATGAGTTGCCAAATGAATTTAAAATCTAGTCCAGACATTGACAAGGTTCGAAAAAAAGATTTTTATTTGAAATAATAATTTTCTTTGCAGCAATTCCAGCATTGCAGACTGTTGTGAGTTCATTTTCCCCTTCACCGTGGATGTCTGATGAACTCCCTCTGCTGGTGGAGAAAGGTAGTGAAATTGATTGGGATGGGAAAAACCTGTCATCTGAACAGGCGGAGCGTGATTGGACACCCGGAATCACTGAGTGGATATAAGGCAGCTGATGCCCTGCAGGGTTGCTGGTGATCCTTTCTGCTCTGAGCTCTTGCAAACCAGTTCAGTACCTGTCTTCTGAGAGTTAAGTTTTTGCTCTCTTATTTTTCCATGAGATTGTGTCTGTTTACTTAGTGTTTGTGTTCTGCCTGCCCTTGTTGGTACAGGCTGAGTTCCATTTTTGTCTCTGGTCAAGTTGATCTTTTGCTCAGTCTTCAGAATATACCTGAGTGCTGATATAGTGATTTTGAAGTCTGGTGACTTCAGGGTCTTTTTTCTATCAGACGTGTTGGACATTATTTTGGCAGAATTTTTGCGGATTGCAGCCAGCATCTTTTCTGTCCTTTTCTATTTAGTTAGTTGTGCCCCATCGTTTGCTCAACCTGTCTTTCTGTCTGTGTTTGTGTTTTCATCTGCTTTTCACCAACAATACATGTTGGGGGCTGTCTATTGCTTTGGGGTCTGCTCTGGGGCAGTTTAGATTTCCCCTTTCTTTCTTTAGGCTTATTTAGTTCTCTGGCTGTGAACGAGGGGTCTAGGGCACCGTAGGAACTCCCCAAGGCTACTGTTAGTTGTGTGAATAGGATCAGGGGTCTGCAATCCGATAGCTACCAACCTCTCCGGTTTTCTGGACTTAGCTTGCATTTTTGTTTTTTCCTCCTTCGGTGACTCATTCATAACAGAATCACCAGCCATACCGCAGATTCTAGGGTACTCAATAGCAGGAAAGAATTGTAAAAAAAAAAAAAAAAGTGTCAGAATTTTTTTTTTGTGTATATTTTTTCCTCTATGTCTTTGAGGCCATAGGGGGAATTTTTTTCTTCTCAATGGAGATGAAGAAATTGTCTGATCGTGTGGAGCAGCTCGCTGCTGATGTGCGGGGAATTTCCACCTATCTTGCTCATTCACATGTTGCTGAACCAAAGATTCCCTACTCCTGATGTGTTTTTTGGGGATCGATCTAAATTTTTGAACTTTAAGAATAATTGTAAATTATTTTTTGCCTTGAAGCCTAACTCATCAGGGAGCTCCGCGCAGCAGGCTAAAATTGTTATCTCTTTGCTGCGCGGCGATCCTCAGGATTGGGCGTTTTCTTTGAAACCTGATGATCCTATTCTTACTAATGTGAACGCATTTTTTCAAGCCTTAGGGCTGTTGTATGATTAACCTAATGCAATTGATCAGGCTCAAAAGGCCCTGTTGGCATTGAGCCAGGGTCAGGATTCTGCGGAGTTGTACTGTCAAAAATTCCGATAGTGGGCGGTCCTTACTACTTGGAATGATGGTGCCTTGGCAGCTCTCTTTCGGAATGGTTTGTCAGAAACCGAAAAAGATACTATGGTGGGATTTCCTGTTCCCTCTGGTCTTGACGATTCTATGTCATTAGCCATTCAGGTTGATCGGCGTTTGCGCGAACGCAAAACTGCACGAGAGGTGTTGCCACCTGTTGAACAAATGTCTGAACCTATGCAATGTGATAGAGTTTTGTCTAGGGCACAACGTCAGGAGTTCAGAAGGCGTAATAAGCTGTGTTTTTTCTGTGGAGATGCCTCGCATATTATTTCTGTCTGCCCTAAACGAGAGAAACGTTTTGCACACACATTTGCTGTGGGTGGTGTTCAACCTAAGTTTCTTCTGGCAATTACTCTGATCTGCTCTCTGTCCACATTTTCCGCTAAGGCTTTCGTGGATTCGGGAGCAGCTCTGAACCTGATGGATTTGGATTTTGCTAAACGTTGTGGATTTCCTATGACACCTCTGCGGACGCCTATCCCTTTGAGGGGTATTGATGCTACTCCTTTGGCGAAGAATAAACCTCAGTTTTGGACCCAGGTGGTAATGCGGGTCGCCCCAGATCATCAAGAAAATTGCAGATTTTTGGTGTTGCATAATTTGCATGATCCCATTGTTCTGGGGTTTCCCTGGTTGCAAATCCATAATCCAGTTTTGGATTTTAAATCTGTGTCTGTGGTGAGTTGGGGTTGTCAGTGTTCCCTTAGTGACACTCCTGTTTTCTCCACCTCTCCCCAGTCGCATGATGTTCCTGACTATTTGGCTGATTTTTATGATGTATTTAGTGAGAATGAGTCTGCGTCTTTGCCTCCTCATAGGAGTTATGACTGTGCAATTGAGCTGAGCCCTGGGTGTAAGTTTCCCAAGGGTCGACTTTTCAATTTATCTGTACCCGAGCACGAGGCTATGCGATCCTATATTAAGGAGTCGTTGGAGAAGGGTCATATTAGACCATCCTCTTCACCCTTAGGTGCTGGGTTTTTTTTCGTGGCCAAGAACGATGGTTTATTAAGGCCTTATATTGACTATCGTTCCCTCAACAAAATTACTGTTAAATATCAGTATCCGTTACCCCTGATTTCTGATCTATTCTCTAGAGTTAAGGGTGCTTGCTGGTTTACCAAGCTTGACCTCAGGGAGGCGTATAATCTTATTCGCATTAAGCTTGGGGATGAATGGAAGACGGCGTTTAATACTCCGGAGGGACATTTTGAGTACCTGGTGATGCCTTTTGGGCTCACTAATGCCCCTTCTGTCTTCCAGTGCTTCATGAATGATATTTTCTGAGACTTTGTGGATAAATTTTTGATCATCTATCTGGATGATATTTTGATCTTTTCCAAGGATTGGGACTCTCATGTGGAACATGTTCGGACTGTGTTCCGGATTTTGAGGGAGAATTCCCTGTATGTTAAGGGATCAAAATGCCTTTTTGGGGTACAGAGGATTTCATTTTTGGGATTTATTTTGTCTCCGTCAACTATTGAAATGGACCCGGCCAAGGTACAGGCCATTTATGATTGGGTTCAGCCCACTTCTTTGAAGGCCCTCCAGAAGTTTTAGGGTTTTGCTAATTTTTATCGTAAATTTATAGCTAATTTCTCTGGTATTGCCAAACCATTGACTGATTTGACTAAGAAAGGTGCTGATGTGCTGAATTGGTCTCCGGAGGCTGTTTCTTCCTTTCAGGAGCTGAAGTGAAGGTTCACTTCTGCTCCGGTTTTGCGGCAACCTGATGTCTCACTCCCGTTTCAGGTAGAGGTAGACGCTTCTGAGATTGGTGCAGGAGCTGTTTTGTCCCCAAAAGATCCGGTAACATCTAAAATGAATCCCTGTGCTTTCTTTTCCCGAAAGTTCTCCCCATCTGAACGTAACTATGATGTGGGGAATCGGGAACTGTTAGCCATGAAATGGGCATTTGAGGAGTGGAGACATTGGTTGGAGGGAGCTAATCATCAAGTCGTGGTCCTTACTGACCACAAGAATTTGATTTACCTGGAGTCGGCCAAACGCTTGAATCCTAGACGGGTTAGGTGGGCATTGTTTTTCACACGTTTTGATTTTGTGGTCTCTTTTCTTCCGGGCAATAAGAATGTCAAGGCAGACACCCTCTCTAGGAGTTTCTTTGCTGATTCTCCTGTTGTGACCAAGCCTGCTACCATCTTAGGTGAGGGGGTAGTTCTTTTTGCCATCTCGCCCAATTTGAGACGTGCTCTGGAAGAGTTTCAGGAGGACAAACCTGAGCGTTGTCCCATTGGAAAATTGTATGTTCCTGACCAGTGGAGGAAGAGAGTGATGTCTGAAGTTCATTGCTCTGCATTGGCTGGTCATCCAGGTATTTTTGGTACTAGAAATTTGGTAAGTCGGTCTTTTTGGTGGCCCGCCTTGTCTCGTGATGTCAGGAGTTTTGTGCAGTCCTGTGGGACTTGCTCCCGGTCTAAACCTCGTTCTCGCTCTAGTGGGTTGTTGAATCCTTTGCCGGTGCCCAGGAGGCCATGGACCCATATTTCAATGGATTTTATCTCTGATATGCCTGTCTCTCAGAGAATGACTGTTATTTGGGTGATTTGTGATAGATTCTCTAAGATGGTCCATCTTGTACCACTCCCTAAGTTGCCATCTTCCTCAGAGTTGGTGCCCTTGTTTTTGCAACAGGTGGTTCGCTTACACGGGATTCCTGAGAACATTGTATCTGACAGAGGAGTTCAGTTTGTTTCTAGATTTTGGAGGACTTTCTGTTCCAAGCTGGGAATTCAGTTGTCCTTCTCCTCTGCGTTTCACCCTCAGACAAATGGGCAGACGGAGAGAACAAACCAGACTTTGGCGTCGTATTTGAGATGTTTTATTTCTGCTGATCAGGATGATTGGGTTTCATTTTTGCCCTTGGCTGAATTTGCTTTAAATAATAGAGCTAGTTCTGCCACTTTGATGTCACCTTTTTTTTGTAACTTTGGGTTTCATCCTCGATTCTCTTCAGGGCAGGTGAAGTCTTCTGCCTGCCCAGGTGTTGACACTGTGGTGGAGAGAATGCACCAGATCTGAGACAAAGTGGTGGATAGGTTGTCTCTCTCCCAGGAAAAGGCTCAGCGGTTTTCCAACCGTCATAGGACCATTGGTCCCCAGTTTAAGGTGGGTGATATGGTTTGGTTGTCATCAAAGAATATCTCTATGAAGGTGGCTTCTCCAAAGTTTAAACCTAGATTTATCGGACCTTACAAGATTTTGGAGATTCTTAATCCTGTCTCTTTTCGATTGGCTCTTCCTGTTACATTTAAGATCCATAACGTGTTTCATAAGTCTCTGTTAAAGAGGTTTGTTGAGCCAGTAGTTCCTGTGGTGGCACCTCCTGACCCTGTATAGGTGGAAGGTAATGTGGAATATGAGGTTGAGAAGATACTGGATTCTCGCCTGGCTAGACGGAGACTCCAGTATTTGGTTAAATGGAAGGGTTATGGCCAGGAGGATAATTCTTGGGTCCCTGCATCCGATATTCATGCCGAAAAAAAAAATTGGTTGGTGCTTTTCATCGGGCCCATCTGATCGCCCTGGTGGCGTGGATGAGGGTTCGGTGACCCCTCCTCAAGGGGGAGGTACTGTTGTGAGTTCATTTTCCCCTTCACCGTGGATGTCTGATGAACTCCCTCTGCTGGTGAAGAGAGGTAGTGAAATTGATTGAGATGGGAAAAACCTGTCATCTGAACAGGCGGAGCGTGATTGGACACCCGGAATCACTGAGTGGATATAAGGCAGCTGATGCCCTGCAGGATTGCTGGTGATCCTTTATGCTCTGAAATCTTGCCAACCAGTTCAGTACCTGTCTTCTGAGAGTTAAGTTTTTGCTCCCTTATCTTTCCATGAGATTGTGTCTGTTTACTTAGTGTTTTTGTTCTGCCTGCCCTTGTTGGTACAGTCTGAGTTCCATTTTTGTCTCTGGTCAAGTTGATCTTTTGCTCAGTCTTCAGAATATACCTGAGTGCTGATATAGTGATTTTGAAGTCTAGTGACTTCAGGGCCTTTTTTCTATCAGACGTGTTGTACATTATTTTGGCAGAATTTTTGTGGATTGCAGCCAGCATCTTTTCTGTCCTTTCCTATTTAGTTAGTTGGGCCCCAAGGTTTGCTCAACCTGTCTTTCTGTCTGTGTTTGTGTTTTCATCTGCTTTTCACCAACAATACATGTTGGGAGCTGTCTATTGCTTTGGTGTCTGCTCTGGGGCAGTTTAGATTTCCCCTTTCTTTCTTTAGGCTTATTTAGTTCTCTGGCTATGAACGAGGGGTCTAGGGCACCGTAGGAACCCCCCACGGCTACTGTTAGTTGTGTGAATAGGATCAGGGGTCTGCAATCCGATAGCTACCAACCTCTCCGACTTTCTGGACTTAGCTTGTATTTTTGTTTTTTCCTCCTTCGGTGACTCATTCATAACAGCAGACCTTTGGCATTCTAGCAGTTAATTTGCTGAGGTAATCTGGAGAAATTTCACCCCATGCTTCCAGAAGCCCCTCCCACAAGTTGGTTTGGCTTGATGGGCACTTTTTGTGTACAATACGGCCAAGCTGCTCCCACAACAGCTCAATGGGGTTGAGATCTGTTGACTGCACTGGCCACTCCATTACAGATAGAATACCAGCTGCCTGCTTCTTCCCTAAATAGTTCTTGCATAATTTGGAGGTGTGCTTTGGGTCATTATCCTGTTGTAGGATGAAATTGGCTCCAATCAAGCGCTGTCCACAGGGTATGGTATGGCGTTGCAAAATGGACTGATAGCCTTCCTTATTCAAAATCCCTTTTACCTTGTACAAATCTCCCACTTGACCAGCACCAAAGCAACCCCAAACCATCACATTACCTCCACCCTGCTTGACAGATGGCGTCAGGCACTCCTCCAGCATCTTTTCAGTTGTTCTGCGACTCACAAATATTCTTCTGTGTCATCCAAACACCTCAAACTTCGTCTGTCCATAGCACTTTTTACCAATCTTCCTCTGTCCAATGTCTGTGTTCTTTTGTCCATATTAATCTTTTCCTTTTATTAGCCAGTCTCAGAAATTGCTTTTTCTTTGCCACTCTTCCCTGAAGGCCAGTATCCCGGAGTTGCCTCTTCACTGTAGACATTGACACTGGCGTTATGCGTGTACTATTTAATAAAGCTGCAAGTTGAGGACCTGTGAGGCGTCAATTTCTCAAACTGCTGACTCTAATGTACTTGTCTTGTTGCTCAGTTGTGCAGCGGGGCCTCCCACTTCTCTTTCTACTCTGGTTAGAGCCTGTTTGTGCTCTCCTCTGAAGGGAGTAGTACACACCATTGTAGGAAATCTTTAGTTTCTTGGCAATTTCTCGCATTGAATAACCTTCATTTCTAAGAACAAGAATAGACTGTCGCGTTTCACATGAAAGTTCTTTTTTTGTGACCATTGTCAGAGATTAATGGAACCAACAAATGTAATGCTCCAGATTCTCAACTAGCTCAAAGGAAAGTCAGGTTTATAGCTTTTCTAATCAGCCAAACTGATTTCAGCTGCGCTAACATACTTTCACCAGGGTTTTCAAGGGTATTCTAACCATTCATTAGCCTTCTTACACAGTTAGCAAACACAAACCAGACGTTTGCAGCTAGAATAGTAATTTACCACAGTAACAATGTATAGAGCGTATTTCTGAATCATTTAATGTTAGCTTCATTGGAAAAAAAACTGTGCATTTCTTTCAAAAATAATTAAATTTCTATTATCTTTCTATAAATTATCTGTCATCTATTATCTGTCATCTATTATCTATCTATCTATTATCAATCTATGTATCTATCTATTATCTCTCTATTATCTATAGAAAATATATCTATCTATTATCTATCTATCCATCTGTTATCTACCATCTATCTTTCTTTCTATATATTATCTACAGTGCCTTGCGAAAGTATTCGGCCCCCTGGAACTTTTCAACCTTTTCCCACAAATCATGCTTCAAACATAAAGATACCAAATGTAAATTTTTGGTGAAGAATCAACAACAAGTGGGACACAATTGTGAAGTTGAGTGAAATTCATTGGTTATTTTAAATTTTTGTGGAAATTAAAATACTGAAAAGTGCACTACCTGAGCCACTTGTGTGGGTTGTAGAGTCCGTCTCATGCTACCACGAGTGTGAAAGCACAACCGACATTCAAAAGTGACCAAAACATCAGCCAGAAAGCATTGGTACTGAGATGTGGTCTGTGGTCCCCACCTGCAGAACCACTCCTTTATTGAGGGTGATAATTGCCAATAATTTCCATCTGTTGTCTATTCCTTTTGCACAACAGCATTTTTCTAGGCCATACTAAAATGAATGGAGTCTACTGTCTGCAAATTAGTGCAGCAAATTAACAAACAAAAGTTGAAATACAAAAAAAAAACAACTTTTACAAATGATTGTGATTACTTTTAGTTAAAAATGTTATACTAATTTTAGGATTGCAAACTTCATTACTGACTGTTCCTAGTTTCAGACTTGTGGGAGTGTCTCTCCCAGAAATACATGCTGGATCTGCCCAGTAAGTCCTCTTCCATTCTCTGCTGCAATGTCTAACACTAAGAAAATGACAGGGGAGAGCAGTGAGCTACATAGCAGCCAACTATGTGTAGAAACTGCACAGGCTCTACAGCAACAAAAATGTAGGAAATTTATAATTTAGACAATGGCCTAATTTTACAGTGGGGAATCAAATGAACATTTAAAAAAAAAGAAAAGAAAATCAGTTAAAATATGTTTATTTCCTTTTTGTCTATTCATAGTGGCTGCTGCTATGGGATTGTATTTTTATATAGCCCCAGCTTATGTAATTAATCATACCATGTCTACCAGTCTGAAAGCTACTCTTTGTATTATTTCACAGGACACTCTGTATTTTAACCCCTTCCTGCCATCCGACGTACTATCCCGTCCACGGTACCCGGGCCCGTATGACCGGGGACGGGATAGTACGTCGGCGCGATCAGCGGCGCCCACGTGGTGAGCGCCGCTGATCGCGGCCGGGTGTCAGCTGATTATCACAGCTGACACCCGGCACAATGTGTCAGGGGCGGTCACGGACCGCCCCGACACGTTAACCCCTTGCACACCGCGATCAAACACGATCGCGGTGTACCGGGGGTTAAAGGGAAGCATCGGCAGGGAGAGGGCTTCCTCCAGGCCCCCGAATCCAAGATGGCGACGGGGGCCTTCGGGGGCCTGCGGAAGCTGGCTTCCTCAGTGAATGCAAAGCGCAGGCATGAGGAAGCCTTGTGCACTGCCTGTGACAGATCGCTGATCTGTCACAGTGATCTGTGATGTGACAGATCAGCGATCTGTCACAGGACAGTGATGTCCCACCTGGGACTATTTAATAAAGTAAAAAAAAAAGTAAAAAAAGTGTAAAAATAATTAAAAAAAAATCGCCAAATAAATTAGAAAAAAAAATATATATATTCCCCCAATAAATCCATTTTTTGGAAATAATAAAAAAAAAAACAATAAAAGTACACATATTAGGTATCGCCGCGTCCGTAACGACCCGCCCTATAAAACTATCCCATTAGTTAACCCCTTTAGCGAACCCCTTAAAAAATAAAAATAAAAAACGAAGCAAAAAATAATGATTTATTATCATACCGCCAAACAAAAAGTGTAATAACGCGCGATCAAAAAGACGCATATAAATATCCATGGTACCGCTGAAAACGTCATCTTATCCCGCAAAAAACGAGCCACCACACAGCATCATCAGTGAAAAAATAAAAAAGTTATAGCTCGCTGAATAAAGCGATGCAAAAATAATTATTTTTTATATAAAATAGTTTTCATTGCATAAAACCGACAAAAACATAAAAAACGACCTAAATGAGGTATCGCTGTAACCGTACTGACCCGAAGAATAAAACCGCTTTATCAATTTTACCGCACGCGGAAAGGTGTAAACGCACCCCCCCCAAAAGAAATTCATGAAACGCTGGTTTTTGTTCATGCTGCGTCCCAAAAATCGGAATAAGAAGCGATCAAAAAATTTCACGTGCCCGAAAATGGTACCAATAAAAACGTCAACTTGTCCCGCAAAAAATAAGACCTCACATGACTCGGTGGGTCAAAATACGGAAAAATTATAGCTCTCAATATGTGGTGATGCAAAAATATTTTTACAATAAAAAGCGTCTTTTAGCGTGCGACAGCCGCCAAACATAAAAACCGCCATAAATAGTAAATCAAACCCCCCGTTATCACCCCCTTAGTTAGGGAAAAATAATAAAATTAAAAAAATGAATTTATTTCCATTTTTCCATTAGGGTTAGGGCTAGGGTTAGGGCTAGGGGTGTGTTGGGGTAGGGTTAGGGTTAGGGTTAGGGTAGGGTTAGGGTTAGGGCTAGGGCTAGGGTTAGGGTTATGGCTAGGGTTAGGGTTAGGGCTTGGGTTAGGGTTAGGGGCGTGTTGGGGTTCGGGTTGGAGTTAGAATTGGGGGTTTCCACTGCTTGGGCACATCAGGGGCTCTCCAAATGCAACATGGCGTCTGATCTCAATTCCAGCCAATTCTGAGTTGAAAAAGTCAAATGGTGCTCCTTCCCTTCCAAGCTCTGCTATGCGCCCAAACAGTGTTTTACCCCCACATGTAGGGTATCAGCCTACTCAGGACAAATTGCAAAACAATTTTTGGGGTCCAATTTCTCCTGTTACCCTTAGGAAAATAAAAAATTGGGGGCAAAAATATCATTTTTGTGGAAAAAAATGATTTTTTTATTTTCACGTCCGAGTGTTATAAACTTCTGTGAAGCACTTGGGGGTTCAAAGTGCTCACCACACATCTAGATAAGTTCCGTGGGGGAAAACCAAAAACAAAACACAAAACAAATATCCTGGAATAAAAAAGTAAAAAAAAAAAAAAAAAAAAAAAAAGTTCCGTGGGGGGTCTAGTGTCCAAAATGGGGTCACTTGTGGGGAGTTTCAATAGTTTAGGTACATCAGGGGCTCTCCAAACGCACATGACACCCGCAGACCATTCCATCAAAGTCTGCATTCCAAAACGTCACTGCTTCCCTTCCGAGCCCCGACGTGTGTCCATACAGTAGTTTTCTCCCACATATGGGGTGTCAGCATACTCAGGACAAATTGGACAACAACTTTTGGGGTCCAATTTCTCCTGTTACCCTTGGGAAAATGAAAAAATTGGGGACTAATTGATCATGTTTGTGGAAAAAATACGATTTTTTTATTTTCATGCCCTGGCATTATAAACTTCTGTGAAGCCCTTGGGGGTTCAAAGTGCTCACCTCACATCTAGATACGTTCCTTAGTGGGTCTAGTTTTCAAAATGGGGTCATTTGTGGGGGGTTTCCACTGTTTAGGTACATTAGGGGCTCTCCAAAGGCAACATGACACCCGCAGACCATTCCATCAAAGTCTGCATTCCAAAACGTCACTACTTCCCTTCCGAGCCCCGACGTGTGCCCATACAGTAGTTTTCTCCCACATATGGGGTATCAGCATACTCAGGACAAATTGGACAACAGCTTTTGGGGTCCAATTTCTCCTGGTACCCTTGGGAAAATAAAAAAATGGTGACTAAAAGATCATGTTTGTGGAAAAAATACGAATTTTTTATTTTCACGCCCGGGCGTTGTAAACTTCTGTGAAGCACTGGGGGGTTCAAAGTGCTCAACACACATCTAGATAAGTTCCTTGGGGGGGTCTAGTATACAAAATGGTGTCATTTGTGGGGGGTTTCCACTGTTTAGGTACATTAGGGGCTCTCCAAAGGCAACATGACACCCGCAGACCATTCCATCAAAGTCTGCATTCCAAAACGTCACTACTTCCCTTCCGAGCCCCGACGTGTGCCCATACAGTAGTTTTAATTGTATGGCTTTATGTTATAAACTTCTGTGAAGCCCATGGGGGTTCAAAGTTCTCACCACACATCTAGATAAGTTCCTTAGGGGGTCTAGTTTCTAAAATGGTGTCATTTGTGGGGGGTTCCACTGTTTTGGTACATCAGGAGTTTTCCAAACGCGACATGGTGTCCGATCTCAATTCCAGCCCAAAAACGTCAAATGGCGCTGCTTCCCTTCCGAGCTCTGCCATGTGCCCAAATAGTGGTTTACCCCCACATGTGGGGTATCAGCGTACTCAGGACAAATTGCACAATAACTTTTAGGGTCCTGTTACCCTTGGAAAAATAAGAATTGAGGGTGAAAAGATCATTTTTGTGGAAAAAATAAGATTTTTTAATTGTATGGCTTTATGTTATAAACTTCTGTGAAGCCCATGGGGGTTCAAAGTTCTCACCACACATCTAGATAAGTTCCTTGGGGGGTCTAGTTTCCAAAATGGGGTCACTTGTAGGGGGTTTCCACTGTTTAGGTACATCAGGGACTCTCCAAACGTGACATGGCGTCCAATCTGAATTCCAGCCAATTTTGCATTGAAAAAGTCAAACGGCGCTCCTTCCATTCTGAGCTCTGCCATGCGCCGAAACAGTCGTTCCCCCCCACATATCAGGTATCTGCGTACTCAGGACAAATTGCACAATAACTTTTGCAGTTCAATTTCTCCTGTTACCCTTGGTAAAATAAAAAAATTGAACCTGAAGTATTTTTTTTATGAAAAAAAGTTAGATGTTCATTTTTTTTTAAATATTCAAAAAAAATTCCTGTGACGCACCTAAAGGGTTAATAAACTTCTTGAATGTGGTTTTGAGCACCTTAAGGGGTGCAGTTTTTAGAATGGTGTCACTTTTGGGTATTTTCTATCATATAGACCCCTCAAAGTGGCTTCAAATGTGATGTGGTCCTAAAAATAAAATGGTGTTGTAAAAATGAGAAATCGCTGGTCAACTTTTAACCCTTATAACTTCCTAACAAAAAAAAATTTTGGTTCCAAAATTGTGCTGATGTAAAGTAAACATGTGGGAAATGTTAGTTATCAAGTTTTTTGTGTGCCGTATCTCTGTGATTTAAGGGCATAAAAAAATTTCTGTTTTTCTCACAAATAAACGCAAGTTATTTGAATGAAATTTTACCACTAACATGAAGTACAATATGTCACGAGTAGTGTTGAGCATTCCGATACCGCAAGTATCGGGTATCGGCCGATACTTGCTGTATCGGAATTCCGATACCGACTTCCGATATTTTTTCAATATCGGAAGTCGGCATCGGAATCGGAAGTTCAAAGTTGATTGACAGCCGAAATGACGTCATCATGATGCGCCATCATTTGCCGGCCTGCCGGGGGGCTGTGTGGACTGCCCGGGGTCTGTACCGGCCTGCCGGGGGGCTGTGCCGGCCTGCCGGTGGTCTGTGCACCCTGTGGGGGTCTGTACCGGCCTGCCGGGGGGCAGGGGGAAATTCCCACACAGCAATGGCATAAAGTGAGACTAGGGACTTTTTTTTTTTAAAGTGGCGGAGGAATACAGTGCGGAAGGATACCTACCTTCTGTCATTGGATTCCTGCAGCCCGTAGAGAACGGCAGCATCAGCTGATGCTGCCGTTCTCTACCCAAGATCGTCATGTGACACACTCGTGGACTGCTTCGGATCGTGGGTGAGTATTTTTGTGGTTTGTTATGTTAATATTTATTCCGTAAAAGACAATGGCTTCGGGGAACAATGTGACAAGTATTGGTAAGTATGTTACTCTATGTTATATGTACTGTATGTCTATGTATGTATTGTATGAATGTATTGTATGTAGTATGTATGTAGTATATATGTGGTATGTATGTAGCATGTAGTATGTATGTAGTATGTATGTAGCATGCATGTAGCATGCAGTATGTATGTAGCATGCATGTAGTATATATGTAGTATGTATGTGGTATGTATGTAGCATGTAATATGTATGTAGCATGCATGTAGTATGTTTGTAGTATATATGTAGTATGTATGTAGCATGTAGTATGTATGTAGCATGCATGTAGCATGTAGCATGCATGTAGTATGTATGTAGTATGTATGTAGTATGTATGTAGCATGTAGTATGTATGTAGCATGCATGTAGTATATATGTAGTATGTATGTAGCATGTAGTATGTATGTAGCATGCATGTAGTATGTATGTGGTATGTATGTAGCATGTAGTATGTATGTAGCATGCATGTAGTATATATGTGTTATGTATGTAGCATGTAGCATGCATGTAGCATGCATGTAGTATGTATGTAGTATGTATGTGGCATGTATGTAGCATGTAGCATGCATGTAGTATGTTTTTAGTATATATGTGGTATGTATGTAGCATGTAGTATGTATGTAGCATGCAGTATGTATGTAGCATGCATGTAGTATATATGTAGTATGTATGTAGCATATATGTAGTATGTATGTAGCATGTAGTATGTATGTAGCATGCATGTAGTATATATGTGTTATGTATGTAGCATGTAGCATGCATGTAGCATGCATGTAGTATGTATGTAGTATGTATGTGGCATGTATGTAGCATGTAGCATGCATGTAGTATGTTTTTAGTATATATGTGGTATGTATGTAGCATGTAGTATGTATGTAGCATGCAGTATGTATGTAGCATGCATGTAGTATATATGTAGTATGTATGTAGCATATATGTAGTATGTATGTAGCATGTAGTATGTATGTAGCATGCAGTATGTATGTAGCATGCATGTAGTATATATGTAGTATGTATGTAGCATATATGTAGTATGTATGTAGCATGTAGTATATATGTAGTATGCATGTTGCATGCATGTACTATATATGTAGTATGTATGTTGCATGTAGTATGCATGTTGCATGCATGTAGTATATATGTAGTATGTATGTTGCATGTAGTATATATGTAGTATGTATGTTGCATGTAGTATATATGTAGTATGAATGTAGCATGTATGTAGTATGTAGTATGAATGTAGCATGTATGTAGTATGCATGTTGTATGTATGTAGCATGTATGTAGCATGTAATTTTTTTATTTTTTTTTTTACATTCAACACATTAGCCGGATGATGGGACTACTACTGTCCCATCATTGGCTAATGTGTCAATCACTGTTATGGTAGCAGGCACCGCCCGATGGGACTTGTAGTCCCATCGGACGATGCCTGCACAGACCCCCGAAGCCTGCACAGACCACCGGCAGGCCGGCACAGCCCCCCGGCACGCCGGCACAGCCCACCGGAGCCTGCACAGCCCCCCGGCAGGCCGGCACAGCCCACCGGAGCCTGCACAGACCACCGGCAGGCCGGCACAGCCCACCGGAGCCTGCACAGACCCCCTGGCAGGCCGGCACAGCCCCCCGAAAGGCCCGTACAGACCCCAGAGAGGCTGTACAAGGCAAAAACAGGGTTTTTCTTATTCCGATACCGGAAGTCCCATAGACTTGAATGGGACTTCCGGTATCGGAATCGGCGATACCGATACTTTTTTTTAAGATCGGCCGATCCATTCCGATCCGATACTTTGAGGTATCGGACGGTATCGCTCAACTCTAGTCACGAGAAAACAATGTCAGAATCACCAGGATCCATAGAAGCGTTCCAGAGTTATGACCTCATAAAGGTACAGTGGTCAGAATTGTAAAAATTGGCCCGGTCATGAACGTGCAAACCACCCTTGGGGGTGAAGGGGTTAAAGTCCTTTTAATTCAGTTTAAAAAAAAAATCCTGATTCTTCATAATTTTGCTCTGGGACTACAGTTTGGTACAGCTGTTAGAAAGAGTATTTATGGCTAATAGAAAAGTTGAAGGGGGACTACGATTGTTGCCTCTTTTAATGATTTTTTATATATTCTGACCCAAAGTCCTTTATAAAGGTGTTTCTGGTGTTTTAGAAGCATTTCCCAATTTTAGTTATTCTCATTATTCTCTATATAAAAATTGAATCTACATCAATGAAACACCTGTTTTCACATTAATTAAGGTCCGCACAGTTAGGAACATATTAACTTCATGTTTATTTTAGCTAAAAGGAACAAAATCTTACCACACAGGCCATTCACACAATCGTTTTCACATTTGGCACATGCTTGTCCAGCTTCATAAGGGAAATTCATGTCCTTTTTTACATTTCCTCTGTCATAAAATGGGACAAAGTTACAATCTTATTTTACTTACACTTTACATTCCACATTCAACATTTGGCTTTTTTAAAAGGTTATCACATAAATATCACCTTTCCACGGGATAATGTAGGATCTCTGGAGGTCAAACTGCTGGAACCTCAAACAATTAAGAAAACACGGTTCCTAAGGTTCCAAAGTCCCCAGTGTGAGTAAAGTTGTAGTGAGCATGTGCAATCATAGCTCCACGATAGGAGTTTTTAGGGGTGTGGTTGCACATGCTCACATCTGATCCATTCACACAAAGGACTTTGGGCTCCTCCAATCTTATGGTTGGTGGATACCCCAAAGTTAAGATGTCCAGTTATGATACAGTTAACCAATGGGTGTATTATATGCGTTGTTTATGGCGCAACACCTTTAAATTACAATGGGGTAGTAGAAATTATAATCTGCAGCAGACGTTCCTATGACATGGAATGAACATAGCCTCACTTTGTATTGTATAAGCTTTCTGCTCTTTGTATTAACAGTTATATTATGTTAATGGAATTCTTTGTCATCATAGTGAGCCACGTACCATAGAATCATAAATAGTCCATACTCTATTACCCCATTCAACATGTCCCAAAATAAACACAGACCCCCTGACAGGATCATTACAACCAATACATACAGTATACTAGACCTGATCCCCCATGTATTCAGATTCCAAATCATAGCCCCATAGATCCATATCAGATTCCAATTTATGAAGACTCCATATCAGACCTCCATTTTTGAACAATACAGACTATACCCTACCAGAGCCCAGTTAAGGCCCCAAATATATAAGGAGATCCCAAATCTATACAGATCTTAGTCCAGACCACTCATCTATACAGATCCCAGATCGGTCCTTGATAAATAACCCAGCTCAGACCATCAACTATATAAATCCCAAACCAGGCTCCTCTATCTATATAAATTTGAAAACAGCCCCTATCTATAGACATCCTAGATCAGAGCCATGATTTATGAAGACTCAAAAAGAGACCCCCATCTATATAGACCTCACATCAAGAACTCACTTTTTTTGCCTATGACCCTGAATCTTTATTTTTATTATAGGAGCAGATTTAATAAGATAAATGTATCAGAATTCCCACTCAAGAAGATAGAATTAGTGACAAACCTAATACAGTAATATGCCCCTCCCGCCCCCCAATTTTGCTGCCTGAGGCACAGGCCAAAATTTACACTCATTTGGATAGCAGTTGGACACTGGTCATTCAGTAGAACGCTATCAAGCCCATCTCCCCAAACACATGCCTGATCATGATTACATCAGGGGACATACAGGTGCCCTATTCACAATAGATAGTCATCTGGTCATCTGGAATTAATTAGCTAAGATACAGACAGCAGTAAATTATAATACATAGAGCAGCAGAACTTTCAAAAATGCTTAAAATTTACTTACGCTGGGCAGTAGTGACAAACGTAGAAGAAGGCTAATTTTTGATTGGGACAATAGGAAAGTGCACAACCCAGTTTAAAGGATTTATACCAGACAAGCTGCAAGTAAATAAATTAAAAAGTAGCATGGTATCAAAAGATTGCAAAAAGAAATATATATATACAATACACAATGTATCTTTAGGGACAACAAGAGAAATTAAAGGTGATGTGGTGGCCTATAAAAATTCTAGTGCAATATAAGGTATTAGGAAAAGTGGAGCTTCCCATTAGCCGGGAGACTGTGAACTCCTGAAATACAACAACGATTCATGGGGGGAAAAGGTATGGACCTTAAAAATACTACAATCAAAAAAGGGTATTTTATACAGTATGCAGTAGACATTTTATGGAAGCTTATATTTTTTTCAGACTTTAGGGATGAGCAAATCAATTCAATGAGAATTACATTTGAGTTAATTGTTTAAGAATTTGTTGGATCCGGGAAATGCAAACAATGTGCAATTAACTTCCCAAGAATTCCCTAAAATGTTCATTTTACACATTGCAGAAGATTGTATCATCCAGAGAAGGCTCACATGAGCTCAGACACAGTCAGGTGAACTTTCCCAGAATGCCATGCGGCTATCACATCACATCCTATAACACAACCGATCAGGAGTGACTGTCATAGCCAGTATAAAAGCGGTGAATGGGAATGCAGCAGAAATTTTATGATGAGTCTGGATAGTTAGAGGATGCCACAACTCATATATTAGTCACAGAGTTAGAGATAGAAACTGTACAGATAGTGTGTGATGGCAAAGCAAGGAAAAAGATTAGTGTGTGAGGAAAAGAGAATAATACAGATGTAAGTCACAGAGACATAAGAAAGGTACAGTGTTACAGGTAGTGATGAGCAAACGTGGTCAGAAAAGGTGCTATCCAAGCATGCTTGTGTGCTAACCGAGTGTCTTTGGCGTGCTCGAAAAATATGATTGAGTCCCCGCGGCTGTTGTTAGACAGACGGAACACATGCAGGGTTGCCTTTTTGTTACGCAATCCCTTCATGTGTTGTGGCTGTCGAACAGCCGCGGGGACTCTCGGTTAGCAACAAGTAGGCTCAGAAAACACCTTATCAGAGCACAATCACTCAATACTAGTTTCTAGTCACCATCTCTTTATGCCTAGTCATTTATGGTGAGGTCACGTTGACATTACTAAAGTTGTGTTTTGCATTTTATAGACTTTTGCCCTCCAAATCTGCTCCTGGATGCCACGACTGAGTCTGATGATACAGCTTTCTGTGAGGTCTCTGCTCCCAAACACACGGCTGCCTACCTGGGTGTAATGACCAATGACAGCACCTTCTTCTGTTGCTCCCTTTCCATGATCAAAGAATTTATTTTCACCCCACCAGGCTTCGATGACTTTTGCCCAGCTGTTTAGCCTGCTAGACATGTATAAGTTTTCTCCACATCCAAAAGCTGAAAGCAAAATCATAATTTTGTAATAACTTTGCTTAAAGTTATACATTAACGGTAAAGTATGCACAAACTATAGGTGAGCTTTTTTTTATTGAATGCATTTTGGGCTAAAATAACGTTAGTCATTGGGTTTCGCTAAAAATTTTGTACAATTTTTCACATTGCTGGATTCAGAATGAGCTAACGTCGAATTGTATTCCTTCTTGGGAATTTGTATTTTTTTATCCTTATATTTCTAAGCTTTTCTTAGCTGATTAATGACTATATCAAACCACAGGTCAACTTTGATGTGGTCTGTGGTTGTAAAGCAGCAAAAGAGCAGCTCAGAAAAAAGAGATAAAAAATTTGCAAATTCCCCTTCGGAATGAATTTGGTGACGGATTCTTAATTATGCCACTCTGCATCCAGAAATCTGCAGGGAAATAAAGAACTTATAATAGACAAACTATGAAAAACTTTTCATGAAACTCATTTGCAACAGTTTTTTTTCATTCAAAAATACATGTATTTAAGCTAAAAAAAGCCCCCTCTAATGTTTTTGCACATTTATATAACTGTCATCTATATATTGTGCCACCATGATATTTGGGCATAACGTGGCTCAATTATATTGACTTTATTTCTCCTATTTATGGCACTGTTATTTGGGTTCTCTGTTCTCTATAATTTGGATAGTACAATAACTTAAAGCATCTACGGCACCAAACCAATTATAATAAAGAGAAATATCGCCCACTTGCAAACTATTACGGTTAGAAAAGGTTTTAGTGGTGCTCGGACGTATTAGCAGACAACTTTCAAAGAAATTGAAAAAAAAAATTAAAAATTATTGTTTGGACTGTGGTACAGTAGAAGGGTGTTTTACTGGATGGGAGATACATTTCTCCCTGCAGATTAATGTTTGGCCAGGATTTTCCCTAAAGACAGGACCTGCCATGATGTCATTGTCACGTGATCAGCCCATGTGATGTCTACCTCACTTGTGGGAGGGGTTCTGGGCTATGTAATGGAGGTTGGTGTTTAGCACATGGAGAGCATGTGTCTGGAAGTTACAGGAACTTGGCTGGACTTAACCTGAACTTGTATACAGGTTTCTCGTGCTGCAGGACTATAGCAGCAAGACTCTCAACCACCCTGGGATTGGCACCTGACAGATGCCGTGGACCTGGCAACCGCTTAATTAAGCCCGTCCCGTGCAAGGGGTGAGTCTGGGACCAGTGGTTCATCAAGCAGGAGTATATTTATGTTTTCCTTACTTTCGGTTAACCTGCTTTTTGCAACGTGACATTAAACCACTGAAATTGGACTGTAAGCCTGTGTGTTGCCTCGTTACTGCAGCCCTGCCATTACCTAATGGAGCGAATCCCTACAGAACCCACAGAAGCGTTCTGTTGAGCGTGATCCGGCCATCATCCGCTTTCTCTTCCCCGCATCCCCTGCCCGCCTCTTGACTGTCCCGCATCAAGGAATAAAGGACTGATTTTTTAAGGAATGGTGAGTGCCAGTATTTTTTCAATTTCTTTGATAATTTGGACAGTATTTGGTACTGTTTGGTGCAATATATGACACATTGTTTTTTAATTGTTTGGCATTTCTAAATTTTTGCACAGCGCGGCGTGATTACTTGGTTGCAATGTACAAGTGGCAATTTAGTTTGGAGATTGCATGACATTGTGATTTGCAGACTATTCTGAGACCACCATTCTGATCTACGTAGAACATTGGTTATGCATGCTATACGGCACTCTTTTGTGGACATTGTTGCTGTTATCTATACTGTTATATGTGATCCGTGTTGCACAAAAGTTTGGAAATTATGTGGCACCGATATTTGGGTATTATATGACACGTTTGTGTTATTTTCCTAAAGCCATACAAAAAGTTGATCTTACACTTTTCCCAAGGCATTAATCAAGTTGAATTCTGGGGGAAAATATTTCACTTTTTGAAAACTAGACTTATAGAAACTCCTATATTATCACTGGCACATAAAATATACGGAGAAAAGTATTTTCATTATTTTTGTAGAAAGTTTGCCGTCGACATATATTTTTTAACAATTTATTTCTAAAATAATGTTGATTTCTAAGCAGAAGCCGCCTGAAGAATGGTCAGGTCACTTCATTCAGCTGCCTCAAGCAGTTAAAAGACATTAAAAAAATAGAACATATGCACAGCAAGTCATTTTGACATTGCTGTGCATGTTTATTATTTTTTCATTTTTTTATCACTTTTTCATGCAGGTTCTTGGCATAAAAGATACTGTCAGTCTCTGATAGCGACATTTAACTTGCACTTACCAGAAGTGTGTCGCTAATCTCGCCCATCGGTGACCCCGTCACATGACCGCGGGTCACCGATGGGTCGGAATGACAACCAGAGGTCTGCAGCAGACCTGTATGTTTGTCATTGCCAGATTGCTTTGAGCAGCGCACTGTGGTCGGCGCTTATAGCAAGTGAGCATTTCTGCTACATACAAGCAATCTGATCATTGCCTGTATGTAGCAGAGGCGATCTAAGCGATCAAAGTCATGCAGCTTCTAGTCTCTCATGGACACTATTGAAGCATGGAAAAAGTAAAAAAAAATGTTTTTAAAAATATAAAAAAAATAAAAGTTCAAATCACTCCCCATTCCCCATTCAAATAAAACAATAATAAATCAAATATACACATATTTGGTATCGCCGCGTTCCGAATCACCCAATCACTAAACGGCATAATAAGAAAAAAATTAAAAACACCAGATTTTCGTTTTTTCCGGTCGCTGCTACATTGCAAAAAAATGCAATAATGGGCGATCAAAAGATCTTATCTACACCAAAATGATATTAATAAAAACGTCAGCTCGATGCCCAAAAAATAAGCCCTCACCCAACACCAAATCACGAAAAGTGGAGACGAGACGCTACGGGTCTCGGAATATGGCACCATTTTTTATTTTTTAACAAATTTTGTATTTTTCTTTCACCACTTAAATAAAAAAGAACCTAGACATGTTTGGTGTCTATGAACTGGTAATGACCTGGAGAATCATAATGGCAGGTCAGTTTTAGCATTTAGCCATCATGGTAAAAAAAAAACAACAAATGTGGAATTGCACTTTTTTTTTTGCAATTTCCCCGTATTTGGAATTTTTTTTCCATTTCTCAGTACATGAAATGTTAAAGACAATGGTGTCGTTCAAAAGTAGAACTTGTCCTGCAAAAAAAAGAAGCCCTCTATGGCCATATTGAGCAAAAATTAAAAAAGTTATGGCCCTGGGAAGAAGGGGAGCAAAAAACAGGAAATTCGAAAACTGGTCGTTAAGGGGTTAATCTTTGAAATTAGGATTTTCATTTAGTCCCATTGGCACAGATGTATACAATCCAGCTTCTAGTTATGCTGTCTTCCTTTATTAACAGGTGACAGAATGGCCTGTGGTGCAGAGGTCACTGATGCCAGCGCAGTCCTGTAATAGGAGTCACCGGGGTAACAAGTCCACTCATGATATTTCTGCCCTCTTGGATCTTCCCCCATCACCTGTGAGTGATATTATTGAGAAGTGGAAGGAACTGCAGCAACTCAGCCATGAAATAGAGACCCTGTAGTTTTACAGAGTGCGGGAACGAGTGCTGACAAGCAGAGGGCAGAAAAGTCACCAACGCTCTTCTGACTCCATAACTGCCGAGCCCGGACCTCCCCTGGTATTAACATCAGTACAAACACTGCGCCCCCACTGTGAGCTTCATGGCCGAGTAGCTGAATATAGCCGTACATCACCAAGCACGTTGCTGAGCATTGGGTGAAGTGGTCCAAAGCCGCCACCACTGGACTCTGGAGGAGATGTTTTCTGTGCAGTGATGGATCACACATCTCTATGTGCATGTGATGGAGGAGTCTGAGTTTGGTTAATGCCAGAAAGCCCAGAGTGGAAGATGCTACAGCTACAAAGGTAAAGAAACTCCATATTTTTGCCTATGGATGTAGAATGGGGTGACACCTAGGCTGTAGTAGGTGTAATATATAGTGTCACAATAGTTAACTCCATATAATGTACACTATGCTGCTGCCAGATTTTTGTGCATCTCTCTTACAACCATTTAGTCCATTTATACATAATGGTTAAATTCAAGACCCTGATTATAGGTATACATACTGGTAATCTCTCTTTGGTTTGATTTGCTGTGGCAATTTAGGCAATCGTTTGCCCACAAGGCTGCATTAGCCGCTGCTTCATCATCCCATTCCTAAAATAAAATAACACAAATATAATCGGTTAAAACAGCAAAAAATAAATATACTTTATGGTGTCTCACATTAGGACGATGCTTTGATGACAAAGTCTGGCACTTGCACAGTGCTCATATTAGAATGGAAATACCTTGCACAATTTGCCATACAAACCTGAAAGATATCTTCAGTATGAGTGACCAGGAAACAAAAAAATGCTAAATTTAAAACTCATAATTAGGCAGGTGTCCCACTTGCAGCTGCAGTGCGAGAAACTCGCCTCAATACCCAGCACTGCCGCTGGCGGTTTGGACCGGAGCATTCAGCTACATACAAATACATGCAGCCACACACTCCGGTCTCGAGTGCCGGTGGCAGTTCTGGGTATTGAGGAGAGAGACTCGGGCGAGTTTCTCGCATTACCGTTGCAAGTGGGACACCGGCCTAAGGCCATGTGCACATATTGAGTATTTGCTGAGTTTTTTTACCCCAGTATTTGTAAGCTAAAACCAGCAGCATGCTGCAATTTTTTCTTTTCATGCCAAGTCGACATGAGAAAAAAATAACAGATCTGCACTGCCCCATAGTATAACAGCGGTCCGAGTGTTATCTGATAACACATCGGTGAGCACTTGGCCGTGTTATACTCTGGTGTGAGCGAGCCCTTAGAGGCAAATGTTACTTTTTGTTATAGGCGGTGTCCTCTATGTGTGAAGAGAGCTCAGTTCCTGACCCCACTCCAAACATGGTCAACCCCACATTGTCCATATACGTGATATTGTGTTAAGGAGTTAAAAACTAAAAGTAACGCAAAATGTGCCAAATTTCAGCGCAAAACAAATGATGAATTCCCCCCCAAAGTGTCCAGACAATTCATACATTGTCAACCTAAATATACAAATTTATATACATTCAGACCTTAGTCTATCATTTTACCTGTTACATTTTCTATATCTAAATCCCACAAAATCACCCCCCCAAAAAAAACCATAAAAGCAAAAACCCAATCCTCTGCTAGTGGCATTAAGTTATATAAAGTATGACTGTATTACTAGAAGGAACCTAACATCTTATATATGCTGCCCAAACCACAGGCGGCATGTATCATCAGGCACTAGCTGTAGTACTTCAGCCATATATCTTTGATTCCTCAATGCTGGGGCATTTCCAAGAAAAATGTGGCACCCCCGAGGGTGTGTGCACACGCTGTGGATTCTGCTGCGGTCTACAGTACCATTATTCCGTATGGGAATATAAAACCGCAGTGCAGACGGTGCCGATTTTTCCGCGCGGTTTTTCTGCAGTTTTGAAACCGCAGAAAGAATTGACATTCCGCAGCGGTTTGCCATCTCCTCCATTGTGGAGATGAAAAACTGCAGGGAAAAAACAAAAAGCAATCCGCAGGTAAAACCGCAGGTCTTTGGACCTGCAGATTTACCTGCGGATTTTACAAAATTCGCGTGGCTAAATCCGCACCCCATTCCGCAGCGTGTGCACGTAGCCTGAGGGTTCAGTCGCCACAGAGGTACTGCACCTCCTCCTGAGTTGTAGTATCCCACTCCACAGGTAAGATGGTAACACCTGACCAGACTCCAGCACCTACATCCAGCACAGACACCTTAGAACAGCAGAGCACCCTTTATGGCAGATGCTTTGGTTCATGTAGGGTGCTGGGTGGTAGGTGGAACTTAGAAACACTACAGGGCAAAGCTGACAGAAAGTTCCGTGAGTTCCCCTACGGGGGAAGGAGGGAAAGGACGTGAATTCAGCAGCCTCCTGTAAGCTGGAGCTGCTTGCAAGGAAAGAGAAAGAAGGAAGGATCAGTTGTTCAGAAGGAAGATAGATAAGAATGGAATGTGAGGAGGAAAGAGACTGGGGATTAGGGCTAGTGCAGAGCCCTTTCCTAAGTTTAATGCGCCAAGGCCGGGCGCCGGTATCCGAGGCTGTGTGTGATACTAATGATCCTACAGCAGAAACCGGAGGAATAGAAATTGTGACCACTTTATTCCCACCAAAGACTCGAAGACATAGCAGCAATGGGTGTGAGCCGGGACATGATTGATAGAGTCCAGGAAGCAGGCTACAGTTGCCTGTCATATGAGTGCAGTTATAAGTAACATAAAGAAGGAGGAACTTGAGTGTAATTCAGAACTACAAGTACTTCAGATTAGCGCTAGAAAGGAGACGTTCAGAAAAGGCACACGAAAGGGAGTGCTGGAAGGGTGTACTCCATCTGCCTCGGAGTTGGCTGAGCCCCTGACCTGGAGGACACGGCACAGAAGTGGGCACCTGTGTATGACAGAAACGTGAGTAAAAGAATTGGAACTGTACTCAGCTGTGTCATTGCCTTCTTCCTGCACAACCTACTCAGCACTGCTACATCTCTGTGCCTAACAGTACATCATCTACCTCAACACCTACTGCCCTGGGAGTACAGCTCTGCCTGTGGAGAGCTATTCCATCTTTGCTGCCTCACACCATCTGTCCCAGAGGATCTGCACCGCAGCGTCGGCTTAACACCTTCATTGCCGAGTACCACAGGTGGCGTCACAAATTATCTACCCATGAACTTTATTCAGCTTCATTTCAGGGCAAAGGACCGGGTCACCGCCACAGTGACACATCCTTTTTAGACACCAGACCAGTACCGAGTGATCCCCCTCCTGCCTTGCGGGTGATCCAAAAACATGACTGAAAAGATGGGTCTCCGGCGCTTTCTCCCCTCCCACTGCCTGTGACTGACAAGTCTCCTTATTATGCATGTAGGGAGAGACCTGTCACTCCAGGAAAACAGGAAGGTAGAAGCTGTTGGTGACCACTTGTACGACTAGTCTGGAAAGCAACTCAGTCGCTGCCATGTTTTGAGTCAAACATACAGTACATGGCTGAAAGCATCCTGTGAATTATTGAGACTGCTCATGGATTTAGCAACATATATCAGCCATCAAGTTCCCTTTATGCAAAATAAGGCCTCGTTATTGTGTATGAGCGCTATCCGTGATTTTCAGGGATAGCACTCGTAGCCGTAATACTCTATGTCCGTGATTTTTCATTGACCAAGAGGTTTTCAGAAAATCACGGAGACATGTCCGATTTTGAGTCGAGAGTTGGATCAATATCTGCAAGGCAAGTCAATGGGGTCCATGAAGAAGTTGCACAGCACTCAAATAACATCTGAGTGCGTTCCGATTTTCACAGACTGTCAGAATTGAGAAGGTGAAGATTTTGTAATTTTCTATATCTCCAGGTGATGAGAAAAATCAGATGACACTTGTACCACACTCAGATTAAACTCTGATCAAACTTTGATCCGAGTCTAATCAGAAAAATAGATCTGATTTTCTCGTGCTCAAAAAAAAACCCGGACATCTGAATTATGCCTGCATTACATTAAAACCACATTTATAACGGTTTTTTTAAACTTTGCTTCTTTTGCACAATATAACCCCAGTTCATTATTGTCTTTACGGCTGTTTTTTATCTAGTGTTGTGTGTTTTGCACCTTTTTTGAATTCTGTTTTATATGCGCTCCCCTGTTTTTTTTTTTTTTTTTATTCTGCTTTTTGGGCGGAATTTACAGATTCCAGATCAGATTACCTGATTCATCAATTGCAGCTCTTAAGAAAAGCAAAATTTGGTGTTTTTCATTCTACCTCCCCACCTCCTCCCCCTGCCATGGTGTATTTTTGACTATGCCAAACTTGTGATGCAATTTTTGCAAGTTTTTGCACCAAAAGGCATAAAAATAGCTAAACACAGGAAAAAAAGCCATTGCGTGACTTTGTGCCAAATTCATGAATTATGTGCTAATTTTGATTAATTTAGTGCCAAAAATGGCAAACTAGCAGTTCAGGAAAAAAATGAAAATGAAAAAAGAACCTCAAATAATGAATGAGCAGACCATAAAACCATAGCTTACAAAAATTTACATTTTGAATCGTAATATTCTGACAGTTATAACTTTTAAGGTTTTTCCTAGCAAAGCCATGTGAGAGCTTAATTTTTGTGGGACAAGAGGATATTTTCAGTTGTATAATTTTTATTTACCTACAGGTTTTGGATTGCATTTTATTTCACTGTTTTTCTGGAAATATAATAGCATTTTGCTGAGCTTTTTACTTTTATGTTTAACACTGTTCACTGCAGGGGATAAATAATGGGACCATATTATAGATTAGGTCGTTACGGGCATAGTGATATCAAATTTGTGTCCTTTTTTTAGTATATATTTAAAAAAATAAAAAAAAAACATTTTAATTGACACATCATTGTTTCATAATTTTTTAATTGTTTATTGTGTGTTTTTTTTCTATTATTGCACATTTAATTTTTACTTTTTTTATTTAGTCTAACTTTGGAGCTTGAATATTTTATACCCTGATCACTTCTCTAAAACTATGCAATATTATGCATTGCAAAGTGTTAGACTTGTCAGTTTGACATTGCCAAAACACTTGTTACTTAGTGAACAAACCATCATAGCTGGTAGCAGGTATGGACTGGGGCTGAAATTCAGTCCTGGCATTTAAAATCACACAGGCCCATGTTGTCCCCGTCCCCATGAACCAGATGGGATATATTACTACAAGACCAATATTTCTAATGATACCCGTGGCCTGCTGTGGTCAGTGACGGATTCAGCGACTTTGTGCTCCGTCACAACTCTTAACAGTATGGGTGTCTTGAGAACACCGATTCTGTTAACAACGTAGCAGACAAGGTAGCCCATGACCAGACAGGCCCTCCTGGCATTTGCCAGGATGGCCAGTCCGGCCCTGGCTGGTAGGCCCGGAGGGCTTTCCTTGACATGTGGGTGCCATGAGATCCATTGGTCATGACTACTGCATTGCGGAGATGCCCAATGGAGTGAGAGAGGAATACTCCTCTCACAATCTTTTACATGATGCAAGTGATAATGATCATGACATTTAAAGGGTTAAACATCAAAGGGGCGATGCTTGCGCCGGCTCTGTCTATCACAGCAAGAGCTTGGCTATCAGTTGAGCGAAGCACGTGCAGGGATAATTTAAGCACAGCTCCTGTTCCTGTAAAATCACCATGAACATGAATGTATGCCAAGTTTGCGTAAGAACCTTATTGATCATGATGTCCATTACATTTACGAGGACTGCCCAAAATATTCATAATACTGTATTTACTGGTCAATTCAAAATGGAAAATTTTAGCAACTTTGGAGGATAAACCAATTACAAAATGATTGGGATGACGTAAAGTTTTACCATTTTCAGCATGTTGCTTGGGGCAGGCCTCACTTGTGCTCTTAGTTCGTTGTGTCTGTCCACAATGTATTGTTTGATGCTTTCCTGTTCACATGAATATTTTTGATAGCCATCATCCTGCAGGAGAAATCAAATAGGATCGCTAATAAACTGGAGATAAGAGGTAAGAGAGTAACATAGTAACATAGTTAGCAAGGCCGAAAAAAGACATTTGTCCAACCAGCTCAGCTTATATTCCGTTAAAATAAATCTACGTCCTTCTAAAGAACTTAATAACTATTACATACAATATTGTTATTCTCCAGGAAGACATCCAGGTGTCTCTTAAACCCCTCAACTGAGTTAGCCATCACCGCCTCCTCAGGCAAGGAATTACAGATTCTCACTGCCCTAACAGTAAAGAATCCTCTTCTATGCTGGTGGAAAAACCTTCTTTCCTCCAGACACAGAGAATGCCCCCTTGTGACCATCACCTTCCTTGGAATAAACATATCCTCAGAGAGATATTTGTATTGTGCCCTTATATACTTATACATGGTTATTAGATCGCCCCACAGTCGTCTTTTTTTTTCTAGACTAAATAATCCTAATTTTGCTAATCTCTCTGGGTATTGTAGTTCCTCCATCCCCTTTATTAATTTTGTTGCCCTCCTTTGTACTTGCCCTAGTTCCATTATATCCTTCCTGAGCACCGGTGCCCAAAACTGTACACAGTACTCCATGTGCGGTCTAACCAGAGATGTGTACAGAGGCAGTATAATGCTCTCATCATGTGTATCCAGACCTCGTTTAATGCATCCCATGAGAGAATTGAGAGCAGTATTCAAAAATCAACTTCATCTACACATCAAGTTTAATTTTGACACACTATGGTAAAGGATGGGTTCCTTTCTGGTTTTCTCACAAAAGTGTGACCGCTAGAGATCAATGACAGCTACAGTATAGCTTTATGGCTTTAAAATGTCTAAGTATATAACTTCTTATAGGTATACTGTATATAAGGATAAGCAAGATGAGTGTAATTTAATATATATTCCTACAAATCTAGAAAACAATTCAAATTTTAATCCTAAAGTCTACAAATTCTAATGCCATAAAACAACATATTAGGAGACATGACAGACTTACAGTGGGGAAAAAAAGTAGTTAGCCACCAATTGTGCAAGCTCTCCCACTTAAAAAGATGAGAGAGTCCTGTCATTGACATCATAGGTAGACCACAACTATGAGAGTCAAAATGAGAAAACAAATCCAGAAAATCACCTTGTCTGATTTGGCAAGATTTGTTTTTGCAAATTATGGATTAAGTATTTGGTCACCTAAAAACATGCAAGATTTATGGTTCTCACAGACCTATAACTTCTTCTTTGAGAGGCTCCTCTGTCCTCCACTCATTACCTGTAGTAATTTCATCTGTTTGAGCATGTTATCAGTATAAAAGACACCTGTTCTCAACCTCAGTCGCACTCCAAACTCCACTATGGTAAAGACCAAAGCACTGTTGAAGGACAGCAGAAGCAAAATTGTAGCCCTGTCCCAGGCTTGGAAGACTGAATCTGCAATAGGCAAGCAGCTTGGTGCGATGAAATCAACTGTGGGAGCAATAATAAGAAAATGGAAGACATACAAGACCACTGATAATCTCCCTCGATCTGGGGCTCCACGCAAGATCTCACCCCGTGGTTTCAAAATGATCACAAGGACAATGAGAAAAAATCCAAGAACCTAGTAAATGACCTAGTGAATTACCTGCATAGAGCTGGGACCACCGTAACAAAGCCTACCATCAGTAACACACTACACCGCCAGGGACTCAGATCGTGCAGTACCAAACATGCTTAAGCCAGCACAAGTCCGGGCCCATCTGAAGTTTGCTAGAGAGCATTTTGATTATCAAGAAGAGTATTGGGAGAATGTCATATGGTCTGATGAAAACAAAGTAGAACTGTTTGGAAGAAGCAAAACTCGTCGTGTTTGGAGGAGACAGAATGCTGAGTTGCATCCAAAGAGCACCATACCTACTGTGAAGCATGGGGGTGGCAACATCATGCTTTGGGGCTCCTTCTCTGCAAAGGGATAAGGACGACTGATCCATGTACATGAAAGAATGAATGGGGCCATGTATCGTGAGATTTTGAGTGCAAACCTCCTTCCATCAGCAAAGGCATTGAAGATGAAACATGGAAATGAAAATGGTTTAGGAGGTAAAAGTGTCCAGGAGGGATGGGAAATCTTGAAAAATGAAATTCTCAAAGCACAATTGTTATCAATTCTGAAAAGAGGGAAGAATAGGAAGCATTTAAGGAAGCCAGGATGGATGAACACAGAACTTAAGCACATGCTAAAAAGGAAGAAAAAAATGTTTATAAAATGGAAAGAGGGAGGCATATCTAAAGAAGAATATAATGCTGTCTGCAGAACCTGCAGGGCACAAATCAGATTATTTAAAGCTGACAATGAATTGAGGCTTGCAAGAGATGTCAAAAGCAATAATAAAGGATTTTGGGGATATGTCAAAAGTAAAAGAAAAGTCAAAGATGCTATAGGATTTTTACAGGATGAAAATGATGAAATGGTAAGACAGGATGTTGAGAAGGCTGAACTTTTAAATTCCTATTTTCCTCTTCGCCACGACAGCACCCACTGAGAGAGGGGATCCACCCCCGGAACAGGAAACCTACAGAGAGATAAATGGGGCGGTCCCCCTCGCTCCCTCAGTTTGGTTTCCTGTTCCTGGGAAGGAACCCGCAGAAGAGGATGCCTGGTCTGGTAGCCGCCTGCGTGCAGAATATGAGCAGCAGGGGCCCCAGGACCGGAGGCAGCGTCGGGCGGAGAGGTGTATTCCCCCCCCAGAGCTGGTGTAATGCAGGTGAGGCTGGAGGCGAAAGTGGTGCCAAAGCTCACTGGGGGCATGGCTATACTCAACCCCCCCCCCCCGAGGGGGTAGACGCATTACAAACGCCATCGGGCATACTGAGGCCACGCGCCCCCCCCCCCAGAGTGGCAGAAGGGCTTGTGCGGTGTGTGCTGAGCGGCGCTGCTGGGAGTCATACCTGCGGTAGGAGAAGGCATGGAGGGGGGCGCAGACGCGCGGTGTCACCGACCGCATTTTCATTTGCGGTGACCCAGCGCTTCAGGAGAGGCAACCCGGAAGTGAAGGAGGACTTCCGGGATCAGGCCGAAGGCAGAGACCGCGGGACAACGCCCGCGCATGCGCAGTAGGAAAAAAAAAAAAAATGGAGGACGAAAAAAAAAAAAAGAGAAAGAAGAGAAGGAGGAGCAGCTATAGCAAAGGCTTTAAAAGGAAGACACAGACACAGCGCTAGTGCGCAGTCATGTCGTCCTTAGATGACCCAGCTTCGCTCCCATTAGGTCAGCTAGTGGTATCCCCACTTGGCAGTAGACAGAGCAGTGCTACGAGGAGAACCAATAGCACCAGAAGAAGTGGCAGCTCTAGGAAGGAATCCAGTGGGCCTTCCAGGCAAGATGAGCCGTTAGAGAAGAAACGTAAGGAAAAGAAGTCGTCCCATGCCTCGCCTCAGCCTGGGTCCCGGACACCGCAGCCGGTAGTTGCTGACGAAATTCACGGGTGAGTGTTTTTTGGTCAGGTTAGATAATTGATAGCCTTCTCTTTCTGGTCCATACCCCCTTTAGGCTAAAAGAACAGAGAAGGCGAAACATAGAGAGTGTGCCTTATGTTCGCAGCCCCTCCCGGATGGCCACCCAAAGAGATTATGCCAATCATGTGTTGAGGAGGCCTTGCAGGAGGAATCCTCACGAAAGAAGGAGGATATCCGGGCAATGATAAGAGAGGAACTACGGGCCTTAGGCGGTTCCAGTAGTCTAGGGGGTCACTCCTCCGTGAGAGAAATACGTTCATCTAAAGGAGGAGTCTCGCTGGCGTCAAGGTCGCCGTCAGATACCGGAGAACTAGATTCCGATAAGTCCCAGGAATACCTTTCCTCAGAGGACGAGGATCAGACGTGCTTCCCCACGGACAGTGTCAGTAATCTTGTGAAGTCTGTCCGAAATACCATGGGGTTGCCGGAGAGTAAGGACCCCAAGACCCCTCAGGACATAATGTTTGCGGGTATTTCCCGTAAAAAGGTCCGAGCATTCCCAGTGGTCCCAGCTGTAAAAGACCTAGTTAAGAGGGAATGGGAGAAACAACGTCAGAGGACCTTCCTCCCCTTAACGTCAAAGCGTAAGTATCCCTTTGACGATGAGGAGTTAACGGCCTGGTCGAGAGCCCCCAAGGTGGATGCGGCAGTGGCCTCTACCTCCCGTAGATCCTCCTTGCCGGTGGAGGATTCGGGAACTTTGGCTGATTCTTCGGATCGTAAGACCGATACATTCCTCAAAAGATCTTGGGAAGCTTGTACGGCAGCCTTTAAGCCCGCAATAGCAGCCACGTGTACGGCAAGATCTATGTTGGTGTGACTGAACGACTTGGAGGACAATATTAAGAATGGAGTAGCTAGGAGTAGGCTTCTTTCCTCTATGCCCCTCATTAAGGGAGCAGCGGCCTTCCTCTCCGACTCCTCCGCGGACTCTCTCCGGTTGTCGGCTAGAGCGGCAGGACTGACCAATGCAGGCAGGCGGGCCTTATGGTTGAAGGGGTGGAAAGGAGACACACAAACAAAAACTAGATTGTGTGCTATGCCCTGCCAGGGTAAGTACCTGTTTGGTACGGAACTGGATGAGATTTTGACAAAAGCGGGGGAGAGGAAGAAGGGGTTCCCTAACCCGTATGTTCCGTTCAACAGGAGGGCCTACAGGAAGCTGCCGTTCGGTAAAAAGAAAGACTTTAGACCCCAGGACCGCTGGGGAAATAAGGACCCCAAGCAAAGAGGCAACCTATTCGGGAAACGTCCCTTTAGAGGAGACAGATCCCGATAAAACCGTTACACCGGTAGGTGGCAGGCTATTAAGATTCAGCTGCCAATGGATGAAGGTGACATCAAACCCGTGGGCCCTAAGTATTGTATCATCAGGCCTAAAATTAGAATTCGTTCGGTATCCACCGAACTCCTTCTTATTGACTTCTATGAAGTCCCGATCACAGCAGGAAGCACTGGAGATGGAGATTGCGGTACTGCTAACTAAACAGGTCCTAGTGGAGGTCCCAGTCGACGAAACAGGGATGGGCTTTTATTCTCCTCTATTCTTAGTCCCAAAACCAGATGGCTCTTACAGGACTATAATAAATTTAAAGAAACTTAATACCTTCCTAAGACTGAGGTCGTTTAAAATGGAGTCGATTAAATCTGCAATAAAGCTTTTGTTTCCCAGGTGTTATATGGCGGTCTTGGACCTAAAGGACGCCTACTACCATCTCCCCATATATCGAGGGCACCAGAGGTTCCTGCGGGTAGCAGTCTGGTTCAGAGGTCGGATTCAGCATTTCCAGTTTGCGGCAATGCCATTCGGGCTATCCATGGCTCCTCGGGTATTTACCAAATTAATGCTGGAAGTAATGTCGTATGTAAGGCTGAATGACACCCTAGTTGTCCCTTACTTAGACGACCTACTCATAGTGGGGAATTCTGTTTCACAGTGTGAAGCAAGAATAGCTAGGATTATCTCATCCCTACAAACACTGGGTTGGCTAATTAACTGGGAGAAGTCCAGACTAGAGCCAGTGACCTGTCAAAGGTTTTTGGGCCTGCAAGTAGACTCCGTAACTGAGGAGTGCTTTCTGCCAAACGCCAAAGTAATGGCCATAATCGACAAAGTACAGAAGGCTACAGGAGGACCCGTAATATCATTGAGACAAGGCATGTCCTTGCTGGGGTCACTGATATCGTGCATTCCAGCAGTGCAATGGGCTCAGTTCCACTCTAGAGAACTACAGTGGGCTATTCTGCAGGAGATAGATAGACTGCAGGGGTGGCTGGAAGGGAAGATGTCCCTATCGCCCGAGGTGGTTGAATCCCTAAAATGGTGGTTAATTCCTTCCAATCTATCGAAGGGAGTACAGTGGTGGGTGACTCCCTCCAAGATACTCACCACGGATGCCAGCCCCTTAGGTTGGGGAGCCCACCTAGAGGAGCACATGGTACAAGGCTTGTGGCGTGAGAATGAAATAGAGGCCTCCTCTAATGTAAAGGAGCTAACAGCGATTTTTTTTTTTTACGCGATATCTCACTTCCTCCCGCAGTTAAGAGGCACCCACGTAAAGATCCAGACAGACAATACCACCGCAGTGGCCTATATAAACCGGCAAGGAGGCACGCGGTCAATGCCACTGATGTCTATCACGGGAAAGATTCTGGATATGGCCGAGCTCCATCTTCTCTCCTTGTCAGCGCTCCATATAAGAGGAGTGGACAACTCCCGAGCAGACTATCTCAGTCGCCAGGCCCTATACCAGGGAGAGTGGGTCCTCAGCAGAGACGTCTTCGAAATGATAGCGTCAGAATGGGGCAGACCGGAGATAGACCTATTCGCAACCAGAGCCAACAGGCGCGTAAAAAGGTTTGCTTCTCTCTACAGGTCGGACAACCCAGATATTCTAGATGCCCTCCAAGCACCCTGGGCATTCCAACTAGCCTATGCCTTTCCTCCGATGGTGCTACTACCAACAGTAGTCAGGAAAATAAGACAGGAGAGGGCGAGGGTCATCTTGATAGCCCCGTTTTGGCCAAAAAGACCGTGGTTTTCATGGCTGAGAGCCATGTCGGTAACCGACCCGTGGATCCTGCCGCTGCACCAGAATCTTCTCTCGCAGGGACCCTGCTACCATCCACAGGCCAAAGCCCTGCACCTAGCGGCCTGGAATTTGAAAGGGAGCTACTGAGGCAGAAGGGTTTCTCAAAGAACCTAATCAATACCCTGCTACAAAGCAGGAAGGAGTCCACGACAAAAATATATGCTAAAGTGTGGAAGAAGTTCCTGGCCTTTCACCCAACAAAACTAGCTGGTGAAGTACCCATTACGGCCATTCTAGAGTTTCTACAAAGAGGCCGAGAGCTTAGACTCTCAGTAAGCACTCTTAAGGTCCACGTGTCAGCCCTAGGAGCCCTGTTTAACTATAACGTGGCAGCAAATAGATGGGTGACTCGGTTTATCTCGGCCTGTCAACGAACAGAACCGGTGCATGTGCCTCGACTACCAGCGTGGAACCTTACTCTAGTTTTGGATGCCTTCACTCAGGCACCGTTTGAGCCCATAAGCTCAGCATCAGTAAAGTGCCTCTCATTGAAAACGGCTATGCTGGTGGCCTTAGTATCGGCCAGGAGAGTGAGTGATCTTCACGCTTTATCAGTAGACCCACCGTTCCTGTTAACAACACGAGACAGTCTGATTTTAAAGACGGACCCGTCCTACCTGCCCAAACGGGCAACTAAATTTCATAGATCTCAAGAGATATGCCTACCTTCATTCTATGAGAACCCGTCAACACAGGACGAGGAGAGATATCACACCTTAGATGTGAAGAGAGCCGTGCTAGCCTATATAGATAGGACCAGTCCCTGGAGGCAGAGTAGGTCTCTTTTTGTCTCCTTCCAGGGCAGCAGGAAGGGGTCTGCAGTTACATCAGGCACGATATCCAGATGGATTAGAGATGCGATCACAATGGCGTATCTGACAAAAGGAGAAGACCCTCCACTGGGGATTAAGGCGCACTCTACTAGAGCCATATCATCCTCCTGGGCCGAGAGGGCGAACGTCCCAATTGAACAAATATGTAAGGCTGCAACCTGGTCTTCTCCATCTACCTTTTATAGTCACTATAGACTAGATTTGTCCTCTACCGAGGATCTAGCTTTGGGTAGATCAGTCCTTAACACGGTGTGCCCGCCCAAGTGATTATCTCTGGAAATCTCTCAGTTGGTGCTGTCGTGGCGAAGAGGAAAAACCGGATTACTTACCGGTAATACTCTTTTGTAGAGTCCACGACAGCACCCGCTCACTTCCCTCCCGTAAGAATTTATTCACACATGGGTCTCCTTGGTGGTGGAGATTATGATTTAAGTTAGATATGTGATTAAACTTAGTAAGCTTAAAACTGCATAGGGGTAAGATAGATGAATCGCCCAAGCAGTTTGACTAAAACATGTATGGCGGTTCCTCCGTTGTTCTCGGTAACACAAACTGAGGGAGCGAGGGGGACCGCCCCATTTATCTCTCTGTAGGTTTCCTGTTCCGGGGGCGGATCCCCTCTCTCAGTGGGTGCTGTCGTGGACTCTACAAAAGAGTATTACCGGTAAGTAATCCGGTTTTTGCATCTGTTTTCTCTCAGAAAGGAAACGTGACATCAACTGTTATTCACTGTCCTATTAAGGGAATAGAAGAATCCAGGATATCTATAAACAGAAAGATAGTGAGGAAACACTTAGCTAACCTAAATGAATTCAAGTCTCCAGGTCCAGATGAATTACACCCCAGAGTACTGAAGGTAATAGCAAAAGAAATTTTTGAACCCCTCTCCATAATCTTTGAAAATCATGGGAGAACAGAAGTCCCAGAAGACTGGAGAAGAGCAAATGTTCCTATCTTCAAAAAGGGGAAGAAGGTGGACCCAGGCAACTATAGGCCTGTGAGTCTGACTTCTATACCAGGAAAGATCTTTGAACAAATTATTAAACAACATGTATGTCAGTACCTGGATAAGAATGAAGTGATTAAACAGAGTCAGCATGGGTTTGCAACTAATAAGTCATGTCAGACTAACTTAATTTCCTTCTATGACAGAATCACTGATTGGGTGGACCTGGGAAATGCTGTAGATATAGTATATCTTGACTTCAGCAAAGCATTTGACAAAGTATCTCACACAATCTTTATTGAAAAAATGGCTAAGTATGGAATGGACAAGCCAACTGTTAGGTGGATTCATAACTGGCTTAGTGATCGAACCCAAAGAGTGGTCGTAAATGGCTGCACATCCAGTTGGAAGAATGTCTCAAGTGGGGTACCACAGGGCTCTGAGGCACTGTATTGTTCAACATATTTATCAATGATTTAGATGAAGGAATTGAGGGTAAACTGATTAAATTTGCTGATGACACAAAGCTAGGAGGGATACTAGAGAAGAGAGAGAGGATTCAAAAGGATATAAATAAACTGGAGAAGTGGGCAGCAACTAACAGAATGGTTTTTAACAGGGAAAAATGCAAAGTACTACATCTGGGCAATAAAAATGAAAAAGCATAGCAGAATGGGAGGAATAGGGCTAAGCAACAGCACATGTGAAAAAGACTTGGGTATACTAATAGATCACAGACTGAATATGAGTCAACAGTGTGATGCAGCAGCAAAAAAGGCAAATGCAATTCTGGGATGTATTTACAGAAGCATACAATCTACATCACGTGAAGTCATTATTGCCCTCTACCCCTCTTTGGTCAGACCTCATCTGGAATATTGTGTCCAGTTTTAGGTGCCACATTTTAAAAAAGACATCAACAAACTGGAGCAAGTTCAGAAAAGAGCGACCAGAATGGTGACTGGTCTGCAAACCATGTCCTATGAGAAACGGTTGCAGGATTTGGGAATGTTTAACTTGCAGAAGAGAAGACTGAGAGGAGACTTAATAGCTGTCTACAAATATCTAAAGGGCTGTCACATTGTAGAAGGATCATCTTTATTCTCATTTGCACAAGGAAAGACTAGAAGCAATGGGATGAAACTGAATGAGAGGAGACACAGATTAGACATAAGAAAAAACTTTTTTGACAGTTAGAGTGATCAATGAGTGGAACAGGCTGCCACGGGAGGTGGTGAGTTCTCCTTCAATAGAAGTCTTCAAACAGAGGCTGGACAGACATCTGTCTGGGATGATTTAGAGAATCCTGCTTTGAGCAGGGGGTTGGACCAGATGGCCCAGGAGGTCCCTTCCAACTCTATGATTCTATGATTCATGGATGATTCTTTCAGCATGATAATGATCCCAAGCGCACTGCCAGGGCAACAAAGGAGTGGCTTCATAAAAAGTATATGAAGGTCCTGGAGTGGCCTAGCCAATCTCCGGATCTCAACCCCATAGAAAACCTTTGGAGGGAGTTGAAAGTCTGTGTTGTCCCCAATGGGGCTCACAATCTAAATTCCTTATCAGTATGCCTTTGGAATGTGGGAGGAAACCGGAGAACCCGCAGAAAACCCACACAAACACAGGGAGAACATATAAACTCATTGCAGATGTTGTCCTTGGTGGGATTTGAACACAGGACTCCAAGGCTGCAATGCTAACTACTGAGCCGGCGTGCCACCCAAATGAGATGAACTTTTGTTAATGACCAAATACTTATTTTCCACCATAATTTGCAAAATAAATCTTGCCAAATCAGATAAGGTGATTGTCTGGATTTGTTTACTCATTTATACTAGTTGTGGCCTACCTATGATGTCAATTACAGACCGCTTTCATCTTTTTAAGTGAGAGAACTTGCACAATTGATGGCTGGCTAAATACATTTTTTCCCCGTTGTATGTCAAATTTCTGTAAGGTATGTTAAATGAGCAAAACTATAACACTAGACACAACCATGTAGACAAGAGTGTTGCAATATTGAGTTCTGCATTGAAGGGCAATTAAGTGCATCAATGACCCTTTATTTCCCAGACCCCCGAGATCATGCATTGCTTCTTCTAAAAGTCTGCTCCAATGTGTGTCATGATGGGAACATTTGGAACCCTAATAACATATTATTCAATACATAGTTAAAAGATGAAAATTACAACTTTTTTGGAATGTTTGAGTTGCTTGATGACAATTTGATAAAAGGTATTCACCATGAAGAATTACCTGACATATAGCTTGCTGAACTAATATCGTCAGACAAAGTGACAGGGGAATCACCAAATTCATCTTCAGCTGAAAAAAAATGAGAAAATCATAAATAAAACTTATAACAAAAAAGTTAAGTACAAAGAAGCTATTAAAGAAAGTGTTTATCCCCAATATATTGCAGTCATAATATTATATAGCATTGGGTACATGCAATTGTTTGTTTTGCCTTTCTACCTAGATAATGCTTCCCTTTTCTCTGCTCTATATAGAAACAAGAAGTCTCTTTTTCCTTGCATAAATCATTCCCCTCTTCAACTATTGACCCAGATGCTCCTTCCTCTCCCCTGCCAGGGACATTTGCTGTGACTCATGACTCACACAAGAAAATTGACCTCCTGTTTCTACATAGAGCTTAGAAGGATTCAGCTAGTCTGCTTAAATTACATGATGACATAGACCTAATGAAAAAAGAAATTAATTACCAGGGTAGAAAGGCAAAATGAGCAATTGTAAGTGTAAAGTGCTGTATATTATGATGATTGCACTATTTTAATAGGATAAAACTTTGACATGCTGCTGTTTTCAGATCTGACTGTGTCACGGGTGTGTCAGATGCCACAGTCGTTCTGTATCTGGCTGCAGAATGTCTCTGCGTTTGGCATTGCAGACGCCTTCTTAATCCTTCTGAATTTTGGACCCTGTGGCAACCTCCCTCTAATTGACCCCCCTGGACATGGGTGTTTATAGACTCTCAGCTTGCTACAAGGAGTCACCAATGATATTCACATTTTCCCCTGTGAAGGCTTGGAGCTATAGCAGTCGGCTTACGTTCTCTCTGGTGCTGTTGGAGGAAGTTTGGTGTTACCTCTCTGAGTCTGCTCAAGCTAACTTGCTTCCCCCTTGTTTGTCTTCCTTCTTCTCTTTAGTGTACAGTGAGAACTGACCAGTACTCATCCCCTTCCACCTAGCTCTAGTGAGATACAGGTCTTAGGCTCCTGCTCGGCGATTGGTGTGGAACCAATATAGGGGCGGTAGGGGAGGGTGCCACTGGGTCAAAAAGTCAGAAGGATTAAGAAGGTGTCTGCAATGCCAAGCGCAGAGACCTCCTGCAACCAGATGCAGAGCAACTGTCTGTAGCATCAGGATAAGCATCAATGGCATTTTCCTTTAAATGTCTTCTGAAAATTTGAAAGGTATGCCGTCATGTGAATGATGTTGTGTACACATACAATCAGTTCTTATCGCTGCTGCATTTTGAACCCATCATGACCAGGCTATATTCCTGTTTTTCGTTTTTTGCTCCCCTTTTTCCAAGAGCCATACAATTTTTTTTTTTATTTTTCCATCCACATAACTGTATGAGGGCTTTATTGTTGTGGGACGAGTTGTACTTTTGAATGAAACCATTCACTTTATCATGTGATGAACTGGAAAGCAGGAGAAAAATAAAAATGCGTTGAAATTGCAAAAAACAGAGGCAATTTCACAATTTTTTGAATTCATTATTAAGCATTTTCACTATATTGTAAAACTGACCTGGCAATATAATTGTCCAGGAGAGTATGAGTGCAAAGATGTCAAACAAGTGTAGATTTTTTTTTATTTAACTAGTAAAAATTTGTGGGAAAATATGTAAAAAAAATTATTTTGATTGTAAAGTTTTCAATTTTTGGGATATGTAGCTATGTAATGATGGCTTACTTTTTTGAGTACGGAGCTGACATTTTTACTAATACCATTTTGGGATAGATACAATATTTTGATCTCTTCTTGTTGCATTTTATTGCAGTGTTGCTGCGGATTGTTCTTTGTACTTTATAGTCCCCTTAGGGGACTTGAAACTGCAATCATCTGTTGTGCTATGTATAGGAAAAATCAACAGCTACTATGAATGCCAGCTACACACTGGCATTCAAAGCATTTAACATGTTAACAGCCACAGGCTCTGCTCCAACCGCACTTCATAGCGGCAGATAGTGGCTGGATATTTAAGCCACCATCTGCCAGGAAAAGATATGGATCGGCTGGCGAGTCCGCATCAAAGGCAGGGACAGGACATATTACTGTAACTGTATGTCATACGTCTAAAAGGGGTTAAAGGCTTTTGTGACAAAAATAGTTTTAGAGAAACATGTATAAAAAAAATGACAAATGAAAATAAGGAAATAAAAAGGACAAATTTAATGAAAAAAAAAAATAAAACTCAAAACCTACTATTACCCCAAAATATAATTCTAGCCCCACTGGATTTTTGTTTGAAACATTTTTTGACTGAATGAAACTGAAATTAAAAAGATATAAAAAGAGTCTAACGCTTTATCTGTAATTCAAAGGAAGCTACAAAAGAAGTAAAAAGAGAATAATTAAAAAGCAGTAAATGATTTAATAAATAAAATAAAAATATGAAATAATCACTAAACAATAGTAATAATTTTGCTGCTTAATATTTATTAGATTTACTGTCACTTTCGTATCTATTCTGGAAATCTGGTATATATTCCTCCACAGGACTGCTCCAGAAAAAAAAACCATAACTCTAGTCTTCACTTCTTCAACATCTGTTTATTGGATTAGAAATAGGATACACATGTAATCCCCCTGATTAACCTCCAAAAAATCTTTTAAACCAAGCGTTGTTCTTCTCTATTAGTCAACGACATGCTCTGATTACCTGCTGACGGCCATGATATTTAGACACAAAACATGAGCCAAGTTCTGCTACACAGGTAAAAACTGTACATGGAACGATAGATGGATAGATTAGAGGAAAGAGTTAAAAATATTAACTCTTGTACTTACCTCTCCTAGGTTCTGTCCCACTGACAAGTCCTCCCAACTGGCCCCTCTTTGGCCTTCTGGATCTTGTCTCTCCTTGTACTGCCATTGATTAGGGCCCCCCAAGATCTCGTGGGAAGGGACATAAGTCATTAATATAATTTATGTGTGTGTTGTGCATGAGCAAGGTCAGCCACCACGGAAACTTGCAGCCCTCACTTTTGTAGGCCATTACCAATGGAGTCAATGGCAGAACCAGAAGAGAGAAAACCTATGGGTGGCTGAAGAGGTGATTAGAAAACCAATCAGCAATGGACAAATATATGCAGGGGTGAGAATAGGTGAGTATATGAAGGTATTTTGAGCATCTTCTTGCTAGTCCATTCACACATACAGTAATTTATTGATGTGAATCAAATGCCACCCCCTCCCGGGAACTGAACGAATCTGCCATACTTGAATTTCAGGAAATTAGCTCAACTCTATTCTCTATGAAAATGTAAGACCATATATGTTACTATAGGCTGAATTCTAGAAGAAGAAAAAATGTCAAATATTGCAGATGGTGACCTTAACAAAGATTTTGACAGACATTTTCGAAGGTTGTTGTTTGTTCTTTTATTTTAATTGCAAAATATTAAATGTACATTATGTTTTGTATATATGATTCATATAGCTACATTTATATACAGTATACATGTGTGGCGCCCCTGAGGGTTCAGTCGCCACAGAGATACTGCACCTCCTCCTGAGGTGTAGTGCCCCACCATCCAGGTAAGGTGGGAACTCCGAACCACGCTCCAACACCTGCATCCCTCACCACAAAGTAGTGTAGCAAAGCCACATTGTGGCTCCCTGCTTGGAGTGTAGCAGAGCACCTTTGGTGGTTCCCTGCTTGGAACACGAAACGTGCTGGGAGGAGGGTGGAGTTTAGAATACATAAAAGAGCGGGAAGGTTTAGGATTTCAGGCAGTCAGTCAGTGAGAGTGAAAAGGAGAAGATCCCTGAGAGAGGGATGGAGGAAGGAGTGCTGCAGCTGCCTCAGTGATCTGAACCAGCTGGCACAGGAAAGGAAAGAAGGAGAAAGACATTGAACAGAAACCTGATCTTTCATAAGAAGGAAAGACTAGTACGGAATGTAGGAGTAAAAGGGAACAGAGGACATGGGTTAGGAGAGAACCCTGCCAAGAAGTTCTAAGCGCAAGGCTGGGGCCCGGTCCCCGAGGTTGTATGGACACTTATGGTCCTGCAGCAGACACCGGAGGAGTAGTGGGATGTAAATGCACTACTCCCACCTAAGACTTGGGGGCACAACAGCAACTTGGATAGTGAGCCGGCACTCAGGAGTAAGGAGTCCTCGAAGTAGGCTACAGCTGTCTGCCGTACAAGTAGAGCTCATAGGAACATCTGTCAGGAGGAACTCGAGTGTAACTCAGTACTAGGAGTACTTCACATAAAGGCGCTATAGAGGAGACGTTCAGAAAGGCACATGTTGGCGGAGTGTTGGAAGGGAGCATCCTATCTTGCCTGGAGGTTGACTGAGCCCCTGACCCGGAGGACATGGGACAGAGGCAGGCACCAGTGTGTACTACAGACTGTGAGTAAAGCTTTGGAACTACATGCCCCGGTGTCCTCCACTTATTCCCGCACCAATACACTCCGCACCGCTACATCTGGGTACCAGCTTCTACGCTGCCTGCGTCTCCCCTCCATTACTACATCCACACTGCCCTGGGACTACAGCTCCACCTGTGGGGAGCTTCACCATCTCGGCTGCAACACACCACCAGTCCCAGAGGATCTGCATGTAGCGTCGGCCTAACATCTCACTTGCCGAACACCACAGGTGGCGTCACGAACTATTCATAAACTCTATTTCATTGTTCATTCATCCCCTTTTGCCATGGAGCCCCAGGGCCACGGACTGGGTCACAGCTTCCGTGACAACTCCCATTGAGATCAACGGGCCCGGTACCGAGTACCCCGCGAGCCCTGGCAGGCGCTCCATTCTGGCGTCACAAACAGGATGACGAGACCCAATGCCATCGGGTTCTATGTGCCTAAGATTTGTTGGGCTTAAAACTTTTGAGAATGTGCAGAAGACCCAATTTAGTGGACTGTGAAATGAATACTAAAAATGGCCGACAGCCTGGAGAAGAAGGGCGTGATAATATGGGTGGTCCTAAGAAAAGAGCGCGGACTGTCCTGGGCCTCCCCTGTCTAAACTTCTATGCGACAGCAACTTGGCCCACCACACGAGGGGTTCGTATACTGGCTTGGTATGGAGGAGTTGGAAGAAGACGCCGCCCCCAGAAGGTGGAGCGGAAGCCAGTGGCGGGAAGGAAGCCGAGACAGGAAGGAGAACGCCATGATGGAAGAGGAGGGGAGGAGGCCTGCGGAGCGCGGGGAGGTTGAGCTGGATCTCCCTGGCGCCATGGCTGAAGGCTCGGACCCTGCTTCTAGGCTGAATCGCCGGCAGCTGGAGGAGGAGATTGCCCGGCTGACCCAATGTTTGCAGCTGAGGCAGGAGGCCTTGTGGAGGCTGAACTGGCAGCGCGCCGCGGAGGGGCCTACACCTGCGGTACCCGCACCAGTGGTACCCATCGCTGTTGCAGCGGAGCTTCCCCAGGCAGATTCCACGGAGCCTGCAGCCACTGCCACACCACTGGCAGCATCCGGAGCCCCTTCGCTGCCGCCGCCACTGGAGGAATTGTATGAGGCCCTGGGAGCCGAAGCGGAGGAAGAGGAGCTCCCGCCCGGACCTGACGCGGCTGCGCTGGTCCCACCAGAGACCCCTGCGGGCCCGGAGCCACCATCCGCTTCACCGCAGCCTGCTGCCACCGGTCAGCTCCAACCTGCACCGGAGCAGAACCCACACCGCCAGGAGGCTCCAGGTATGTTTAATGTCCCTGCACCAGGGAAGGCCTTGGGGTGTACCGCGGTCGCAGCACCTGGCCAGGTCGTGCTAGATCTGGTCTGGGAACGGGATACCAGCCCTCGAGTGGAAACACCAGAACCCCTGATAGTGGTGCGGCGGTACAAAACTAGCCTGGATCTGTCTCAGGAGGAACGGGAGGACGATGAGAACTGGGCTAGCTGCCAAGCGACTATCCGGCAACTGGCAGCTGAACACCGAGACAGAGAGCAGCGAAGGTTAGCTGTGCTGAGCCCTGATTTGGACCGGAAGGAGCAGGTCCGTGCCAGTCATTACGGTCCCCGGGACTCGGCAGGTTGGGGACACGTCCTAAATGTAAATCATGAAAGGGGGTTCGGCTTCATCCATGACCTAGCCGAATCTCCAACCTGTTTTTCAACCGGAGAGATGTAGATCCCCACTTGAGAAAAGGGCACCCCGCCAGAAACCTACATCCGGGAGATCATGTAACGTTCACCAGACATGAAGTATTGGGAGGCTGGTATGCAATGAATATCAGACGGGTCCCGGAGGATCTCATCAAGACCTACAGGCAGAAACCGCCCACTGCCCCCATGTGCCAAGCTGGAGCCGTACCAGTCCCACAGCCAAAAGTACAGAAAGCCGCAAGTTTTACCCCACTGGAGGAAGAGTACCTGAGGACTGCCAATGCGTTTCTCTCATCTGGTAGCAGTTCCCAACCATCAGCTTCCAGAACCCCAGGAGGGGGCAACCACTAGTTAAGACGCTTCTTCACTTAAATTCTCGTTACCCAGGAGGGTATTTGCACAGTTGTGCTTTGTTTCCTGTTTTTGTACCAGTTTTCTATTTTTGGCTATCATGTTCTAGTTTTGTTTTCCCAGAGTTGCCCAGTTTTGTTGGCAGCCTTCACACTTGAACTGTGGAGATCATGAACGTTGAATGATCCGGAACTGAAAATTGTATATAGTTTGCACCTCTTTAGGTGCTCTCTCTTGGTTTTACATAGGACTCTCTTCATAAAAGAAGACCTACCTCATCATAGGGACATTTCCAGACACGTTGGCCGGACCAGTGTCTACTCTTGCACTTAATGATAATGCATAATGTTATTCTCTGAATAGAAACTAGAAAGTATTAGTATATAATGAAAATCCTAATGACAGATTTTATGGAAGCATATTGAGAAAGAGACATAGCGAATGTTTTACAGAACTTTGAATAAAGATGTTGAGGATGTGAATATGGAATTGAAATTACAGGTGACGAACCAGGTATCCACGGTTGTCATCCTAAGTCTAGAAGAGACAGTAGAAAGTAGAAAATGTGAAAGTTAACGGAAAGGAGATGTGTTGCTAGAAAATGTGAAGTGATATTGACAATTTAGACAGTTAATTTGTTTGTAATGTTCAAGAAACCGTGCCTCCTGCATTAGGAAGTTTAGTATAAAACATGTTTATTCAGCATTACAAAATTTTGTATGTTCCTGTATTGCTTGTTTCTGTTTAACTTGCAGCCCGCGGACGTGCTGTGTTTAACGGGGGGAATGTGGTGCCCCTGAGGGTTCAGTCGCCACAGGGGAACTGCACCTCCTCCTGAGGTGTAGTGTCCCACCATCCAGGTAAGATGGGAACTCCTAACCACACTCCAACACCTGCACCCCTCACCACAAAATAGTGTAGAAAAGCCACATTGCGGCTCCCTGCTTGGAGTGTAGCAGAGCACCTTTGGTGGTTCCCTGCTTGGAACACGAAACGTGCTGGGAGGCGGGTGGAGTTTAGAATACATAAAAGAGCGGGAAGGTTTAGGATTTCAGGCAGTCAGTCAGTGAGAGTGAGAAGGAGAAGATCCCTGAGAGAGGGATGGAGGAAGGAGTTCTGCAGCTGCCTCAGTGATCTGAGCCAGCTGGCACAGGAAAGGAAAGAAGGAGAAAGACATTGAACAGAAACCTGATCTTCCATAAGAAGGAAAGACTAGTACGGAATGTAGGAGTAAAAGGGAACAGAGGATGTGGGTTAGGAGAGAACCCTGCCAAGAAGTTCTAAGCGCAAGGCCGGGGCACGGTCCCCGAGGTTGTATGGACACTTATGGTCCTGCAGCAGACACTGGAGGAGTAGTGGGCTGTAAATTCACTACTCCCACCTAAGACTTGGGGGCACAACAGCAACTTGGATAGTGAGCCGGGAATCAGGAGTAAGGAGTCCCCGAAGCAGGCTACAGCTGTCTGCCGTACAAGTAGAGTTCATAGGAACATCTGTCAGGAGGAACTCCAGTGTAACTCAGTACTAGGAGTACTTCACTTAAAGGTGCTATAGAGGAGACGTTCAGAAAGGCACATGTTGGCGGAGTGTTGGAAGGGAGCATCCTATCTTGCCTGGAGGTTGACTGAGCCCCTGACCTGGAGGACACGGGACAGAGGCAGGCACCAGTGTGTACTACAGACTGTGAGTAAAGCTTTGGAACTACATGCCCCGGTGTCCTCCACTTATTCCCGCACCAATACACTCCGCACCGCTACATCTGGGTACCAGCTTCCACGCTGCCTGCGTCTCCCCTCCATTACTACATCCACACTGCACTGAGACTACAGCTCCACCTGTGGGGAGCTTCACCATCTCGGCTGCAACACACCACCAGTCCCAGAGGATCTGCATGTAGCGTCGGCCTAACATCTCACTTGCCGAACACCACAGGTGGCGTCACGAACTAGTCATAAACTCTATTTCATTGTTCATTCTTCCCCTTTTGCCATGGAGCCCCAGGGCCACGGACCGGGTCACAGCTTCTGTGACAACTCCCACTGAGATCAATGGGCCCGGTACCGAGTACCGCGCTAGCCCTGGCGGGCGCTCCAAATGCATACAAGAAGAACACTGAGTTAGTGCCACAAGATCTTGAAAATCAAAGCAAGAAGAGACTCACTAGAGAAATGTGCATTGGGGACTGCTGACACAGTGTGCACTGCTGTCAGCCATGGGTAACTAATATACTACTTTTTCATTATCTATATGTCCGGTACTTGATCCATTTTACCGCTTGCTTGACATATGTAGACACCCTGGGGCAGAATTGATACTGCCAAACAATGAGTCATTTGTATGCCATTGTGTTACAGTTGTGGCCAAAAGTATTGACACCCCTGCAATTCTGCCAGATAATACTCAGTTTCTTCCTGAAAATGATTGCAAACACAAATTCTTTGGTATTATTATCTTCATTTAATTTGTCTTAAATGAAAAAACACAAAAGAGAATGAAGCAAAAAGCAAAACATTGATCATTTCACACAAAACTCCAAAAATGGGCCAGACAAAAGTATTGGCACCCTCAGCCTAATACTTGGTTGCACAACCTTTAGCCAAAATAACTGCGACCAGCCACTTCCGGTAACCATCAATGAGTTTCTTACAATGCTCTGCTGGAATTTTAGACCATTTTTCTTTGGCAAACTGCTCCAGGTCCCTGATATTTGAAGGGTGCCTTCTCCAAACTGCCATTTTTTGATCTCTCCGCAGGTGTTCTATGGGATTCAGGTCTGGACTCATTGCTGGCCACCTTAGAAGTCTCCAGTGCTTTCTCTCAAACCATTTTCTAGTGCTTTTTGAAGTGTGTTTTGGGTCATTGTCCTGCTTGAAGACCCATGACCTCTGAGGGAGACCCAGCTTTCTCACACTGGGCCCTACATTATGCTGCAATATTTGTTGGTAGTCTTCAGACTTCATAATGCCATACACACGGTCAATCAGTCCAGTGCCAGAGGCAGCAAAGCAACCCCAAAACATCAGGGAACCTCCGCCATGTTTGACTGTAGGGACCGTGTTCTTTTCTTTGAATGCCTCTTTTTTTCTCCTGTAAACTCTATGTTGATGCCTTTGCCCAAAAACCTCTACTTTTGTCACATCTGACCAGAGAACATTCTTCCAAAACGTTTTAGGCTTTTTCAGGTAAGTTTTGGCAAACTCCAGCCTGTCTTTTTTATGTCTCGGGGTAAGAAGTGGGGTCTTCCTGGGTCTCCTACCATACAGTCCCTTTTCATTCAGACGCCGACGGATAGTACGGGTTGACACTGTTGTACCCTCGGACTGCAGGGCAGCTTGAACTTGTTTGGATGTTAGTCAAGGTTCTTTATCCAACATCCGCACAATCTTGCGTTGAAATCTCTTGTCAATTTTTCTTTTCCGTCCACATCTAGGGAGGTTAGCCACAGTGCCATGGGCTTTAAACTTCTTGATTACACTGCGCACGGTAGACACAGGAACATTCAGGTCTTTGGAGGTGGACTTGTAGCCTTGGGATTGCTCATGCTTCCTCACAATTTGGTTTCTCAAGTCCTCAGACAGTTCTTTGGTCTTCTTTCTTTTCTCCATGCTCAATGTGGTACACACAAGGACACAGGACAGAGGTTGAGTCAACTTTAATCCATGTCAACTGGCTGCAAGTGTGATTTAGTTATTGCCAACACCTGTTAGGTGCCACAGGTAAGTTACAGGTGCTGTTAATTACACAAATTAGAGAAGCATCACATGATTTTTCGAACAGTGCCAATACTTTTGTCCACCCTCTTTTTTATGTTTGGTGTGGAATTATATCCAATTTGGCTTTAGGACAATTCTTTTTGTGTTTTTTCATTTAAGACAAATTAAATGAAGATAATAATACCAAAGAATTTGTGTTTGCAATCATTTTCAGGAAGAAACTGAGTATTATCTGACAGAATTGCAGGGGTGTCAATACTTTTGGCCACAACTGTATGTACTGGTTGAACTCTGCTACACTGTGGCCACAGTGTGAAACTAACCCTTGGAAACTTACAGTGCATTTTGGCTTAAGACATACATACTAGGGATACAATCCAGCAATGGATACACTTTTCCAGGGCGGACACCTACAAACATCATAAATATATATTTAACATCGGTCCATACCCATTGCATCTTTCATCAGAACCACTGACCGCTCAATCTCTTCTGGGTTACTGTCACTAATTTTTGTCCTCATCTATACTTTATGCCCAATTTTTCTGTGTATTTTATATGTGCGTGTAATTTTCAAATAAAACCTGCGTTGATTTTCAAGAACTTGTGGCACTAACTCTGTGTTCTTCTTGAATGCATAATTCATAGAGTTGCAACTAGATATATATTGGGCAGAAATTTGCATACTTATGCATATATTCGCAACTGAGCGAAACGGGTCGGTCAAATTCATAAGTCGCCAACTTTCGCTGAGTCGGGTTTCATGAAATTAAACCCGACCATAGCGTGAGGTCGGCCACGAGGTTGGCGACCAGAGCGCCAAAGTCGCGTTTCAAATGATGCTTCCAGCGCCCTTTTTCAGCCAATGATGGAGGATGCACACTGTGGGCAACGCGATGACATGGGCAGCGGTCACCATCATCTTTGAGAAGGGCATGCAAATGATTGGCTTGCATTGTATGGCGTCACAGGGGCTATAAAAGGGCTTGCACGCCGACCGCCATCTTTCTTCTGCCGATATTAGCATTAGGGAGAGGTTGCAGCTGCTGATTCAGAATAAGGGAGAGCGTTAGTCAGGGAAGAAGAACAAAAAAACTGCTTCTGCTGTTAGCGATTTCCACTGTACAACACAACAGTTTGTGTGCAGTGACAGGGGAGGCTATTTTTTTGTGCATCAGCTCTGTTGGTTATTAGGCTGCCTTATAAGGCTCCCTGATAGCTGCACTGCTGTTTGCACACAACTGTGCAAACTGCTTTTTTAAAAGCAAAAATACTTTTCTTCCTCTTTTCTGCACAGTTACCAAACGTTAATTTTTCCACACTTTTGTGTGCAGTAGTCATGCTTATTAGGCTGCCTGCGTCCATACTTGGACTGAGAGCATCATTGTCAGCCTCCTAAAATCTCTAGGGAGCTTCCAATTTTCCCCAATACTTAATACACACCTTGTGTCATGATCCAGGATGGAGTTTGTCTTTGGCCCGTCCTGGTCAGACAGGGGTTAATTGTTTGTGCCTCTCTCTGGCAGAGGGCTGCTATTTAATGCTCACTCGACCTAGGTCCGGTGTCAGTTATTCTCCTGCCCTCGGCTGAGTTAGCTGACCTTGTGCGTACGTGTGCCTTGTGACTGTGATACTTTATGCTTGTTTTGGCCCGGGTCTGTCCCTGTTACGAGTTCTGCCTGTTCCTTTGGTACTGCTCTGCTATTCCCGTGTATGACTCTCTTGCCTTGGACCTGATTACTCTCTGACTGCCTCCCTTGTACCGCGTTGCTATCTCTGTGTATGACTCATTGCTTCCGCTCTGACTATTCTCTGCTTGCTCCTCCGGTATCTCTGCCCGCTCTGTGTATGACCCCCCCCCGCTTGTCTGACCTGAGTTCCCCTAATCTTCACTCCAGGATTCCTGTAATAGAATCCTACAGTCATCTACTGCAGCAGGATGCTAAGCCACGCCCTCTGTGGTCACATGATCGTAGGTTTTGGTACTCTATACTACCTTTAGTGTCGCAGGTCCTGTACTCAGAACTTTCACTACAGTATTGGACCCCGTGCTCTCCCATAGTGTGGGTAAGTCACCCTGCTCTGCGTGGCAGTTTGCCGATGCTGACAGGGTCCTGACATTAGAGTCCTGACACCTTCTACTTTGTCATACACCTGCCAATTTCAGCCTGTTAAATTGAGGTGTAATCTATAGTGGGCCTGAGATAATAGTTCAGCCTCCCAAAATCTCTAAGGAGCTTCCAATTCTCCCCAATAATATATACACACCTTGTACACTTTGTCATACACCAGCCAATTTCAGCCTGTTACTTTGAGGTGTAATCTATAGTGGGTCTGAGATAATAGTTCAGCCTCTAGGGAGATTCAAATTCTCCCCAATACTATATACACCGTGTACCTTATTTTACGGTACCATATAGCTGGTGGTATTTTGGGTACATTTTTCCAAAAATGGGGAAGCATGGTGGAAGAGGCCATGCAAGTGGGCTGGGGTTGCCAGCTGGTACTGATGGTGGTGGGGGTGGAGGTGCATCTGCTGGTAGTGGCAAAAGCACAATAGCAGCTAAGGCAGGAGGTGTTGAGCCTGCGTCATCATCTGGCTCCACATGGCCTCAAAGGCTCCCTTTTCTGGGAGTAGGTAAACCACTTTTAAAGCTGGAGCATCAGGAACTGGTTTTGGCTTACATTGCCGAAACAGACTCCAGCAAATATGCCCTCCTCTTCTAAAGTTTCAAAAAATGCAAGCACTGAGTCGTCAAGTGCTGGCTCCTGGTCAGGAAGAACCCCTTTCCTTGTGTCCTTCACCTCCACCAAACGTGAATGATGCAGCAGGCCACACTTCACATTAGTCCATGAAGCGCTTTCCCACATACCATGCCTGGGTTATCAAGTCAAATCGTGAATTCCCCAGTCCAACATGAATCTGACATCGAGTGTGGGTGGCCAGCCAGGGCAGTGGGGTTAATCGGTACCGGGCCAGTGTCTCAGAGGGATGTGTCACAGTGGTAACCCGGTCCGTGAGCATAGGCGTCCATGCAAAGGGATGAATAAAGTTTATAGGTGAATGATACGTGACGCCACCTGTGGTTTCTGATCAGATTGACCAGCGCAGCAGTGTCGCTTCTCTGGGACAGATGTTGTGGTGCAGCTAAGATGGAGAAGTCCTGCACAGGTAGGGCCGTAGTCGCAGGGCAGATGAAAGAGTTGGTTGATGGGGTGCAGTGCAGGATGTAGCAGAGCCGTGCGCCAGGCGCAGGAGAAAGATGACAGACACAGTCAAGCAGTTCATTTACTTGTACTTGGTAAGTGCCATACAGGACCCAGAGTACAGATGTAGAAGGAGTTGGTCAGCCTGGAAGCAAATTAGGAATTCTGTCAAAGCAGATAGGTAGTGTGGCCTCCGTTCTAGCGCTTGCCTGAGGAACTCGCAGAACTGAGTTCACTGAAGTTCCCTCTGTTGACTCTCTTTTGAAACTTTCTCGTATGGCAGGCAGCCGTAGCCTTTTCCTTCTGGCTCACACAAGTCACTGCTGGGGCCTCCGAGCCTTAGTTGGGAACAGAGCATTTACAGCTGCTACTTCCTCCGGTTTCTGCTGCAGGACTGTCAGTGTCCCTACAAACTCGGAGACCGGAATCCAGACCTTGCGCTCCAGCTAGGAGTGAGCCTTAACTCTGCTCATCCTCCAGCTCCCCTTCTCACATCCACACACTTCCCCTTCCCTTCACAGACTGCCCTAACTTACCTCCTCCCGACCACAGAGAGCAGCTCCTCAGCAGTCAGGTTCAGAGCTCTCCCTGCTGGCCTGGAGAGGGAACTGTGTTGTGTGTTGGTTTAACTGCTAGAGGGATCCTTCCTTACTCCCAAGCATGACATCACACTCCCTAGGAAGAAGGTAATGCCACTGTGGCGACCGTACTCCTGGGGGCGCCACAAGTGCACTGATGCCCAGCCATTGCTAGATGATTCTGCTGGTACATTGACCCCGACCACTACATTCCCCTCACACTCTACACAGCCAGAATCTGACCCTGATGAAACTCAGGTTCCCCTTCCCGCATACTATACCTCCTTACACGGTGACAAAGAGGAAGATGCAGATGAAAGTGCAGGCTCCTTGAGCAGGTGGGGGGGGGCATACTCATGGGCGACGGCACTGGCACAGGGCCCCTCATAGTATGCAAAAGTGTCTCTGCCGGTGGGAGGTGGGAGGGGCCTCCACCCGCCGTCAGTCACACCGCCGTACTATGAAGGGCCCTGTGCCAGTGCCGTCGCCAACGAGTGGGTCCCCCCTGCTTGCTCAGGATCAAAGCACTTGCAAAGTTGAAATACTTACCTCTCCCTGCTCCACCGACGTAACGTCTTCCACGTTTCCTGACAGTGACATTCTGGTCAGAGAGCGAGATGACATCACGTCTGTACGCCCTCTGCCTAAACAGTCCAAGTGCAGAGAGATGGAATATGGGGATGGCGAGGAGTCCAGACTAGTACAGGGATTCCCTAGTTAGGAGACTTATTTAATTGTTTTAAAGGTTGGGAGAAATTTTTTGGGAGCACTATACTCTGGAGAATGATATATGGGGCACACCATACACTGGAGCATTTCAAAGGTGGACATCAGACACTGGAGCAGCATTTATAGGCCCCATTATACACTGGAGCATTAGAAATGGGGCCAATTATATATGGAGCATTATTTGGGCCCATAAGACAGTTGAGCTTCATCCATGGGGACCAACATATACTGTAGCATTATGTGGAGCTCATCATATACTGTATGGAACATTACATGGGATCAATGATTCTGTATGGAGAAATATATGGGCCTCATTACTCTGTATAGCGCACTATGCGGTGGCCATAATACTGTATGGAGTTATATACTGTCCGTTTTTGGAGCTATTGGAGAATTTAAAATGGATATCAGTCATGTGATGTAAAAAGTGAAGTATTTTTCATTGTACTGTACCGCTATTTCTCTGCCATATCAGAGGATCATGAATTGTGTCATGTGTTAAAGGAGCCCATTGACACTCTTTGGCCCTGGGCCCACGAAAATCTGGAGCCAGCCCTACCCCCCCACAACTTTAGCCAAATAACCCCCAGTTTTCAATGCCTAACTATTATTATAAAGTAAATTAAGGTTGACAAGCTTAAGTAATAAGAATTGATGTTTTTGGCATTAAAATGGGCACTGTAGGTGTGTTTCCTGTCCTCCACTCACTGCCGACTTTTCTTCCCCATTGACTTGCATTGGGTTTCGTGTTTCAGTCGGCCTTCGACTTTTCATGATAATCGGCAGATTTCGTTTCATGAAACCCGACTCGACCCGAAAAAAGGCAAAGTCGCTCTTCTCTATTCGCAACATGATTATCTGGAGATTTTTAGATATATACAAATACAGTGGGGAAAATTTATTGAACACAAATCATATTTTTGGGGAATATTCAGCAAAGTCTGTGAATTCAAATTTCAGAAGAATTGATCATGCATTTTAGATATTTACATATGTACATATATTACATATACAGCTGAAAGTCGCTTGGGGTATGTCTCTATCAGTTTTGTACATCGAGAGACTGAAATTCTTGCCCATTCTTCCTTGGCAAACAGCTCGAGCTCAGTGAGGATTGAAGAAGATTGTTTGTGAACAGCACTTTTCAGCTCTTTCCACAGATTCTCGATTGGATTCAGGTCTGGACTTTGACTTGGCCATTCTAACACCTGGATATGTTTATTGGTGAACCATTCCATTGTAGCTTTTGCTTTATGTTTGAAATCATTGTCTTGTTGGAAGAAAAATATCCATCCCAGTCTCAGGTCTTTTGCAGACTCCAACGGGTTTTCTCCAAGAATGGTCCTGTATTTGGCTCCATCCATCTTCCCATCAATTTTAACCATCTTCCCTGTCCCTGCTGAAGAAAAGCAGGACCAAACCATGATGCTGCCACCACTATGTTTGACAGTGGGGATGGTGTGTTCAGGATGATGAGCTGTGTTGCCTTTACGCCAAACATATTGTTTAGCATTGTTGCCAAAAAGTTCGATTAAGGTTTTATATGACCAGAGCACCTTCTTCCACATATTTGGAGTGTCTCCCAGGAGGCTTGTTGCAAACTTTAAACAACACTTTTTATGGATATCTTTGAGAAATGGCTTTCTTCTTGCCACTCTTCCATAAAGGACAGATTTGCAGTGTACGACTGATTGTTGTCCTATAGACAGACTGTCCCACCTCAGCTGTAGATCTCTGCAGTTCATCCAGAGTGATCATGGTCCTCTTGGCAGCATCTCTAATCAGTCTTCTCCTTGTTTGAGTGTTTGAGATGAAAGTTTAGAGGGACGGCCTGGTCTTGGTAGATTTGCAGTGGCATGATACTCCTTCCATTTAATATGATCACTTGCACAGTGTTCCTTGGGATGTTTAAAGTTTTGGAAATCATTTTGTATCCAAATCCTGCTTTAAACTTCTTCACAACCATATCATGGACCTGCCTGTTGTGTTCCTTGGTCTTCATGATGCTCTCTGTGCTTCAAATAGAACCCTGAGACTATCACAGAGCAGGTGCATTTATACGGAGAGTTGATTACACACAAGTGGATTATATTTATCATCATTAGTCATTTAGGACAACATTGGATCATTCAGAGATCCACAATGAACTTCTGGAGTGAGTTTGCTGCACTGAAAGTAAAGAGGCCGAATTATAATTTTGCACGCCCCACTTTTCAGTTTTTGCATTTCCACAAAAATTTAAAATAACCAATAAATTTTGTTCAACTTCACAATTGTGTCCCACTTGTTGATTCTTCACCAAAATGTACATTTGGTATCTTTATGTTTGAATCATGATATGTGGGAAAAGGTTGAAAAGTTCCAGGGGGGCGAATACTTTCGCAAATCACTGTGTATATATATATACTGTTCAAAGAAATAAAGGGAACACAAACAGCCTGTTGCAAAGGGAATTATACAGTGTATTTGATACACGGCCAATTTTACAAAGAATGCAGGGATCTGCAATTTTTATTGTGCAATAAGTATTTGATACAACAGAAAAACAAGTTAATGTTTGGTACTGAAACCTTTGTTTGCAATTACAGGGATCAGATGTTTCCTGTAGTTCTTGACCAAGTTTGCACACACTGCAGCAGCAATTTTGACACACTTCCACATAGATATCTTCTCCAGATCTTTCAGGTTTCGGGGTTGTCATTGGGCAGTTGGCCAAAATCTTGCAATACATGGCCACATCCATCCTCCCTTCAATATGATCCAGTCATCCTGTCCCCTTTCCTAAAGAGCACCACTAAAGTATGATGTTTCCAACACCCTGCTTCACGATTGGGACAGTGATCTTGGGCATCTACTCATCCTTCTTCTTCCTCCAAACACAAGTGAAGTTGATATCAAAAAGTTCTATTTTGGTCTTATGTGACCACATCACCTTCTCCCATGACTCCTCTGGATCATCCAGATTGTCATTGGTGAACTTCATGCAGGCCTGGATACGTGCTGAATGATTTGAGTACAGGGACCTTGAGTGCCCTGCAGGATCTTCCTCCATGAAAGAATAGTGTACTACTAACAGTAATGTTTGAGACTGTGGTCCCAGATCTCTTCAGGTCATTGACCAGGTCCTCTCATGTAGTTCTGGGCTGATTGCTGACATTTCTCAGAGTCATCCTTACCCCACGAGGTGAGATCTTGCATGCAGCCCCAGATCAAGGAGGAGTGACAGTCATCTTGTTTTTCTTCCATTTTCTAATAATACTGTGAACAATTGTTGCCTTCTCATCAAACTGTTTGCCTATTGTCCTGTAGCCCATCCCAGCCTTGTGCAGGTCTACAATTTTATCCCTGGTGTCCTTAGACAATTCTTTCGTATTGACAGTGATGGAGAGGTTGGAGTGTCATTGAGTGTGCACAGGTGTCTTTTATACAGATAATGAGTTCAAATAGGGGCAATTAATACAGGAAATGAGTGCAGAGTAGAAGGCTTCTTACAGAAAAACTAACAGGTCTGTGAAAGCCAGAATTCTTGCTGGTTGGTCGGTGATCAAATACTTATTTCATGCAATAAAATGCATCTTAATTGTTTAAAAATCATACAATGTGATTTTCGGGCTTTTCTCTTTAGAACCTATCTCTCACAGGTGAAGTGTACCTACAATAAAAATTACAGACCTCTCCATTCTATGTAGGCTGGAGAACTTGAAAAATTAGCAGTGTATCAAATACTTGTTTTCCCTACTGTATATATATACTGTATATACAGTCTTTTGAATTAGTATTTTGGCCTGACCCAAAAGAAAAGAATACAATTATATTTCCTTCTCAAGTCTTTAGCATTTTTTTAATGTTCGAAATATGTTAATGTTTTTAATGTACTCATAAAAAACACATGAGGGGAGAGAGAGAGAAAGAACATCTCACTCATCATAAGAGCTTACACTCTACATGAGAGAGAGAACCCCACTGACCATAAGAGCTTACACTCTACAGGAGCGAGAGAGAACCCCACTGACCATAAGAGCTTACACTCTACAGGAGCGAGAGAGAACCCCACTGATCATAAGAGCTTACACTCTACAGAAGAGAGAGAGGATCCTACTGATCATAAGAGATTACACTCTACAGGAGAGAGAGGACCCCGCTGACCAAAAGAGCTTACACTCTACAGGAGCGAGAGAGAACCCCACTGATCATAAGAGCTTATACTCTACAGGAGAGAGAGATGACCCCACTGATCATAAGAGCTTACACTCTACAGGAGAGAGAGAACCCCACTGACCATAAGAGCTTACACTCTACAGGAGCGAGAGAGAGAACCCCACTGATCATAAGAGCTTACACTCTACAGAAGAGAGAGAGGACCCCACTGATCATAAGAGCTTACACTCTACAGGAAAGAGGACTCCACTGACCATAAGAGCTTACACTCTACAGGAGAGAGAGAGGACCCCACTGACCATAAGAACTTATACTCTACAGGAAAGAGGACTCCACTGACCATAAGAGCTTACACTCTACAGGAGAGAGAGAGGACCCCACTGACCATAAGAACTTATACTCTACAGGAGAGAGAGAGGACCCTGCTGACCATAAGAACTTATACTCTACAGGAAAGAGGACTCCACTGACCATAAGAGCTTACACTCTACAGGAGAGAGAGAGGACCCCACTGACCATAAGAACTTATACTCTACAGGAAAGAGGACTCCACTGACCATAAGAGCTTACACTCTACAGGAGAGAGAGAGGACCCCACTGACCATAAGAACTTATACTCTACAGTAAAGAGGACTCCACTGACCATAAGAGCTTACACTTTACAGGAGAGAGAGAGGACCCCACTGACCATAAGAACTTATACTCTACAGGAGAGAGGACTCCACTGACCATAAGAGCTTACAATCTACAGGGGACAGAGAGGACTCTGCTGACCATAAGAGCTTATACTCTACAGGAGAGAGAGAGAGACTTACCCAGTGACTTTGAAAATTGAAAACGACTACCTGTGAACCACTGATCTGTGATGTCCTGATCACCACTGTACAAGGTATGATAATCCGCTAGATATTATAGTTGCAGGGCATTTTGGGGAGGCCCATACAACAAAGAAGATAGACTTTAGCTGACTGTCTTATGCTTTAGCAGTGTCAGAAATGGTGCAGAAGAGGTTTACGGTAATTTCATTTTAATTTAATCTCAAAATATCCTAATATTCACATGAAACCACACATTTTAGTAAATTCAACCTTTCTTATGATTAGATCGTTATATATATTTTCATTCTCTTTTTTTTTTACGTTCTTAAACATAAGTGGACATTTTTAAGGAATATTCCTATTTGCCGGTTGAATCTCAGCCAAGATTTGTGTACAAAATTGATAAGAGAAACAGACTTTTGAAATGTTCTTTTTAACTACTTAACTGCCTATGTCATACATATTCATCATCACTCACTAAGCAAAAGTATGAAGACAGCTCAGAAGCTGATCCTGTTTCATACCAAGTAGATGTTGACTGTGTTACATAGTCGGCATCTGTTTGTAACTATAGCGCACTCCGATCGCTGTCATTTAACTATTTAAGTGGCACTGTCAATCTCTAACCGCATGATGCGATCATTATGAACGAACATGTTGCCATGTCATTCTGGGTCTGCTGAAGGCCCCCCATAACTGCCATGTTAGTCCTCCTGTGAAGCTCACCACAAGTTGAGCTTCATAGGAGAATCACGATTTTGCCACATATTGCAATATTTTGGTATTGCGGTATATATAGTGTAAACGATCAAAGGTGCAAGTCCCCTAAAGGGGCTAAAAAATATGGTAAAATAAAAAAACAAAACCATATGAAGGTTTGAGCGCTCTTTTTTTTCTTCTTAAAAAAATAAAGAAATAGAAAAATATAAAAAAAGAAACATATTTGATATCATCATGCTAAAAAAGTGCTATCTCGTAAAATGTAATATTATTTAAACCATATGTTGAACTTCGAAAAGGAGAAAACAAATTCCGAAATCCAGAATTTTATATTTTTTGATCAACGCACTTATAAACTTATAAAAAAAAAGTAATCAAAATATCATATGTACCCCAAAATGGTATCAATAAAACTATAGCTCGAGGCACCAAAAAATCAAGCTATCACACAGCTCCATCAACAGAAGTAAAAAAAAACTAGGGATCAGAAACACAATTTTTTTTTTTAATATTCCACCAATTTCAAAATTTTTAAATCATCTCCATTATCATAACTGTAGTGACTTCGAGAATCACAACACTGACAAAATGTTTGCTCAGCAATGAAATCCGTAAAATCATAACCCAAAAAAACAGTGTCAGAATTGCTTTTTTTTTGCAATTTCATTTCACTTTTTTTTTAACCATTTTCCAGTACTTGTATGGTAAAATCAATGGTGTCCTTCAAATCTACAACTAGTCTTTATTTGGCTATGCCAATGGAAAAACTAAGAAGTTATGGCTCTTGGAACAAGAGTTGGAAAAAATGAAAGACCAAAAAAGAAAAATGTTAAAAATTAATTTGTTAGTAACTGACCGTAACACTTTCTGAAACAATTACACAGCCAATCTTGACTAAACTTTCAAAGTAAGCTTATCAGCCTAATCAGGTCTAAAGGAGGTAGATAATAATTGATGCAGCTTGTGTTGTGAAAATGTTGTCACAGCTTTGCTTTAAAGGGAACCTGACAGCTACATCCACAGGCATTTATCAGACACTGATCCATGGGCAGCCCGATGCATGGGCAGCATGTATCAGACACTGGTTATATGATCTCACATATGTTTAACTCTGAAACACTGTAACTTTTAGAGGAAAACAGATTATTAGCCTCCAGAAACTGAGCTTTAGGGAAGACTCGTCAGAGAGTCAGTTCTTTGACGGCTTCTCCCCACCTGCTTCCCTTGAGTGATAGGTATCTCTCTATACATGCAAAAAGGGAGAGACTTGTCACTCAAGGGGAATAGGTGGAGTGAAGACATGAGGGATCTATCTGCCTGTTTAGTCTCCGGTGCAGCTCGGTTCCTGGCAGCTTCGAATTTTAGAGTTGAACTTACATGGCCAAAATCATGCAGCCTTAGGCTGAGTTCACACGTGGCATTTTTTTGCGTTTCCGTGGCAGTTTTAACCGCACGATTTTGCCGCGAAAACGCGAAAAATTAGCATCCCATGCATTCCTATGGGATTTCGCAATGCTGTGCTAATGCTGCGGTTTTTACCGCGGCGGAATCGCTTCGCGGTAAAAAACGCAGCATGCTCATCAATTTTGCGGAATCGCGGTGATCCTGTACCCATAGGAATGCATTGTTCTGCTTACTTTCCGCATGTGGCTGTGCACACCATGCGAAAAGTAAGCAGAACATTTGCGGATGGTACCCACGGTCCGGAGGAGAGGAGACTGTACTCCGGGCTTTGAGTACCATATCCCTGTAAAAAATAGAATTTAAAATAAAAAATATTGTTATTCTCACCTTGCGACGTCCCGTGCAGCCTTCCCGCCTCTCTCCACGCTCCCGGTCTCAGTAAGCCTTTGCGAGCGATGACGTCCGTTCCCGCAGGATCGCGAAGTCTCGTGGTCATTCGCGTGACGTTTTCGCGAATGACCGTGAGACGTCGCGGTAATTGTCGCAAAGGATTACTGGGACCGGGAGCATGGAGAGAGGTGGGAAGGCTGCTCGGGACGCCGGAAAGTGAGAATAGCAATATTTTTTTTATTATTATTTTTTACATTCTGTCTTTTACTACTGATGCCGCATAGGCAGCCTCAATAGTAAAAAGTTGGTCACACTCGTCAAACACTATGCTTGACGAGTGTGACCAACCTGTCAATCAGTTCTCCAAGCGATGCTCCAGATCGCTTGGAAAATGCTAGCAATTCTGCAAGCTAATTGCGCTTGCAAAATGCTAGTTTTTCCGCGGAAAAATTGCGGGAATTTAAAATGCGATTTTCCCGCGGAATGGAATTCCGGAATTCTCGCGGTAATTTCTGCCAGAGTTCCGCTATGTGTGAACCCAGCCTTAGTCTGATACATGGATCGTGAAGCATGCCTCAACTGTCAGGATTCCTTTAACTGTTTATTATGCCACTTGTAACAAGCTTTTATGAATGTAATAAATTTGCGAAAAAACTAAGTTAAAGAGTAAATAAATACATAAAGATAAATGTATTCTGGTTGCAAGATTTCGCCTATGGTTTACTCCTAAGTTTCTTTTCTTATTTGCAGATTCTTAAACAATTCTAGGTTTTTTTTCTTCTTTTACTTAAAGAATTAAAAAAACAAGTAAAATGATCAAAGGGTAAGCTTAGTATTGGCAAGATTATAACAAAGATGTCTTCTCACGTGGCAGAAGGATTTTTGGGTGTCCTCAGGCACCACATTCTGGGTGTGACTGCTATATTTTCACCACTTACACCTATTTCCCTCTTTCTGCTATGGTCATAAGATTCAAAGTAAATATTTAATGTCTACGGTAACATGACATAATAACCATACAGTAACTTTACAACAGATGACAAAACCAAACTGTGCAAGTGAGAACACAGCTCTGAACTGTCAAGACCTGAAGTTCTTCAACAGAAATTGTAAAAAGCACAAAAAAGTGAAACAATTAAATAAAAGTGAAACAATTAAAGTGATTCAAATCAATAGAAAAAAATGTAAAGTTTACCTGCCTAAGAACATTGAAATGATTTTTGTTTTCTAGATCTACAAAAAGAAACTATTAATAAACACAATAAATAATTTAAATTTGGACGCTTCTTTTTATAAACTTACCGAAAAGGGCTAAAGAAAACAATTACAATTTTTTAAAACTTTTTCGAGAATCAAGAAACTTTTTCATCCAAAAAAGAAAGGTTATTAAAAAAAAGCCATGGCAAAAGGTTTTGTATAGTTGATCTTTTTTTCAGGCTAATCATAACTTGCATTTTCTTCAGCTCTATAAATGATATATTAACTTCAAAACCAGCTCACCATACCTGTGGTTGTAGTTCACCTTCTACTGTTGAAGGTCAAACAAGAGACTTCTGTTAGGAAATGGTTTATATACCATATTGCGGTATTGTGACCTTAAACTCAATGAACCCGTTACCACCAATGAGTGATTTAGTACAAGGTCAGAAAAAAAGGTTTTTGCAAGTGTTAACACATAGGATTAGCCATAATCCAAGCATGAAATACAAATAAAATTGTATAATCTTCATGTGTACTAAAACTTTGTGTCTGTATTTGTAGGCATAAAGCTTGGCGAGAACTGGACCGAAGAGGATTTTAGCAACGCTTAGCTTGTCTGTGTTTTGTACTATAATTACTACAGTTGTTGGTATTAAGTTTTTCTGCTAAAAAAATCTAATAATATAAACTCTAAGGGGCCAATATATCAAAGAGGCAGATTTCTACTGGTTCAAACGGAAAATTTGCTAAATTTTTGCGCAATAAAAAAATTACATATAGAACACGTACATTAAAATTTTTTTCAATCATTTTGGATGATTATACTCTAGCAAATTTTATTTAAATGGAACCTGACAGTTAGTGCATGTAGTCTGGTTGATGGGGAATATATAACAAACAATTGCTGCATAGTTTCAGCCATGTATGTTTAACTGATTTTAGCCCCATCCTTCTTCCCATCAACTCTGACCATCTGACCCACTTCCCTGTCTCTGCTGAAGAAATTAATCTCCACAGCATGTTGCTGCCACCACCATGTTTGATGTTTGGCATAGTTTTTTCAGGGTGATGTGCAAAGCATTTTGCATTTAGGACATAAATGTTCCATTTTGGTGTGATGCTCAGGAGCAGACAACGTCCAAGAGAGGACCCTCTGGATTGCGGATCTGGAGCCACTGGGCCGAGCGCACCAGGTGATAAACGACCCCTATACAGGGATCATTAGGGGAAGGACCGCAGGGGACAGAACCACGACAGCCGGTACCAAGAGGGACGGCTCGTAGGACAAGTAAGGCTACAGGCAGACTGGGATGCCGGACAGAATCTAGGGTACCTAAGCAGGGGGTCCCGGGGAAGGAGGGATACCAGTAGGGGCAGCAGGAGAAGGCACAGTAGGCGAGGGAAGATAGACGAGGAAATCCCAAGGGCAGGAATAACAACGGACGGGCTGAGGACAGAGGACCCAGGAAAGCAAGGAGATAGACAAGGGGGCTCGTACACAGCCGACAGACAGGGAGGACACTGAGAGGAACGCACGGACAAGGCGAGGCGGAGGTAGGCAGGAGGGACGGCAATAGAACAGAGACAGAGAAGAGGCAGACAGGAATCGAGGAAAACACTAGACAAGAGAACTATAGTGGAACAATAGAGGCCAGAATAGTGCAGGGATACCACACAATCACCAGGCGTCTTCCCCTTAAGGAAGACGTCTGAAATACCTTAACCCAGGAAGTAGGTCACTAAGCCTTGCCCCTCAGCGATGCCCCCGGCCATGTGAAGATAGTGGTCGGGCGCGCGCCCGCGGCCTAAGGGTGGCGCACGGGACAGCAGCAGAATGGGAGACAGGACGGGAGAGCGCGCGAGTGGAGGAGCGCAGGTGAGAAGAGGCTGCGGCGGGTGCTGCCGCTGATGGAACATCGGGAGGCACGGCTGCTGATGTCACAGTACCCCCCTCTTTACGTCCCCCCCTTCTGAGATTGCCAAAACTTTCTTCAGGATAAGAGGGGCATTAATATTCTCTCGAGGCTCCCAGGACCTTTCCTCGGGACCAAATCATTTCCAATCGATAAGAAAAAGAGTGTTTCCCCTGACTCTTTTCATGGCCAAAATGTCCTTTACTTCAAAAACGTCATCTGACCCAATTGGTGAAGGTGAAGCGATGGGAGCTGGTTGAAACCGATTAAGAACCACAGGTTTCAGGAGCGAGACATGAAAGACGTTAGGGACCCGGAGTGAAGCCGGCAACCTCTGTTTATAAACCACCTCATTGATGCGTCCAAGTACTTCGAAAGGCCCAATGTATCGGGGACTCAAATTGTAAGAAGGGACTTTCGGGCGGATATGCTTGAATGAAAGCCAGACTTTGTCATCAGGATGGTATGGAGGAAGGTCCTTCCGTCTTTTGTCCACATGTTTTTTAATCCGGGCACTGGCATTCACGAGCGCCTCCCTAGTCTCTTTCCAGACTTGCGAAAATTCCATGGCGAGAGCATCTGCTGTGGGGACTCCGGACGACGTGGAAAAAGGCAGCGGAACACCAGGGTTCTGACCTGAGACCACAAAAAATGGCGACTTGGTGGTTGATTCACTGGGATGATTATTATGCGCAAATTCAGTCAAAGATAGGAGTGAGACCCAATTGTCCTGATGGGCGTTGGAAAAGTGACGTAAGTAGGTTGTCAGAACTTGATTAATCCATTCCACTTGCCCGTTGGTCTGTGCATGATAAACGGAGGAGAAGTCGAGAGATGTGCCCATAAGCCGACAGAGAGCCCTCCAGAATCGAGAGGTAAACTGGACTCCATGGTCTGACACAATCCGTTGAGGAAGATCATGCAGCCTGAAGATCTGGTGGATGAAGATCTCGGCCAACCTCGGAGCAGACGGCAACCCGGGCAAGGGGATGAAATGGGCCACCTTAGAGAAGCGATCAGCTATGACTAGGATGGTAGTGCATCCAGCTGAGTGAGGCAAATCTGTCACGAAATCCATAGCAATTTGCCGCCAAGGAGCCTCCGAGCAGGTAACGGGTGAAGAAGACCGGGAGGCAGGCTTCTCGGCACCTTGTTCTGAGCACAGACCGTGCAAGAGGCTACATAATCCATCACGTCTTGGCGAAGAGAGGGCCACCAATAGTAACGAGAGAGAAGCAAGAGGGTCTTCTTGGTCCCAACGTGCCCAGCAACCTTGGAGAAATGCCCCCAGCGCAGCACCTCCGAGCGTTTGTTCTGGGGAACGAAGGTTTTGCCTGGCGGAGGAGTAGATAAATTTACAGGAGCCACGGTGATAACTTTGGAAGGCTCGATAATATATGATGGACCCTCATCCCCCTCAGGCGACTGCAAAGACCTGGAGAGTGCATCTGCTTTGATGTTCTTATTCCCGGGTCGGAAATGAAGCTTGAAATCAAATCGAGAGAAATACAGGGCCCATCTGGCTTGTCTGGAATTGAGTCTTTGAGCGGACTGCAGATAGGCCAAATTTTTGTGGTCCGTGAAGATAGTAAAGGGGTGAACTGCCCCTTCGAGCAGATACCGCCATTCTTCCAGAGCCATTTTAATGGCCACCAACTCCCGGTCCCTAATGGAGTAATTGCATTCTGCAGGCGAAAAAGATTTAGAGAAAATCCCGCAGGGAACCAGACGCCCTGATGGTGCCTATTGGGAATGGACCGCCCCAGCTCCGGTGGAGGAGGCATCCACCTCTAGGCCTCTAGGATAAAGGGCCTACTGGCCACCGGGCGATGTAAAATCAGTGATGATGCAAAGGAGCGTTTCAGGGCAAGGAAGGCGTCCTCGGCTTCGGGAAACCAGCTGTTAGACTTAGTTCCTTTACGGGTCAAGGCCGTGATGAGCTTGGTCACTGTGGAAAAATGAGGAACAGACTGTCGGTAATAATTAGCGAATCCGAGGAAGCGCTGGATGGCTTTTATACCAATGGGATAAGGCCACTTGAGTACCGCCGAAAGCTTCTCTGGATCCATCTTCAGACCGGAATCTGTGATTATATATCCCAAAAAGGGTAACGAAGTTTGCTCAAAGAGGCACTTTTCAATTTTAGCGTAGAGATGATTCTCCCGAAGGCGATGCAGGACCACGCGTACACTTCTCCGATGAGATCATAGATCGGGCGAGAAGATGAGAATATCATCTACGTACACCACCACGCAGGAATACAGTAGATCCCAAAACACCTCATTAACAAATTCCTGAAACTCAGCCGGAGCATTGCAGAGACCAGACGGCATGATTAAATATTCATAATGACCATCACGGGTATTGAAGGCAGCCTTCCACTCGTCCCCTGCGCGGATCTGGATTAAATTGTAAGCGCCCCGCAGATCCAACTTCGTGAAGATCCGGGCCCCCCTCAGCCGGTCAAAGAGTTCAGGGATAAGCGGAAGCGGATACCGATTCTTATCGGTGATATTGTTCAGGCCCCGGTAGTCAATACATGGTCAAAGTGATCCATCTTTTTTCAGAACAAAGAAAAATCCTGCGCCTGCAGGGGACAAGGATTTCCGGATGAAACTCTTGGCCAAGTTTTCCTGTTGTATTCTGTCATGGCCATGGTCTCTGCTGGGGATAGAGGATACCTTCTCCCTCTGTGAGGGGTGGCTCCGGGGATCAGGTCGATAGGGCAGTCATAGGCCCGATGCGGTGGCAGGGAATCCGCTTCCTTTTTGCTGAAAACATCGGCATATGCGTGACACGGCGTGGGAAGACCCGGGATGTCGACTGGCCTAGGCAGAGAACGAGGATGGACGATGGCCCGCAGACAGCGTTCATGGCAGGAGTCACCCCAAAAGCAGAATCTCCCCTGAGCGCCAGTCGACAACTGGTTCGTGCAGCCTGAGCCAGGGTAATCCAAGGAGAACAGCATGGGATAATCGAGGCAGGACGTAAAAAGCTATTTTCTCAAGATGGAGCGCTCCAATTTGTAGGTCTACTTCGGCAGTGACCATGGTGACGAGCTCAGGTAGTGGTTTGCCATCGACGGAGGAAATCGCACGCGGGTTTTTTAGGATGACCACGGGAATTTGGAGTTTATCAACCTCTTCTTGATGAATGAAATTACCAGCCGCACCCGAGTCCACATACGCCTCCACAGATCTTCGCTCCCGACCTGCAATAATTAAAGCTGAAAGGGTAAGGGGCAGAGAGGAATTATGATCACCTAGGGAGACCTCTCTTACCTGGCCTAGGTGGAGGCATTTCCCGGTTTCTCAGGACAGGTGCGCACAAAGTGGTTGGCTCCACCGCAGTACTGAGATCATTCGTCATCCTTTCCCTGCGCCACTGCTCAGATAACCTGATACGATCTATCTGCATGGGCTCGGGAGTGCCGCGAGTGGAGGGTGCAGAGGAACGTGGTATGGGAGCTTGATACAACCTAAAGGGCCTTCTCTCTCAAGCTGACTCTTGAGCGCATTCCAAAAAGCGAAGATCTATATGAGTAGCCAGGGATATGAGATCTTCCAGGGTGGTGGGGGTGTCTCACCCGGCAAGCTCGTCCTTGATTTTGCTAGAGAGACCTCTCCACAAGGCACCTACCAGTGCCTCATTATTCCATCCCAGCTCCGAAGACAGTGTCCGAAAGCGGATGGCGTACTGCCCTACAGTAAGGGAACCCTGGCAGAGGTTAAAAAGGGCCTCCTTAGTAGAAGCTAAGCGCCCGGGTTCATCAAATACCTTGCGGAATATCTCCACAAAATTCTGGATACTAGAAAGTCATCCCTCTCCCACAAAGGATTCACCCTGGCCAGAGCCTCCCCCTCGAGATGGGACACTATGAATGCCACCTTGGCACGATCTGTGGGGTATTGCTGGGGCAGAAGCTCAAAATGCAGTCTGCACTGGTTTAAAAAGCCCCTACATAACTTAGGATCCCCGCTATACCAGGGAGGCTTTCCCAGACGAGGAGGCGGACACGAAGCAGCATCCCGGGGTGGGGTCGAAGCGGCCGCAGAGGACTGCAAAGCAAGTAGTCGATCGTCAATGGACGCCATATAACCCAAGATGTGAGACTGAGCATCGCGCTGCTGCGCGAGCTCCTGCTGGAGGCTGGCTAAGAGGGGAGCATGCCCTCGGTCAGTGGTTTGCAGAGCGGAAAGCCGGGTGTCCATGGATTCCATGAAGAACATTATCCGGGTCTGATTTTCTCGCAAGAAAAGCAGTTCCTTCTGCGTAGCAGCCGTGGCACCGGCGGGGTCCATGGCCTGGTGATACTGTGACACTCAGGAGCAGACAACATCCGAGAGTGGACCCTCTGGATCGTGGATCTGGAGCCCCTGGGCCGAGCGTGCCAGGTGATAACCGACCCCTATACAGGGATCGTTAGAGGCAGGACCGTAGGGGTCAGAACCGCGACAGCCGGTACCTAGAGGGACGGCTCGTAGGAAAAGTAAGGCTACAGGCGGACTGGGCTGCTGGACAGAATCTAGGGTACCTAAGCAGGGGGTCCCGGGGAAGGAGGGATACCAGTAGGGGCAGCAGGAGAAGGCTCAGTAGGCGAAGGAAGACAGACGAGGAAATCCCAAGGGCAGGAATAACAACGGACGGGCTGAGGACAGAGGAGCCAGGAAAGCAAGGAGATAGACAAGGGGGCTCGTACACAGCCAACAGACAGGGAGGACACTGAGAGGAACGCACGGACAAGGTGAGGCGGAGGCAGGCAGGAGGGACGGCAATGGAACAGAGACCGCAACGAGGCAAACAGGAATCGAGGAAAACACTAGACAAGAGAACTATAGTGGAACAATAGAGGCCAGAATAGTGCAGGGATACCACACAATCACCAGGCGTCTTCCCCTTAAGGAAGACGCCTGACCGGCAATTATCCTGACGATAGGACCCCTCTGGAGGCTGGTGAATCTCTGGGCGGCTGAGAAGAGACTCAGGAGGTCGGCCCCGACGGGTGAAGTGGTGCGGAGCTGCAGCGATGGTCTGGAGAAGGCAGCAGGACGCCAAGGCAGGAGCGGGGATCCGCACCCAAGATGGCGCCGACAGCGTGGAGGCGGCTGAGAGAGCGGACGCTGCAAATGCCTCTTATGCAAAGAGGCTAGAAGTGGCGGCCAAGCTGGAGAAATATGCCTGGGTGGAGGGAGCACGGCAGGAGATGGCTGAAGAGAAGGAGGAACAGGCTGGAGAACGGAGGAATGAGCAAGGAGAAGGCTCTGAGGATGATACGGTACAGGGGGGGCCGGAGGGGGAAGAAGATGGAAGGGGGAAAGATGATGTGGAACAAGAGAATGTGGAGGAGCTGGTTATAGGGGAGCCCACTTTGCGGGACATTTATGAACTGATCAGATCATGCAAAATTGCGATAACAACGTTAACTCACAGAGTGGATGGAACTATAGCAGAAGTTACTACAATAAAGGCAGACATGGGCAAAATGGATAAGAGAGTGGGAGAGGTGGAGGAGAGAGTGAGTGTGTTGGAAGACCATATCTCTAAAATGCAAAAGGCCCACACTCAGTGTTTGCAAAAATGTGCTGCTCTGATTAATAAGACTGATGATCTGGAGAATCGTTCACGGAGGAACAATGTAAGATTAGTGGGTATCCCTGAGAAGACTGAAGGAAATGACCCTACAAAATTTATTGAAAAATGGCTCCAGGACAAGATAGGTGGTGATAACCTCTCTAAGATGTTTGTGGTGGAAAGGGCTCATCGAGTTCCTATGAAACCCCTTCCGATGGAATCCCCCCCTCGTACGGTCCTTGCCAAGATCCTGAACTATAGAGATAGAGATGCCATATTGAGGTGTGCTCGTACGGCTGAAGACATGTGTATTAATGGCCAGAAGATCTCTATTTATCCAGACTATTCGGCTGAGGTACAAAAACAGAGGATGAGCTATGGAGGGGTTAAAAGGAGACTGAGAGATTTGAAGTTGGTGTATTCTACTCTCTACCCAGCGAAATTGAGAGTTGTAGCACTGGGGACGGTTCATTTTTTTCCAACACCAGAAGACGCCACCAAGTGGCTGGACTTAAATCAGCAGAAGCTCTCGGCTAATAAAGAAAGAGGGAAGTGAAGGGATGAGGCTGGAAGTGAAGAAGTTGCTGCCATATTGCTGCCTTTGGACTTTGAGTTCACAATTTATTGTGGTTTCCGGAGGACTTATTGTCAAAATGTTGTTTTATATGCGGAGGGGCTGGGGAGGTGTTTTAGTAACAGCGGATTAAGGGTACTATGGAAGAGGTAGCTAGACGCTGGACTACCTACTCTCTGATAAGAGAGGTGAACGACAACAGCGGATTAGTTATGGGTTACTGTGTTAAAGAATATGGGGGGGGGAGATGGGAGGGTAGGGTTGGGGATTGTTGCGGGGAAGTGAGGCTTACAATTTGCTGGGAACAGTGTCCTATCTTAAGGGGTCAGGAATTGGTACTTGGGAGGTATCATGGTGAGAGACACAATTAAAGTCGTTAGCTGGAATATAAGAGGACTGTCGGAGGGGAACCAGAGAACGGCAATAATGGAGTATGTGAGAAAACGGGGCCCTGATGTCATTTGTCTCCAAGAGACACATTTGCTTGCAGAAAAAGTAGATGTGCTAAAAAGAAGGTGGATAGGGAGGTCTTACCATTCTACGTATTCCTCGTATGCTAGGGGGGTATCGGTGTTGATTGGGGCGTCCACGCCCTTTGAAGAAATTGAGTGCCATGTAGATAGGGATGGGCAATATGTTCTATTATTCTGTAAACTCTATGGGCAATCACTATGTCTTGTGGCTGTTTACTTCCCACCCCCATACTCGGGGAAAAAGGTACAAGAAATATTTGAATTGTATAAAAGGGGTATGGGGTTTCCCATGTTAATCATTGGAGATGTCAATAATGTGATGGATGAAGGGTGGGATAGACATAAGAAAGATTCAAGCAAAGGTATTAAAAAACTGTCGAAGTTTGGAATTATATGACGGAGATGGGGATGGTGGACCTCTGGAGGGTGAAGAATGAGAGCGTAGTTTGCTACTCCTGCTATTCGGCAACTTATGGCTCCCTCTCCAGGATTGACCTGGCACTGGGAAATGATTTAATGACGCGTATGGTCTGTGGAATTGAATATCTGCCGAGGGTGATTTCAGACCATAGGCCTATAGAGCTTTTGATTAGACGGGCAGGTGGGAGGCATGGATGGGGAGTGGGATGGAAATTGCACCCCTTGTGGCTTGAACATATTGATATGGATATCATTAAGAAGGTAATCACAGAGTACTGGCAGTTTAATGAGGAAAGTGTGGAGGGGCGGGTGGTGTGGGATGCAATGAAAGCTTTTCTGAGGGGTCTTCTTTTTAGGGAAATTTCTAGATGTAAATCCAGGACTAGGTTGGAAGATAAGGAGATCATAGAGGATTTGGAAAGAGCTGAGAGGGATATGGTGTCGGACCATCAGAGATAACTAAATGTAGTTTAAAAGAAGCTCAGGAAGCTGTTAATAAGCTATATATAAAAAAGGCGGAGAGAAGAAGAGCTTTTCAGAAAGTACAGTTTTTCGAGGATGGGGAAAGAGTGGGACACTTACTTTCGGTGGTAGCTGCTGCACAGAGGGAATCGGGGTACGTATACAATCTAAGAACGGGAGAGGGGACTGTATTGACGGAAGTAGAGGATATTTTAGGGGAGTTTAAAAGTTTTTATGAGCAGCTGTATACGTCAGGGGTGGGAGATATAATGGGGAATATTGAAAGTTTCCTGGGTGAGGCGAAACTGCCTAGGATTGGGGACGATGATAGGGGAAGGTTGGAGGAACCTATAACGGAGGAGGAGATTAGATCTGCTATTATGTCAATGGCTAATAACAAGGCTCCTGGGGCTGATGGACTCCCGGTTGAGATATATAAAAATTTAATGGACATCTCAGTGGCCAAATTAAAAAAAGTCTTTGAGGAGGCGTTAAGGGTGGGAGAGCTGCCGGTGTCCATGAGAGAGGCGATAATAGTAGTCATTTTAAAGGAAGGAAAGGACCCGGAATTGGCGGAATCATATAGGCCAGTTTCATTGTTGTCGGCGGACGTTAAGATTTTGGCTAAAGTTTTGGCCGGCCGGCTGGCAAGTGTGGTTCAGGGTTTGGTACATTCGGATCAGTCTGGCTTTATGCCAAATAAGTCTACAGCGATAAATCTACGTAGATTATTCTTGAACTTGCAGGTGCCGTCGGATAATGAAGGGAATAGAATTGTAGTCTCCTTGGATGCGCGTAAGGCATTTGATAGTGTTGAATGGTGCTATCTTTGGGAAGTGTTGAGATTAGAGTTGAGCGACTTTTGGTTTTTTAGGGTCGCATTTCGTTTCGTGAAACCCGACTTTTCCAAAAGTCGGGTCGAGCAAGATCGTCCGATTATAGGGAAAAGTCGGGGTCGTCCCGAAACACGAAACCCAATGTAAGTCAATGGGGAATAAAAGTCGGCAGAGAGAGGACAGGAAACACACCTACAGTGCCCATTTGAATGCCAAAAGCATCAATTCTTCTTTCTTAAGCTTGTCAACCTTAATTAACTTCATAATACAAGTTACGCACTGAAAAATGGGGGTTATTTGGCTACAAACTGTGGGGGGGGAGGGCTGGCTCCAGGTTTTCATGTGCCCTGGGCGAAAGAGCGCCCCTTTAACACATACCACAACTCATCATGCTTCGATACGGCAGAGAAATAGCGGTATAGTACAATGAAAAATACCTCACTTTTTACATCTCATGACGAGGCCCATCTATTTCTCCATACAGAATCATTGGTCCCATATAATGTTTGAAACAGTATATGATGAGCTCCACATAATGCTACAGTATATGTTGGTCCCCATGGATGAAGCTCCACTGTCTTATGGGCCCAAATAATGCTCCAAACATAATGGGCCCCATTTCTAATGCTCTAGTGTATAATGGGCCCTGTAAATGCTGCTCCAGTGTCTGATGTCCACCTTTGGAATGTTCCAGTGTATGGTGGGCCCCATCTATCATTCTCCAGAGTATAGTGCTCCCCAAAAATTGCTGTCCCAACATTGAAAACAATCAAATAAGTCTCCTCACTAGGGAATCCCTGTACTTGTCTGGACAGGTGCTGTAGCTTGCTTAACAGCTCGCCAGCCGTTCTCACGCCCAGTATGGATTACACGTGATTGCACAAAGGTGAGAAAGGGTACCGTATCCCCAGATAACATGTATGGATAGCGTACACATTCAAAATATATGTCTCAGGAGGCAGGCTCAGACGGTGTTAGGCCCAGTATGGATTGCACGTGATTGCAAAAAGGTTAGAAAGGGTACCGCATCCCCGGATAACATGTATGGATAGCGTACACATTCAAAATATATGTCTATACAGCATGAGGCAGGCTCAGATGGTGTTAGGCCCAGTATGGATTGCACGTGATTGCACAAAGGTTAGAAAGGGTACCGTATCCCTGGATAACATGTATGGATAGCGTACACATTCAAAATATATGTCTCAGGAGGCAGGCTCAGACGGTGTTAGGCCCAGTATGGATTGCACGTGATTGCACAAAGGTTAGAAAGGGTACCGTATCCCCGGATAACATGTATGGATAGCGTACACATTCAAAATATATGTCTATACAGCATGAGGCAGGCTCAGACGGTGTTAGGCCCAGTATGGATTGCACGTGATTGCACAAAGGTTAGAAAGGGTACCGTATCCCTGGATAACATGTATGGTTAGCGTACACATTCAAAATATATGTCTCAGGAGGCAGGCTCAGACGGTGTTAGGCCCAGTATGGATTGCACGTGATTGCACAAAGGTTAGAAAGGGTACCGTATCCCCAGATAACATGTATGGATAGCGTACACATTCAAAATATATGTCTATACAGCATGAGGCAGGCTCAGACGGTGTTAGGCCCAGTATGGATTGCACGTGATTGCACAAAGGTTAGAAAGGGTACCGTATCCCCAGATAACATGTATGGATAGCGTACACATTCAAAATATATGTCTATACAGCATGAGGCAGGCTCAGACGGTGTTAGGCCCAGTATGGATTGCACGTGATTGCACAAAGGTTAGAAAGGGTACCGTATCCCTGGATAACATGTATGGATAGCGTACACATTCAAAATATATGTCTCAGGAGGCAGGCTCAGACGGTGTTAGGCCCAGTATGGATTGCACGTGATTGCACAAAGGTTAGAAAGGGTACCGTATCCCTGGATAACATGTATGGATAGCGTACACATTCAAAATATATGTCTCAGGAGGCAGGCTCAGACGGTGTCAGGCACAGTATGGATTGGACGGCCCAGATTACACAGCGGAGGAGCAGGGAGAGGTAAAGATTGCAAATGCTGGGGCCCTGCCCACGCAAGGGGGGCCCACTCGTGGGCGTCGGTACTGGCACTGGGCCCCTCATAGTACAGCGGTGTGTCTGACGGCGGGTGTGCACCACCACCGTCAGAGACACTTGATTGCACTATGAGGGACCCTGTGCCAGTGCCCGCGCCCAAGAGTCGGCCTACCCACCTGTCCAGGGCAACGGCACTCGCACGGTGTCGTGCGCTAGGTGGTGACCCCGGCAATGGGGGGGGAGGCAGCACAGTTAGGGAGTTTTAGAAAGTGGCATATGTTGATGTTGGACATTCAGCTGATGCAAAAGGCGAAATAGGTGAAGTACCAGGAAGAGGTGGACCAAAGCAAGCCATTTTTCTGTCACCCTATGTGTCATCAGGGGAAGGTGGGACAAAATCCTTGGAAACCCATGCGTGGTTCATTTTAATGAAGGTTAGATCATCCACATTTTGAGTTGACAGACGGGTCCTTTTTTCTGTCAGGATTGATCCAGCTGCACTGAAGACTCTTTCCGATAGCACACTTGCAGCTGGGCAAGCGAGCTCCTGTAAGGCATATTGGGCCAATTCAGGCCAGGTGTCCAGTTTAGCGGCCCAATAGTCAAAGGGGAATGACCTGTGTGGGAGAACATCGATATGGGAGGAAAAGTAGTTTGTAACCATAGTTGACAACTGCTGTCTCCTGTCACTTTCCATCGATGCAGTATTACCAGTTGTGTGAGCGGTATTTGAAAAATCAGTCCACAACATTGTCATGAAACCCCTGTCTCCAACGCCACTCCTGCTGTGTGCACCACGAACACCTCTGCCAAGCTGCCCCCGGCCCATACGGCTCGTGTGAGAACCATCACCGCTGCTGTGTGCTGGGAATGCCTCAAGCAACCGATTTACCAGAGTTGCTTGTTTATTAGCCAATATTAGGTCAAGGTTCTCCTGTGGCATGATGTTTTGTAATTTGCCTTTATAGCGTGGATCCAGGATGCTGGCCAACCAGTAGTCGTCATCGTTCATCATTTTGGCAATGCGGGGGTCCCTTTTTAGGATCCGCAAGGCATAATCTGACATGTGGGCCAATGTTCCCGGTGTCAATGATGCACTGCGAGTGCTGGGTGGAGGAGCACTTTCTGGCAAATCCACATCCCTCCAGTCACGCACAAACCCTGTACCAGACCTTGCCACGCCAACATTTTCACTTGCCCCACGAGATGCATCCTCCTCCCCTAAGTAATCATCCCCATCATCCTCCTCCTCCTCTTCTTCCTCCACCTCGTCCAGGAGAGGTCCCTGAGCAGACAATGGCTGAATGTCATCAAGGATTCCCTCCTCCTCTTCCTCCTCATCAACATTGGCTGCAGACGCCTGCTCCTTAAGGTGCGTCAAAGTTTGCATGAGCAGACGCATAAGTGGGATGCTCATGCTTAGGATGGCGTCGTCTGCGCTTACCAGCCGTGTGCATTCCTCAAAACGCTGAAGGACTTTACAGAGGTCTTTCAGCTTCGACCACTGCACACCTGTCAACTCCATGTCTGCTCTCAAAGTGCCTGGCCGTGTATCCTCCCACAAATGCATTATGGCCTGCCTCTGCTCGCACAGCCGCTCCACCATGTGCAGGGTGGAGTTCCACCTTGTTGCAATGTCGATAATGAGGCAGTGGTTGGGAAGGTGGAGCAATCGCTGCAGCTTCTGCATGCGAACGGAGTGTACAGGCGACCGGCGGATGTGCGCGCACAGTCTTCGCACCTTCTGGAGCAGGGCTGTTAACTCCGGATAATTTTTGAGGAAGCACTGCACCACCAGGTTCAAGGTGTGAGCCAAGCAAGGTATGTGGCTGAGTTTTGAAAGGGCTATGGCTGCCACAAAATTACGGCCGTTATCACTAACTACCTTGCCTGCCTCAAGATGTACACTGCCCAGCCATGACTCAGTTTGTCGCTTCAAGTACTCGGCCAGCACCTCGGCGGTATGTCTGTCGCCCAAACACATCATCTGCAACACAGCCTGCTGACGCTTTCCACTAGCTGCTCGATAGGGGGACACATCGTGTGCAACAGTGGCAGCTGCAGATGGAGTGCTCGTACGACTGCGCTCTGTGGACGAGCTTTCGCTTCTGGAGGAGGAGGAGGAGGAGGAGGAGGAGGGTGGAACGCCTACAGCCAACTGTTTCCTACACCGTGGGCTAGGCAGCACTGTCCCACCACCACTGTCCCCTGTGGACCCTGCATCCACCACACTAACCCAGTGCGCAGTGATGGACTCGTAACGGCCCTGGCCATGCCGACTGGACCATGCATCAGTAGTGAGGTGCACCTTTCCGCTCACTGACTGCTTGAGTGCATGGACAATGCGGTCTTTCACATGATGGTGGAGGGCTGGGATGGCTTTGCGAGAGAAGAAGTGGCGACTGGGTAGGTCATAGCGTGGTACTGCATAGGCCATGAGTTCGCGGAAAGCTGTCATTTCCACCAACCGAAAGGGCATCATCTCAAACGAGATTAGTTTGGCAATGTGGGCGTTCAAACCCAGTGTACGCGGATGAGAGACTGAGTACTTTCTTGACCTACTCATAGTGTCTGGGAGGGTGAGCTGGACTTGAGAGCTGCATATGGTCGAAGTAGCGGTGGACAGGGCGGACTGAGAGAGGGTTGATGATGGTGATGGAGTTGGTGTTCTTTCTGATGGCCTAGATTCAGTATTTCGTTGATATAACAGTGGGATTCCCTGACTGCTGTGGCCTTGCAACGACACCTCAACATTTGCTGCTGTGCTAACCGGTGGGCTTACAGTGGGGGAAACAATGTAGCGTTGCTGACTACCTTCGTTGTGATCAGTTGCACATGTGGCACTTGAGGTTTGGTGTTGTGTCCACGCTTGCAAGTGCATGCTGGTTAAATGTCTAAGCATGCAACTGGTATTCAAATTTTTCAGATTTTTCCCTCGGCTAAAGGTCTTTGCGCACTTCTTACAGATAACCTTGGCCTGATCATGAGGATTTTGTTCAAAAAAGTGCCACACTGCACTCTTCCTACTTTGGCAGACATTTTGCGGCCTAGCACGCTGTGATCTTTTGACCCTCTGGACAAGCTGTCCAGCAACTCTTTTGATGTTTGGAACCTGTCTTTGGAGTGCTCCGGGCCTGCCAGATAACAGCTGTTGCGATGTCGATGTCTGCTGTGGATGCTCCTCATCTGAGCTATTGGAAGCAGCACCCTCTTCCCCCAATGGATGCCAATCTGGGTCAACAACTGAGTCATCCATCACCTCCTCTTCTATGTCATGTGCACCTTCCTCTGTGTCACCGTGTATGGTGGTATAGTGTGCGGGAAGGGGCACCTGAGTCTCATCAGGGTCAGAATCTGGCTCTGTACACTGCGAGGACAATGTAGTGCTCTGAGTGAATGTACCAGCAGAATCATCCATCAGCGGCTGTGCATCAGTGCACTCCATGTCAGATTCATCTTGGCCTGGGTAATTCACCATTTGACTTGATAATCCAGGCATGGTATGTGAAAACAGCTCCATGGAGTAATCAGTAGTATGGCCTGCGTCATCCTTCAATCTTGGTTGGGGTGAAGGCCACAAGGAAAGGTGTGGTTCATGAACATGAGCCACCAATGACGACTCAGTGCTTTTACTTTTTACAACTGAAGAAGAGGAGGTGATAGAGCTGGAGGCTGAGTCAGCAATGTAAGACAAAACTTTTTCCTGATGCTCTGGCTTTAAAAGCGGTTTGCCAACTCCTAGAAAACTAAGCGTTCGAGGCCTTATGTAGCCAGACGATGACGCAGGGTCAGCACCTCCTGCATTCGGTCCTATTTTGCTCTTGCCACTACCATCAGATCCACCACCAACACCATCATTACCAGCTGCCAACCCCCGCCCAATTCCACGGCCTCTTCCACCAGCCTTCCTCATTTTTGGTAGAAATGTAGACAAAATCCAACAAACTATATAGTAATGTAAAACAAGGTACAAGGTGTCTATAGGGCAGGGGAGATTTTGAATTTCTGCACACACTTGTGGACAGTGGACACTTTTGGATTGTGTGAGGCCCACTGATATCTGAGCGCTATGTGACAGGCTCGATGGCACTGCTGTGACAAAAGTGACTAGAGGATAAGGGAGATTTTGAATATCTGCACACACTTTTGGACAGTGGACACTTTTGGATTGTGTGAGGCCCACTGATATCTGAGCGCTATGTGACAGGCTCGATGGCACTGCTGTGACAAAAGTGACTAGAGGATAAGGGAGATTTTGAATATCTGCACACACTTTTGGACACTGGACACTTTTGGATTGTGTGAGGCCCACTGATATCTGAGCGCTATGTGACAGGCTCGATGGCACAGCTGTGACAAAAGTGACTAGAGGATAAGGGAGATTTTGAATTTCTGCACACACTTGTGGACAGTGGACACTTTTGGATTGTGTGAGGCCCACTGATATCTGAGCGCTATGTGACAGGCTCGATGGCACTGCTGTGACAAAAGTGACTAGAGGATAAGGGAGATTTTGAATATCTGCACACACTTTTGGACACTGGACACTTTTGGATTGTGTGAGGCCCACTGATATCTGAGCGCTATGTGACAGGCTCGATGGCACAGCTGTGACAAAAGTGACTAGAGGATAAGGGAGATTTTGAATTTCTGCACACACTTGTGGACAGTGGACACTTTTGGATTGTGTGAGGCCCACTGATATCTGAGCGCTATGTGACAGGCTCGATGGCACTGCTGTGACAAAAGTGACTAGAGGATAAGGGAGATTTTGAATCTCTGCACACACTTTTGGACACTGGACACTTTTGGATTGTGTGAGGCCCAATGAATATCTGAGCGCTATGTGACAGGCTCGATGGCACAGCTGTGACAAAAGTGACTAGAGGATAAGGGAGATTGGATTGCTTTTAAAAAAGCAGTTTGCGGAGCAGTGGGTAAACAGCAATGCCAGCCTGTCAGGAAGCCTTAGAAGGCAGCCCAACAACCAACACCACTGATACACCACTATATAGCCTCCCCTTGCACTGCACACACAGTGACTGGTGTGTTGTGCAGGCCAAATTGCTAGCAGCAGAAGCAGTTTTTTTTTCTTCTCAGCAGGACAAAAAAAAAAATTGGGATTGCTTTTAAAAAAGCAGTTTGAGGAGCAGTGGGTAAACAGCAATGCCAGCCTGTCAGGAAGCCTTAAAAGGCAGCCCAACAACCAACACCACTGATACACCACTATATAGCCTCCCCTTGCACTGCACACACAGTGACTGGTGTGTTGTGCAGGCCAAATTGCTAGCAGCAGAATCAGTTTTTTTGTCTTCTTCCCTGCCTAACGCTCTCCCTACAGAATCAGCAGCAACCTCTCCCTATACTAAGATCGGCAGAAGTAAGATTGCGGTCGGCGTGCACGCCCTTTTATACCCCCTGTGACGCCCACCAAAGCAAGCCAATCACTTGCATGCCCTTCTGAAAGATGGTGGTGACCCGTGCCTATGTCATCACGTTGCCCACAGTGTCCGTGGATCCTGATTGGCTGAAAAAGAGCGCAAAACAAACTTTTGAAACGCGACTTTGGCGCGTAAGTCGCCGACCTCGTGGCTGACCTCATCCTAGGGTCGGGTTTCGTTTCATGAAACCCGACTTTGCCAAAAGTCGGCGACTTTTGAATTTTTTCGACCCGTTTTGCTCAACTCTAGTTGAGATCTTTTGGTTTTGGACCAATTTTTGTCTCGTGGGTGAGGTTATTGTATTTTTCTCCGACTGCTAGGGTGAAAGTTAATGGGGAGGTTTCTGGAAGTTTTGGTTTACATAGGGGGACTAGGCAGGGGTGTCCGCTGTCGCCACTGCTTTTTGCGTTGGCAGTGGAGCCCCTGGCACTGACAATTAGGAATTCGACTTTGGTTAAGGGGTTCCGGTATGGTATGATAGAGGAGAAAATAGCCTTATACGCAGATGACATACTATTATTTTTAGAAAATTCTGGAGGGGCCTTGGAGGGGCGATGAACATTCTTGGGGCATTTGGGGAGGTTTCGGGTCTGGAGATCAATTGGGCAAAGTCAAATATTTTGCTGGTAGATGAGGGGGGCGGGGAGATTCCGACGGCGCTGGAGGGTAGTAGGTTGCCGGTGGTTCAGCGGTTCAAATATCTGGGAGTTCAGGTGTCCCTTCCTCTTTCGAGTTATATTGATTTAAATCTGTCCCCATTACTGGACAAATTTAGGAAGAAAGTAGGGGTGTGGTGCAGGTTGTGCCTCTCTGTGGTGGGTAGGATAAACCTGGCTAAAATGATTCTTATGCCCCAATTGTTATATATATTGCATAACTCCCCTGTTTGGCTGCCCCGAAGGTGGTTTCGTACCATTAACTCTATATTTTGAGACCTGGTATGGGGGAAAAAACAGCCAAGAATCAGGCTGGAACTCATGCAGAGGCCTAAAGATGGGGGGGGGATTGGCTCTTCCGAATCCCTGGATTTATTTTTTGGCGGCACAGGGTCAGCAGTTCAGAGGATGGAGTGAGGAGAAAGGACTGGGTTCGGTTCAAAGGATTATGGTTTGGTTGGTGGGAAGGGACCCATTGGTTCAAGGTCTGGAGGCAGGGAATTTTGGGAAGCTGGGTGGGACCTATCCTACTTTGATGCTAATCCACAGAGTTTGGGAGGCAATTAAAAGGACAAGAGAAGTGGGAGCATTAACAAATCTCTCCCCAATTTGGAACAATGAAGTACTGCCGGAATTTGTTAAAATGGGGGAATTTAAAAATTGGATATCACTAGGTATACTATATGTGGATCAGATACAGGACGAACGGGGGTTATTGTCCTTTGAGACACTGCGGGGGAGGTATGGGTTGCGGGAGACCAGTAGGTTTCAATATGGACAGCTGAGACATGCCTATCAGGCGCAGAGTAAAATGGTTGATATGAAAATTTGTAGAGATATTCTGGTGGACTATGTATGTGCGGTGGGTGGAACGAAGGGGGTAGTTTCAAATATTTACAGGCATTTGTTACATACCTTTCTTAATAGATTTCCCATTAAAGCAAAAGAGAAATGGGAGGAAGAGGTGGGAAGGATAGAGGAGGATATATGGGAAGATATCATGGCATATATTCCTCAGTTATCATTAAGTGAGCCGGGTAGACTTTCACAATATTATGTACTTCACAGAATATATAGAACTCCAGATAGGCTTTATAGGGCAGGGTTGAGACAGACTTCTGAATGTCCTAGGTGTCGGTCTGAGGGAGCGGGGATTTTGCATATGTTATGGCAATGTACGAGACTGAATGCATACTGGTTGGAGGTGAGAGAAGCAATTTGGAAATCGTATGGATGTACAATCACATGGGATCCTGTGGTATGCATTTTGGGTTATGTAGAGGAGATCCAAGTTCAAAATCATCATAAACTGGCTATAGCTAGATTATTGTATGTTGCACGTAAATTGATTGCCAGACATTGGTTGAGTGGAGAGCCGCCGACTCTGCGGGAATTTTATAGGCAGTCTGATGTAGTTGTTAAAATGGAAAAGGATATTTATAAGAAAAGGAAAAGTGTGAAATCTTTTGAATCACTTTGGAAACCATGGGTGGAGAGAAACTGATTCCGGAGGGATGCTGTTTACACGTGTAAGCAATGGATGCTAATGTCTCATTATTGGCTATTGAGGATTTAAGGGGGGGGTGGAGGGAGGGAAATGGGGGATTGGTTTATAATGGTTGTAAATATGTCTATGCTCCTTTTTTGGGCACAATTGTGTGCAATGTCATTTTGAATCTTGTTAATAAAAATTATCTGATTTAAAAAAAAAAAGGAAGACGCCTGAAATACCTTAAGCCAGGAAGTAGGTCACTAAGCCTTGCTCCTCAGCGACGCCCCCCGCCATGTGAAGAGAGCGGTTGGGCATGCGCCCGCGGCCTAAGGGTGGCGCACAGGATCGCAGCAGAACGGGAGACAGGACGGGAGAGCGCGCGAGTGGAGGAGCGCAGGTGAGAAGAGGCTGCGGCGGGTGCCGCCACTGATGGAGCATCGGCGGGCACGGCTGCCGATGTCACATTTGGTCTCATTTGATAAGAGTACCTTATTCCACATGCTCACTTTGTCCACTACATGGCATATGGAAGAAGGTACTCTGCCAGATGAGACTAAAGTAGAACATTTTAGGCAAAATGCTTTAATACATCATTTTGAAAATACCATCCCCACCATCACACATCATGGCAGCTTTAAGCTGTGGGGAGGCTATTTTTCAGCAGAGACAAGGAAGCTTGTCAGAGCTCATGAGAAGATGGATGCAGCAAAATACAGGACAATCCTGGAGGTCAACCTCTTAGAGGCTGCAAAAGACATGAGACTGGAGCATAGGTTGATCTTCCAGCAGGACACTGACCTTAAACATACTGCCAGAGCTACAATGGATGGTTTAAATCAAAACATATTCATGTGTGTGAATGGCCCAGCCACAGTCAAGAACTAAATTCCATTGAGGGTCTGTGGCAAGAGTTGAAAATTCCTGTTCACAGACGTCTATCCAATCTTACTGAGTTGGAGCTAGTTGGCAAAGAAAATAGGGCAAAAAAAATCAGAATCTAGATGTGTAAAGCTATTAGGTCGGGATCACACATGCAAGAAACTCGGATGAGTCTCGCATCTTAATATCCGGCACTGCCCTCAGCACTCGGGAGTGGAGCGTGCAGCTGCATAGAAATACTTAATACCGGATATTAAAATGCGAGACTTGTCTGAGTTTCTCGCAAGTGTGATCCCGGCCTCGGAGACATACCCCAAAGGACTTGCAGCAGTAATTGCAGGGAAAGGTTATCCTACAAAGAATTGAGTGTGAGGGGGTTGAATACAAATGCACGTCACAATTTTCAGATTTATATTTTTCTAGTTATTAGAAAACCATGCAACATTAAACTGCACAAATACTTGCTACTTAGTGTTTATCAAATAAAATCCCTAAAAAAATGTATTTAAAGTTTGTGAGTGTACCATGAAAATAGGTGGAAAGGTTCACAGGGTATGAATACTTTTTCACAACACTGTATCAGCTGTAAGGTTCTCTTTAAAAATATTGTATGAAATTCCAGTCTCAGTAAATACACCTTTTTCAAGTTAATCTAGGTCTTGATTGTAAAGAATTATATATTTTTTCTTTTGAAGAATTATTTTGAGATACCCGTTAGATGACTTGCAGACGATACAACACTGATAGCAACAAGTGTAGATAGAATGAAGGCCGTATTACAGAGTGTCTAAAAGGAAAGTTCGAACCTGGGACCACTACTCATCACAAAAAAAAAAGATATTTACTACTGCCAGATACAGCCGGGACACATATGAGATGGACGGTGACGAACTGTCACCTTCAAAATGTGGTGTAGAGAAGGAAGCTATCAATACCATAAATGGCAAGAAGAACAAACAAATCAATTTTGGAACAATTCAAAGCAGACATTCGGCATAAGGATCACCAAACCATGGGCGGACATACCGTCGGTTCAACCGAAGCGGCTGCAATGGGGCCCAGAGGCTCCAGAGGGCCCCTGCAGGGCGGCTAATGGCTAGTCACATGATCAGTTACGCCATCTGCTGTTGGATGCTAAATCTTAGCTCCCCAAAGGACCTTTCGTGATGTCATGATCAGGTGACCTAGGTGGGTGGAGCCATTGCAGGGTTAACAATAACTACAGTGTTTAGCCAGGTAGGAAGTCAGGGAAGATGTCTGCAATGGTGGCAGGCAATGAGGGCACTGAGGTGCAGGCTGTGTGTTACAGAAGACCTGAGCCGGACGTCTCCAGTCACAGATCACATGACTTAATGTCATCAGAGGTCCTTCACACGGTACGTTTCCTCTACTCTCATAACTGACTGATCACATGACTGTGACATCATTCAAGGTCCAGTAGTCAGGAGAAAATAACATCTACAGGTAAATTAGAGGTCAGAGTAAGTGTAAGTTGTATGTGCTGGGACTGTTGTGAAACTGGGCGCCTATAATGAGGACTGCAATGTAGGAGTGTACAGTATATACGGTGTTATACGTCCATAATACAGGGCTGCATATAATGAGGACTGCAATGTAGGAGTGTACAGTATATATGGTATTATACACCCATAATACAGGGCTGCATAAAATGAGGGGTGCAATGTAGGAGTGTACAGTATATACGGTATTATACATCCATAATACAGGGCGGTATATAATGAGGGGTGCAACGTAGGAGTGTACAGTATATACGGTATTATACATCCATAATACAGGGCGGTATATAATGAGGGGTGCAATGTAGGAGTGTACAGTATATATGGTATTATACGTCCATAATACAGGGCTGTATATAATGAGGGGTGCAATGTAGGAGTGTACAGTATATATGGCATTATATGCCCATAATACAGGGCTGCATATAATGAGGGGTGCAATGTAGGAGTGTACAATATATACAGTATTATACATATATAATACAGGGCTGTATGTAATGAGGGGTGCAATGTAGGAGTGTACAATATATACAGTATTATACATCTATAATACAGGGCTGTATGTAATGAGGGGTGCAATGTAGGAGTGGAAGAGAAGGCAATGATGGGGTGATGGGGAAGGCAATGATGGGAGTGATGGGGAGAAGGCAGTGATGGGAGTGATGGGGAGAAAGCAGTGATGGGGTGATGGGGAGAAGGCAGTGATGGGTGATGGGGAGAAGGCAGTGAAGGGAGTGATGGGGGAGAAGGCAATGATGGGAGTGATGGGGAGAATGCAGTGATGAGGGTGATGGAGAAGGCAGTGATGGGGTGATGGAGAAGGCAATGATGGGAGTTATGGGGAGAAGGCAGTGATGGGGTGATGGAGAAGGCAATGATGGTAGTGATGGGGAGAAGGCAGTGATGGGAGAAGGCAGTGATGGTGTTATGAAGAAGGCAATGATGGGAGTGATGGGGAGAAAGCAATGATGAGAGTGATGGGGAGAAGGCAGTGATGGGGTGATGGAGAAGGCAATGATGGGAGTGATGGGGAGAAAGCAATGATGAGAGTGATGGGGAGAAGGCAGTGATGGGGTGATGGAGAAGGCAATGATGGGAGTGATGGGGAAAAGGCAATGATGGGAGGGATGGGGAGAAGGCAGTGATGGGGTGATGAAGGGAATGATGGGAGTGATGGGGAGAAGGCAATGATGGGAGTGATGAGAAGGCAGTGATGGGGAGAAGGCAATGATGCGGGAGATGGAGAAGGCAATGATGGGAGTGATGGGGAGAAGGCAATGATGGGTAATGGAGAAGGCAATGATGGGAATGATGGGGAGAAGGCAACGATGGGAGTGATGGGGAGAAGGCAGTGATGGGTAGAAGGCAATGATGGGGGTGATGGAGAAGGCAATGATGGGGTGATGGGGAGAAGGCAATGATCGGAGAGATGGGGAAAAGGTGATGATACGGGTGATGGGGAGAAGGCAATGATAGGGTGAAGGAGAAGGCAATGATGGGGTGAAGGCAATGATGGGGTGATGGAGAAGGCAATGATGGGAGTGATGGGGAGAAGGCACTGATGGGAGAGATGGGGAGAAGGCAGTGATGGGGAGAAGGCAATGATGTGGGTGATGGAGAAGGCAATAATGGGGGTGATGGGGAGAAGGCAATGATGGGAGTGATGAGGAGAAGGCAATGATGGGGATGATGAGGAGAAGGCAATGATGGGGTGATGGAGAAGGCAATGATGGGGGTGATAGGAAGAAGGCAGTGATGGGGAGATGGAGAGGTCAATGATGGGGTGGTGGGGAGAAGGTAATGATGGAGGTGGTGAAAAGGGCAATGATGGGATGGTAGGGGAAAAAGAAATGATGATGGGGTGGTGGGGAGAAAGCAATGATGGTGGTGGTGGAAAGGGCATTAAAGGGGTGGTGGAGGAGGAGGAAATGAGGGAGGTGGGGGAATGGGCAATGATGGGAGTGGTGGGGGAGAAAGCAAAAATAGTGGTGGGGGAGAAGAAAATGATGGAGGTGGTGAAGAGGGCAATGATAGGGTGGGGGAGAGGACAATAATGGGATGTGGGGGGAGGAGGACAATGAAGGGGATTGGGATGGTTAGGAAGGGGGACTTATAATGGCCTTAGGAACGGGGGAGGTCTAACACAGTCCCTTATTATATAGTGTACTCACTATGTCTAACACAGTCCCTTAGTATATAGTGTACTCACTTACTATGTCAAACACAGTCCCTTAGTATATAGTGTACGTACTTATTATGTATAGCACAGTCCCTTTGCATATAGTGCATGTACTTATTATGTAGAACACAGTCCCTTAGCATATAGTATACATACTTATTATGTATAACACAGTCCCTTAGCATACAGTGTACTCACTAATTTTTTATAACACCATCCTTAGTTACATAGTTTCCTATTTTATTATGTATAACACCATCCCTTATTACGTACCATCCTCTCTAGTTATATATGGTGCCGTCCCTTATTATATAGCTTCCTCTGCTGTTATGTATAGTGCTGTCTCTAACATAGTGTGTTCTTGTTAATTTTTTTATTCACAGCGCTCTCTTTTATTACATAGTCCCCTCTCTTTTTAGATATAAAATGACTACTGACCGAGGAGCCGGTGACCAGACTACCAGTCCATCAGCTCCTCCATTAGAAAGGACTCTTTCCTATGCTCCATCAGGCATTATTTCATTATACAACTAACAAGATAGGACGGTATGCAATAAAAAGCAGGGCTCTATATAATCCAATATGTAAGGGACGGTACTGTACATAACAAGAGAGGGCACTGTGTAAGGGACAGCAATATCTCTCTCTATAAAAATGAATATATGTATGTGTGTATCACCAACCAATCACGAAGCATCTTACATTTCACCAAAGCTGTTCAAAAGAAGCTGAGCTGTGATTGGTTGCTATGAGCAAGTTTTCCCACTTGACAACACCTCAGCAGACACTGACATGGTGGGAGAAATCTAGCATCCCCGGGAACATAAGCTCCCAGCTATTGTCTGCCCCCCTGAAAGGAGCAGAGAGCACATGACAGAAATGAATCCCCCCTTCCTGTGCCCATATCCCTATCACACATCTTCCATCCCACAAGCACATCTTCCCTCTTAAAGGGATCTCCGGTAAGGAAGTTTGGGCAAATCCCTCAGTGCTCTGATACTGACCCCAGGCCTCTCTTAAAGGGATCATTGGTATGGAAGTCAGGGCAAATACATCCAGTGCTTTAGTTTTGACCCCAGGCCTCTCTTAAAGGGATCGCCGATATGGAATTAGGACTGTTCCACTCAGTGCTCTGGTTCTGACCCCAGGGTCTCGTAAAGGGATCATTGGTATGGAAGTTAGGGCAATTCCACTAAGCGCTCTGGTTCTGACCCAAGGCCTCTCTTAAAGGGATCTCCAGAATGGAAGTTAGGGCAAATCCCTCAGCACTCTGATTGTCACCACAGGCTTCTATTAAAGGGATCATTAGTATGGAAGTCAGAGCAAATCCACTCAGCGCTCTGGTTCTGACACCAGCCCTTTCAAAGGGATCCCCGGTATGGAAGTTAGGGCCATTCCACTCAGCGCTCTGATTCTGACCCCAGGCTCATGGGATCATGTGGGATATTAGGGGTAGTAGTCCAGTGGCTCTGGCTGACAGGTTGATGTGGGATATTAGGGGGAGTAGTCCGGTGGCTCTGGCTGATGGGATGATGTGGGATATTAGGGGGAGTAGTCCGGTGGCTCTGGCTGACGGGATGATGTGGGATATTAGGGGTAGTAGTCCGGCGGCTGTGACGAGATGATGTGGGATATTATAGTGAATGTGGCTATGCGGAGTGGGCGGGGCTCTACACTCAGCTTTATGTATTTATATATATATATATATATATATATAAAATCATTATAGTTTGTTATAACTAACCGTAGTTAGTTACAATGCCCGGGCAGTGGCAGGCGCTTCAGCTAGTACATAATAAAGGAGACTATGTAATATATATACATGTACAGTGGGGAAAAAAAGTATTTAGTCAGTCAGCAATAGTGCAAGTTCCACCACTTAAAAAGATGAGAGGCGTCTGTAATTTACATCATAGGTAGACCTCAACTATGGGAGACAAACTGAGAAAAAAAAATCCAGAAAATCACATTGTCTGTTTTTTTTTTCATTTTATTTGCATATTATGGTGGAAAATAAGTATTTGGTCAGAAACAAAATTTCATCTCAATACTTTGTGATATATCCTTTGTTGGCAATGACAGAGGTCAAACGTTTTCTGTAAGTCTTCACAAGGTTGCCACACACTGTTGTTGGTATGTTGGCCCATTCCTCCATGCAGATCTCCTCTAGAGCAGTGATGTTTTTGGCTTTTCGCTTGGCAACACGGACTTTCAACTCCCTCCAAAGGTTTTCTATAGGGTTGAGATCTGGAGACTGGCTAGGCCACTCCAGGACCTTGAAATGCTTCTTACGAAGCCACTCCTTCGTTGCCCTGGCGGTGTGCTTTGGATCATTGTCATGTTGAAAGACCCAGCCACGTTTCATCTTCAATGCCCTTGCTGATGGAAGGAGGTTTGCACTCAAAATCTCACGATACATGGCCCCATTCATTCTTTCATGTACCCGGATCAGTCGTCCTGGCCCCTTTGCAGAGAAACAGCCCCAAAGCATGATGTTTCCACCATCATGCTTTACAGTAGGTATGGTGTTTGATGGATGCAACTCAGTATTCTTTTTCCTCCAAACACGACAAGTTGTGTTTCTACCAAACAGTTCCAGTTTGGTTTCATCAGACCATAGGACATTCTCCCAAAACTCCTCTGGATCATCCAAATGCTCTCTAGCAAACTTCAGACGGGCCCGGACATGTACAGGCTTAAGCAGTGGGACACGTCTGGCACTGCAGGATCTGAGTCCATGGTGGCGTAGTGTGTTACTTATGATAGGCCTTGTTACATTGGTCCCAGCTCTCTGCAGTTCATTCACTAGGTCCCCCCCGCGTGGTTCTGGGATTTTTGCTCACTGTTCTTGTGATCATTCTGACCCCACGGGGTGGGATTTTGCGTGGAGCACCAGATCGAGGGAGATTATCAGTGGTCTTGTATGTCTTCCATTTTCTAATTATTGCTCCCACAGTTGATTTCTTCACTCCAAGCTGGTTGGCTATTGCAGATTCAGTCTTCCCAGCCTGGTGCAGGGCTACAATTTTGTTTCTGGTGTCCTTTGACAACTCTTTGGTGTTCACCATAGTGGAGTTTGGAGTCAGACTGTTTGAGGGTGTGCACAGGTGTCTTTTTATACTGATAACAAGTTTAAACAGGTGCCATTACTACAGGTAATGAGTGGAGGAAAGAGGAGACTCTTAAAGAAGAAGTTACAGGTCTGTGAGAGCCAGAAATCTTGATTGCTTGTTTCTGACCAAATACTTATTTTCCACCATAATATGCAAATAAAATGAAAAAAAAAAACAGACAATGTGATTTTCTGGATTTTTTTTTCTCAGTTTGTCTCCCATAGTTGAGGTCTACCTATGATGTAAATTACAGACGCCTCTCATCTTTTTAAGTGGTGGAACTTGCACTATTGCTGACTGACTAAATACTTTTTTTCCCCACTGTATATATATACACTCACTGGCCACTTTATTAGGTACACCTGTCCAACTGTGTGTTAAGACTTAATTTCTAATCAGCCAATCACATGGCGGCAACTCAGTGCATTTAGGCATGTAGACATGGTCAAGACAATCTCCTGCAGTTCAAACCGAGCATCAGTATGGGGAAGAAAGGTGATTTGCGTGCCTTTGAACGTGGCATGATTGTTGGTGCCAGAAGGGCTGGTCTGAGAATTTCAGAAACTGCTGATCTACTGGGATTTTCACGCACAACCATCTCTAGGGTTTACAGAGAATGGTCCGAAAAAGAAAAAAAATCCAGTGAGCGGCAGTTCTGTGGCCGGAAATGCCATGTTGATGCCAGAGGTCAGAGGAGAATGGGCAGACTGGTTCGAGCTGATAGAAAGGCAACAGTGACTCAAATTGCCACCCGTTACAACCAAGGTAGGCAGAAGAGCATCTCTGAACGCACAGTGCGTCGAACTTTGAGGCAGATGGGCTACAGCAGCAGAAGACCACACTGGGTACCACTCCTCTCAGCTAAGAACAGGAAACTGAGGCTACAATTTGCACAAGCTCATCGAAATTGGACAGTAGAAGATTGGAAAAACGTTGCCTGGTCTGATGAGTCTCGATTTCTGCTGCGACATTCGGATGGTAGGGTCAGAATTTGGCGTAAACATGAAAGCATGGATCCATCCTGCCTTGTATCAACGGTTCAGGCTGGTGGTGGTGGTGTCATGGTGTGGGGAATTTTTTCTGGGCACTCTTTGGGCCCCTTGGTACCAATTGAGCATCGTTGCAACGCCACAGCCTACCTGAGTATTGTTGCTGACCATGTCCATCCCTTTATGACCACAATGTACCCAACATCTGATGGCTACTTTCAGCAGGATAATGCGCCATGTCATAAAGCTCGAATCATCTCAGATTGGTTTCTTGAACATGACAATGAGTTTACTGTACTCAAATGGCCTCCTCAGTCACCAGATCTCAATCCAATAGAGCATCTTTGGGATGTGGTGGAACGGGAGATTCGCATCAGGGATGTGCAGCCGACAAATCTGCGCCAACTGTGTGATGCCATCATGTCAATATGGTCCAAAATCTCTGAGGAATGCTTCCAGCACCTTGTTGAATCTCTGCCACGAAGAATTGAGGCAGTTCTGAAGGCAAAAGGGGGTCCAACCCCTTACTAGCATGGTGTACCTAATAAAGTGGCCAGTGAGTGTATATATATATATATATATATATATATATATATATATAATGTGTGTGTGTAGCTTTGACGCCATAAAAGGAAGGGGACCCAGACACATTTCTTGCACAGGGGCCCCAAGCTGTCAGTGTCCGCCCCTGCACCAAACTATGACTTGCCTATTTTGGACACATCGTGCAAAGAGAGCAATCACTGGGGAAGGACTTAATGGTTGGAAGAATAGAAGAAACAAGACGAAGAGGAAAACCAGCAACCTGATGGCTTGATAGTATCAAGATAATGACGGAGACGACCCTGGTGGAGCTATCTAGGCCTGCACAAGATCGATCTTCCTACATAGCGTTCATCCATCAATTTGCAATGGCATATAATTGACAAATTGTTTTTAAATGAATAAAAATTGTGTATAGATGGGTGTTTTGTTTGTAATATAAAACTGTTTATGTTTCAAAACTTTTTTATGGCTCAGACATCGATTTCATAATAGTTCCCTCTGGATCGCACTGAAGAGTATGATCCTTCTTATGGAAGTAAAGTCAGATCTGGCATTGCCTACTTTTAGACCTCATATCTATAAATGAGAGAATTGGTTGACAGATTAGAGTTTAGACTCAGTTAGGCTCTAAAGTGCCCTGAAAAGATATTAATTATGCACTGAGGTTTTACCTAACCATAATAAACAGATGGGGGGAAGGTGTTAAAAAGAATAAAAGATTATACTCACCTGTCCTGCTGCCAAAGTTTCCCACACCGTCCTCCGCTTACTCCCTCTAGACTATGAATCTACTGGTATTGACTAGACTAATACAGTATGTTTGTAATGCCCTAACCACTACATGAGGTCTAGTTAGCACCATAAGATCTGAGGATGTGCGTTGTGCCCCACTCAGCAAGAGGTCTAGTCAGCGTCGGAACATCCACCCAAAGAGTAGAGACATGGAGCAGAGAACCGGCTGGGGAGCTTCATCTTCATCAGGACAGATGAGGGATGGGCCTAGAACATGAGCAAGCAATGTTTTATTATTTTTTAACTTACTTGTAGCCATCAAAAGAATCCATGAAAATTGCATCTGGCTTGCAGCCATTTTGCTGGATTGTCGTGAATCAAATCCCCAAAAATGTAAATTCTAGTAAATCCACAATTTCTGGGAAATGTGTAACAAATTTGAATTATTATGAATTGATTGACTCATCTGTACACATATTCTCCGGATATATCAAACATGTTTATTCGACACAGGACCGCCCCCAGGGACCCACATTTTGAGGAACAGTGCTACACCATTAGATCTAGGGAAGATATTATACAACATAACTTCCAATGAGCAAGCATTTCTAAAGACCCAGAAAACAAGTTTAAATTTTCTCTGAAGACTTGGAACAACCAAAAGTGACAAATAAGTTAAAAAAAATATTTAAAAAAAATGTATAGAATAAGTATATGAAAAGAAGAAACTACAGAAATTAGGAAAAGGTAAATAACACAAAACATGAAGTACAGGGACATGGACAGGTTATCCCTAATGAAAGCACAGATTACGTTTTGAAGTTATGGATCAGTGCAGAATGGAAATATTTTAAGTAAAATAAATAGTGCTTGTATTTATTTCGGGAACCACGGTCAAAACTCCTTGGCAGATGAGTTTGCATTGACATAAGCATCGGACTTGAGTCGCCAAGTTTTTGTCTCCATGTATCCTTGGTAAAATTAGAAACTCACAGAGAAACAAACAGATTCCCAGAACTCCTTACTTATTTGATGCGTTTATTTTATATCCCTTCATATATTTTGATTTTTTTTCTCAGTATTTCATATTAATTATTGTAAACTGTGACGGGGTAAGAAGTGGGGTCTTCCTGGGTCTCCTACCATACAGTCCCTTTTCATTCAGATGCCAACGGATAGTACGGGTTGACACTGTTGCACCCTCGGATTGCAGGGCAGCTTGAACTTGTTTGGATGTTAGTCGAGGTTCTTTATCCAACTTCCACACAATCTTGCGTTGAAATCTCTTGTCAATTTTTATTTTCCGTCCACATCTAGGGAGGTTAGCCACAGTGCTATGGGCTTTAAACTTCTTGATGACACTGCGCACGGTAGACACAGGAACATTCAGGTCTTTGGAGATGGACTTGTAGCCTTGAGATTGCTCATGCTTCCTCACAATTTGGTTTCTCAAGTTCTCAGACAGTTCTTTGGTCTTTCTTTTCTCCATGCTCAATGTGGTGCACACAAGGACACAGGACAGAGGTTGAGTCAACTTTAATCCATGTCAACTGGCTGCAAGTGTGATTTAGTTATTGCCAACACCTGTTAGGTGCCACAGGTAAGTTACAGGTGCTGTTAATTACACAAATTAGAGAAGCATCACATGATTTTTCGAACAGTGCCAATACTTTTGTCCACCCACTTTTTTATGTTTGGTGTGGAATTATATCCAATTTGGCTTTAGGACAATTCTTTTTGTGTTTTTTAATTTAAGACAAATTAAATGAAGATAATAATACCAAAGAATTTGTGTTTGCAATCATTTTCAGGATGAAACTGAGTATTATCTGACAGAATTGCAGGGGTGTCAATACTTTTGGCCACAACTGTATGGCACTCAAAAAAACATAATAAGTAACATTTCCAACATGTTCACTTTACATCAGCACAATTTGGGAGCCAAAATTTTTTTTGTTAAGAAGTTATAAGGGTTAAAAGTTGACCAGCGATTTCTCATTTTTACGACACAATTTTAATTTAACGGACCACATCACATTTGAAGTCACTTTGAGGGGTCTATATGATAGAAAATACCCAAAAGTGACACCATTCTAAAAACTGAACCCCTCAAGGTGCTCAAAACCACATTGAAGTAGTTTATTAACCCTTCAGGTGCTTCACAAGAATTTTTTGAATGTTTAAAAAAAAAATGAACATTTAACTTTTTTTCACAAAAAAAATTACTTCAGGTTCAATTTTTTTATTTTACCAAGGGTAACAGGAGAAATTGAACTGCAAAAGTTATTGTGCAATTTGTCCTGAGTGCGCCAATACCTGATACGTGGGGGAACCACTGTTTGGGCGCATGGCAGAGCTCGGAAGGGAAGGAGCGCCGTTTGACTTTTTCACTGCAAAATTGGCTGGAATTCAGATTGGAGGCCATGCCACATTTGGAGAGCCCCTGATGTGCCTAAACAGTGGAAACCCCCCCACAAGTGACCCCATTTTGGAAACTAGACCGCCCAAGGAACTCATTTAGATATATGGTGAGCACTTTGAACCCACATGGGCTTCGCAGAAGTTTATAACACACAGCTGTACAATTAAAAAAATCATATTTTTTTACACAAAAATGATCTTTTCACCCCCAGTTTTTATTTCCCCAAGAGTAACAGGACCCCAAATGTTATTGTGCAATTTGTCCTGAGTACGCTGTTACCCCATAAACCACTATTTGGGCACATGGCAGAGCTCAGAAGGGAAGCAGCGCCAGTTAACTTTTTTGGCTGGAATTGAGATTGAACGCCATGTCGCGTTTGGAATGCCCCTGATGTGCCAAAACAATGGAAACCCCCCAATTCTAACTCCAACCCTAACCCTAACCCTAGCCCTAGCCCTAACCCTAGCTCTGACCCAGCCCTAACCCTAACCCTAGCCCTAATGGGAAAATGGAAATAAATATTTTTTTTTTAATTGTATTATTTTTCCCTAGCGAAGGGGGTGATAACGGGGGGTTTGATTTACTATATATGGCGGGTTTTTATTTTTGGCAGCTGTCATACGCTAAAAGATGCTTTTTATTGTAAAAATAGTTTTTGCATCACTACTAGTGTTGAGCATTTCGATACTGCAAATATCAGGTATCGGCCGATATTTGCTGTATCGGAATTCTGATACCGAGTACCGATATTTTTTCAATATCGGATACCGGAATTGGAAGTCCCCATAATGCAATGAGCCACTGTTGTGGCTGTGATTGGCTGCTGATATGATGTCATCATGATGCACGGTCTGTGCGCATCATGATGCGCGGTCTGTGCCGACTGCGGGGGGCCTGTACCGACTGCGGGGGGCCTGTACAGGCCTGCCGGGGGCTTGTGCCGGCTGCCGGGGGTCTGTACGGGCCTGCCGGGGGCTTGTGCCGGCTGCCGGGGGTCTGTACGGGCCTACCGGGAGCTTGTGCCGGCTGCCGGGGGCTTGTGCCGGCTGCCGGGGGTCTGTACGGGCCTGCCGGGGGCTTGTGCCGGCTGTCGGGGGTCTGTACGGGCTGCCGGGGGCTTGTGCCGGCTGCCGTGGGTCTGTACGGGCCTGCCGGGGGCTTGTGCCGGCTGCCGGGGGTCTGTACGGGCCTGCCGGGGGTCTGTACGGGCCTGCCGGGGGCTTGTGCCGGCTGCCGGGGGTCTGTACGGGCCTGCCGGGGGTCTGTACGGGCCTGAAGGGGCTTGTGCCGGCTGCCGGGGGTCTGTACGGGCCTGCCAGGGGCTTGTGCCGGCTGCCGGGGGTCTGTACGGGCCTGCCGGGGGCTTGTGCCGGCTGTCGGGGGTCTGTACGGGCCTGCCGGGGGCTTGTGCCGGCTGCCGGGGGTCTGTACGGGCCTGCCGGGGGCTTGTGCCGGCTGCCGGGGGTCTGTACGGGCCTGCCGGGGGTCTGTACGGGCCTGAAGGGGCTTGTGCCGGCTGCCGGGGGTCTGTACGGGCCTGCCGGGGGCTTGTGCCGGCTGCCGGGGGTCTGTGCGGGCCTGCCGGGGGCTTGTTCCTGGTGCTGGGGGTCTGTACGGGCCTCCCGGGTGCTTGTGCCGGCTGCCGGGGGTCTCTGCGGGCCTGCTTGGGGTCTTGTGTGTGAGCAGACATCATCCAATGGGACTAGAAGTCCCATCGGGTGATGCCTGCTACAATGACAGTGATTGACACATTAGCCAATGATGGGACAGTAGCAGTCCCATCATCCGGCTAATGTGTTGAATGTAAAAAAAAAAGTATATACATACTACATACATAATACATACTACATACATACTACATATATACTTCATTCATACAACATACTTACATACATACATACTACATATATACTACATTCATACAACATGCATACATACATACTACACACTTACTACATGGAAATGGAAATAAATAATTTTTTTTTAATTGTATTATTTTTCCCTAGCGAAGGGGGTGATAACGGGGGGTTTGATTTACTATATATGGCGGGTTTTTATTTTTGGCAGCTGTCATACGCTAAAAGACGCTTTTTATTGTAAAAATAGTTTTTGCATCACTACTAGTGTTGAGCATTCCGATACCGCAAGTATCGGGTATCGGCCGATATTAGCTGTATCGGAATTCCGATACTTAGTTCCGATACTTTTTTCATATCGAATACCGGAATCGGAAGTTCCCATAATGCTAGGAGCCCGCTTGATTTGATTCAGCCAATGGGGATCCTCAGAAGTGTGGGCATATCCTGTTAGGCATGTAGGCATGTTAACTACTGGCATGGCTGTGATTGGCTGCTGAAATGATGTCATGATGCACTATAAAAAGCGCTGCAGCCGCCATTTCTGGTCACTCTGCTGTGAATTCAGTTAGGGACAGGCTGCTGTTGAAGACTGTGAGCGACAGTTAGAAATAGCGATTCCACAAAACATATAGTGCTTAACCCAGGCTACATAAACCACCACTGTAGCTTGCTTTTCCCTAGCAGCGCTGTTTTCACAGCTGTCTGCAAGGGCTGTGTGAGTGCAGACCCATGCTGTGTAGTGTGTCCTGCAGGCACGTCTGCTTGTAGGCCGGCCAGCGTGTGTCTCTGCCTCATACACATTTTTCTTTTATTGCTGCTTTTTTTTTCTCCTGTATAGTGTGCTTCCATACGTATCCATATACGTTGGTTGCAAACACTAAAGGAGTGGACAGCGGAGCCTTTCAGCAGCCTTTCAGTGCTATAGCCCATTTCTCTGCACTGTTTTTGGCTGTCTGATAGGTCTCTCTGTGTGTGAGTGCAGCTCACGTTGCAGTGTGTTCTACAGCCACCGCTAGCTGTAGTCCGCTCAGCGTGCGTCACTGCCTCATACATAGTCCTTTTTTTGCAGCAAATTTAGCCAGATTTTTGCTCCTATATTAGTGTGCTTCCAACCGCATCCATTGTCATTGGTTGGTTGCAAACACTATATAGGATTAGATAGAGGAGCCTTTTTGCTGGCTTGTGCCCTTCAGGGCCAGCCAGGCTAGTATCACCCTATTTTTTGGAGCCTCATCAATTGCATTGTAGGTTAGCTTCCTGCATTGTAATCGCTCCAAAAAGTTTGTGATACTATAGCTTTCAAACTTTGGTCACATCCTTTCCTTTCCCCCCACCCAAAAAAAAAAAGGAAATAAAGTTCACCAAACACTCCACTTTACAGTTGTCTAGGCCACATTAGATCATATTAAAGTGTAGTACACACACTCTTAGCCAAATTAGTGTTTCGTATACTGGTTAGCAGGTGTTCAGGAATAAGAACACTAAGCCACCCCTTTTTTACTTTTCTGCCTATCTTTATCAGTCTACCAAGATGAAGAAGGCAGGGAGTAAGGCACGTGGTCGTGGCCATGGAGTTTCAGCAGGGAGAGGACGGGGGGATTCAGCAGGGAGAGGACGTGGGGATTCGGTATCTGCTGCGGCCACCAGTGACCCGGCATCCCCCACTTTTACCAGGCAACAGTCCTTCATGCGCAGCTTTGTAGGACCTCGCCGTACCCCACTGCTGCGTGACGAACAAATTGAAGCCGTTGTCGGATGGATGGCAGCTAACGCATCCACTTCAATGACTTCCGCATCCTCCCAAGGCCAGAGCACTGAAGAGCAACCATCTGTCTCTTCACCACCTGCCAAATTGCCCAGGCAGTCTGAGAGCCCTGGACAGGAGCCATCTCAATCTTTACTTCTGTTCTCAGAATCTGTTGGCTTGGAAAGAGGTGGCCAGCCAAGCAGCATTCTAGAGCGTGAAGAAGAGGGAGTATGCAGTGATGCGCAACTGCTTTGTCCCTCTGAATCTGAAGAGGCGGGTGGGCCAGTGCCTATGGTCAGCACACCTCAGTATGCATCAGATGATGATGAGACTCAGTTGCCAATTTCTGGTGCGTACGGTGCTGGCGAGACAACCCAGGACCAGCCGGTGCTTGAAGAGGGGAGTGGAGATGATGAGGTCCTTGACCCATCATGGCGTCAGCCACAGGAAGGTGGTGGGAGCAGCTCTGAGGAAGAGATTCCCCGAACGGCCAAAAGAGGAGGGAGAGGGCGGGGGCAGACTTGGTTGCTTGTAGCCTCCACTTTGGCACCCGTGAGGAGCAATCCTCTTCCAAAACACAAAACGGGCGCTCCCAGGACTTGCAGTGCGTGGTATTTTTTTGACACAGTTGCAGATGACATTTGCTTTGTCAAATGCAAGCTGTGTCATCAGAAAGTGAAACGAGGCAAAAATGTGACCAACCTCAATACCACAAATATGTGGAAACATGTGCGTACCAAGCACGAGGTGGATTTACACAGACACACTGAAGATGTAGGCCAACCTTCAGCAGCACCTACCACCTCTTCAGCTCGTGTTGGGGCCTCTTCCTCCAGCTCACACACAGCTGGTTCGGCTTCCTCACTGGAACGCCATGGAAGAACCACTGCCACTGTTGTCCAGAGACCCAGTGAAATGCCACCCACTGAACCACGTTCGCAGTCATCAGCACCCTCCCAGGCCACTCACCAGCAATCGGTAGCACAGGCATGGGAGAAAAAGCGGCCATACTCGGCAAACCATCCCCGAGCACTGGCTCTGAATGCCGGCATTGCCAAACTACTGGCCCTTGAGATGCTGTCATTCAGGCTGGTGGAGACTGACACATTCCGGAACTTTATGTCATTGGCAGTTCCACAATACAATGTGCCCAGCCGCTTTTATTTCAGCAGGCAAGCTGTCCCTGCCCTGCAAAAGCATGTGGAGGGAAAAATTAAAAATGCGCTACTAAATGCCGTCAGTAGCAAGGTCCACCTGACCACCGATGCGTGGACCAGTAGCCATGGACAGGGACGATACCTTTCCCTCACTGCCCATTGGGTCAATGTTGTGGAGCCGGGTACAGATCTGGAGAGTGGCTCTGTACGTATTCTGCCAACTCCAAGGATTGCAGGAATGCAGTCTGTACATATTGAGTCCTCCTCCTACTCTAGTTCCTCGGAATCAGCACTGCGTGAGCCTGTTAGGCCAGATATGAGCACAGGTGTGGCCAAACGTCAACAGGCCGTCCTTAAATTAATTTCTTTGGGGAATCGGAGCCACACAGCACAGGAGCTCTGGAATGCCATCAAGCAGGAGAGCAATGTGTGGTTTGTGCCAGCGAATCTCCAGCCAGGTTTGGTAGTGAGTGACAATGGCCGAAATCTAGTGGCAGCTCTGGGCCTAGGCAACCTCACTCACATACCATGTCTGGCACACGTGCTCAATTTGGTCGTGCAGAGCTTTCTGAGGGACTATCCGGATCTTGATGCACTGCTGCACAAGGTTCGCCTAGAGTGTGCTCACTTGCCGCGTTCCAGCATGGCAAGATCGCGCATTGCATCTCTGCAACGCCGATTCCGCCTGCCAGAACATCGCATCATATGTGACCTCCCCACCAGGTGGAATTCAACGTTACATATGTTGGAGTGGTTGTGTGAGCAGCAGGCAGCAGTAATGGAGTACCAGCTGCATCAGGCGCAAACAAGTCGCACTGTGCGCCGGACATACTTCACCACCACTGAGTGGGCCACTATGAGGGACATCTGCCAAGTTTTGTGTGCCTTCGATGACTCCACGCGGATGGCCAGTGCAGATGATGTACTAATCAGCATGACTGTCCCCCTCATCTGTCTGCTTCAAAAAACCTTACAAGCACTAAGTGAGGAGGTTTTTGAAGAGGTCGAGGATGAGCAGTCAGAAATGCCATCTGCTTCTGGCAAGTCTGTGCAACGTGCTTCCACACAAAGGCCCAGGCAGGGGACACTTAGTGAGGAGGATGACGAGGAGTCAATGGAGGAGGAGGAACACATCTCTCCAGAGGAGGGAGGTACACAAGGCTCTAGTAGTCAGTGTGTACAGCGAGGGTGGGGTGATGCTGAGCAGGCAGAGATGCTGCCTCAAGCTGGGCACAGCGTTTCCTGTCCAGTTGGCAGTCTGCAGCACATGGTTGATTTCATGCTGCAGTGCTTGTTAAATGACCGCCGCATCGCCAACATTCTCCACACGGATGATTATTGGGTGTACACCCTCCTAGATCCTCGCTACCGGGACAACTTACAAAGCCTCATACCACAGTTGAACCGGGAGCGAAAAATGCGGGAGTACCAAGAAACACTTGTGCAGGCCATCATGTTCTCCATTCCCCCCACAAGTGTTGCTGGTAGTGCTTTTCAAAGCAGCCATGTGGGTAGAGGCAGTGGAGGAAGCTCTGCACAAAGAGGTAGCAGAGGCAGTGCCGCAGGACAAGGCAAGGCCAGTATGGCCCAAATGTGGAAAAGTTTTGTGGGACCGCCACAAACGGCTACACCATCACAGACGGCTCCAGTCAGCAGGAGGCAACGTTTCCATCAGATGGTGACAGACTACTTGTCGTGCCCTGTTAGTGTTCTCCCAGACGGCTCTTCCCCGTTCAAGTATTGGGTCTCTAAGCTGGATATATGGCCAGAGCTTAGCCAGTATGCATTGGAGGTGCTGGCTTGCCCTGCTGCCAGTGTATTATCGGAACGTGTCTTTAGTGCTGCAGGTGGTGTGGTAACAGACCGTCGCACGCGACTATCCGCCGATAATGTTGACCGGCTTACTTTTGTGAAAATGAACAAGGCCTGGATCTCACCTGAATTTGCCAGTACTCTTCCAGAATAAATAATTGGCTGGCAACAGGATCCAGGTCTCCTGTTGTGTTCATGTTTCTATGACCTGAACTTTATTTCCTGGGCTACAGCAACGCCCGTTGTTGCTCAGAAGTGCTGTCCGCACAGACAAAACACTCGCTCATGTGTAAGTGGGGTTCGGTAACGTCAGCTGATCCCCTGCTGTGTGTACGGCAAACTCTCCTGCTGCTTACAACTTCTGACTACCTCTGATTTAATATGTTCTCTGATTTGCCCTCTGTCTCCACTCTGTTTTGAGTATTTCCTCCGGCCTACAACACCGCCTGTTTCTGCTCTCAAGTACCGTCTGCACAATCCACACTTGATCCTGTGGTACCTGGGTCCTGTAACATCTGCTCATCTCCAGAGTGGAGCACGGCAATGTCTCCTGCTTTGTCTACATTCCCACTACTTGTAGTGGAAATGTGGACAGAGCAGGAGACATTGCCTGACTCACCTCTAGGGAGAAGCTGCTGTTACAGAACCCCAGTAACACAGGAACAAGTGTGGGTTGTGCAGACGGCATTTCAGAGCAGCAACTGGCATGGTTGGAAGCCAGCGGAAATACTCGAAACAGAGTGAAGACAGATGCCTAATTGGAGTACGTTGACAGTTAGTAGTAGTCTAGAAACAATGGCAAACTGCCACCAAGTAGGCCTCGGCCTACTACCTGATTTTCCCTGGGCTCCGACAACGCCAGTTGGTGCTCGGAAGTGCTGTCCGCACAGACAAAACACTCGCTCATGTGTAAGTGGGGTTCGGTAACGTCAGCTGATCCCCTGATGTGTGTATGGCAAAGTGTCCTGCTCCCTCCACAGTCAAACAACCTCAGATTTACACCTGGCTCCAAGTAGGCCTCGGCCTACTACCTCATTTTCCCTGGGCTCCGACAACGCCAGTTGGTGCTCGGAAGTGCTGTCCGCACAGACAAAACACTCGTTCATGTGTAAGTGGGGTTCGGTAGCGTCAGCTGATCCCCTGCTGTGTGTATGGCAAAGTGTCCTGCTCCCTCCAAAGTCAAAATACCTCTGCTTTACACCTCGCTCCTAGTAGGCCTCGGCCTACTACCTCATTTTCCCTGGGCTCCGACAACGCCAGTTGGTGCTCGGAAGTGCTGTCCGCACAGACAAAACACTCGCTCATGTGTAAGTGGGGTTCGGTAACGTCAGCTGATCCCCTGCTGTGTGGAGGGCAAAGTGTCCTGCTGTCTCCAAAGTAAAAATACCTCAGCTTTACACCTGGCTCCTAGTAGGCCTCGGCCTGCACCCTGATTGTCCCTGGGCTCCAACAATGCTAGTTGGTGCTCGGAAGTGCTGTCCACACAGAAAAACACACTTGTTCATGTGAAAGTGGGGGTCAGTAACGTCAGCTGATCCCCTGCTGTGTGGAGGGCAAACTGCTGCTGCCTCCAAATTGTAACTACTTCAGATTTAAACATTCTCTGATTTGGCCTCTGTCTCCACTCTGTCTCTAGTATTTCCCCTGACCTCCAACACCGCCAGTTCCTGCTCACAGTTGCCGTCCACGCATTCCACACGTGTTCCTGTGTTACTGGGGTTCTGTTACGTCAGCAGATCGCCCAATGTGTGTCCGCCACTGTCTCCTGCATTGTCCACCTTCCCACTGCAAGTGGTGGGAATTTGGACAGAGCAGGAGACATTGGCAGACAAACATCAGGCGATCTGCTGACATTACAGAACACCAGTAACACAGGAACACGTGTGGATTGGGCAGACGGCTACTGTACGCATAAACTGGCGGTGTTGGTAGTCATGTGAAATCCTGGAAACAGAGTGGAGACAGATGCCTAATTGGACCACGTTGACAGTCTGTTGTAGCCTACAAACAATCTAAAACTGGCACCAAGTAGGCCTCGGCCTGCACCCTGGTTCTCCCTGGGCTCCAACAATGCTAGTTGGTGCTCGGAAGTGCTGTCCACACAGAAAAACACACTCGTTCATGTGAAAGTTGGGTTCAGCAACGTCAGCTGATCCCCTGCTGTGTGGAGGGCAAACAGCTGCTGCCTCCAAATTGTAACTACTTCAGATTTAAACATTCTCTGATTTGGCCTCTGTCTCCACTCTGTCTCTAGTATTTCCCCTGACCTCCAACACCGCCAGTTCCTGCTCACAGTTGCCGTCCACGCATTCCACACGTCTTCCTGTGTTACTGGGGTTCTGTAACATCAGCAGATCCCCCAATATGTGTCCGCCACTGTCTCCTGCGCTGTCCACCTTCCCACTGCAAGCGGTGGGAATGTGGACAGAGCAGGAGACAGTGGCAGACAAACATCAGGGGATCTGCTGACATTACAGAACACCAGTAACACAGGAACACGTGTGGATTGGGCAGACGGCTACTGTACGCATAAACTGGCGGTGTTGGTAGTCACGTGAAATCCTGGAAACAGAGTGGAGACAGATGCCTAATTGGACCACGTTGACAGTCTGTTGTAGCCTACAAACAATCTAAAAGTGCCACCAAGTAGGCCTCGGCCTGCACTCTGGTTCTCCCTGGGCTCCAAAAACGGTAGTTGGTGCTCAGAAGTGCTGTCCACACAGAAAAACACACTCGTTCATGTGAAAGTGGGGTTCGGTAACGTCAGCTGATCCCCTGCTGTGTGGAGGGCAAAGTGTCCTGCTCCCTCCAAAGTCAAAATACCTCAGCTTTACACCTGGCTCCTAGTAGGCCTCGGCCTGCACCATGATTGTCCCTGGGCTCCAACACCGCCAGTTGGTGCTCGGAAGTGCTGTCCACACAGAAAAACACACTCGTTCATGTGAAAGTGGGGGTCAGTAACGTCAGCTGATCCCCTGCTGTGTGGAGGGCAAAATGTCCTGCTCCCTCCAAAGTCAAAATACCTCTGCTTTACACCTTGCTCCTAGTAGGCCTCGGCCTGCACCATGATTGTCCCTGGGTTCCAACAACGCTAGTTGGTGCTCGGAAGTGCTGTCCACACAGAAAAACACACTCGTTCATGTGAAAGTGGTGGTCAGTAACGTCAGCTGATCCCTTGCTGTGTGGAGGGCAAACTGCTGCTGCCTCCAAATTGTAACTACTTCAGATTTAAACATTCTCTGATTTGGCCTCTGTCTCCCCTCTGTCTCTAGTATTTCCCCTGACCTCCAACACCGCCAGTTCCTGCTCACAGTTGCCGTCCACGCATTCCACACGTGTTCCTGTGTTACTGGGGTTCTGTTACGTCAGCAGATCCCCCAATGTGTGTCCGCCACTGTCTCCTGCGCTGTCCACCTTCCCACTGCAAGTGGTGGGAATGTGGACAGAGCAGGAGACATTGGCAGACAAACATCAGGGGATCTGCTGACATTACAGAACACCAGTAACACAGGAACACGTGTGGATTGGGCAGACGGCTACTGTACGCATAAATGACAAATTTGCAAAAATACTCTGCAGTAAACACTAGAACTACTGAGGTAGTCATTTTGACTACTTCGCACTATGTATTTCTCCTCTGTGACTACATTTTTTGGAATTCCGGGTTGAGACTCGGTGACTTTTCCTCAAATAGGATGTTAAAAAAGATTTTGTGGCAATAAATAATTTAGGTGCAAAAATTGCGCACTTATTTCAACATTCACCTATAACTACTAAAGGTAGTCATTTTGACTACCTGCTATATTTTGCTGTCCTTTTGTCACTAAATGTTGCTGTAAAGTTTTGTGCATAATTTTTTCACTGTATCTTATTTACCCTGATGTTCATATAGATGTAGTTCAATTCAGATGTCAACTTTTCACATTTTCATTGTGTTACCTGGTTGTATTATGACTGGGGAATACCGTTATGCAAAGCGATAATGTCTAGGGACCGTTTTGTAGAAATTATGCATTACCTCAGATTTGATGAGAAGTCCAATCGATCGCAGAGACTGCAAACCGACAAATTTGCTCTCTTTTCTATTGTGTGGGACAGGTTTATTGCCAATTGCATTGCTTGTTACAAACCTGGCCCATACATTACGGTTGATGAACAACTTTTCCCAAGCAAAACCAGGTGTCCTTTCACACAGTATATACCTTCCAAGCCAGATAAATATGGCCATAAATTTTGGCTAGCTGTAGATAAGGATAGTAAATATGTTGTAAATGGCTTCCCTTATCTGGGTAAAGATGATTCACGCCGTGCTGATGACCGTTTAGCTGACCACGTAGTCATGAAACTATTGCAGCCGTTTTTGAAAAAAGGTCGAAATGTAACCACTGATAATTATTTTACATCAGTAAAACTTGCCAAACAGCTAAAAAGCCAGGGAACGACTATCGTGGGAACGCAAAATAAGATAAGACGAGAAGTGCCTAAAGAAATAAAAACAATGAAAGAAAAGTTGTACAGCACTAAAGTCTATAAAAATGAGGATAATTTTACACTTACCGTGTATCAAGGTAAGCCAACCAAAAATGTGATAATTCTGAGTTCCGTCCATCCCGATGTTCTTGTTGCTTCTGAATCTCCCGAAAAAACTCCAGAAACTGTAAAGTTTTATAATGAAACAAAATATGGAGTAGATGTAGTAGATCAGATGGCACGCAAATACAGCACAAGAACAGGTACTAGGAGATGGCCTGTTCACGCATTTGAAAATACCTTAGACAAAAATGGCTTGGGAGACCCCACCCCTCTCCTGTGTGACATGCACATAAATGAGCTGTCTTACACCACAAGCCCATATACTAGGAGGCGCCTGTCTGTATCCTGTTCATTTAGACACTGTTCACGTGTTCAGGTTTTAAATACATTAGAAAGGGACTGCTTCGTGAAGGGTTACCGTGACGTGGTGAAGCGGCTTGGTATACATTTTTTGCAAAAAACGTATTGGCTAAATACCCTGTATTTGTTATACAGCACTTGCTGATTATTATCTTGTTTTTTACTGCAGAGTATTTTTACAAATTTGTCATTTTGTGTTTTCTTGTTGTGTTTCAGTAATTGGGTGGTGTGAGCATTGTCTGACCGACTTGTTCACACTTGTGCATGTCACATATATGTTTTTAACCTGGGATAATTAGTTGCCGGATGGGCTGCTTGTTGTGCACGGGCAATTAGACTACTACAGTAAGGGAATTATAAATGCTGTGGCCTCAACCACTCATTCAGCAATATAAGACCCTTCTGTACTGCCAGCTAGCCTCACCAGCTGCGCAAACCACGCTGCCACCAGCCACGCTTTACTCAATCAAAGAGTTAATTAAGAGGGTCCGCGGCAAACCCCTGAAATTAGTAGCGATTATCTAAAAAAGGCGCATAGTTCGATTCTTAGAGCATGGAGACAGAGCTAATAGATTTTATCATTTATTCCCAAAAGAATGAGGGCAGTGATTACATAGATAAAAGTTGCTATAAAATTGAGACATTACATATGTACACATACAAATATAAAACAAAGTGGATGAAAGAACAGAAAGTAACACTCACATGTGCTTAGTTGGTATTAGGCAGACCATGTGGCTGGGGGAGGGGCGCTTAACCAGACGTCCTCACTCATCGGCACGTCTCTCTGGCAGGAGGACTCCAGCTGAACTGACTGGAGTTTGGTAGGGAATATCAATAGCCTAGGGTCTGTGACCTCATGAAATGGGCGGTCTGTTGAGTTCCAACCCCCTTCTCTCTCAGGTATAACTTAACTAAAAAGGTTATGATAACCATATCTTAATTGGGGAAGCTCGTATGAACTCACCAAGGGTATCATGTTTCCCAGTGTAACAAACCCAAAAAGAAAACATCAAGAATGCACTACATAGTACACACCATTTGGGAGCAATCCATATCTCAATTTCTGGAAGTCCGAGAATCGTGAAACTTGGGGGTTTAGAAAGCTGGCTTCGTGCCCTTTGCAGAAATGTCACAAGCGAAGTGTTCGCTAGGCTTCTTTTAATATTTCCTATACCTGTATTCAAGCTTCATGGTTTCAGAACAAAGCAATGTTTTCCCTTGCAGGGGGGAAGGCTGCGAGAGGAAATGGATGGTTTCAGGTTTCACAGAGCTGCATGCAGAAAGACACTGGTGTGTGTATTGTGGGGGAATAGGGGGGGTTGCAGCTACATGACAGGCTCGTCTCCTCAGTGTGTAGCAATGGGAGATTCTAGAAAGTTCTGCAAAATCATATCTTACATTACAGCGGACATCAGGCTCCGGACGAGAGGCCACGGTCATCGGGCTTCAGACATCTGGAAGTGACCTAAAAAGGAACCCAAGCGGTCTGGTGCAAGCCCCGCCAGGTTGGACTGGAACCAGCCAGGGATTACATCGAATAACAAGCTGAGCACAAAATAGCAGAAACTCAGTGGACACACCGGACTCCTGCTTCCAAAATGAATCCAGGTTAGATTACAGAAGGTCAGTAAGCAAAGAGTCACAGTCACTGGGCACAGGGTTCAAAACACAGAAGGACCTCAGGAACATAACACAGAGGACACAATTCAGACAGGGTCAGGTACAGGATCAAGGATTCACACCTGGATATACCGTCTACAGGGCAGGGCGCAGGAACAGGACAAAGCAGGAATCAAGGCAGGGACTTTGGTACCAAAACATAGACAGGAGAAGTCCAGGGACACAGACACAAAACACATGGCAAGGTTCAGGAACTCTGAGAGTGGTGAGTAGCTCTGGCCCTGCCCAGCAGGAAAGGGGAAGTTTATATAGAAGCTGCCCCTCAGCAATTGGCTGGGGAGAGCATTTCAAGTACACACACTAACCCTGATATAAGCAGGGGAGGTGTGGCCGCACATGCCCTAAGCACAAACAGTAACCATTACAGCACAGTCAGTGCAGGAACTGAGGCTAAGAGCAGCAGGCAGCATATGCAAGCCTAGACACACGTGGAAAGTCATGCACCAGCTGCAAATGACCTCGCAACAGGACAGCTTCCACAGCGGCAACCAGGGACCACACATGTGGATGGTCAAGCAGCAGAGCAAAGACCTAGCAACACATGCACGGCTATGGAGCACAGCAAGGAACTGAGCAGGCTCCATACAGGTAACAGCCAGCAGTATCCCAGCTCAATTAGGAGCAAAGGAGCAAAGGGTTAAAAGCAAAGACATGCATTGTAACGCCGTCAACCAGGTACAGACAGAATGGCGTGACAGTACCGTTTTGGCACATGGCAGAGCTTGGTAGGGAAGGAGATTATAATTTACACAAGGGGTAATGGGATAAATTGGACCCTACAATTTGTTATGCAATTTTTCACAAATGTGGCGGTACGCCATATGTGTTTGTATACTACTGTTGAGCCCATAGCAGGGATCGGATAGAAAGGAGCCCTATTTGGCTTTTAGAATGTAGATTTTGTTTGAATAGATTGTGTGCTCCACTAGCTGACCCCATATTGGAAACGTCAATGCCTAAGGAATTCATCTAGGGGTGTAGTGTGTTTTTTGAACCGAAAGTTGTCTCACAGAATTTTATAACGTTGAGGCATGGAAATATTACATTTTCGTGGCAAAAATGTAATTTTTGTTGCAAATTTGTCAGGTACACAAGGGATAATGGGTGAACCTGAACCTCATAATTTACTGCACAATTTATCTCAAGCATAGCGATGCCCCATGTGTTGTCAGAAATTACTAGTACGCCACACATCAGGGCCAAGAAGAAAGGAGCGCTATTTAGCTTTTGAAGCACAGATTTTGCTAGAATATGGGTAACATTTGAGTAGCCCCGAAGGTGTCAGAACAGCAGAAAAGCCCCAAAAATGACCCAATTGTCGAAACTGCACCTCTCAGTGAATTAACTGACTATTTTGCAACACCCATGCCATGCTTTTTTTCCCTGAAGAATTGCAAATATGCCAGTTTAGTGCCCATACATTGTGTTCCCATACAGTGTACAGCCCTCATAAATTGTATCGCCCCTAAACATTGTGCCCAGATTGTGCTTCTGGTGACAGACACCATGTAAATTTTTAAGTGAAACACTTCCAAGAGCCCTGGATGAATTTGCCCCCCCTATAAATAGAACACCACAACACAGACGGCGACAACCCTGGCACACCCTGCAAACACGTTTCCTGCAGCGGTGCTCCAGGTGTGCCGAACGTCTGTGGAGAAAATCCAAGCTACCCAAAGATTTCATCCATTATAAGTTTATGCTTAGAACATACAACACTGCCCTTCACCTCTCCAAACAAACCTATTTCAACACCCTCATCACCTCACTGTCCAATAACCCGAAACGTCTCTTTGACACTTTTCGTTCTCTACTCAACCCAAGAGTACAGGCCCCAACCACGGAGCTCCGAGCTGACGATCTGGCCAATTACTACAAAGAAAAAATTGACCAGATCCGACAGGAAATTACCTCCCAATCACCTCATACCATGCACCGCCCTCCCTCTCCCACTGCATCTAGCTCACTCTCTGATTTTGAACCAGTCACAGAAGAAGAAGTAAGCTGGCTCCTTGCATCTTCTCGCCCAACCATTTGCACCAGTGACCCATTTCCGTCACATCTCCTCCAGTCCCTTTCCCCTGCTGTCACCCCTCACCTAACTAAAATATTTAACCTCTCTTTTTTCTGGTATCTTTCCTTCCTCATTTATGCATGACATCATACATCTACTACTTAAAATCCATCCCTTGACCTAAACTGTGCCGCTAACTATAGACCTGTCTCTAATCTTCCCTTCATCTCTGAACTCCTGGAACGCCTGGTCCACTCGCGTCTTATCCGCTATCTCTTTGATAACTCTCTTCTCGACCCTCTCCAATCCAATTTCCGCTCTTTTCACTCTACTGAAACTGCCCTCACTAAAGTCTGTAATGATCTACTTACAGCTAAATCAAATGGTCATTAATCCATGCTAATTCTCTTGGATCTCTCTGCAGCATTCGACACTGTGGATCATCAGCTCCTCCTCACTATGCTCCGTTCCATTGGCCTCAAGGACACCGTTCTCTCCTGGTTCTCCTCCTATCTCTCTGTCTGCCCCTTTACAGTATCTTTTGCCGGTTCCTCCTCCTCTCATCTTCCCCTTACTGTTGGGGTTCCTCAAGGATCGGTTCTAGGTCCCCTCCTCTTCTCCTTGTACACTACCCCTATTGGTCAAACAATCAGTGGATTTGGTTTCCAGTACCATCTCTATGCTGATGACACCCAATTATACGCTTCTTCTCCTGACATCACGCCAGCCTTTCTAGAAAACACAGGCGATTGTCTAAATGCTGTGTCTAACATCATGTCCTCACTATATCTGAAACTGAACCTGTCAAAGACAGAACTCCTTGTGTTTCCTCCCTCTACTAATGTACCTATACCCGACATTGCCATTTCTGTGTGTAGTTCCACTATTACTCCCCAGCAACATGCCCGCTGTCTTGGGGTCATACTTGATTCCGAGCTTTCCTTTGCCCCCCACATTCGATCACTGGCTCGCTCTTGTCATGTGCACCTCAAAAACATTTCTAGAATTCGACCTTTTCTTACTTTTGACTCTGCAAAAACTCTTAGTTTCTCTTATTCATTCTTGTCTCGACTATTGTAACTCTCTTCTAATCGGTCTCCCTCTTACCAAACTCTCCCCTCTCCAATCTGTCTTGAATGCTGCAGCCAGGATCATATTCCTCACCAATCGTTACACCGATGACTCTACCTTGTGCCAGTCATTACACTGGCTACCCATCCACGCCACAATTCAGTATAAACTTATTACCCTCACCCACAAAGCCCTCCATGGCTCAGCACCACCCTACAGCTCCTCCCTTGTTTCAGTATATCACCCTACCCACTACCTCCATTCTGCTGATGACCTGAGGTTAGCATCCTCAATAATCAGAACCTCCCACTCCCGTCTCCAAGACTTTACACATGCTGCGCCAATTCTTTGGAATGCACTTCCCAGGTCAATACGATTAGTCCCCAATCCCCACAATTTTAAGTGTGCCCTGAAAACGCATTTATTCAGACTGGCCTATCGCCTCAACACATTACCCTAATCTATCCCTGTGTGGCACAGTCAAAAGTTTCACCATAACCAGGTTCTCCGCATCATGTTCCCACATGCTTTATGCATCCATTAGCCCTCTGTGTCTGTACTGTTACACACATAACATTATGGCTGGTCCATACAATCAGGGCAACTGTTACCACCCACCTTTCGTGTCTACCTCTTTCCTCATAGACTGTAAGCTTGCAAGCAGGGCCCTCATTCCTCTTGTATTTGTTATAATCTATGTGATTATTGTTATGCTGTAATGTCTATTGTCTGTACAAATCCCCTCTGAAATGTAAAGTGCTGTAGAATATGTCGACGCTATAGAAATAAAATTTATTATTATTATTATTATTATTATTATTATTATTATTATTAAGTGCTCTCTCCCTACTACAATAATGCTTCTTACTGTGGCTTAGACATAGTGGGGCTCAGGAGGAAGTTGTACAGGAGCCCCAGCAGGACCCCATTTCTGACACAGTGGCATAAAAAAGTTAGAATGCAACTTATCAAAATGTATGTGAGTAAGCCAAAATCCTTCTAGTAAATTGAGAGATGAGACCAAAATAGAGCTTTATGTTAAAGCGCATCATTCTGCTGTTTACTGAAAAGAAAATGAGGCCTATAAAAATAAGCACTCCGTATCTACAGTCAAATATGGTGGAGGTTCAATGATGTTTTGTTGTTGTTGTGCTGCCTCTTGCATCGGGTGCATTGACTATGTGCAAGGCATCACAAACTTGGAAGTTTACTAAAGGATTTTGGTTCTCAATCTAGTGCCCAGTGTTAGAAAGGTGGGATGGCGTCCTAGGTCATTGCTCTTCCACCAGGATAATGAGCCCAAACATACTTCAAGAAGCACACAGACATGAACAGAGAAAAGTGGTGGAGAGTTCAGAAATGGCCAGCAGTGAGTCTGGATCTAAATCACAATGAACAACTGTGGAGAGATCATAAAATTGCTGTTGTAAGAAGGCGCCCTTAAAATATGAGACCTGGATCAGTTTTCAAAAGAAGAGTGGTCCAAAATTTTAGTTTAGGTGTATTATTCCAGAGGGTGTGCAACCAAATAATAAGTTGAGGGTGCCAACAAAATTGTCTAAGAGTCAGTGATAAGCGGTCATAGAGGAGCGCTTAGGAAGCAACCCAGGGGCAGACAAAAATGTCAGGTCTCCACCGCAGCTCCAGCCGAAAACCTCCAATGGAGGATAGGAGCAATGAGGAAATGAAAACGGTCTTAGGAGCAAGAGATGGGGTTAAACCACAACGCGTTTCGACGGAGGATCAACTTCCACCTGATGAAGACGGATGCTCCGTCGAAACGCGTTGTGGTTTAACCCCATCTCTTGTCTGAGTCTCTTTCCTGCGCTCCTAAGACCATTTTCATTTCCTCAACCAACTTGTCTGGCCCATGTTTGAGGATTTTATGTGAAATTATGTCCAATTTTCCTTATTTTCTCTGTTTTTGTCTTGGCCCAATACACACAAAGGAAATAAAAATATGTATAACAAAACATGTAACTGCATTAATTTTATGAGGGAAATACTTCCTTTTCTGGAACAATTTTAAGGGTGCTAATACTTTCGGCCATGACTTTATTTATGAAGTGTAAAAGAAATTAATCTTATTTTTTTTTTTTTTTAAATATAAATCTGAAAATTATTATGTGCATTTGTATTCATCTTGAAAAACCTCTGAGGCCTTCACAGAACTGCTGTAGTTATACTGAAAATAAATTACGGTAAACACATATGGACTCAATTTATTAATTATGTGACTTCTGGAAGCAATTGGTCACTCAGAATTTCATTTGGGGGTATCAGACAACAAGGGGATGAATACAAATGACAAAAAAAGAGAAAAAAGCCAACTCACCAACTTCCAAACGGAGCACGGAACACTATCCTGTTATGGCTTGATCCAATGTAAAAAAAAAAGGGGGAGAAAATCCAGCTCCTTGCAATAAAAAATTCAAATTTTTAATCCATCATAGGTACAAGAATGAATGCGGCTCCTCAGCACTACATCAGCTCATACAGGAGAGACATAAGCGACGCGTTTCGATCGCATGATGCGATCTTTATCAAAGCTAACATGCCAATGCCACATACAGATTAAAAAGAAGCAGGCACCAATCACCTGTTAGAAGGAAATCACATGACCAAAAGGTCCTAATCAGGTGTTACAATCATATGCGAAAATATACACCGGTATATAATCATGCAATTTTCTTCAAAAGAGGATACATAAAACATTGTCCAAAAAGACATACAAATATATAAAAACATTAACAATATACAAATGCTACGATAATTTAATAGTGACACATGATCTCATTCTTTGTGTTCAATCCGTCCGGGAATCTGGCTCCCAAATTAAAAATCCAGAATGCTTCTCGTGTGAGTAATGTCCTCCTAATATCACCACCTCTGGGAGGTTTCTTAATTTTTTCCAAGCCTGTTACCTGTAAGGAAGTAATACTGCGTGAGTGAAAGTTGATAAAGTGCCTGGCTGCAGAAGATATATTGCAGACACCATCAACCCCATCAGTCACATCATATAAATGTTCCGCTATGCGTGTCTTCAGTTTTCTAGATGTACATCCCACATATCATTTATTACATATACTGCAATCAATTTTATACACCACATAATTTGAATTACAATTAATAAAATCATTTATTTTGAAAAAAGTGGTATTGTCATGATTGCCAATTTTTTTTTCGTTTTAATCATATTCCTGCAAGTTCTACAATTAGTGCTCCCCAGGGGTGGATTAAGGGTAGCCAGGGCCCCGGGCTGTTCAGACTCTGTGGGCCCCCCGGTCATGTGACTGGGTCGGGAAGTCACTAGTTTTCATGACGCATACGGTGCGTCAAGGAGCGGGAAGAGGTTAAATACTGAGGTAAAAAAACTCTGCAAATACGCAACGTGTGCACGAGGCCTCACAAATACTGAGGTAAAAAACACCAAATGCTCAGTGTGTCCATGCCTTACAAATACTGAGTGAAAAACTCACCAAATACTCATCGTGTGCACGAGGCCTTATAAATACTGAGATAAAAACTCACCAAATACTCAGCATCTGCACGAGGCCTTATAAACACTGAGGTAAAAACTCACCAAATACTCAGCGTGTGCATGAGGCCTTATAAATACTGAGGTAAAAACTCACCAAATACTCAGCGTGTGCACAAGGCCTTATAAATACTGAGATAAAAACTCACCAAATACTCAGCGTCTGCACGAGGCCTTATAAACACTGAGGTAAAAACTCACCAAATACTCAGCGTCTGCACAAGGCCTTATAAATACTGAGGTAAAAACTCACCAAATACTCAGCGTGTGCACGAGGCCTTATAAACACTGAGGTAAAAACTCACCAAATACTCAGCGTCTGCACAAGGCCTTATAAACACTGAGGTAAAAACTCACCAAATACTCAGCGTGTGCATGAGGCCTTATAAATACTGAGGTAAAAACTCACCAAATACTCAGCGTGTGCACGAGGCCTTATAAATACTGAGATAAAAACTCACCAAATACTCAGCGTCTGCACGAGGCCTTATAAACACTGAGGTAAAAACTCACCAAATACTCAGCGTCTGCACGAGGCCTAATAAATACTGAGGTAAAAACTCACCAAATACTCAGCGTGTGCACAAGGCCTTATAAATACTGAGATAAAAACTTACCAAATACTCAGCGTCTGCACGAGGCCTTATAAACACTGAGGTAAAAACTCACCAAATACTCAGCGTCTGCACGAGGCCTTATAAATACTGAGGTAAAAACTCACCAAATACTCAGCGTGTGCATGAGGCCTTATAAATACTGAGGTAAAAACTCACCAAATACTCAGCGTGTGCACAAAGCCTTACAAATACTGGAAGGCTTCCACCCAACATCTAGTGCTGGCTCACCTGTACCTAACATCGAAACCAGCTAATAGTCTGCAATCACCTGCTGACCTGGACCCATGACCTGTCAGACAAATTACTTCACATGAGTCACACAGAGGCTTCTGCTTCATGAACTTCCCCAGATAGAAGCAGCCTCCGATGTGCAGTCTGTGACCGGATACACAGAAAGAGACGCTCTTCATCACAGGCTGTGCCCAGCATGGCAGCAGAGGGGTTTTCGCCACAGACAAGTCGCCGTCTCCTCACACACTTGACATGACGCTGCATCTGGCGACGAACAAGCGCACATTGCGCAATGTTAGTCATGTCCAGATGTTCAGCATGTGGAGGACCAAGAGGGGACCAAAAAGGACCCAAGAATTGGAACAGGAGAATGGGAAAGTGGCCGGCGGTCGGAGGGGCAGGGTTTATATAGGGGTCGGCGTAAATATATATATATATATATATATATATATATACACACACACATATTCGACCCGTGGAAGCGCTCGTGTAGCGCGAAACGGCCGTTGTCAGCCTTTTGACACTCTTGCTATCACATCCCCGATGTGACATGTAATTATGTGTCAATAAAGATTCACAACTATCCCTCAGATTGCGACCCTTTTCTACCTGGAATACACAAGTTGATTGCTACGAGGTCAAGCACCCGGGAATCCTGGATGTGAGCTCACTGCCTGCTGCAAGCCACGGATCCAAGCATGGTAACAGCGGTGCCGCCCGCTTCTTTTATAAGTAAATATATATATATATATATATATATATATATATATATATACTGTATATATATATACACACACATATTACTACATGCGGGCAGCGCACACATGCACAATCCTCAGGTTGTACAACGTTCAACTGGTCAAAACATTTCTCTCAGTGGGACTCGCCATCTCGTGCCCACCTTGCTAAAGGTGCCCACTGCCCACATACAGTATAACAAAGTTGAAGGAAACAGATGACTTCCACTATGATGATTGGTTACCGGCCACCCGACCACACCCATTTCACAACTAGTCACACCCATGTCCATGCCCCAGCCACACCCAATTAGCACTGCTGCTCGCACTGACTAGTACTGAGGGCACCATGGTTGGCATTATGGGCACAGTGGCTGGTACTGTGGGCACATTGACTGGTACTGAGGAAAAGAAAGAAAGAACAGAGATAGAGAAAAAATAAAAAAGAGAGAAAGAATGAACAGAGAGAAAGAAAGAAGAAGAGAGAAAGAGAGAAACATAGAGAGAATGGAAGAAAGAACAGAGAGAAAGAAAGAGGGGACAGAAAAAAAGAACAGAGAGAGAAAAAAAGAAAGAGGGAAAAGAAAGAAAGAACAGCGAGGGAGAGAGAAAGAAAGAGGGGAAAGAGAGGAGAAAGAAAGAAAGAAAGAGAAAGAAAGAAAGAAAGAAAGAAAGAAAGAAAGAAAGAAAGATTCTATAAAGACACTATACCAGCCCGGCTCACATTATAGTGCCAACCTGAGACTCCTGGTGCAGGACATATCATGATCCACTCACATGGCCGACATCCCCGAGTCCAAGGTGATCCCGCAGTCCGCGCTGTCGGAGGAGGACATGGTGATGATCTGAAGCATTCCCTGAAGTGCCTCCATGGTTCCATCACAATCTCCTCCGGTCAGCTTCCAGCACGTCACTTCCGATGGAATGTCACGTGAGAGTTTTCAAGCGCTCCTCGGGGCTCCGCCGTATACTCCTGTGTCCACGGGAAAAGTAAGCTCCCGGTCGGGCAGTCTCTCAAAATCTGGGATGGTTGGGAGGTATGAATGCTCCCCATCATACACCTTGTACACGCATGGCTCCACACACCTCATTCACACACTATTCCGCTTTGTATGCCTCGTACACACAGCTTTGCTCCGCACACCTTGCACACACACTGCTCCACTCAGTACACACATGGCTCCACTCCGTAAACCTCGTACACAAGTGGCTCGTACACCTTATACACATGCGGTCACACTCTGTACACCTTGTACACACATGGCTCTGCTCTGTAAACCTTGTACACATGCGGCTTTGCTCCATACACCTCGCACACATGCGGCTCCGCCCCGTAAACACATGGCTCAGCTCTGTACACTTTGTACACACGCAGCTCCACTCCGTACACCTCATACACACACGGCTTCGCTCCATACACCTCGCACATGTGCAGCTCAGCTCTGTGCATACACGCGGCTTCACTCTGTACACATACGCGCAGCTCAGCTCTGTACATGTGCGGCTCAGCTCCGTACACCTCGTGCACGCACGGGGTCCGCTCCATACACCTCGTACACACACGGCTCCACTCCGTACACCTCATACACACACGGCTCCACTCCGTACACCTTGTACACAGACGGCTCTGCTCCGTACACCTCGTACAGACACGGCTCCACATCGTACACCTCGCACACGTGCGACACCGCTCCGTACACCTCGTACACACACAGCTCCGCTCCGTACACTTTGCACATTCACGGCTCCGCTCTGTACACCTCGCACACACATGGCTCCGCTCCGTACACCTCGTACACACACAGCTCTGCTCCGTACACCTCGTACACACACGGCTCTGCTCTGTACACCTCACACACATGCAGCACCACTCCGTACACTTTGCACATTCACGGCTCTGTTCCGTACACCTCGCACACGCGGCTCTGCTCCATACACCTAGTACACACACGGCTCAGCTCCATACACCTTGCACACACACACAGCTATATCCACCCTGTAAACCCCTCCTGACCCCACACATACTTCCCTCATCCAGCAGCATGATAACCAGCACAGCAGGGTCCCGCATACAATACATTGATGGATGTGCACAGGACCTGTGGTGAGGTCACAGGAGGGGAGGAGTCACGGGTCACATGATCAGGGGCATCCGACTGAAACCCCTGATCATGTGACCCCTGACTCCTCCCCTCTTGTGACCTCATCGCAGGTCCTGTGCGCACAGAGCAGGGATTTATCAGTGAGGGGCTGGCGCTGCGGTGGCCGGTCGGTCTGGGAGGGGGAGGAAAGGCTCAGTACATGGGGGGCGTGGCACTATGGTGGCGGATTATAATGGGGCAATTTTCCCTTTGCTGGTGGTCCCCCCCACACCACTGGGCCTTGGGCTACCGCCCAGATTGACCTCATTATAATTCGCCACTGGTGCCCCCACATTTGTAGTTACCCCTACAGCTCAACCAAGTATCACAGTTTCTTTTAGATAGAAAAAGACTAGGCGATAAAATATTGCCCAGATTAGGGGCTCTTCGTGCTATTATATTGCATCCTTGCTTTAAAACAGATACTAAAATGGGATCTTCATATAGTATAGGTATACATTTAATAATGATTCCTTTAATCTCATTAAATTGGGAGCTGTACTGGAAACACACAAAAGGATTATTAGAAGAAATTATTTTTTTCTTGTTGGAATGACCCGATTCAGACTTATCATCCGACACCAAATCAGGGGCTCTATTCAACATCCAGTTTGGATCATTTCTATTTTTCAATCTATTGCAAGATTTTTTTAATTCCTGCTTCAAATTGCAATTATTATTACAATTCCTTTTAATTCTTGTAAGTTCTCCAACAGGAATAGATCTCACCGTGTGTCTAGGGTGACCACTGTCAGCGTGGAAAATGCTATTACCTGTCATTGGTTTTGAATGTGTACATGTAGAGATCAACTGGCCAGGAATACCCTGTAGAGAAAGATCTAAAAAAGAAATTTCGTACTTATTGTGAACATATGTAAACCTCAAATTTTACTCATTTGCATTGATGTAATCCACAAAGTCTGGTATGGCAGATACATCGCCCCTCCATATTATCAGGGTATCATCAATGTATCTGCCATACCGGACAATGCAGGAGGAAAACATGTTAGAAGAAGAAAATAAAAAATTACATTCCCAAAATGCCATAACTATATTGGCCAGTGAAGGTGAAAATTTGGCACCCATCGCCACTCCTGCACATCTCCCAAATGTTCGTTGATAGAACCAATTCCTGACACGATTGGTCTCATAGACGGAAAACCTTCTAGTACTTCCATCTTTCCATTAATAAAAGTATACCTATACTATATGAAGATCCCATTTTCGCATCTGTTTTAGAGCAAGGATGCAATATTAATATAATAGCACAAAGAGCCCCTAATTTGGGCAATATTTTATCGCCTAGTCTTTTTCTATCAAACTGTGATACTTGGTTGAGCTGTAGGGGTAACTGCAAATGTGGGGGCACTAATTGTAGAACTTGCAGGTATATGATTAAAACGAAAAAAATTGGCAATCATGACAATACTACTTTTTTCAAAGTAAATGATTTTATTAATTGTAATTCAAATTATGTGGTGTATAAAATTGATTGCAGTATATGTAATAAATGATATGTGGGATGTACATCTAGAAAACTGAAGACACGCATAGCGGAACATTTACATGATGTGACTGATCGGGTTGATGGTGTCCGCAATATATCTTCTGCAGCCAGGCACTTTATCAACTTTCATTCACGCAGTATTACTTTCTTACAGGTAACAGGCTTGGAAGAAATTAAGAAACCTCCCAGAGGTGGTGATATTAGGAGGACATTACTCACACGAGAAGCATTCTGGATTTTTAATTTGGGAACCAGATTCCCGGACGGATTGAACACAAAGAATGAGATCATGTGTCACTATTAAATTATCATAGCATTTGTATATTGTTAATGTTTTTATATATTTGTATGTCTTTTTGGACAATGTTTTATGTATCCTCTTTTGAAGAAAATTGCATGATTATATACCGGTGTATATTTTCGTATATGATTGTAACACCTGATTAGGACCTTTCTAACAGGTGATTGGTGCCTGCTTCTTTTTAATCCGTATGTGGCATTGGCATGTTAGCTTTGATAAAGATCGCATCATGCAATCGAAACGTGTCGCTTATGTCTCTCCTGTATGAGCTGATGTAGTGCTGAGGAGCCGCATTCATTCTTGTACCTATGATGGAATAAAAATTTGAATTTTTTATTGCAAGGAGCTGGATTTTCTCCCCCCTTTTTTTTTACATTGGATCAAGCCATAACAGGATAGTGTTCCGTGCTCCGTTTGGAAGTTGGTGAGTTGGCTTTTTTCTCTTTTTTTGTCATTTGTATTCATCCCCTTGTTGTCTGATACCCCCAAATGAAATTCTGAGTGACCAATTGCTTCCAGAAGTCACATAATTAATAAATTGAGTCCATATGTGTTTATCATAATTTATTTTCAGTATAACTACAGCAGTTCTGTGAAGGCCTCAGAGGTTTGTGTGAGAAGATTATGAATAAAAGAAAAGGGGGGTTGTAAATGGAGGCTGTTAGGTTTTTCCTACTTACTGTTAATATATTGATATGGAAATGAGGATAATTGATTGTGAAAACAAATTAAAAAATAGGGGGGTTGTCTCATATTATAGCCAGGAGAGAATATGCTCCGATATACAGTATGTATCAATGACAATAGTGACTCAAAAGCTAGCCTCCTGATGATCCCAATGTCAGAGTTAGGGGTGAAACGCGTTGAGGCGATGCTAGTACAGTGTCGATGATCGTATGATAAGGGTTTGGCACAGATGTTTGTAGGCTGTAGCGCTGATCCTAGTGTGAACACAGGGGACAGTGCATTGGTCTAGGGAGAATGATACTGTACGTGGCATATGGCAGGGAATATCGTGCAATGTATGACATCTCTCGCTCATGATATGAGGAGCTGTTGACTAGGCTGGTTTGTAGAAGAGCTGTCTCTAGGTGTAATATTGGAGGCAGAGTTTGTTTAGGTGATGTGATGTTTTGCATTTAATGGTTACTAATGTAACATATAGCATCACTTATATCTGTATATATTGAGCTAATTATTAATCTATCCTATTGACACTTGGTGAGGCCAAATTAGTGTACTGCAGCACTAATAGTTAATACATGCACAGCTATTCTATCTATGTTGTATGTATGGAGGTGAGGGTGTAGTGACCCGGTCCAGACTGGGTATGTCCCTTTAAGTAACCCTGGACTGTGAGTAGCTTTTGTACACTTCAACTCACTTCTAAGGCCTCTTTCACACATCAGGTTTTCGCCGTCAGGCTCGATCCGGCGCTTTTGACAAAAACCGGATCCGGCGAAATGCAATGCCGGATCCGGTTCCCCCCCCATTGACTTGCATTTGCGCCGGATCGCGCCGGATGGCCATGCGTTTCATCCGGTTTTCGCCGGATCCGGCAATGTGTCGCGATCCGGCGTCTGGAAAAAACGGCTACTGTAACGTTTTTTGTCTCCGGCGAAAAAGCCGGACACGCCGGATCCGGCGTGTCCGGCTTTTTCATACAATGAAAGCCTATGAGCGCCGCAATGCGCCTGATCCGGCGACAGCCGGATCCGGTTTTTTTGGTCTGAGCATGCTCAGTAGCTCTGCCCACAAGACAAATATAAAAGCAAGATAGTGGGACCCTCAGCCACACCCAACATGCCACCCAAGAAAGCAACCAAGCGCAGGAGAAGGCAGGAGACCACTGCAGCACCATCAGCACCACCACCACCTCAAATGGAGCAGCAAATGGAACATGCTGAGGAGGGGAGGCCAGCAGCAGATGAGAGACGGTAATTATCAAATCCCCCATTCCTCCAAACTAGGGCTATTGAATATCAAGATATTCATTGGCCCTTTGTTTCTCTTTATTCAACAGCCGCCCAATAGATGCAGCAGCAGCAGCAATGGCAGCAGCTGAAACACCACCCACAGCCATGGAGTCTGGCCACCAGGAAGACAGCACATCATCTTCTGGGAGCCCTCCCTCGCATCGTCAGCGTTTGACGGTAAGTTTTTATTTAAAAAATCCATCATCTCTGTAATATATGTCTATTCATTGCCTTTTATTTCAAAACAGGAATCACAAGATGAAGAGGAGCTCCCAGAAGAAGAAGGAAGGGGTGGACAGACACCTGGAGTGGGCTCACAATTGGTAAGTTTTTGGCATCAAACGCAGAAACACAACATCACACTACACACAACACATAGAAAACAATGTTCTGCAGACCACACACAGCAAACAAATGCCAACATCCAAAGACCTAACATTTTTTGTTTTCTTCTCTAGTCTTCCCAATCTGGTGCTCGGCCAAGAGGTCCTCACAGTACATCCCAGGGTCGTCGGCTACAGCAACGCGGCGGTCACCAGCATGTAAGTATAAATATTTTTGCTTTGTTTTTTTGGCTTTTTTATTTCATTTCTTTGGCTAATTATGGCTAATTATGTTATTTTTGTCTTTTTCTTCAACAGCCTTCACAGCGTGCTCCCGACTCTGACGGTGAGGATGGAGGACTCGATGTGGACCACCTCATCGATCTCGTCAGAGAAAGGGAGCCGCTCTGGAATATGGCTGACCGCCGCCACGCTGACCTGATCGTTACCCGATGACTCTGGGAGGAAATCTGTTCGCTCCTTGTGGACCACTGGGAGGACCTCGATGCTCGGGCCCAGATTAAAGAGCGTAAGTATATACAGTACCGGTTGCTTGATGTAAACCAGTGTTTCCCGAACTCCAGTCCTCGTGGTCCCCACGGATCATGTGTTCAGGATTTCTATTTACTATGGAAATCCTGAAAACATGACCCCTGGGGACCATGAGGACTGGAGTTTGGGAAACACTGATGTTGTATACTAACCACTCCTTTCTCGTTTCAGGGAACAGAATTGTGAAGCGGTGGCGGTCTGTGAGGGATCGGTTCAAGAAGGAGTTCAATAAAGAGATGCGGGCCCCGAGTGGATCTGGAGGACGCAGGAGCAAGTACAAGTACGCCCAAGTCCTGTCGTTCCTCCGGGATACAATGGTCACCAGAAGGTAAATATTACACACCACATGTGACAAAAAAATGTTTAGATGTAAATTTTTTTTTTCAGCCAGGGCCATACCATGTCACTATTTTAATTGTTTTTTTTTCTCTTTATTCCACAGCACGGTGAGCAGTACTCGGGAGCCTGCACGATTGAACCCTTCTGAGGCGATCCCTGAGGAGACCGGCACCGAGGGACACTTCGACCGCCCCGGTACATCTGCACCTTCCCAGCCTTCCCACACATTCGACCCATCTGTCCCATCCACCAGCACAGGAGCATCGTGGCCGCCTACATTACATGAAGCTGCTGGTGAGGAGATCGCTTTCCCTTTACCCCACCCTTCTGCCCCTGCCACCTCTAGTACACCTGCGGGTACTGGGCGGCAGCGGCAGAGGGGTCAGAAAAAGACTTATGCGCCAGAGTTCTTGCATCTGAATGCATCTTTCCAGAACTGTCTAAAAGTCTTGTCAGAGCAAATCTCCGCAGGCTATCAGCAGATCAACTCCAGCATTCTGGAGGTGAAGACACTTCTGCAAACCATGCATTCAGAAGCAAGATCTTCGCCAAACCACACCTTTTTCAGGTCTGTTGTGGAGCGCATGGAAACGCTCTCTCCTGCCCAGCAGATGCATGTAATGCATTCATGCCACGCTGCTCTCCAGCAAGTTACCTCCCAACCTCCTCCTCCCACCACAGTAGTTCCTCCACCTGCACCCCCTCCAGCCACTTTCCATCCTCCCCCTCCTATTACATCTACACCCCCTCCAGCCACTTTCCATCCTCCCCCTCCTATTACATACCATCCACCTCCCCAGCACCAGCAACCTCCCCAGCACCAGCAACCTCCCCAGCACCAGCAACCTCCCCAGCACCAGCAACCTCCCCAGCACCAGCAACCTCCCCAGTACCAACAACCTCCCCAGTACCTGCAAACTCCCCAGTACCAGCAACCTCCCCAGTACCAGACATCTCCCCACTTCCAGCCACCTGCCCCGTACCAAACTCCTTCCCCGTACCAAACTCCTTCCCCATACAACTTGCCATCAACATCATCTGCTCCTACAGTCCCTGCCCAACCCTCCACTCCACCGCCCACCACCTCTTCTGCCTCCCACATGTCCACCCATTCTGTAGCTTTTTCCACACCTTCACCTCTAACTGTTCCTTCCCCACCACGATCCCAGTCCTCTCTCCACACTCCCAGTGTCGAAGTGTCCCGCAGCCCCTCCAGCAGTATTTCCACCCCACACTACACAGATTTATAATATGTGTGTATTTTAATAAAAATGACCAGTTTTATGGTTTCAAAGCTTTATTAAAAAAGTTTATTAAAATTTAAAAACAGTTTACTAAAAAAAACATTTTTCAATAAAAGTTAAATTATTTTACACTGGTTGTCTGTCATTTCTTTCTGCGGCCAAAAAGGTTAAATACAGGGTATTTAAAAAGTAAAATGGTTTTCAAAACTAGGTATATAACTGTGGGTAAATTTTAGCTTTTTGCCACAGTTGTGTTCCTGGTTGTGTTTGAAGCAAAGTATTTCACCTAAAAAGTTGTGTTTATTGTTGGTGATTTCCTAACAATGTACACAACTTTTGTTAAAAGGTGAAATACTTTGCATAAAACACAACCAGGTACACACCTGTGGCCTAAAGCTAAAAATAGTAAGACCATGACAAGATAGCCAACTTTGGTTGGCAAAGGTATATACTGCTGGTACAGAAGGTACATAATTTTGGTTAAGGGCACAAATCTTTCACACTCTGTCATCCTGCCAGTGTACTCTGCCTTGAGGTGACATAAAGTATAGTGCAAAATTGTCCCTCATTACTGAAACCGTCACAGAACTTCTAGTGGTAATGTCATGGTAATCTTGCAAGGTGGTTTCTTCAGAGGTGTCCTCAATGGAAATGGGTTCCTTGCAGATAACAAAATTGTGCAGGACCACGCAAGCTTTGATCACCTCGTCAACAGTTTCTGTCTTGAGGTTGATCGCAGTCAATAGGACCCGCCATTTGGCTGTCAGAATACCAAAGGTACATTCAACCATTCTTCTTGCTCTTGTGATGCGGTAATTAAAAATGCGTTTTGGTCTTGTCAATCCTCTGCTAGAGTACGGTTTCAAAAGGTGTTCTGACAGCTGGAAGGCTTCATCCCCTACACAGACAAATGGCATAGGTGGACCAGATGTTTGCGGCAGCGGTCTAGGTGGTGGGAACTGGAAGGTGTTTCCATACAGTTTACGCCCCATGGCAGACAGTTTGAAAACTTGAGAGTCATTGGAGCGGCCATAGGCCCCAATATCAACCGCAATAAATTTGTATTCCGCGTCAGTAATGGCCATGAGGACAATTGAAAAATATTTCTTGTAATTGAAATATTCCGATCCCGATCCAGCTGGCTTTACAATGCGGATATGTTTCCCGTCCACAGCGCCCAAGCAGTTGGGAAACTGACATATCTGTTGAAACTTGTCAGCAATTTCAATCCACCTCTCTGTTGTGGGCTCTGGTAAAAACTCTTCAGCTAAGGAGTCCCACAGTGCACGGCATGTGTACTTCACAATTCCAGATATGGTGGAAATCCCGAGTCTGTACTGGAAATGCAGTGACGAAAGGGATTCTCCAGTTGCAAGAAATCTGTGGGGAATTAAAAAACAATCAATTAGTTTTAAATCACAGCATTACATACCAAAACTGAGCTATAACACTTGGAGATACAAACTACCACCAACAAGATTGCAGTGAAAGTGTGCTCTGATGCGATCACATCCAATAAATGTGGCTTACCTTAAAGTCACCATCAGACGCTCTGCGGGTGAAACAGAGATGCGGCAATAGGTGTCCGCTTTTCTTATGAGGTGTGCAATGCGCTCCACCAAGTAATCAAAATTCTCCATTTTCATCCTAACATATCCAAAAAATTTATCCGGGTTTCGTCGAAGGTCCATGCAGAGTGTAGAATAGACCCCACGCGTCATTCTCTTGGCTGTGATGGGGTGGATCCACAAACGTCGTCTACGATGCCTGATGCGCTGCTGTCTCGCTCTCTCCTTCTCCAGAACAATCACCCTCAAACGATTCGCCTCCGCTATAAAATCCGCCAAATTCTTCAAAATATTTCCAATGACAACATCCATCTTCGCCAGTAACTTGCTCTTCTCTCCAACCTGCACTTTCCCTTCTACAACCTGTCAAAGAAGGGCTGTAGGAACATGCTATATATAGTTTTCCAGTAGCCAATCCCGTTCGGAAGGCCACAAGGGTCAATTTTAAAAACCGGATCCGGCATAATCCGTCGAAAAACGGATGAACCGGATGAGACGGATCCGGTTTTGTCTGTCAAGAATAAGACGGATCCGGCAGAAAACCGGATCCGGCACATCAGGTTTTACAAAACATTTGCCGGATCCGGCATTCCGGCACGACGCCGTATCGCGCCTGACGCCGAAAACCTGATGTGTGAAAGTAGCCTAAGTTATCCTTTTACTGTTATATGGTTTAAATGAATCCATTACTCACTAATCTCATATCTTCATGATTTATATATTAATCTCACAATGTCGTCTGACACAAGAATTGAGAGTTATCCCATTGGTCGGTGGCCCTGTCACCAAGGCTCAATGGGATGAGCTAACTCCAGTGTCTGTCTAGACAAGAGAGGGTTCTGGAAGGTTCCCTTTGGAGTCTGATTCAAGATGTGACCCAGAGCAGACCTCATTTGAGGGGTCTCCTGACCCCCTCTAGGCTCCAAGCCTGGAGGTTCATCCTTCTCTTCATCTCAACACTTACAGCCAGGCCTAATGCCTTGGATCTTCCCCTGACTTCTTCAGCCCAGATGCCTGAAGACTTTTAACCTTTTTTTAACCCTGGATCCCTGCTGTCCGGTTTAAGGCAAGCTTCTCCAGCATTAGGTCACAATAAATGTGTACAGAAGAACCTATTTCTCTGCGTGTTGAGGACATTAAGGGTCCCCCACCTCACAGCAAATTAGCCGTTATTTACTTCAAGTATATTTCTGCACGTGACCAGCTGAGAAAATGAATATGGGATTTCAGGTCTGTACATATTGCCATATATTCCCTCTTCTGCATTTATACTACCAAGAGACTTTGAACTCTCTTTTAATTACCTGCAAGTACTGCTCCTAACTAATACAGGTTCTTAAAGCTCCAGAACCTCAATTCTGTGTCAGAATCCAATCCTGAACTGTATTGGTTGTGGATTCCCCACGTGAACTGTTACCATAACTCCATGTTATTTCTCCCCGTTCTGCTGAAGTAAAGCAGCTGTTATCCCTGAGACCTGTTCTGTGGTTATTCAATTGGCTGTGGACACTGCGTGGGGGTGGATGACAGTGAGCGGAATAGCCCCATACCAGGGCTGTTGCAAGTGCAACATGCAATTAAAGTGACACGTGGGTGTAGGGTGGATTCTATTAAGGAGACTATAAGAGTCTAGCAATTAAAGGGTCCAGTGCAATATAAGTTTATGATGGATCCATTCTCATAAGATAGAGTTACAAATAGGTGTGCACCTGTCATGATCCAGTCCGGGATTTGAGTCCTGTCTGCCCATTTCCCAGAATGATCATGTCAATGGTTAACTTTGTCTGGCCTCGTTTTGGGTTCAGGTCTGCAATTTCTTCCTGCTGCGTCCTGCAGGCCATGTCAGTTATATTTTCTGCCTACAGAGTGAGTATCTGACTTTGGTAGTACCCTGATTTGTCCTGCTGCACTTTCTGACCTTGCCCTTGTCTGTTTCTCCCTCTCTGCCTGTCCCGTCTTAGTGTTTCCTGATTGCTTTTGGATTTCGCTGTATTTGACTCGGCCTTGACTCTGACTTGATGTTGCCTCTGGTCCCAGGTACTTCTGCCTTTTTTCTGGTATTGACGCTTTGGCTCTCCACTGACATTGTGCTTGTTTTTCCCTTTGTATTGTGTGGTGCCCCTGAGGCTTCAGTCGCCACAGAGGTACTGCACCTCCTCCTGAGGTGTGGTGCCCCACCATCCAGGTAAGGTGGAGGCTCCTAATCACACTCCAACACCTGCACCCCACACCACAAAGTAGTGTAGCAAAGCATCTTCGGCGGATCCCTGCTTGGAGTATGGCAAAGCACCCTGCTTGGAACATGAAATGTGCTGGGAGGTGGGTAGCGCTTAGTTCACACAATAGAGCGGGAAGGTTTAGGATTTCAGTCAGTCAGTCAGTCAGTGAGTGAGTAGTGAGGAAGTCCGAGAGAAGGATGGATGGATAGAAGTGCTGCAGCAGATCCCAGTGACCTCGGTGTTGTGAGTTCATTTTCCCCTTCACTACTGAGGCCCGAGGAACTCCCTCTTCTGGTAAAGAAAGGTAGTGAGCCTGATTATCAAACACCTGAGCCTAATGATGATGACTGGCTGAGTGGAGTTACTGACTGGATATAAGGCTGCCAACGCCCTTCTGCCCTGAGGGTGATTTCTCTGTGGGATCCTTGGAGACCAGTCTGAATTCCTGCTCTTCTAAAGCTAAGTTTTCTGCTCGGCTTTTTGCATTTGTGCTTTGACCTTGTTTTGCTTTGTTTTTCTGGATTTCTGCCATTCCCTGCTGGGGTGAGCTGAATTCCTTTAGCTGTCTTCTGAAAATACCTGAGTGCTGATTTAGTTTTTGAAGCCTAGCTGCTTCAGGGTCTTTTTCCATATCAGCTTGTTGGCTTATGTCTTTGATAGGGTTTTGGCAGATTGCAGACAGCAACCTTCCTTTCCTGTTCTGTTTAGTTAGCTTGGGCCCCATCGTTTGCTCAGCCTATCTTTCTATCTGTGTGAGTGTTTTTTCATCTTGCTTCACCGTCATTATATGTTGGGGGCTGCCTTTTACTTTGGGGTCTGCTCTGGGGCAGTTTAGATTTCCTATTCTGTCTTTAGGCTATTTAGCTCTCCGGCTGTGATCTAGGGGTCTAGGGCACCGTAGGAACCCCCCACGGCTACTGCTAGTTGTGTTGATAGGTTCAGGGGTCTGCAATCTGATAGTTGCCAACTTCTCTGGTTTTCTGGACGTAGCTTCTATTTTTGTGTCTGCCTCCTACGGTGACTCAATCATAACACCTGGGTCTGCTGGCACGGAAAAGGAAGAGAAAGAGAGACGTAGACAGAAAGCCTAATTCTCCATAAGAAGGAAAGATTAGTATGGAACGTGAGGAGTAAAAGAGAACTGAGGACGTGGGTGAGAGAAGAACCCTTGCTAGAAGTTCTAGGTGCAAGGCTGGGGCCCGGTCCCCGAGGTTGTATGGATACTAATGGTCCTGAAGCAGAAACCGGAGGAATAGAAGTTGTCAACACTTTATTCCCACACAAGACTTGGGGGCACAACAGCAACGATAGTGATCTGGGACTAGGTAGCAAGGCTACAGCTGACTGCCATACAAGTAGAGTTCTTAGGAACATCAGACAGGAGGAACTCCAGTGTAACTCAGTACTAGGAGTACTTAATTTAAAGGTGCTATAAGAGGAGACGTTCAGAAAAGGCACATGTTGGCGGAGTGTGGGAAAGGAGCATTCCATCTGGCCTGGAGGTTGACTGAGTCCCTGACCTGGAGGACACGGCACGGATGCGGGCACCTGTTTGCACAACAGACTGTGAGTAAAGCTTTGGAACTACATGCCCTAGTGTCCTCCACTTATTCCCGCGCCAACACACTCAGCACTGCTACACCTCTGTGCCAAACACCACATAGCCTGCGCCTCTGACCTATCTCTTCATCTACACTGCCCTGGGACTACAGCCCTGCCTGTGGAGGGCTGCAACATCACAGCTGCACTACACCATCAGTCCCAGAGGATCTGCATGCAGCGTCGGCTTAACATCTCCCTTGCCAAACACCACAGGTGGCGTCACGACTCACGCATCATTCATCTAAAAACTTTATTCTCCCTTTTACAATGGAGCCCCAGGGCCACGGACCGGGTCACAGCTGCCGTGACAACTCCCACTGAAGAGCCACCGGCCCTGTACCGAGTTCCCCATTGCCCTGGTGTTTGAGGGCGCTCCAATTGCGTGACGGTCTAGGTTTTGACTCGGCTTGTTTAACTATTCTGCTGCCACCAGGTGGTAGCTTCACTGCAGCATTGCTGACTTGTTACCATCCTTCCACTCTATTGTCATCTAGTGGAGGTTTCAATTACCTGCATAGGTGCAGTGTGACAGCACCACCAACTAACAATGTATACAATATAGAAAAAAGTAAGAAATGTGTAGCTAAAATTTACCTTTTATTCCAGTGTCTAAAAATTCTTAAAATAATAATCCATACATCCAAAGGATGTATATTGGGTCCCAGATAGTAATAAAGGTAACCCAATAATTCTAACATATGTATCAATGTAGGAGATGTAATATTAATCAGGGATTATGAGTATTGTCCCCCCAAATTACTAGTCAAATATATCCCCTCTATAATTATGTCAGAAAATAAGGCAGAAGGAGTATATAATATATCTGTCAAAAAGATTCTTACTTGTGTAGATAACTCCTATCCTATGGTTTTCACTTGAAACAAAGGATTAATAGCAATAAGGCTGGAGTCACACACAAGGTAGAAAAATATGGACCGCATTTTACGTCCGTAAGGCTGGTTTCACATTTGCGGTTTTTTTCGCGGTAATTTAGCGCTAAATAGCGCATGCGTTTTTTTTCCTATACTTTGCATGGGATGCGCTTATGTGCGCATACACATGCGTCTGTACGCGTTTTACCGCGCATGCGTTTTTTTGCAGTATGCGCTCGGGCGCACAAAATGCAACTTGTTGCATTTTTTGTGCGTCCGATTTGCCTCAAAAAAACGCATGCGCGCGCAATGCGTTTTTTTACAGCAAGACACCCATTATAAGTCTATGGTGAGCATATGTGCGCATTGGCATGCTTATGTATGCGTTTTTTTGCACATGCGTTTTTTTTTTTACCATTAGTATGGTTTGGTTAAGGGTTAGGGTCAGGGTTAGGGTTAAGTATGGTTTGGTTAAGGGTTAGGGTCAGGGTTAGGGTTAGGGTTAGGGTTAGGGTCAGGGTTAGGGTTAGGGTTAAGGTTAAGTATGGTTTGGTTAAGGGTTAGGGTCAGGGTTAGGGTTAAGGTTAAGTATGGTTTGGTTAAGGGTTAGGGTTAGGGTTAGGGTTAGGGTCAGGGTTAGGGTTAGGGTCAGGGTTAGGGTTAAGTATGGTTTGGTTAAGGGTTAGGGTTAGGGTTAGGGTCAGGGTTAGGGTTAGGGTCAGGGTTAGGGTTAGGGTTAGGGTCAGGGTTAGGGTTAAGTATGGTTTGATTAAGGGTTAGGGTCAGGGTTAGGGTTAGGGTCAGGGTTAGGGTTAGGGTTAGGGTCAGGGTTAGGGTTAAGTATGGTTTGGTTAAGGGTTAGGGTCAGGGTTAGGGTTAGGGTTAGGGTTAGGGTCAGGGTTAGGGTTAGGGTTAAGGTTAAGTATGGTTTGGTTAAGGTTTAGGGTCAGGGTTAGGGTTAGGGTTAGGGTTAGGGTCAGGGTTAGGGTTAGGGTTAGGGTTAGGGTCAGGGTTAGGGTTAGTAAAGTCATGGTTTGGGTTAGTGTGAGTGGCCACCTAATGTTGGAAAAAAACGCAAACGCGGTAAAAACGCACTAAAAACGCATACAAACGCTTAAAAACGCTGCTTTTTTTCATGCATGCTCATAAAAATGCTTGAAAAAAACGCAGCAGTTGTATGCTTTTGTATGCGTTTTTCAATGCGTTTTTTTGCGGGAAAAACGCGCTGCAAAAAAAAGCAAGTGTGAAACAGGCCTAATACGCATAAAAGGTCCCTAAGTAGTGCTCCATATGTCATCCGTTGTCAGGGTGTGGCCGCCTATTTTTCTCATGTAAACACCCGTATGTGATCCGTATACCGTTTTTTTTTTAAACCTTGCAAAATGGACATTTAACGGTTTTGAGGCCTGCACATAATTTAACTCATCAGCACCAACCCTATTTATTGCCTCAACATCAGGTGACAGCCTCCAATCTGCCCATTTTGGTGCTGTGCTTGTGTTGGTGTCTTGCTGGTTGTTAGCAAACATGTCTGACACACTTCAGTTCTCCCCAACTGACCGTGCTCTCTTCAACTGGGTTTTGTCCAGGCGGTTTGGCCAGCCATACCCAGTGATTGTGGATCTGAGGAGGAGGAGACGCATGTGGGTCCATCCACTTTTGAGGCAACGACTCACAAGAGGTCATTTTCAGCCCCTCTATTCTTCTCTGCGGGATCATCCGGAAATTTTTTACAAATACTGTCGCATGAGCCTTGCAACATTTGATCTACTCTCGGAGACAGTGCGCCCAGGGATCCTGGGATAACGTTTCAGGACACAAGGATGCGCCAAGCTGGATCTGCAGAGGAGCGACTTCTACTCACATTACAGTATGTACTACACAACCACATTCTCTATGTTCTTGATGTGTTGCCCAAACTCTGTATTTTATTTGGTCCGAAGTTTAATGCCCTCATCTTATTCCAGATATATATAAACTTACAGACCAGAATGTTATGTGTAATAGGTAGAGTTGAGCGAAACGGGTCGAACAATTTCAAAAGTCGCTGACTTTTGGCAAAGTCGGGTTTCATGAAACGAAACCCGACCCTAGGATGAGGTCAGCCACGAGGTCGGCGACTTACGCGCCAAAGTCGCGTTTCAAAAGTTTGTTTAGCGCTCTTTTTCAGCCAATCAGGATCCACGGACACTGTGGGCAACGTGATGACATAGGCAGGGGTTGCCACCATCTTTCAGAAGGGCATGCAAGTGATTGGCTTGCTTTGGTGGGCGTCACAGGGGTTATAAAAGGGCGTGCACGCCGACCGCCATCTTACTTCTGCCGATCTTAGCATAGGGAGAGGTTGCTGATTCTGTAGGGAGAGCGTTAGGCAGGGAAGAAGACAAAAAAACTGCTTCTGCTGCTAGCGATTTTGCCTGTGCAACACACCAGTCACTGTGTGTGCAATGCAAGGGGAGGCTATATTGTGGTGGATCAGCGGTGTTGGTTGTTAGGCTGCCTTCTAAGGCTTCCTGACAGCTGCATTGCTGTTTCCCCACTGCTCTGCAAACTGCTTTTTTAAAAGCAATCCCAATTTTTTTTTTGTCCTGCTAAGGTACTGAGCGTGCATTTATTCACACCATACAGCGGTGTACGCTCCTCACACAGGACCGTGTAACGGCTGTTATCACAGCCACAGTGAAGCTATCTGTGTGTCACTGTGGAAGGATAAGTGGAGGACTTGTTCCGTTCTTACAGACCTACACTCTGGGGAGATTCCTATTCTGCCCAATTCTACAATTCACTTTTTTCACACCTGTGCCATCGAGCCTGTGACATAGCGCTCTGATATTCAGTGGGCCTCACACAATCCAAAAGTGTCCAGTGTCCACAAGTGTCTGCAGAAATTCAAAATCTCCCTTATCCTGTAGTCACTTTTTTCACACCTGCTGCATCGAGCCTGTGACATAGCGCTCTGATATTCATTGGACCTCACACAATCCAAAAGTGTCCAGTGTCTGCAGAAATTCAAAATCTCCCTTATCCTGTAGTCACTTTTTTCACACCTGCTGCATCGAGCCTGTGACATAGCGCTCTGATATTCATTGGGCCTCACACAATCCAAAAGTGTCCAGTGTCCACAAGTGTCTGCAGAAAATCAAAATCTCCCTTATCCTGTAGTCACTTTTTTCACACCTGTGCCATCGAGCCTGTGACATAGCGCTGTGATATTCAGTGGGCCTCACACAATCCAAAAGTGTCCAGTGTCCACAAGTGTCTGCAGAAAGTCAAAATCTCCGAGAAATTCAAAATCTCCCTTATCCTGTAGTCACTTTTTTCACACCTGTGCCATCAAGCCTGTGACATAGCACTGTGATATTCAGTGGGCCTCACACAATCCAAGTGTCCAGTGTCCACAAGTGTCTGCAGAAATTCAAAATCTCCCTTATCCTGTAGTCACTTTTTTCACACCTGTGCCATCGAGCCTGTGACATAGCGCTGTGATATTCAGTGGGCCTTACACAATCCAAGTGTCCAGTGTCCACAAGTGTCTGCAGAAATTCAAAATCTCCCAGAAATTCATAATCTCCCTTATCCTGTAGTCACTTTTTTCACACCTGTGCTTTCGAGCCTGTGACATAGCACTGTGATATTCAGTGGGCCTCACACAATCCAAGTGTCCAGTGTCCACAAGTGTCTGCAGAAATTCAAAATCTCCCTTATCCTGTAGTCACTTTTTTCACACCTGTGCCATCGAGCCTGTGACATAGCGCTGTGATATTCAGTGGGCCTCACACAATCCAAGTGTCCAGTGTCCACAAGTGTCTGCAGAAATTCAAAATCTCCCAGAAATTCAAAATCTCCCTTATCCTGTAGTCACTTTTTTCACAGCTGTGCCATCGAGCCTGTGACATAGCACTGTGATATTCAGTGGGCCTCACACAATCCAAGTGTCCAGTGTCCACAAGTGTCTGCAGAAATTCAAAATCTCCCTTATCCTGTAGTCACTTTTTTCACACCTGTGCCATCGAGCCTGTGACATAGCACTGTGATATTCAGTGGGCCTCACACAATCCAAGTGTCCAGTGTCCACAAGTGTATGCAGAAATTCAAAATCTCCCTTATCCTGTAGTCACTTTTTTCACACCTGTGCCATCGAGCCTGTGACATAGCACTGTGATATTCAGTGGGCCTCACACAATCCAAGTGTCCAGTGTCCACAAGTGTCTGCAGAAATTCAAAATCTCCCTTATCCTGTAGTCACTTTTTTCACACCTGTGCCATTGAGCCTGTGACATAGCACTGTGATATTCAGTGGGCCTCACACAATCCAAAAGTGTCCAGTGTCCACAAGTGTCTGCAGAAATTCAAAATCTCCCAGAAATTCAAAATCTCCCTTATCCTGTAGTCACTTTTTTCACACCTGTGCCATCGAGCCTGTGACATAGCGCTGTGATATTCAGTGGGCCTCACACAATCCAAGTGTCCAGTGTCCACAAGTGTCTGCAGAAATTCAAAATCTCCCAGAAATTCAAAATCTCCCTTATCCTGTAGTCACTTTTTTCACACCTGTGCCATCGAGCCTGTGAAATAGCGCTGTGATATTCAGTGGGCCTCACACAATCCAAGTGTCCAGTGTCCACAAGTGTCTGCAGAAAATCTAAATCTCCCCTGTCCTATAGACACCTTGTACCTTGTTTTACATTACTATATAGTTTGTAGGATTTTGTCTACATTTCTACCAAAAATGAGGAAGGCTGGTGGAAGAGGCCGTGGAATTGGGCGGGGGTCGGCAGATGGTAATGATGGTGTTGGTGGTGGATCTGATGGTAGTGGCAAAAGCAAAATAGGACCGAATGCAGGAGGTGTTGAGCCTGCATCATCGTCTGGCTCCATAAGGCTTCGAAGGCTTAGTTTTCTAGGAGTTGGCAAACCGCTTTTAACGCCAGAGCATCAGGAAAAAGTTTTGTCTTACATTGCTGACTCAGCCTCCAGCTCTATCGCCTCCTCTTCTGAAGTTGTAAAAAGTAAAAGCACTGAGTCGTCATTGGAGGCTCATGTTCATGAACCACACCTTTCCTTGTGTCCTTCACCACAATCAAGATTGAAGGATAACGCCGGCCATACTACTGATTACTCCATGGAGCTGTTTTCACATACCATGCCTGGATTATCAAGTGAAATGGTGAATTACCCAGGCCAAGATGAATCTGACATGGAGTGCACTGATGCACAGCCGCTGATAGATGATTCTGCTGGTACATTCACTCAGAGCACTACATTGTCCTCGCAGTGTACAGAGCCAGATTCTGACCCTGATGAGACTCAGGTGCCCCTTCCCGCACACTATACCACCATACACGGTGACACAGAGGAAGGTGCACATGACATTGAAGAGGAGGTGGTGGATGACCCAGTTGTTGACCCAGATTGGCATCCATTGGGGGAAGAGGGTGCTGCTTCCAATAGCTCAGATGAGGAGCATCCACAGCAGACATCAACATCACAACAGCTGTTATCTGGCAGGCCCGGAGCACTCCAAAGACAGGTTCCAAAAATCAAAAGAGTTGCTGGACAGCTTGTCCAGAGGGTCAAAACATCACAGCGTGCTAGGCCGCAAAATGTCTGCCAAAGTAGGAAGAGTGCAGTGTGGCACTTTTTTGAACAAAATCCTCATGATCAGGCCAAGGTTATCTGTAAGAAGTGCGCAAAGACCTTTAGCCGAGGGAAAAATCTGAAAAATTTGAATACCAGTTGCATGCTTAGACATTTAACCAGCATGCACTTGCAAGCGTGGACACAACACCAAACCTCAAGTGCCACATGTGCAACTGATCACAAAGAAGGTAGTCAGCAACGCTACATTGTTTCCCCCACTGTAAGCCCACCGGTTAGCACAGCAGCAAATGTTGAGGTGTCGTTGCAAGGCCACAGCAGTCAGGGAATCCCACTGTTATATCAACGAAATACTGAATCTAGGCCATCAGAAAGAACACCAACTCCATCACCATCATCAACCCTCTCTCAGTCCGCCCTGTCCACCGCTACTTCCACCATATGCAGCTCTCAAGTCCAGCTCACCCTCCCAGACACTATGAGTAGGTCAAGAAAGTACTCAGTCTCTCATCCGCGTACACTGGGTTTGAACGCCCACATTGCCAAACTAATCTCGTTTGAGATGATGCCCTATCGGTTGGTGGAAAGCGCAGCTTTCCGCGAACTCATGGCCTATGCAGTACCACGCTATGACCTACCCAGTCACCACTTCTTCTATCGCAAAGCCATCCCAGCCCTCCACCATCATGTGAAAGACCGCATTGTCCATGCACTCAAGCAGTCAGTGAGTGGAAAGGTGCACCTCACAACTGATGCATGGTCCAGTCGGCATGGCCAGGGCCGTTACGTGTCCATCACTGCGCACTGGGTTAATGTGGTGGATGCAGGGTCCACAGGGGACAGCGGTGGTGGGACAGTGCTGCCTAGCCCACGGTATAGGAAACAGTTGGCTGTAGGCGTTCCACCCTCCTCCTCCTCCAGAAGCGAAAGCTCGTCCACAGAGCGCAGTCGTACGAGCACTCCATCTGCAGCTGCCACTGTTGCACACGAGGTGTCCCCCTATCGAGCAGCTAGTGGAAAGCGTCAGCAGGCTGTGTTGCAGATGATGTGTTTGGGCGACAGACACACCGCCGAGGTGCTGGCCGAGTACTTGAAGCGACAAACTGAGTCATGGCTGGGCAGTGTACATCTTGAGGCAGGCAAGGTAGTTAGTGATAACGGCCGTAATTTTGTGGCAGCCATAGCCCTTTCAAAACTCAGCCACATACCTTGCTTGGCTCACACCTTGAACCTGGTGGTGCAGTGCTTCCTCAAAAATTATCCGGAGTTAACAGCCCTGCTCCAGAAGGTGCGAAGACTGTGCGCGCACATCCGCCGGTCGCCTGTACACTCCGTTCGTATGCAGAAGCTGCAGCGATTGCTCCACCTTCCCAACCACCGCCTCATTATCGACATTGCAACAAGGTGGAACTCCACCCTGCACATGGTGGAGCGGCTGTGCGAGCAGAGGCAGGCCATAATGCATTTGTGGGAGGATACATGGCCAGGCACTTTGAGAGCAGACATGGAGTTGACAGGTGTGCAGTGGTCGAAGCTGAAAGACCTCTGTAAAGTCCTTCAGTGTTTTGAGGAATGCACACGGCTGGTAAGCGCAGACGACGCCATCCTAAGCATGAGCATCCCACTTATGCGTCTGCTCATGCAAACTTTGACGCACCTTAAGGAGCAGGCGTCTGCAGCCAATGTTGACGAGGAGGAAGAGGAGGAGGGAATCCTTGATGACATTCAGCCATTGTCTGCTCAGGGACCTCTCCTGGACGAGGTGGAGGAAGAAGAGGAGGAGGAGGATGATGATGGGGATGATTACTTAGGGGAGGAGGATGCATCTCGTGGGGCAAGTGAAAATGTTGGCGTGGCAAGGACTGGTACAGGGTTTGTGCGTGACTGGAGGGATGTGGATTTGCCAGAAAGTGCTCCTCCAACCAGCACTCGCAGTGCATCATTGACACCGGGAACATTGGCCACATGTCAGATTATGCCTTGCGGATCCTAAAAAGGGACCCCGGCATTGCCAAAATCATGAACGATGACGACTACTGGTTGGCCAGCATCCTGGATCCACGCTATAAAGGCAAATTACAAAACATCATGCCACAGGAGAACCTTGACCTAATATTGGCTAATAAACAAGCAACTCTGGTAAATCGGTTGCTTGAGGCATTCCCAGCACACAGCAGCGGTGATGGTTTTCACGCGAGCCGTACGGGCCGGGGGCAGCTTGGTAGAGGTGTTCATGGTGCACACAGCAGAAGTGGCGTTGGAGACAGGGGTTTCATGACAATGTTGTGGACTGATTTTTCAAGTACCGCTCACACAACTGGTAATACAGCATCGATGGAAAGTGACAGGAGACAGCAGTTGTCAACTATGGTTACAAACTACTTTTCCTCCCATATCGATGTTCTCCCACACAGGTCATTCCCCTTTGACTATTGGGCTGCTAAACTGGACACCTGGCCTGAATTGGCACAATATGCCTTACAGGAGCTCGCTTGCCCAGCTGCAAGTGTGCTATCGGAAAGAGTCTTCAGTGCAGGTGGATCAATCCTGACAGAAAAAAGGACCCGTCTGTCAACCCAAAATGTGGATGATCTAACCTTCATTAAAATGAACCATGCATGGGTTTCCAAGGATTTTGTCCCACCTTCCCCTGATGACACATAGGGTGACAGAAAAATGGCTTGCTTTGGTCCACCTCTTCCTGGGACTTGACCTATTTCGCCTTTTGCATCAGCTGAATGTCCAACATCAACATATGCCACTTTCTAAAACTCCCTAACTGTGCTGCCTCGCTCCCCCATGGCCGGGGTCACCACCTAGCGCACGAAACCGTGCGAGTGCCATTGCCCTGGACAGGTGGGTAGGCCGACTCTTGGGCATGGGCACTGGCACTGGGTCCTTCATAGTGCAATCAAGTGTCTCTGACGTACTATGAGGGGCCCAGTGCCAGTACCGACGCCCACGAGTGGGCCCCCCTTTCTTGGGCAGGGCCCCAGCATTTGCAATCTTTACCTCTCCCTGCTCCTCCGCTGTGTAGTCTGGGCCGTCAAATCCATACTGTGCCTGACACCGTCTGAGCCTGCCTCCTGATGTATAGACATATCTTTTGAATGTGTACGCTATCCATACATGTTATCCGGGGATACGGTACCCTTTCTCACCTTTGTGCAATCACTTGCAAGCCATACTGGGCCTAACACCGTCTGAGCCTGCCTCCTGATGTATAGACATATCTTTTGAATGTGTACGCTATCCATACATGTTATCAGGGGATACGGTACCCTTTCTCACCTTTGTGCAATCACTTGCAAGCCATACTGGGCCTTACACCGTCTGAGCCTGCCTCCTGATGTATAGACATATCTTTTGAATGTGTACGCTATCCATACATGTTATCCGGGGATACGGTACCCTTTTTCACCTTTGTGCAATCACTTGCAAGCCATACTGGGCCTTACACCGTCTGAGCCTGCCTCCTGATGTATAGACATATCTTTTGAATGTGTACGCTATCCATACATGTTATCCGGGGATACGGTACCCTTTCTCACCTTTGTGCAATCACGTGCAAGCCATACTGGGCCTAACACCGTCTGAGCCTGCCTCCTGATGTATAGACATATCTTTTGAATGTGTACACTATCCATACATGTTATCCGGGGATACGGTACCCTTTCTCACCTTTGTGCAATCACGTGTAACCCATACTGGGCGTGAGAACGGCTGGCGAGCTGTTAAGCAAGCTACAGCACCTGTGGTTTGCACACGTAAGTTTTTCATTTTTTTCAGGAATGACGCTTAGGCCTAATTCCGGAACTGCGGTTGACCTGCACTTACTGGGAAATCATCGTTCGCGAGTAATAATTGTAATCAGTGATTGTGATGTACAATGTCTGTGAGGTATGGGGTTTTGTCCACAAAATATGATGTTTTCTGTTGTAACTTTCCAGAAAGATCCGGCAGATATGACAATCCAGGCTGCTAGCTCTGCAGCTTCATCCCTCCTCCCTTCACACACACACAGAGCAGTGCCACCCCCCTCCTCTACAGCCTGTGTTCGCACTAGTAATAGGAGACCCCCCTGCTGTTACAACCATTTGTTTCCTTCTCTCCTCTTCAGAGTGGGAAAAACTTCTTTGTTTGAAACGAATAAAACTATGAGAGACTATACCATAAGAACCAAATACCCTAGAGATATGAAAATCACATTTTTGTAATCCGGGCGGTCACAGCGTCGCTGCCGTGGTTCTTGCGAAGCCTAATCCTTTCAGAACCTGAGATATGTGTTCCAGCTAAACGGTGTATCAGAACTACTGCATATTTGGTCTTTAATTATTGTACTCAACAAATCCCAACCAATGATGCCCTATACAGTGGGGAAAAAAAGTATTTAGTCAGTCAGCAATAGTGCAAGTTCCACCACTTAAAAAGATGAGAGGCGTCTGTAATTTACATCATAGGTAGACCTCAACTATGGGAGACAAACTGAGAAAAAAAAATCCAGAAAATCATATTGTCTGTTTTTTTTTTCATTTTATTTGCATATTATGGTGGAAAATAAGTATTTGGTCAGAAACAAAATTTCATCTCAATACTTTGTGATATATCCTTTGTTGGCAATGACAGAGGTCAAACGTTTTCTGTAAGTCTTCACAAGGTTGCCACACACTGTTGTTGGTATGTTGGCCCATTCCTCCATGCAGATCTCCTCTAGAGCAGTGATGTTTTTGGCTTTTCGCTTGGCAACACGGACTTTCAACTCCCTCCAAAGGTTTTCTATAGGGTTGAGATCTGGAGACTGGCTAGGCCACTCCAGGACCTTGAAATGCTTCTTACGAAGCCACTCCTTCGTTGCCCTGGCGGTGTGCTTTGGATCATTGTCATGTTGAAAGACCCAGCCACGTTTCATCTTCAATGCCCTTGCTGATGGAAGGAGGTTTGCACTCAAAATCTCACGATACATGGCCCCATTCATTCTTTCATGTACCCGGATCAGTCGTCCTGGCCCCTTTGCAGAGAAACAGCCCCAAAGCATGATGTTTCCACCACCATGCTTTACAGTAGGTATGGTGTTTGATGGATGCAACTCAGTATTCTTTTTCCTCCAAACACGACAAGTTGTGTTTCTACCAAACAGTTCCAGTTTGGTTTCATCAGACCATAGGACATTCTCCCAAAACTCCTCTGGATCATCCAAATGCTCTCTAGCAAACTTCATATGGGCCCGGACATGTACAGGCTTAAGCAGTGGGACACGTCTGGCACTGCAGGATCTGAGTCCATGGTGGCGTAGTGTGTTACTTATGGTAGGCCTTGTTACATTGGTCCCAGCTCTCTGCAGTTCATTCACTAGGTCCCCCCGCGTGGTTCTGGGATTTTTGCTCACCGTTCTTGTGATCATTCTGACCCCACGGGGTGGGATTTTGCGTGGAGCACCAGATCGAGGGAGATTATCAGTGGTCTTGTATGTCTTCCATTTTCTAATTATTGCTCCCACAGTTGATTTCTTCACTCCAAGCTGGTTGGCTATTGCAGATTCAGTCTTCCCAGCCTGGTGCAGGGCTACAATTTTGTTTCTGGTGTCCTTTGACAGCTCTTTGGTCTTCACCATAGTGGAGTTTGGAGTCAGACTGTTTGAGGGTGTGCACAGGTGTCTTTTTATACTGATAACAAGTTTAAACAGGTGCCATTACTACAGGTAATGAGTGGAGGAAAGAGGAGACTCTTAAAGAAGAAGTTACAGGTCTGTGAGAGCCAGAAATCTTGATTGCTTGTTTCTGACCAAATACTTATTTTCCACCATAATATGCAAATTAAATGAAAAAAAAACCGACAATGTGATTTTCTGGATTTTTTTTTCTCAGTTTGTCTCCCATAGTTGAGGTCTACCTATGATGTAAATTACAGACGCCTCTCATCTTTTTAAGTGGTGGAACTTGCACTATTGCTGACTGACTAAATACTTTTTTTCCCCACTGTATGTGTCTGGGCGGGCTGCCCCCACGGAGTTATGATTAGTATAAGTTTTCTAGTGTAATTCTAAATCCAAAAGGGAGAGGTGGGATTAACCCAGCATGCATCTCTCCGTGATGTCACATAGCAAGTCTATAAAGCATTTCCTGGACAAAACCAGAGCAGAACAGCTCAAGTCGTCGTGCTAGAAAGACCCAGATGAGCGGAGGAGTACAGCTCCTCCTCCACCCACCTTAGCCGCATGGTCTGCCTAAGGAACAATATGGAACTGTGAGTGTACTCTCTTCGTTTTCTCCACTTTTATTTTATACCTGTACTGTACATATTTTATGTCTAAATTTTATAGCAACTTTTATCTGTAATCACTGTCCTCTTTCGGAAAATAAATGAAATAATTATTTAGATCTGTCTCTATGCTCTAAGACTCGAACTATACGCCTTTGATAGATAATCGCTACTAATTCAAGGGGTTTGCCACGGACCCTCTTAATTTAACACTGTGAATTAAGTAACCGTGACTGGTGGCAGCACGTTGTGCACGGCTATTGCGGCTTGCTGGCAGTCTAGAAGGGTCTTATATAGCTGAATGAGGGGCTGCGGCCACAGCTGATAATTCCCTTACTGCAGAAGCCTAATTGCCGGTTCACAACAGGCAGCCCGTCCGGCGACTAATTATCCTAGGTGCAGTTCCCTGACTGACCTGAGGGTAAGGGGGGCGCCGGAGAGCTGCGAGTTCCAAAGTGGAACTGAGAAAGTGGGATATACATAAATCCCCGCAGTACTTGGAAGATTGATAGCAGTGGTGGGGCATCCAAATTAAACTCCCCCTGCTGCAAATTGTAGAGCGAGATTAGCTTGCTGGATATTTTTGTCACATGGTGCCAGTGGTGGGATAACTAAGATAAGCCCCACTGCGCCTGTGATAGCCGTGTGCCGGCATTGTGTCTCGTCCCTCCGTCCGCTGATACACCCGTGTCAGTGGTGGGACTGTGACATAGTGGTGACACAGGGTCCGCTGTCCGTCACGTTTTGGTGGCAGCGGGACCCCCGTTAGTGTCCCCCGTAAGTAGACGAACGGCGGTGGGCTGTTCGTCACAGTGATCCCCATCACTAACGTTGTTCAGCGGGTTATCTGCACCTGTAAGCGACAAACGCTGGCCTTTTCAGTGTAGCGCACATGCAGCCATGGACATGTAAGGGCATGACACACCAGTTATTGGCCAATCTCATGTGCCAGAGCCTCACGTGTCCCTCTAGTAAGCCGGACTCGGACCGCGGGGCATGACGGAGTCTCGTTCGTTAACGGAATTAAGCTTGCAATGTGTGCATCTGTTCTGTAGCTGGCATGGTTGAGGTTGCCCGTGTTGAGTCAAATTACGCCATAGGCTCCACTCCTGGTGGTGCCCTTCTGGACATTCCTTTAAGGTTCAGCTTTGCAACCATACTGCCCACGTAAAACAAACACTTTGCCTTCATGAACGCTGTTTGGAGGGTCATGACTCGTGGGAATAACGCCGTCCAATCAGTTAACCTGCTAGAGAGATCCTTCGTTGCTCCCAAGCATGACATCACACTCCCTAGGAGGAAGGTAATGCCACTGTTGGGACCGTACTCCTGGGGGCGACACAAGTGCACTGATGCCCAGCCACTGCTCGATGAATCTGCTGGCACATTGACCCAGACCACTACATATCCCTTGCACGCTACCCGGCCTGAATCTGACCCTGATGAAACTTAGGTTACCCTTCCCATATACAGTTCCATCTTACACGGTGACAAAGAGGAAGCTGCAGATGAAAGTGCAGGTTCGGCCCACCCGCCATCAGACACACCACCGTACTATCAGGGGCCCTGTGCCAGTGCCGTCGCCAACGAGTGGGCCCCCCCTGCTTGCTCAGGATCACACACTTGCAAGGTTGAAATACTGTGCAGTGAGATGGAAGATGGGGACGACGAGGAGTCCAGACTAGTACAGGGATTCCCTAGCGAGGAGACTTATTTCATTGTTTTCAATGTTGGGACAGCAATTTTTGGGGAGCACTATACTCTGGAGAATGATAGATGGGGCCCACCATACACTGGAACATTCCAAAGGTGGACATCAGACACTGGAGCAGCATTTACAGGGCCCATTATACACTAGAGCATTAGAAATGGGGCCCATTATGTTTGGAGCATTATTTGGGCCCATAAGACAGTGGAGCTTCATCCATGGGGACCAACATATACTGTAGCATTATGTGGAGCTCATCATATACTGTTTCAAACATTATATGGGACCAATGATTCTGAATGGAGAAATAGATGGGCCTTGTCATGAGATGTAAAAAGTGAATTATTTTTCATTGTACTATACCACTATTTCTCTGCCGTATCGGAGCATGATGAGTTGTGGTATTATGTGTTAAAGGGGCGCTCTTTCGCACAGGGCACATGAAAACCTGGAGCCAGCCCTACCCCCCCACAACTTTAGCCAAATAACCCCCATTTTTCAGTGCGTAACTTGTATTATGAAGTTAATTAAGGTTGACCAGCTTAAGTAAGAAGAATTGATGCTTTTGGCATTCAAATGGGCACTGTAGGTGTGTTTCCTGTCCTCCTCTCACTGCCGACTTTTATTCCCCATTGACTTACATTGGGTTTCGTGTTTCGGGACGACCCCGACTCTTCCCTATAATCGGCCGATCTTGCTCGACCCGACTTTTGGAAAAGTCTGGTTTCACGAAACGAAACTCGACCATAAAAAACCAAAAGTCGCTCAACTCTAGTAATAGGTACTGAATATCACGTAGTGATTGTGCGACCAAATATATGTGTGTTAGTAGATATGAAGCACTAACAAGTTTGGCATGTATGTACCTGGTGTTTTGTTAATTTGTGCATTCTAAAATGTACCATTTATGTTGTTCTTCAGCTTCCTGTCCACTGGCCTGTCTTATGCCGCCCTCCACCATGAGTTTCTCATTGGAAGATCTACCATTTCTGGCATAGTCAGGTCGACATGTAGTCAAATATGGTCAAGACTACATCAACTCGTCATGCCCGAGCCCAGGATGGAAGACTGGTTGAGGATATCAAGGGACTTTGAGGAGGAATGCCAGTTTCCTAATTGTATTGGGGCCCTTGATGGCAAACATATCCAGGTGCGTAAGCCACCGAACTCTGGCTCACAATTCTTCAATTATAAGCAATACTTTTCTGTTGTATTGTTGGCTCTGGCCGACCCTCAATACAAGTTTATAATTGTTGACATTGGGGCCTACGGAAGGACGGGAGACTCTAGAGTCTTCAATACTTCCATTATGGGTCAGCGGCTACGCACAAACCAGTTGGATCTACCACCACCACGCCAGCTACCAGGCTCCACTCAAGAATCTGTCCCTTATGTTCTTGTGGCAGATGAGGCGTTTCAGTTACCGCGCAATGTCATGAGGCCATATCCCCGACGCAACCTGGACCACCGGAGCTGAATTTGTAACTTGCGCCTATCACGCGCTCGGCGACTGATGGAGTTTTTCTTTGGCATTCATTGGGCCAAATGGCGGGTCCTACAGTCTGCCATTCAGCTGAGTGAACAAAATGTAAATGAAGAAATTAAAGCATTTGGCGTTCGCCATAACTTCACCAGGATACATGATTGTTTCTCCTCTGCTGGTGTTCTGCGTGGGTCAGATAATGTACGTAGGGTGAGACCACCTATCAACCCTTAACGTAGACTGCTCTCTGGGCTCAAAGTGCGTGATATTTTCACAAATTACTTTATGTCACCTGAGGGGGAAACTTCTTGGCCAGAGCATGCTGTGTCTATGTTGTAAATTTTTCTTTTTGGCCTTTGGGAAACTATATATATTACAACCCCTTATGTCTTTTCTCTGTTTCTAAATAAATGTGTAAGCATATGTCAGCATGTCGTGATGCAAGTGCATCATTGATAAAGACAACAACAATTGAAGTCTTATGTGTGAAGCCTTATGTTATTTAGCAAAATGGCCATAATTGGCCTTAGAACCAAGCAAAATTGTTAAAATGTTACAATACAGCATTAACCACAAAAAAACACACAAACTTATAAATTGTAGTATGTAGGGGGAGAAGGCGGCAGCCCAGCCTATGTAGCCTGATGGCTAGTTTGGCCAACTTGGCCCTCGGCCTGTGTGGGGGCATACTCTTGCCCATGATGGAGGTAGTGGGCCGGCTCATGGGCTTGAGGTGGATACTGGGCACTATGATATTGGAGACGACTCTCCTGTTGGGGCTGGTAGGGCTGTGAGTCTAAACCACCAAAATGGCCATGTCGTCCCCAACCAGATTGGGACCAGCCTCCAACATTGGCTGGGAACAAGTGGCCATATTGGTGTGCTGGGTTATACCCTGACACTAGGGAATGATGTTGCCAATGTTGGGTAGGGGGGGAAGGGTGTGAGGTGTAGGCCCACGTGTAGGAGGATCCTCAGACCCTGATTGAGCAAGCACTTGGGGGTGTGGGTTATGATGCATGAGATTCCTGGGTGACAGCTGCCACCTCTCCAGAAACTCAAACACCTCATAAGGGGTATTGGGGGGTGTGCTTGCGTCAATTAGAATCTGAATGGATCCTCGCACACGTAGCCGCACCTCACGGGGAAGGGAACGAAGATAATGGGCAAGGCTGCGTGAGTACTCCTCCTCCCCATCATCAGTGGCAAATCTGGTAAGAGAATTTTGGTCCCCTGTATCCAATTTGGTCCTGGTATCAGTGGCAGAGATATGGCGCTTTCGTCAACGTCGCCTGGATGGCACAGCAGGCTGGGGGGAGCCCTCTAGCCAAACAGTTGGGCTGCTGCTTTTGCCCTGTTCATCCTGGATGTCGGGTGGTGATGCAGCTGACGGTCCTTGTAGTGGCTCTGTTCCTGGTGGTGGTGTTTCTGGTGGCGGGCCAGGTTCTAGGGCAGGATCAGGTCAAGCAGGAGAAGTCACTTGGGCCTGGCTCCTTGGAAGGTCACAAGATGTGCCAGACACCTCAACCCCTCCACCTACAGGATCGATGATGGCCTCTGAATCAGACCCTGTCTCCCTTTCAGTGATGTTAGACTGAGTTCTGTGATTACATATAAAATGTAGAAAAAGGAAATTTTTGATCGGGCCCTATAAAGTATTTGTGTCATGTGGTGTTTTTGGTATACTTACGGTCTGAGATCCATAATTGGAGCGAGGAACGAGAGGCGGTCGAAATAAACATATTTCCGCTTTGTGTGGGCCGCAGAACCACTTCTTGCCCACTGCTGGCGCTCACGGCGATACTGGTCACGGATGCTGTGCCAGCGTCTCATTACATCTTCGACTGCAATGTGACATAAAAGAATGAAAAATTACAATTTGCCTAAAACAAGTTTTTGAATTAGTATCAAAGTCATGTGGCCTACTAGAGTGTGAGTTCTACCCAGGGTGGCATATAGCATTGGTGCAACCAGGCCAGAGGCACAGGGTCACAGTAGCTCATGTGGCAATTTAAACTGTTTTTGCTAGGCATTATGAGGAGCTTGGGGACAGGGTAACATTCTCTCAGGGTCAAACAGTGGGTCCAAAAATAATTTCCAAGCCACAAGAGCCCAATATCAGAAGCACAGGATGTGGGGGGGGCCTACTTGTAAAATAATTTTTTGATGACAGGTAATTTGACATACATAATTTATGTGCACGTGCTTATGTGCTGCTGCTCCTCACATGGCCAATCACAAAAATCAGGGAACATTTTGCGACATATGCGCCTCCATGCAGCCTCCTTTCTTGTCCGATCGTCATAATGTGCATCCCGTTGGTCCCATAATTCCGGGTGATCCTGCACAAGAACAATTAGCAGCTCCACATTCAGATTCTGGTAGGGTGCCATGATGCTGTACTCCGTGGAGGCATACTTCCTGGATGTCTGGAGTGCTTTTTGAGCTAATTTGCATGTCTAAGCTTCCTGATGATGGATTGGCCCATTTCCTGTCACCAGAAGTCTTGCGTATTTCTCGCAAGTCACACGGGTGGTCCGTGTGTAATGCGTTTTTTTTTTGCGCACCAATAGACTTGCATTGGTGTACTACGGTCGTAATATGCTGACAATCGCAGCATGCTGCAATTGGGACTGACCGTAGAAACTACTCGAGAAAAATACGGCGGATGGGAGCTACCCCATAGAGAATCATTGGTCCGTGGGCAATGCATTTTTTTAACGCCTCTCACTCGTCCGTATTCCTCTCTAGTGTGACGCCGGCCTAATACGTCTGAGCCATAATAGACAAACCTTCCCTAAGTTTAAAATTAATATTATCACAAGGGAAATAGGGCTAAATGTAAGTTGTAATGCAGTGCTAGAATATTGAGAGTTGCTTATACTTATTCGGCAGTAAATGCTTCTTAGCGGCGGTGACAATTGCATGCTCTGCCAGGTTCTTATTGTTGAAAGCCTGACTGCACGTTTCTTCTCTTTTTCTATATTGTATCCTGTGCAATATAACTCGCATCCATCCCCCTCCATGTGATATAAGATGGAATTTTTTTTTTTTAAGGGAGAGTTGAGTGATATACAGTTGTGGCCAAAAGTATTGACACCCCTGCAATTTTGTCAGATAATACTCAGTTTCGTCCTGAAAATGATTGCAATCACAAATTCTTTGGTATTATTATCTTCATTTAATTTGTCTTAAATGAAAAAACACAAAAGAGAATGAAGCAAAAAGCAAAACATTGATCATTTCACACAAAACTCCAAAAATGGGCCAGACAAAAGTATTGGCACCCTCAGCCTAATACTTCGTTGCACAACCTTTAGCCAAAATAACTGCGACCAACCGCTTCCTGTAACCATCAGTGATTTTCTTACAATGCTCTGCTGGAATTTTAGACCATTCTTCTTTGGCAAACTGCTCCAAGTCCCTGATATTAGAAGGGTGCCTGTTATGAGCTCATTTTCTCCTTCACCTCTGATGTCTGATGAACTCCCTCTGCTGGTGAAGGGGGGTGGTGAAGCTGATCTGAATGGGAGAGACTTGTCATCAGATCAGGTGGAGTGTGATTGGACACTCGGAATCTCTGAGTGGACATAAGGCTGCCGATGCCCTGCTGGGTTGCTGGTGATACTTCTCTGCTCAGAGCTCTGGCCTCCAGTTTATTCCAGTCTGCTAAAGATAAGTTTGCTCTTCTGTTGTTTCATGAGATTTTGTCTGGTTTACTTAGTGTCTGTGTTCAGCCAGCCCTGGCTAGGACTGGCTGGACTCCATTTTTGGTCTCTGATCAATTGCTCTTTTTTTTGCTCTGTTTGCAGAATATACCTGAGGGCTGATATAGGTATTTAGAAGTCTAGTGACTTCAGGGCCTTTTTTCCTATCAGACGGTTGGCAATATTTTTGGTAGAGTTTTGCGTGATTGCAGACAGCAGCTTTTCTGTCCTGTCCTATCTAGTTAGCAAGGGCCCCATCGTTTGCTCAGCCTGTCTTTCCATCTGTGTTTGTGTTTACTTCTGTTTTTCACCGTCAATACATGTTGTGGGCTGCCTATTGCTTTGGGGTCTGCTCTAGGGCAGTTTAGATTTCCCCTTTCCTTCTTTAGGTTTATTTAGATCTCCGGCTGTGATCGATCGAGGGGTCTAGGACCACCGTAGGAACCCCCCCACGGCTACTGTTAGTTGTGGTGTATAGGATCAGGGGTCTGCAATCCGCTAGTTACCAACCCCTCGGTGTTCTGGACTTAGCTTGTATTTTTGTTTTCCTCCTCCAGTGACTCAATCATAACAGGTGCCTTCTCCAAACTGCCGTTTTTAGATCTCTCCACAGGTGTTCTATGGGATTCAGGTCTGGACTCATTGCTGGCCACCTTAGAAGTCTCCAGTGCTTTCTCTCAAACTATTTTCTAGTGCTTTTTGAAGTGTGTTTTGGGTCATTGTCCTGCTGGAAGACCCATGACCTCTGAGGGAGACCCAGCTTTCTCACACTGGGCCCTACATTATGCTGCAAAATTTGTTGGTAGTCTTCAGACTTCATAATGCCATGCACACGGTCAAGCAGTCAAGTGCCAGAGGCAGCAAAGCAACCCCAAAATATCAGGGAACCTCTGCCATGTTTGACTGTAGGGACCATGTTTTTTTCTTTGAATGCCTCTTTTTTTCTCCTGTAAACTCTATGTTGATGCCTTTGCCCAAAAAGCTCTACTCTTGTCTCATCTGACAAGAGAACATTCTTCCAAAAAGTTTTAGGCTTTTTCAGGTAAGTTTCGGCAAACTCCAGCCTGGCTTTTTTATGTCTCGGGGTAAGAAGTGGGGTCTTCCTGGGTCTCCTACCATACAGTCCCTTTTCATTCAGACGCCAACGGATAGTACGGGTTGACACTGTTGTACCCTCGGACTGCAGGGCAGCTTGAACTTGTTTGGATGTTAGTCAAGGTTTTTATCCAACATCCGCACAATCTTGCGTTGAAATCTCTTGTCAATTTTTCTTTTCCGTCTACATCTAGGGAGGTTAGCCACAGTGCCATGGGCTTTAAACTTCTTGATGACACTGCGCACGGTAGATACAGGAACATTCAGGTCTTTGGAGATGGACTTGTAGCCTTGAGATTGCTCATGCTTCCTCACAATTTGGTTTCTCAAGTCCTCAGACAGTTCTTTGGTCTTCTTTCTTTTCTCCATGCTCAATGTGGTACACACAAGGACACAGGACAGAGGTTGAGTCAACTTTAATCCATGTCAACTGGCTGCAAGTGTGATTTAGTTATTGCCATCACCTGTTAGGTGCCACAGGTAAGTTACAGGTGCTGTTAATTACACAAATTAGAGAAGCATCACATGATTTTTTGAACAGTGCCAATACTTTTGTCCACCCTCTTTTTTATGTTTGGTGTGGAATTATATCCAATTTGGCTTTAGGACAATTCTTTTTGTGTTTTTTCATTTAAGACAAATTAAATGAAGATAATAATACCAAAGAATTTGTGTTTGCAATAATTTTCAGGAAGAAACTGAGTATTATCTGACAAAATTGCAGGGGCGTCAATACTTTTGGCCACAGCTGTATAGAATTGTCTCCTCAATTTTATATATAAAAATTCTTTGATCCCCATCTTATTTCATACACCAGTGCTGTTTTGTTTTGGAGATGAAGGCAATCTGACACGTCGGTGTAGTGAGGATTTTACTAAAGAGGCAGTAAGAGTCTATTAAATAAAGGGTCTAGTGCAATTTATATCCTTCCCCCTCCTTTTGCTATAAGATGGAATACATTTTTTCAAGGGAGAATTGCGTGGTATACAGTATTACCTCCTCTTGAATTTTTTATCTCTATCTCATTTCATACAGCAGTGTTGTTGCTGTGTTTTTTTTTCCGTCTCCATTTCATTATCCACGATTGGATTTATTTCTGGTTGTGGGGATCAAATGTGGATAGACTGCACACAATTTATGGTGGCCACATAGCCAAAAAATTTTATATAGTATTATTATTTATATTTTACTGTTTTGTCCACCACAGTCAGTGATTTTTGTTTGAGTTTGGTGAGATAGTTTTGGTTTTGGGGTGCTTATCAGTGATATAAGATTAGGAATCAAACAGTATCATGAAAACCAAGGAACAAATGAGACACTTCAGGAATAAAGTTGCAGAGAATAGAGATGAGCAAACATTGTTGGCTCCCTCCTTATTCAGAAAGCTAGAGCACTTACCAAAGACGTTGCATCAGGAACCCGGACACCTGGCTCGCTCCTGCTGATCAGCTGTGTGTTGGGCTCTCCATGCTTGAGTTGTGATTGTCACACAGCTGCGACACATGCAGCTGCGGTGCTGAACAGCTGGTTATCGGAAGCGCTTCAGGTATCCGGGGTCCCGATTCAGCTTCTTCGGTAAGCGCTGTAACTTGCTGAATAAGGAGGGAGCCGACGATGTTCTCTCATTTTTAGTAGAGAAGAATAAAGCCTGGTTAGGTTATAAAACAAATACCCCAGGCTCTGAACATTTCATGGAACCCTGTTCAATCCATCATCCAAAAATGGAAGAAGTAAGGCAAAAATGCAAATCTACCAAGATATAGCCAACAACCTAAACTGACATCCCAAGCAAGGAGATCACTAATTAGAGAAGCAGGCGAAAGCCCCATGGTCACTGGAGGAGCTTCAGAGATCTACAGCTCAGGTGGGAGTATCTGTCCACGGGAAAACTATTAGTTGTAGATGCCATAAATCTGGCCTTTACGGAAGAGTGGCAAGAAGAAAGCAATTTTAGAAAGCAAAGAAAGCCCTGCTTGCAGTTTTCAAGAATCCGTGTAGGAGGCACAACTATTATATGAAAGAATATGCTCTGGACAGATGAGACCAAAGTAGACAATTTTTGGCTTACTTCCAAATATTCTGTGTGGCGGTAAACTTACACTGCACATTAATCTGAGAACACCATCCCCATCGTCACACATGATAGTGGCAGGGACAGGAAAGCTGGTCAGAGATGATGGGAAGATGGATGGAGCTAAATACAGGAGATGGTGGAAAACCTGGTAGATGCTGCAAAGACTAGAGAATGGGGCGTAGATACTACTTTGTGTTGATACAGTATATGACATAAAATCCAAATAAAATACTTTTACACTTATGGGTGTAATGTGTAGACATGTGGAAACGTTTGCGGGGTATAAATACATTTTTTTTAAGGCACTGTACTTGTGGCAGCAATCTTGGTTATGGACACGATGCTTCAATTAATAATGTTGCTATATAAATGAATAAACTAAATAAATTAATTTTCTAAAATCGTACCAGAGACAACGCTATCTAGGATATATGTACTGCACATGTCAGTTTGTAGATGTTACCCTGCTTCAAGCTTGGCTGTCACTGGCATTAAAGACTGTCTGGATTAATTGCTTTTTTTCTCCACTCTTATAGGGGTTGGCTTATGTGGCTAGTGTTAGGCGCTGAGATTCTCCTGCTGCACAGGGTAGATAGCAAACCTTGTCTGCCTCTGCGATCTCCCATTCTGCTCCAGCCGCAGTGGAGACTGCTCAGCAAAGACGTCGGTCTCAGCGCCTTGCTCAAACTCATGCTGTGCGCTTGGATGTTGCTGGACTTCCAACCAAAGCTATAGTAATTAGCAACAGGCAGCGGCAAAGAGACATTCCAGAGGCTAAGTCCTGATTTCTCCCTACTGAGCATGCTCGTGAGGTGGAGACCTCTCATTGGTGGTCGGTCGTCAGCTGCTCAGGTGACGTGGCAGGTCTGGATTGGTCCACAATCAAGGTCCTGTCTGATTGGACTAAAACCGAACATATTAAAGGTTCCGAGAAGCAGACATCGGCGCGCTAAGATAATTTGTGTTGGTGGATACGTTACCACCCTGTGTGCATGAGTGCTGCTACTAGCACTGCGAGTGTGTTTAGGCAGGCAGTGTAGGGTGGGAACTCCCGCTTGGCTTAGCATCTGACCCGGGTGTCCTAAGTCGCATCCGAGGATCGCACACCGTGTATCAGTGCAGGCGCAACCACTAGCTTAGACTTTCCTGGGGAGGTAGCTCTAGGGACCCCAATTAGCGGCACTATCACTATATCCCTGTGAAGCCTAATAGGGTATAGGCTTGAGTGCTTTCTCATGTTGTACCGCTCTGTGAAGAAACCGAGCAGGTACTTTGCACTCTTTCCACACGGAGTGACATTTAACGCCATGTGTTTACGGTGCTTGCACGCAGCATCGCTCCGCCATTGGTTATTAGCTGTGGTTCCTCCATCACCGCACGGTGGACCCTGGGTAGCGATCGCACCTTTTCATAATTTATATTTGGTGCGGTCCGCAAACCCTAACAGCTAAAAATGCAAAGTACTTGTAAAAACAATTTTTCAGTTTATTCTTAATAAAAATTTTGGAGGTATTTTTAATTTTTGCTACACCTGAGTTAAAGCCAGAGGAGGGAAGAGGAGAAGGATTAGGGTATTAATCCTCATCTTCATCGACACCATCTGTCCAAGAGGGAATAGTCACTAAGCAGGCTGTGGATCAGCCCATGGCAGTCCCGGATGGACATGCTCTATGCCTCCTCGATCGCCCCAACTGAATGAATGCTATGGAATAGATTGGAAAACACCAATTGGTATGATAGGCTTCCCTTGGACACAGCATCTAGTTCGTCCAACAACCCTTGTGCAAAGAGGAAATCTCAAAAGATGTGCAAAGGTGTTTCCTTCACGAAGGGCATCTTGGGCAGTAACATGTTTTGGGGTATGCTGAGCTTATTGAGGAAACAAAGGAAAACCAAAAAAGGGAAATCAGCACCAAAAAATAATAAAAATGAAAAATTTATTTAGATCATTAAAAAATCATGATAACAAACATATGCAAAAATAACCAATTGGAGAAGGAAGGGGGTATGAAACCTGGGGTGTTTCGGACTGGCAAGTCCATAGTCAAAGGTATGGGAGACAAATAAAAAAAGAGGTATAAATGCATAGAAAATGACGGATTCATCCAATGATGGAGATAACGCATGATGTCGTTGATAAATGTAGGCGGAACTATTCGGAAATAGACTACAAAAAACAGGAATTATTAAATAGAAAAGATTTTCTTGACATTCTATTGTAAAATAAATATGGAAAAGCGTACATTCAATAAAAAACTATGAGTTTCTGTATAGGCATATTTGAATCAGGGTGTTCGTTCTGGAAAAAATAAAACTTCCCTTAACTTTATTGATAAGATGACCATAACTAAATAAATCAGAAGGTGTCTATTTTATGCCCATACTGAGGCTTCTTTTGGGATTATTTTTAACGGATCCTTTCCTTCTTATTAAAAAAATTCCTCAAAAACTCTTGGAAAACGCCTTCAATTCATTTGATTTCCATTTTACTGTTCATGTGGGATTTTTTTGAGGTTTTCTTTTTTTTTTCTTTTGACAATAATGCCTGGTGTGAAAAATAAACTTCAAGCAATTTCTTTGCAGCAGATCCTGAAGGAAATCTCTTAAAACTAAGCATGGTTCAATAAAAAAGGTGTAAAAAAATATCTCTTCAGGAATAAAAACTGTTCCAAAACCTATTCAAATGTTCAAGTAAAGAAAAACTCCGACAAAAATTCTCAAAAAAAAAGGGAGTTTATTGAGGCCATCTCTGCTTGACGAAAGCATAGCATTTGTAAGCCTCAAAAAAGTTGGTGTGAACATAGCCTTAGATACAGTATTACCTTATGGGAAAAAGAAATTGCAGCTTTCATATTTCAAAATGGTTATTTGCTTTCTGAGAATCAGATGTTCTTTGTGAGCTTTGCAGGTGAAATACATAATGATCAAATGTGATCGTGGGGAAAAGCTGCCGACAGCTGTGCACTCCTCCTGCAGTGGCCACTACAGGAGCAATGTGGTATTACATCACATCGTGTTTATACGAATGAGAATCTGCTGTTGCATATTCTAGATTTAACAGACTTGGTGCTCTATTAACGGGAGTCTACGATTTTTTTTTCTCTGAGATTTTATTAAATCCATGATTTATTAGCTTGCTGTTTCAAAGAACTCATTGCGACAATTGGCTTGTAAAGAATTTATAACAATTATTTGCATGATTATTAAAAAGCTAAGATTAGCACATGAGAAAGGATCAGGTTTTTGGATGTCTTTTTTCATCTTCTTTCCCAACTGTAAGACAAGGAGAAAAAAAAATTAGTTTTTATGCAATGGCGGCCTCTTTCACACATCAGGTTTTCGCCGTCAGGCGCGATCCGGCGCTTTTGACAGAAACCGGATCCGGCGAAATGCAATGCCGGATCCGGTTTCCCCCCCATTGACTTGCATTTGCGCCGGATCGCGCCGGATGGCCATGCGTTTCATCCGGTTTTCGCCAGATCCGGCAATGTGTCGCAATGTGTCGCGATCCGGCGTCTGGAAAAAACGTCTACTGTAACGTTTTTTGTCTCCGGCGAAAAAGCCGGACACGCCGGATCCGGCGCGTCCGGCTTTTTCACACAATGAAAGCCTATGAGCGCCGCAATGCGCCGGATCCGGCGAAAGCCGGATCTGGCGGCCGGATCCGGTTTTTTGGTCTGAGCATGCTCAGTAGCTCTGCCCACAAGACATATATAAAAGCAAGACAGTGGGACCCACAGCCACACCCAACATGCCACCCAAGAAAGCAACCAAGCGAAGCAGGAGAAGGCAGGAGACCACTGCAGCACCATCAGCACCACCACCACCCCAAATGGAGCAGCAAATAGAACATGCTGAGGAGGGGAGGCCAGCAGCAGATGAGAGACGGTAATTATCAAATCCCCCATTCCTCCAAACTAGGGCCATGGAATATCAAGATATTCATTGGCCCTTTGTTTCTCTTTATTCAACAGCCGCCAAAGAGATGCAGCAGCAGCAGCAGCAGAAATGGCATCACTGGCAGCAGCAATACCCACAGCCATGGAGTCTGGCCATCAACAGGACAGCACATCTTCTTCTGGGAGCCCTCCCTCGCATCGTCAGCGTTTGACGGTAAGTTTTTATTTCCAAAATCCATCATCTCTGTAATATATGTCTATTCATTGCCTTTTATTTCAAAACAGGAATCACAAGATGAAGAGGAGCTCCCAGAAGAAGAAGGAAGGGGTGGACAGACACCTGGAGTGGGCTCACAATTGGTAAGTTTTTTGCATCAAATGCAGAAACACAACATCACACTACACACAACACATAGAAAACAATGTTCTGCAGACCACACACAGCAAACAAATGCCTACATCCAAAGACATAACATTTTTTGTTTTCTTCTCTAGTCTTCCCAATCTGGTGCTCGGCCAAGAGGTCCTCGCAGTGCCTCCCAGGGTCGTCGGCGACAGCAACGCGGCGGTCACCAGCGTGTAAGTATAAATATTTTTGCTTTGTTTTTTTGCACTTTTTATTTCATTTCTTTTGTGGAGGCTAATTATGTTATTTTTGTCTTTTTCTTTAACAGCCTTCACCGCGTGCTCCCGACTCTGACGGTGAGGATGGAGGACTCGATGTGGACCACCTCATCGATCTCGTCAGAGAAAGGGAGCCGCTCTGGAATATGGCTGACCGCCGCCACGCTGACCTTATCGTTACCCGACGACTCTGGGAGGAAATCTGTTCTCTCCTTGTGGGCCGCTGGGAGGACCTCGAAGCTCGGGCCCAGATTAAAGAGCGTAAGTATATACAGTACCGGTTGCTTGATGTAAACCAGTGTTTCCCGAACTCCAGTCCTCGTGGTCCCCACGGATCATGTGTTCAGGATTTCTATTTACTATGGAAATCCTGAAAACATGACCCCTGGGGACAATGAGGAATGGAGTTTGTGAAACACTGATGTTGTATACTAACCACTCCTTTCTCGTTTCAGGGAACAGAATTGTGAATCGGTGGCTGTCTGTGAGGGATCGTTTCAAGAAGGAGTTCAATAAAGAGATGCGGGCCCCGAGTGGATCTGGAGGACGCAGGAGCAAGTACAAGTACGCACAAGCCCTGTCGTTCCTCCGGGAAACAATGCTCACCAGAAGGTAAATATTACACACCACATGTGAAAAAAATGTTAGATGTAACTTTTTTTTTTCAGCCAGGGCCATACCATGTCAGTATTTTAATTGTTTTTTTTTCTCTTTATTCCACAGCACGGTGAGCAGCACTCGGGAGCCTGCACGATTGGACCCTTCTGAGGCGATCCCTGAGGAGACCGGCACCGAGGGACACTTCGACCGCCCCGGTACATCTGCACCTTCCCAGCCTTCCCACACATTCGACCCATCTGTCCCATCCACCAGCACAGGAGCATCGTGGCCGCCTACATTACATGAAGCTGCTGGTGAGGAGATCGCTTTCCCTTTACCCCACCCTTCTGCCCCTGCCACCTCTAGTACACCTGCGGGTACTGGGCGGCAGCGGCAGAGGGGTCAGGAAAAGACTTATGCGCAAGAGTTCTTGCATCTGAATGCATCTTTCCAGAACTGTCTCAAAGTCTTGTCAGAGCAAATCTCCGCAGGCTTTCAGCAGATCAACTCCAGCATTCTGGAGGTGAAGACACTTCTGCAAACCATGCATTCAGAAGCAAGATCTTCGCCAAACCACACCTTTTTCAGGTCTGTTGTGGAGCGCATGGCAACACTATCTCCTACCCAGCAGATGCATGTAATGCATTCGTGCCACGGTGCTCTACAGCAGGTTACCTCCCAACCTCCACCTCCCACCACTGTAGTTCCTCCACCTGCACCCCCTCCAGCCACTTTCCATCCTCCTCCTCCTATTACATCTGCACCCCCTCCAGCCACTTTCCATCCTCCCCCTCCTATTACATACCAGCAACCTCACCAGTACCAGCAACCTCACCAGTACCAGACATCTCCCCACTTCCAGCAACCTGCCCCGTACCAAACTCCTTCCCCGTACCAAACTCCTTCCCCGTACCAAACTCCTTCCCCATACAACTTTCCATCAACATCATCTGCTCCTACAGTCCCTGCCCAACCCTCCACTCCACCGCCCACCACCTCTTCTGCCTCCCACATGTCCACCCATTCTGTAGCTTTTTCCACACCTTCACCTCTAACTGTTCCTTCCCCACCACGATCCCAGTCCTCTCTCCACACACCCAGTGTCGAAGTGTCCCGCAGCCCCTCCAGCAGTATTTCCACCCCACAGTACACAGATTTGTAATTTTTTTTTTGTGTAATAAAAATGCCCATTGGGTTTAAAACCTTTATTAAAAAAGTTTTTTGCACTTTAAAAACATAAAAAAAAAAAAATTTAAATAAAAGTTAAATTATCGTTTCACAATGGTTGTCTGTCATTTCTTTCTGCGGCGAACTATGTTTTAAAAAAAGGTTAAATACAGGGTATTTCAAAGGTAAAAAGGTATTCAAAACCAGGTATATAACTGTGGGTAAATTTTAGCTTTTTGCCACAGTTGTGTTCCTGGTTGTGTTTGAAGCAAAGTATTTCACCTAAAAAGTTGTGTTTATTGTTGGTGATTTCCTAACAATGTACACAACTTTTGTTAAAAGGTGAAATACTTTGCATAAAACACAACCAGGTACACACCTGTGGCCTAAAGGTAAAAATAGTAAGACCATGACAAGATAGCCAACTTTGGTTGGCAAAGGTATATACTGTTGGTCCAGAAGGTACACAAGTTTAGGGCACAAATCTTTCACACTCTGTCATCCCAGTGTACTCTGCCTTGAGGTGACATAAAGTATAGTGCAAAATTGTCCCTGAAACCGTCACAGAACTTCTAGTGGTAATATTTCCAATGACAACATCCATCTTCGCCAGTAACTTGCTCTTCTCTCCAACCTGCACTTTCTTCTCTACAACCTGTCAAAGAAGGGCTGTAGGAACATGCTATATCTAGTTTACAAGTAGCCAATCCCGTTCGGAAGGCCACAAGGGTCAATTTTAAAAACCGGATCCGGCGTAATCCGTCGAAAAACGGATAGAAAAACGGATAGAAAAACGGATGAACCGGATGAGACGGATCCGGTTTTGTCTGTCAAGAACAAGACGGATCCGGCAGAAAACCGGATCCGGCACTTCAGGTTTTACAAAACATTTGCCGGATCCGGCATTCCGGCACGACGCCGGATCGCGCCTGACGCCGAAAACCTGATGTGTGAAAGTAGCCATAGGCTAGCGATAACAACAGACAAAGCTATCTGCACATGTGAGGTTCTCTGCTAAGAAACACAAGTGGGGGCTTGGCTATTTCTGCAACTTCCACTCACATTAGTGGCGTATCGCCATGTATATGTGTCCAGCTGTTTAGTAAAAATGGCAGATATATAACCTGCTTTAGAAATGAATGATACATACATTTATGGCTCTGTGTTTGTCACTATTCCAAGTGTCTGTGGGGCCATACAAAAAAGCAAGATAAAGTGTTCCATGTTGCATATTTAAGATAGAAAAGTAGGGGAACGCTTCTGCTGCAGTTAGTTGTCTTACTGCCAGAAAGATGCTGGAAGAGACAGAATAATGGGTGGATAATCTGATCTCTTGGGATGCTGTATATCATCTTGCTTTGAATAATGGGTTTTAAAGGTTTAAAATATTAATTACCTGTCCATACAAAAGGTTATAAATATCAACTAGTGTTGGTCAGATACCTGCTGCCCTCCACCCATCACCTATTTTGGTAGGATGTGGATGTAGCAGAACAGCCTGATTCTGTTAACTTTCTACTGGACATTCTTTGGTACTGCAGCTTAAGAAGGGGTTGTCCTGGCATATCGTACTGATGATCTATCACTATCATCTGGATAGGTTATCAATAGCATAGTCATAGGGTTCCCACCATCGTCGGTTTAATCTGCTTCTTTCACGTTGAATTGTTTTGTTTGACGCCAGTGATGAAGCCTCCAGGTGAAACGTGCGTTGGGGCAGGTGGACCAGGACACATGTAGCAGACCCCTTCTTTTCACTGACATGCCATCTTTTATGTAAGTACACTGCTCAAAAAAATAAAGGGAACACTCACTCAAATAACACATCCTAGATCTGAATGAATGAAATATTCTCATTGAATACTTTGTTCTCTACAAAATTGAAAGTGCTGACAACAAAATCACACAAAAATAATCATTGGAAATCGAATTTGTTAACCAATGGAGGCCTGGATTTGGAGTCACACCCAAAATTAAAGTTTAATGTAATGTCGTTAAAACAAGTCAAAATGAGGCTTAGTAGTGTGTGGCCTCCATGTGCCTGTATGACCTCCCTACTGTACAACGAATTGGCATGCTTCTGATGAGGTGGCAGATGGTCTCCTGAGGGATCTCCTCCCAGACCTGGACTAAAGCATCCGCCAACTCCTGGATGGTCTGTGGTGCAACATGACGTTGGCGGATGGAGCGAGACATGATGTCCCAGATGTGCTCAATCGGATTCAGTTCTGGGGAATGGGCGGGCCAGTCCATAGCTTCAATGCCTTCATCTTGCAGGAACTGCTGACACATTGCAGCCACATGAGGTCTGGTATTGTCCTGCATTAGGAGGAACCCAGGGCCAACCGCACCAGCATATAGTCTCACAAGGGGTCTGAGGATCTCATCTCAGTACCTAAGGGCACTCAGGCTACCTCTGGTGAGCACATGGAGGGCTGTGCGGCCCTCCAAAGAAATATCACCCCTCACCATTACTGACCCACTGCCAAACCGGTCATGCTGAAGGATGTTGCAGGCAGCAGATCACTCTACACGGCGTACCCAGACTCTGTCACGTCTGTCACATGTGCTCAGTGTGAACCTGCTTTAACTGTGAAGAGCACAGGGCGCCAGTGGTGAATTTGCCAATCCTGGTGTTCTGTGGTAAATGCCAAGCGTCTGGCATGGTGTTGGGCTGTGAGCAAAACCCCCATCTGTGGATGTCGGGCCCTCAAACCTTCCTCATGGATTTGGTTTCTAACCATTTGTGCAGACACATGCACATTTGTGGCCTGCTGGAGGTCATTTTGCAAGGGCTCCGGCAGTGCTCCTCCTGTTCCCTCTTGCATAAAGGCAGAGGTAGCGGTCCTGCTGGGTTGTTGCCCTCCTACCACCCCTCCACATCTCCTCGTGTACTTGCTTGTCTCCTGGTAGCGCCTCCAGCCTCTGGACACTACAGACACAGCAAACCTTCTTGCCACAGCTCGCATTGATGTGCCATCCTGAGTGAGCTGCACTACCTGAGCCACTTGTGTGGGTTGTAGAGTCCGTCTCATGCTACCACAAGTGTGAAAACACAAACAACATTCAAAAGTGACCAAAACATCAGCCAGAAAGCATTGGAACTGAGATGTGGTCTGTGGTCTCCACCTGCAGAACCACTCCTTTATTGAGGGTGTCTTGATAATTGCCAATAATTTCCATATGTTGTCTATTCCATTTGCACAACAGCATGTGAAATTGATTGTCAATCAGTGTTGCTTCCTAAGTAGACAGTTAGATTTCCTAGAAGTTTGATTTACTTGGAGTTATATTCTGTTATTTAAGTGTTCCCTTTATTTTTTGAGCAATGTACTTACCTTATGCTTTTTTTCACTAAATTATTTAGTACCAGTCAAAACACTTGTTATTTGACTTGGATTATTACATTGATGGGGTTCTTTGTCCTATTTGGAATCTGTCATGTTACTCCACATCTCTTACTTTGTACATGTTACTGGTGCCACTTCTAGGAACATTCTGCTTTCATATATGCATGTCTGTTGTATTTAAAAAAATCTTTTTTAAGTATGAGACCATTGTGTGCACTCATTTTCATACGTGGGTTTGTTTATTAGTTTCAGAGTGTGTCTCTCTAATGTTTTTTCCTTGTTTGCTCAGTCTTTTGTGTTGATGTTAACTTACAGCATAGTGGCCTCTTATGGCCTCTGCATAGTACTGCAACACAGCTATTGCTCATTTAAGAGCCTATCCGCCTGGTCAAATCCTTTAATTTCTATAAATCAACCTATCAAAATGGAGACTTTATGAAAACCAACAAACTTTACTAATCCCTTCACCCGCGAGCCTGTTTTCATCTTCAAGACCAGGCCAAATTCTACAATTTTGACCAGTGTCACTTTATGTGATAATAACTTTGGAATGCTTCAACGGATACCACTGATTCTGAGATTTTTTTTAATAAAACTTTAAACTTAATAATAACAATAAAATTTATTCAATTTGACTTGTGTTTATTTGTGAAAAAATCAGAAATTTGTCAAAAGTTTAGAAAATTTTGCAATTTTCAAAACTTTAATATTTATGCCCTTAAACCAGAGAGTTATGTCACACAAAATAGTTAATAAATAACAATTCTCAAATGTCTATTTTATATCAGCACAATCTTTGAGGCATCCTTTTTTTTGTTAAGAAGTTAAAAGGATTAAAAGTTGACTAGCGATTTCTAATTTTTCCAACAAAATTTGCAAAACCAGTTTTTTAGAGACCACATCACATTTGAAGTGACATTAAGGAGCCATTTTGACAAGAAAAACCCAACATTGACACCATTCTAAAGAGTGCACTCTTTAAAGTGCTAAAAACAACATTCAAGAAGATTATTAACCCTTCAGGTGCTTCACAGGAATTTTTTGCAATGTGGAAGGAAGAAATGAGCTTTTCATTTTTTTTTCACCAAAATTTTAATTTAGACCCAAATCTCTTTATTTTCACAAGAGTAACAGGATAAAATGGAATGAAAATTTTTTTGTGCTATTTCTCCTGAGTATGTCAATGCCCCATGTGTGTGGGAAAAGTACTGTTTGGGCAAACAGAAAGGCTTGGAAGCAAAGGAGCACCATTTGACTATTTGAACGCAAAGTTGTCTGGAATCGAGAGCAGACGTCATGTCGCATTTGGGTGAGCCCCTGAAGAGCCTAAACAGAGGAAAGTTTCCAGTCATTTTCTTTGGTGTGGCGTGCTGGGGTAGTGGCATATCAACCAGGGACAGGAATAGGCTGGACAAACTGATTAGAAGGGCCAGCTCTGTCCTGGGATGCCTCCTTGACCCAGTTCAGGAAGTAGGCGACAGGAGGATACTGGCCAAGGTGAGCTACATGGTGCAGAATGATTCCCATCCCATGCATGAGACCGTGACAAAGATGTGCAGTACTGTCAGTGACCGGCTACTTCATCCTAAATGTGAGAGGGAGCGCTATCGAAAGTCCTTCCTGCTGCAGTTAGGCTGTATAACCAGCACTGTCCAAAACGGAGAACGACCCAAACAGTGAACTGACAGATCCAAAGTTGTGATAGTCCGGTTATCTCTTTTTTTTTGTATATGTACCTACTTACTGTCAATGTAATGCCTTTATGCATCTGTATCTGTACTTGTTCCTGCCTTGCTGCTGTAATGCTCTGAATTTCCCCATGGTGGGACGATTAAAGGATTATCTTATCTTATCTTATTACGCCATTTTGTAAACTAGACCACTCAAGGAACTTATCAAGATGTGTGATGATCACCTTGAACACCCAGGTGCTTCACAGAAATTAATAATGTTGAGCCGTGAAAACAAAAAGTCACATTTTTTCCACAAAAATATTCTTTTAGCCCCATTTTTAATTTTTACAAGGGTAACAGGAGAAAATGGACAACAAAGATTGTTGTGCAATTTCTCCTCAGTATACGCTGATACCCCATATGTGGGGAAAACTAATGCTCGAGCACACAGAAAAATGCTCGGAAGCGAAGTAGCACCATTTGACTATTTGAATGCAAAATTGACTGGAATCATGAGCGGACCCCATGTCGTGTTTGGAGAGCCCTTGATGTGCCTAACCAGTGCAAACCTCCCACAAGTTGCACTATTTTGGAAAATGGAGCCCTCAAGGAAAAGAAATGTATCTAGATGTGTGGCGAGCACCTTGAACCCCCAGGTGCTTCACAGAAGTTTATAACATTGAGCTGTTAAAAAAAAAATCTAATTTTTCTCACAATAATGTTATTTTAGCCTGTATGTTTTTATTTTCACAAAGTTAACAGGAAAAAATTGCACCATAAAATTTGATGTGCAATATCTCTGGAGTAAGCAGATATCCCATATGTGGTGCAAAACGACATTTTGGGGGCATGGCAGAGCTCTAAAAGGAAGGAGTGATATCTTGGAATGCATACTTTGATGAAATAGTGTGCAGGTGTCATGTCATGATAGAAGAACCCCTGATGTGCCTAAAAAGTGGAAACCCCCAGTAGTGACACCATTTTGGAAACATGACCCCTCATATAATTTATCTAGAAGAGTGGTGAGCACCTTGAACCCAAAGGTGTTTTACAGAATTTTATAAAGTTGATCTGTGAAAATTAGGAAAGAAAATTCCCCACAGATCTGTTGTTTAACCCCATTGTTTTTTTCATTTTCTCAAGTATGGCAGGAGAGAATGGACCCCAAAATTTGTTGTACAATTTCTCACGAGTATGCCAGTGCTCCATATGTAGTCAAAAGCTACTTTTGAGGCACAGTTCAAAGCTCAAAAGGGAAGAACTGCCATATTGGAGTTCATACTTTGCTAAAATGGTTTGAGGGAGTCATGTCCCATTGGCAGAGTCCCTGAGGTACTAGAAAAGCAGAAACACCTTATTTTTACCACCAAATTTTAATTTTAACCCCAGAATTTACATTTTCAAATGGTAAAATGGGTAAAAATGGCCACGAAATTTGTCCCACAATTTCTGCTGAACGTGGGAATATTCCATATGTGGCGGTACAGCAGTAGAAGAGACTTGGAAGGGACAAGGCGCACTTTGCCTCTTGGAGCGTAGATTTTCCTAGAATAGATTGCGGATTCCATATACAGATCCCCTAAGTGTTAGAAGAGCAGAATCTCCCTTCAAGTGACCTCATTTTGCAAATTAAATTCTTTTGGGAAGCTTGATAATTAGGATGTCAATATGGTGACATCAAGCTCCTGCGATCCGGTCCCTATGATGACTTTTTTGGGGGGGTGCTGATCGAAGTGCAGAGGGGGCTCCCTCTCTCTGTCTGCCTTCTAAATGATGCGATTGATACCGATTTCAGCATTTAGTGGGTTAAACTGTCGTGAGTGGTGCGGGCACGGCTCCTTGCAGGGAGAGCTTGGTGTCGGCTCAGATCTGACCACTCGGTGGCGATCAACTGCGCTCAAACTCCTGTGCGCGGATGAACATCACAACGTATACTGTATATACTGCATCGGTCAGGAAGTCCTTCCCGATCATGACGTATATATACTGCCAATGTCATGGAAAGGTAAACGCAAAAGCAAATACAATATAAAATCTTCAAAGCTGTGAGGTAGTGCATCATAGGGCTTAGACTATGCATTAATATAGCATATTAACAATGGATAGGATAACTTGACTTTTGTAAGAATATTTCATAATTCCGGCGTCTACTCTTATTGGATAATAACTTATCAGCCAGGTGTAAGTAATTAGTATTCCAGAGCAAAAAGTGAGTCTTATATATAAGGATAATCTAGAGAACAGCTGGGAACATAATCTATAATAATAAATGCCCTAAGCAGCTTCCGGTTGTAACAACTTCCGTCCAGTTGTAACCGGTGACGTCACCACACACACACGCACATGTTAACCCTCAACACACCACACCGCCTCAACACACACTCCTCTCACCTTTCACCTCCACTCACGTCCACTCACTCTTTCACTCCACATACGTTCCTTTCTCTCACTCCGTTTCTCATACTCACACCGTCATCGTCGCTGCCCCGACATCTTCCTCCGCCGCCGCGATCCTGGATCCAGACGTTCTCCAGGCCGCCGACATGTTCTTGCGGTGACGCCATCTTGGATTTCGTGAAATCCCGCGATATTCAAGATGGCGTCGCCGCAAGAACATGTCGCTGGCGTGGACGACTCGGGATCCAAAAAGATGGCGTCGGCGAAATCTCGCGAGATTACGCCGACGCCATTTTGGATACCGATGTCGTCCACGCCGGCGACATGTTCTTGCGGCGACGCCATTTTGGATCGGCGAAATCCCGCGATAGTCAAGATGGCGTCGCCGCAAGAACATGTCGCCGGCAAGGACGACGTCGGGATCCAAAATGGCGTCGGCGAAAACTCGCAAGATTTCGCCGACGCCATTTTGGATCCCGACGTCGTCCACGCCGGCGACATGTTCTTCCGGCGACGCCATCTTGACTATCGCGGGATTTCACGATACTCAAGATGGCGTCGCCGCAAGAACATGTCGCCGGCGTGGACAACGTCTGGATCCAGGATGGCGCCGGCGGAAGAAGATGTCGGGGATCGTGGAGCAGCGGCGATGACGGCGTGAGTATGAGAGACGGAGTGAGAGAAGGGGTCGTATGTGGAGTGAAAGAGTGAGTGGAGATGGTGAAAGGTGAGAGGAGTGTGTGTTGAGGAGTGTGTGTGTTGAGGGTTAACATGGCAAGAGGTGTGATGCTATCGCATCCTCCCGATGCGATAGCATCGGGCCATAATCTAGTGGGTATATAGTTACTAAAGTGAAACGAGAGAACAAATGACATCTAGTGATATAATAGCTGCAATGATGTGCAATATCCTTATACTATTCTACACTAGTACATCAATAACCACAATGCAAAGAGCATTCCCAGCACTTTATTTCCACCCAGTGGTGAAAGTAGATAAAACACAGGCTGTATTTATTCTACTTGACTTCTCGGATAAAGTAGTAAATAATTTCATTTTAGCCATATAGGATAAAGTATTGGAAGTGAACGCGCTTGACACCCCAAAATAAATGTTATGGTAATATATGTGCAATAGCACAAGTGATGAAATGTAAGTAAACCATTAAATACTGTAAAGTGCCAAGTGCAGATAGAGTTCTATAATATGCGCCATGCAGTAGCATAGTTTACATCAAAGCATCCATAATTACCACTGGTCAGCCACGTTATGAATCCCCCTAAAGCACGTTTCGCATAGGCTTTTTCAGAAGGGACATCTTTTAACTTCACCCTTTACCCTTTATCTTCTAATCAAGTGAATGAGAACTGAGCTGCAGTACCTAGGAACGGCCACTACGTGGTGAACGGGGTTGCCCTGTTTGGTTCCATTCATTGTTTACATCTAAGCAAAGCTCAAAATAACAGATCGGTGTGCCTTATGGGTGTCAGCACCCCACTGATCTGATATCGGTGGTCTATAAAAAAAGTTTATCCATATTCCCCAAAAACCCTTTAAGAGTAATGACAAGTTCTTACCACATAAGTTTTTTTCACACATGCCTTGGCATTTTGAACACCATTCTCCTTCTTCATATGGCGTGGCAAGATTTTTCTGATTATTACCTCTAAAGAGTTAAAAAAATAGTAATTAACTGATTATCTAAAAAGTAGTAGCGATTAAAGAGTCACGTCAATGATTAAACATAAATGATTGGCTGTCCTAGGTGGTGTAAGATAGAGAATGGCTTCTCGATCTTTCTTTTTACAGGGTCCTCATGCAAAAGAAAACAATGATGAATGGGACTCCCCATTGGTCTACGACAATATTTTAGAAAAATCTATTTGAAAATACATTTTGTGACATTTCTGATCTGCTAGATTGTCTAGCCCAGGGTTCTCCAACTCCAGTCCTCAAGGCCCACCAATAGGTCATGTTTTCAGGATTTCCTTATTATTGCCCAGGTGATAATTGCATCACCTGTACAATACAAGGGAAATCCTGAAAACATGGCCTGTTGGTGGGCCTTGAGGACTGGAGTTGGGGAACCCTGGGCTAGCCACATGAAAGTACTGAGATTATGATGTTGAAATGTCTTGCAGTAACACCCAGCTCAGCTATGAAGTGGTGACCACCTAAATTCACAGAGTGGACCACCAAGTGCTAAAGCGTAAAGCGGGGGGCAGACATACTACTTGTGCATCCACTTTAACTGCACAGGGAGCCAGGGAGAAAGACTCAGTTGATCCTTCCATATACAGTTAATAAAGTTTTTGCTTTTTTCAAAATGTGATCTTCCCCAGAATTCGAACTCACAACCTGTAGCATGGCAGGCAGATGCCTTAGGTGTGATCTAACTGATGAGAAAAGGTGTCCAGCAGCAGGTCCGGGAAGGTTAATTTGAAAACTATTGAAATTATTGAAATTAAATTAAAAAATCGCCATAACGTTTAAAAAAAATGCCGGTGCCTGGGAAGTGCACCAAGTGACGCGTTTCGAACTATGCGTTCTCAGTCAACATGCCACACTATGACTAAGAGCTAGAGATGAGCACATTTTTCAATATTGGGTTCGGATTACGATCGCCGTATATTTGCAATATTTGCCAAACATACCAAAATGCTATTGGAATCATTGGAAATAGAGATAAGAGAATATCATAGAATCATAGAATGGTAGAGTTGGAAGGGACCTCCTGGGCCATCTGGTCTGTCCAGCCTCTGTTTGAAGACTTCCTTTGAAGGAGAGCTCACCACTTCTCGTGGCAGCCTGCTCCACTCATTGATCACTCTAACTGTCAAAAAGATTTTTCTAATATCTAATCTGTGTCTCCTCCCATTCAGCTTCATCCCATTGCTTCTAGTCTTTCCTTGTGCAAATGAGAATAAAGATGATCCTTCTACAATGTGACAGCCCTTTAGATATTTGTAGACAGCTATTAAGTCTCCTCTCAGTCTTCTCTTTTGCAAACTAAACATTCCCAAATCCTGCAACCTTTCCTCATAAGACAGGATTTGCAGACTGGTCACCATTCTGGTCGCTCTTTTCTGAACTTGCTCCAGTTTGCTGATGTCTTTTTTAAAATGTGGTGCCCAAAACTGGACACAATATTCCAGATGAGGTCTGACCAAAGAGGAGTAGAGGGCAATAATGACTTCACGTGATCTAGACTGTATGCTTCTGTTAATACATCCTAGAATTGCATTTGCCTTTTTTGCTGCTGCATCACACTGTTGACTCATATTCAGTCTGTGATCAATTAGTATACTCAAGTCTTTTTCACATGTGCTGTTGCTTAGCCCTATTCCTCCCATTCTGTATATGCTTTCTTCATTTTTATTGCCCAGATGTAGTACTTTGTATTTTTCCCTGTTAAAAACCATTCTGTTAGTTGCTGCCCACTGCTCCAGTTTATTTATATCTTTTTGAATCCTCTCTCTCTCTTCTCTAGTATTAGCTATCCCTCCTAGCTTTGTGTCATCAGCAAATTTAATCAGTTTACCCTCAATTCCTTCATCTAAATCGTTGATAAAGATGTTGAACAATACAGGGCCCAGGACAGAGCCCTGTGGTACCCCACTTGAGACATTCTTCCAACTGGATGTGCAGCCATTTACGACCACTCTTTGGGTCTGATCACTAAGCCAGTTATGAATCCACCTAACAGTTGCCTTGTCCATTCCATACTTAGTCATTTTTTCAATAAGGATTGTATGAGATACTTTGTCAAATGCTTTGCTGAAGTCAAGATATACTATGTCTACAGCATTTCCTTGATCCACCCAATCAGTGATTCCGTCATAGAAGGAAATTAAGTTAGTCTGACATGACTTATTAGTTACAAATAGGGATGGGCGAATCCTGAAATACTCGGAATCGCTAGACTCTAACGAATCCGACTCGGAAACTCGCTATTCGTTGCAAGTCTAGTGAGTCCAGTGTTAATGAATGGGGATGCGAGTATTGCAGCGATTCCTGTGCTGCCATTTTTTTTACTCTTTACTCTCGCAAGTGGCCCCTAGCTTAGCGATTTAGAATTCATCCCTAAAGCACAGAAAATCGTTTCTACATCACGCTAGAAGCTAAACAGGAAGTCGCCTGTGCTAACCGATTTACTGCACAGGCTGATCTGATATTCTGCACACACAGGCAGATCTGATCTGCACACACAGGGCGATCAGATCTGCACACACAGGCCCACCAAAGATGTGTAGCAGACGTGATACAGAGAGGCTGATCGGCCTGGTTGAAGAGTGGCCCCAGCTGTGGCAGCCCACCCACCCACCCTGGCTATGGTGATGAAAGACAGCGAAATATGGCTTGGAGGTCCATCGCCAGAAGTATGTTCCCGTCATTTGATCACGCTGGAGAAGATGGGCAGGCAAACATGGGTAAGAGTTATGTGATGTCATTTCTTCTATTTTCTTTTACTGTACCCTTTTTTGGATTAGGAGAGAGTGAGATTTCTTGTGTCACCATTGGCGTCTGTGACGCACTGAAACCGTGGTACCCAGCACCGGGCCGGGGTCTGCTTCACTGGGGGATGTGATGTGACCCGTGCTGTAGTCTCAGGGGATGCACAGTGCAAAGGGGATAACTACAGGGGATGTTTTAATTAAACGTTTTTAGGAGTTATTGTTGGGACGCCACCCAGAATAAATGTGGCTATTTACTGCCACCGTTGCCTATGACTGGCTGGACGATGATGGTGAGGGGCAGCTGAGGTGGAGAAGCCCTTTCTGGGTAGAGCTGGGATCCCCAGGCAGGTTGTAGTAGATGGATCTTGATGTTGGTGATGGGGAGGCTGATGCAGGTCTATGCTTGCACTTAATTGGTCTTGCAACACTTGTCTTCACACTGGATCCTGCTGCAGCTACTTTATTAAAAGCGAATCACACACTGGTCAGTGTTTACCGGATGTAACTCAGCTCTGACTTTCTGGGTCTTTTACAATCACAGATGTTACAATTCTTTTCACCTTCCTGTTACAGAGGTTCAATTCTTTACACTTCTCAATTACACCTCTTTACACTTCAACGGGGACACTCCCCTTTCCCTCAGGGACTCTCCTAAACTGCAGACAGGTTCCTTCTCTTGCCAGACCCCTCTCTCTAAATGGTCCTTCCATGTTTCTCCTTCTTCTCTCCCTTCTCTGTACGTGTACGGTATACTTAACCATGGGTACAAAGAGGGCAAGAAGTGCATGTCTATTGTATGTTTGGGCCTATTGTTTGATACCTGACAATGTGTGATCAAATCTGATGTCTGTATTTTATTTATCTGCTTGCAGTTAAAATGATAATCAAGAGATGGAGGAGCTGCCGTGACCAGCATAAGAAGGAGTACGAGTGGCAGTTATGCCGGGGCCCACAAGCTGCACCACCGTTGCGGGTTTATGACCACTATCACAGATTGGCATTCCTTCGTCCATTTGTGCGCCTTAGAAGGTAGGATATGTCAGATTTTTATTTGCCCATAACTTTAACATTTGTAAGATTAGACACTATGTCTGATGTCCCTAATTTAAAAATGTTACTTGGTCCATTACCTTAATCAGGGCTGGCAAAGTTATATTTGTTTATGTTGGACACACAAGGGTAAATGTAAGTGTAGGTTTGCATTAATGTTGGTAATTTTTACCTTGTGTTTTTCCTATCTCAATCCAGCAAATGTGGGCTGACATTTTTTTTGTGCTTACAAATAGACCTCGCCGGCAAAATCCCCAAGATGTGGAGGTTCCCCAAGGCCAAGGCGCAGATGAGGAGGCCGGTGTTGCACCTTTGCAACAACGAGACAGACCAGCCCAGCAACAGCCTGTGGAGGAAGCACGGGAGGGTATGCAGGCGGATGACAACCAACCCGTGGCTGATCAGCTTCCACCACCTTCACCACCACGGGCTGCAGAAGAACATGCTGTGAGTGGTATGGCTCTGGCAGCTCCACCAGTTCATGGGCCATCCGGTTTTCAAGATGCTGTGGTCCCCTCTAGCTCAGTGGTCCTGGTTCAGTTCCCTCCTGCACTGCCCCAGCTAGTTTTCTGGTTAGCTCCACCCCAGCTCCATTAACTTGCTCCTCTGTCCCTGCTCTGGCTCCCTGCCACTATGTTCCTTTGCCACTTGTGTCCACCTCTGGCCTCACTGCTCCATCCTCGTCATTTGGTCTGGATTCTGTGGCCTCCTCCAGCTTGCCTACAGTTTCCTTCACCCCCAGCTTGGCACCTTTCCCCAGATATGTAGCCCCTGAGGTTGAGGAGAATTTCTTTGCTCCCTGGGAAGGGGGGGGCTGGCCATCCAATGCAGAGACCAACGCAGTACAGTGGGCGGCTGCCTTTGCACACAGTCTCATAGGTAGTCTCACACATATTCCACGTGAGCGGAGACGGCATGCAAGGGCAGCCTTCCAAATACTACTTGAAGCAAATGTGCCCCCCAACAGCCCCACACGGGTATTAAATATGCTTGAGGATTGGCAGCGTTCACCACACAACCTCATGGCTACTTCAACCCGCCAGCAGCCAGGGCAACCAAGAGCCGTGCAGGGCTACCAGAGTCAGGATGGACACCCTGTGGAACATAACATATGGCGTTCATATCAGCCATTACTTAATGTGCCCAATGTTGGAGGTTTGCCAGAGTATCACAGGTCCTTTGCTGAGGAGATACACCAGGCGCTCAACGTGATCAATGTTCCTGTAGATGAGGGTGACCTGGATGTCAATGTGGAACAGAGTGGTGGGCCAAGTTACCATGTACTCTAATTGCATATGGACATATGGAATTTTCTGTCCAAAACTTTTGTTTTTTTAATTAAACGTTTAATTGTCTATGTTTGAGATACTGTAACATTCTTTATTTTTTGGTTTGTTTTAATTTTTTTTTTTTTCTTATCCCCTTTCTGTAATTTTTTTTTTTTTTTTACGGTTAAGAAATGTGGCTTTTTGTGGCATTGTGATACATATGTGGAAAGAAGGAAAGAGCAAGACAAAAAATTTAAGTAAAAGAAAGCCAACAGGCATGAAAGTGAACCACAGAAATAAAAAAAGTGTTTTGCCAGCCACACAACAGTTGTATGTGTCATGTGTTCAGTACACCACTCAAAACATGTTTTTTGAACTATCACACACTTTTCACATGAGCACTTAAGCAAGACAGTTTATGTAATACACGGAAGGTGGGATTTCGGCTGCGGTTACATTTGCATTTGGAATTGGCGATCATGATCTATTATTTGGGGCCACACCACGAGGAACTCCAAAAATCAGATCCGGGTAGATTCTCCAAATTATACTTTTTCTCCAATAGGTCAACAGCGGTGTTTTCTCAAAAAAACATGAACGGCATCTGCAATTGTACACGCAAATGTAACCGTAGCATTAGCCATTTTTGAGACCCAACACGAAGCGCTTGGACAGAGGCACAACGCTTGAGTCAACAAGTAAAGTGTAAGGCTGGCCAGGCCATACGGGTGCATATTCGGGCCACTGACTTAGAGATACAGTGTAAGAAGAATGCTGAGGGCCTAGCTGCATTTGTTGACATGTTGCCAGTCCAACACCACAACATGTCCACATAGCCAAACTGATGTATGTATTTCCCCAGAATATGTACTTCCCCAATGTGCAGATGGTTTGTCAAATTTTGTACGTCAGAGTAAAGTGTTTGGCACCCCTGCCGAAATGCACATGCGAGTTCATGGTGAAAGACATAATTTGGGCGGACATGTGTGTGCCTTTTTTCCAACCAAAATCAAAACAGTTAGTTGTGGTTTGGCAACTGTTGAGCAACTAATTTTATGATGTGTATTGTTTACATTGCCACATGGAGTATTACCCCCCAAAACCATTGATGATCAGGAGGACCATGTTGTGTGATGTTTGCTAAGGTTAGCAGATATAGTATTTATGGCAACACTGGTTATCCATGAACATTCCATTAGGTGGGTTCGCCCAGGGAAATGCCCCCTCTGGGCTATTGAAATAATGTATAAAACATTCACGGACACGCAGTCCCTAGTGCTCATACAATATACTTGCTTGTACTGGGAGCATAGTACATGCAATACCCACTATGCAGGCATAGGCTTGGTGCCTCCAAAAATTGGCTCAAGGGGCTTGAGGAAAATTTTTTAAATAAAGCAGGGCGCGTGGCCCATACTAAATACTGGCTTGCAGTAAGAGAAGTGCCCACTATGCAGGCATAGGCTTGGTGCCTGGAAAAATTAGCCCAAGGGGCTTTAGAAAAAATGTATTAAAGAATAAAGGGCGCGTGGCCCATACAATATACTGGCTTGCAGTAAGAGAAATGCCCACTATGTAGGCATAGGTTTGGTGCCTGGAAAAATTAGCCCAAGGGGCTGTATGGAATTGGATGCAAATACACAACTCTGAAAAATCCTCACAAGTGGATGCACTTGTAAAGTAAAATGACTCAAACTGATTGTGTATTTGTGCTATAATGCAGCAAATGTTGCATGAACATTACTAATCAAAGCGACTGAGATGAGGGACATAGAGATATTTCCAGTCAGAAAAGGGCATAATGTTAAAAGCGCAATCTCACAATCCTAATAATCATGATTATGTTACCCTAGGTTTGGGTACTGTCATCTGGAGGGCTTAGGAACTGTGATGATATCCAGTCCTTGTTGAACTTAATGAGAGTCAGCCTGTCGGCATTTTCTGTAGTAAGGCGTGACCTTGTCTCAGTGACTATACCCCCAGCGGCACTGAAAACACGCTCTGATGTCACGCTAGCAGCTGGGCAGGCCAGCACCTCCAAGGCATACAAAGGCAGCTCTGTCCAAGTGTGAAGCTTGGAAACCCAGTAATTAAAGGGTACAGACGGGTCGGTTAGGAAGCTGGTACTGTCACTGACATACTCGTTCACCATGTTTGACAATGTTTGTCTCCTACTCAAGGTGACCGCAGGCACACTGCGTTGCTGATTGGAAGGTCTGTTGAACATCGCCCAGTTGGTGGACATCTTACCCCCACCTCTTCTTGACATTGTTGGCGTTTGTGTCCCAACCAATTGCTGCTGTTGCAAACTGCTGCTACTTCGGTGTATAGCGGAGTCAGACGGTGATATTGTCATCAAATTCTGTACAACAAGACTCTTGAAATGATCCATAGTTAAGCCCCTTGGTGACTGCAACAGCAGCGACGGAAATTTATCTTTGTAGCGTGGGTCCAGAAATGTTGACAACCAGTAGAGGTTGCTGTCATAGATATTAATGACGCGTGGATCTTGGGACAGACATTGAAACATGAAGTCAGCCTTGTGTGCTAAGCTGTAAAGACTCATCTCTTCGGTTTCACCCGAATGATGGGCACTACGCATCATGGCCTCTAAATCTGTCTCCGCCTCCTCCTCCTCCTCTTCAGCCCACCCATGCTGTACCGACATAAAGCTGGGGTTGGGAGTACCATCAGGGTTCATATCAGTGCCACGGAACAAGAAATCTTCATCCTCATCACCCTCATCGCATTCTTCTTCCAGACCCAATGTTGCCTGCTGATGTTGGCTTGGCTGGCTAGGATCAGCGATGTTCAAATCTGGCTCCATAGCCATCCGCTGGGCCCTCAAAGCTTCTGTTTTCAGATTCATGAGGGATTCTTTGAGAAGACAGAGCATGGGGATGGTGAGACTGATAATCGACTGATCATCGCTGACAAGTTTGGTGCAGTAATCAAAGTTCTCCAGCACCTCACAAATGTCAGCGATCCAGACCCACTCCAGACCACTAAGGTGTCTTGTCTGACTTCCGGTGTGACGGGCATGTTGCAGCTGATATTCCGCTATTGCCCTCTGCTGCTCATTCAACCTTGCTAACATATGGAATGTAGAGTTCCAGCGTGTGGGCATGTCGCAAATTAGCCGGTGTTTGGGCAAATTCAATTGGTTTTGAAGGGCAGAAAGACTTCCAACCGCCGTGGAGGAATGTCGGAAATGGGCGCAAATTCTCCTCACCTTCTCTAGTAGGTCAAATAACTCGGGGTATGTTTTAAGGAATTTTTGAACTACTAGGTTCAGCACGTGAGCCATGCAAGGTACGTGTACAATGTTCCCAAGCTTCAGTGCCGCCACAAGGTTTCGACCGTTATCGCTGACAACAAGACCGTTTGGAGTTGCAGTGGGACCAGCCACTCATCAGTCTGTTGCTTAAGACCTTTCCACAGCTCTGTTGCAGTGTGAGGTGTGTGACCTAGACAGATGAGCTTCAGAAGAGCCTGTTGTCGCCTTGCTGAAGCGCTACTGCAAAGCTCCCAACTTGGACGTGATATTGCGGGCAAGTCAGCAGTGGCAGAGGAAGTTGAAGAAGCCGATTGGGTAGTGGACGTATATGATGAGGCGGACACCCGGAATGATGTTGTGCCCGCTATTCGTGGAGTTGGTAGGATCTCACATAGTCCACTTTTAGAATTTGGGACACTCTCCACCAGGTTGATCCAGTGAGCCATTAGTGATATGTATCTGCCCTGTCCACAAGTACTTGTCCACGTGTCCATAGTTAAATGGACTTTGCCGGTTACAGCATTTGTTAGTGCATGCTTTAAGTTGTTTACCACGTGCTGGTGTAACGCGGGGACGGCACAACGTGAGAAAAAGTACCGGCTGGGAACGGAGTATCGTGGTGCTGCCACAGCCAACAACTACTGAAAAGACTCTGTTCCCACAAGCCTAAACGGCAACATTTCGACAGCTAACAACTTAGCAATTTGAGCCGTCATTTGTTGAGAAAATGGGTGCGTCGATTGGAACTTCCGCTGCCTCTCATACAGCTGTGGCACAGACAACTGCACGTTTGGCGCACACTGACAAGTGGCTTGACTACTGTCATGTCTGTCTTGTAACGCAGCTTCGGAGGAGTACGTCTGAGCAGGACCTGCTGCATGAACACTAGATGATGAAGGACGGATCTGAGGTGGAGTGGAAGTGTTGCGATCAGAAGCCACTGATTTTGAAACCTGACGGGCCGACCACTGAGTTGGGTGCTTAACAGACATGTGCTTACGCATACTGCTGGTGCTCAAGTTTCCTTTTCCCTGGCCTCTGCTTAGCCTTGCATAGCAGATGTTACAGATCACTACATTTGGTAGTGATGGGCTATCCTTAATAAATTCCCACACAATGGCTTTTCGTCCTTTATGTTGTATTGGAGGCACAGGAGGATACCTCTGTCCAACACCAACTGTTGATACAGTTTGGGCAACAATTGGTCCAGTTTGGGCAACAGTTGGTCTAGTTTGGGCAACAGTTGGTCCAGTTTGGGCAACAGTTGGTCCAGTTTGGGCAACAGTTGGTCCAGTTTGGCCAACAGTTGGTCCAGTTTGGGAAACAGTTGGTCCAGTTTGGCCAAAAGTTGGTCCAGTTTGGGAAACAGTTGGTCCAGTTTGGGCAACAGTTGACACAATTTGGGCAACTGTTGTCACAGTTTGCCTTCTGGAGAAAGGAGTAAGCCTTGGTGCTTTTGGCGGTGGTACTTAGCCACTTTCCTCCTCCGGGCTGCTCTGTTGGCTATGCATTCCAACAGTCCATGTTGGATCTGTGATCTCATCATCAACCCCTTCCTCTTCAAAGTCTTCAGGATAACGTGACTGTTCAGGCTGGCCAGATGAGATGAGTGTCTCATCATCGTCGTCATCGTCGGCAACCTCCTGAGACGCTGTATGCCTTTGGTGAAAGTGGCTTTCTACAGTAAGAGGTGATTCCAAACTTTGTCCATGAATAGACCTTACGTCTTCTTCAAGTATCTCGTCAGGCAGTGACAAAGAAACTCCAGATTCAATCAGGGGCTGGTAAGAAGCAAATAAATCATCAGAGTGACCAAATTCGCGGTCAAAATATTCCTCTGTCTGCCGATGGGTTGAGGAACTAGGAAGAGTTTGAGGATTGGATGACCCTGCGTTTTCTGTAGCGACACTAGACCTAGTTGTCAAGGACGATTGTGTGCTGCAAGAACCAGTGGTTGAGGTCTTCTCAGCCATCCAAGATGTAATCTGGTCTTGCTCTTCCGGCCTTAAGAGACGTTTTGGTTCAGTACTGGGAAATTTAGACAGAAGAAAGGTCGATCTATCAATCTTCATCTGTCTACCTGTACCAGTGCCTTGTTGTGCATGACTGCCAAGGCCACGACCTCGTCCCTGTCCCTTTGCAACCTCTTTTTTGGGAACTTGTTTTTTTTGGGACATTGTTGAGAAATGCAGATGTTAGCTGTAATAATCTGAACAATAATTAGCAGTTAATACTTGCTAATAGGAGGACAATCAAGGCTAGTGATGCGTATTGGCACAGCAGGAAGGTAACGTGCGTGCTATTAGCTGGTAGCAGAGAAGCCCTGCACTCTCCCTGAAAAAATTGTTTAGTGCGCAAAGGCAGTCACCTAGGTGGACTGTGGTGCTGTCTGCGTCACCGCTCTGGGGTGAAGTGCGTGCTGTAACTTAGCAGAGAAGCGACGCACTCTCCCTGAAAAAAATTGTTTAGTGCACACAAGCAGGCAGCGTGCGTGCTATTAGCTGGTGGGATAGATAGCAGCAACGCACTGGTCTGCCACAGAAACAATAACGCTGCAGGGGTAAATATGACCCCAATAATATCTGGTGGAAAAAAAAAAGAAAATTTGCTCAGCTATGCTTCTGATTTCAGCTCTGATGGAAGCTGAGTGAGTAAGCTAAGCTCTGAGGATGGTGCTGTATGCACTGTAAGGCTGCTCCTGCCTTTCTCCCTGCCTACAGTCCTCTACAGTACTCCTCCGTCCTGGTAGTTCTGAAAAGAACTTTTGTGTTATATGTGAGGAATCTTGAGGTCCTACACTGACTAACAGTCCCTAGATCTGCTCTATGTCTCCAACTCGCCCTGCACTAGCTCAGATCGTCACAGGAATGTGCCCAAAATGGCGGGGGCAGGGTTTATATACAGCATTGCCTGTGATACATGACATAGGCATCACGATGGACAGCAGCCAATCATAGTAGTGCTCTTCACAGTTTTCTCACCTAACAAACTAGGCTGTCTCTGAAAATTAACATATTCTGTATTCTGCGAGTCCCGAATACAGTATATAGGAGTCCTAGACTCGCTAAGACTCGCTGCTGACAGCGGGACACAAAATCGCTAAGAAACTAGGATTGCTTGTATTAAACTCTGAAAAAACTAGGATTGCCATTGATTTGCATTGGACTCGTTACAGTGCGAGTAATCGCTTGGAAACTCGCAGAGTACCGACTCCTGCGAGTCCCCTACTACTCGCAGAGTAACGAGTCCTAACGAGTAGATTCACCCATCCCTAGTTACAAACCCATGCTGACTCTGTTTAATCACTTCATTCTTATCCAGGTACAGACATACATGTTGTTTAATAATTAATAATATGATCGGAAACGATGGTCAAACATAAATTCGGCACAAATAGGGTACCAATATGGCACAAATATGGCAAATTTGGATTTGGCAATCATTTTCCGAACACATTTTCTCATCTCTTAACCCATCAAAGTTTCAGTGTTTTATTTGTTAAGGTTTGGGTTTAAAGCAGCTGAGGATAATAAAGAGGGGCTGGTGGAAAGCTTCCCCAAAACAGATATGGTTGTTATAGCCAAATACACTCTAAATGATCATAACTTGGTAATGGGATAGCCAACAAGCCCAAATAGCCGTGATGCTGTTGTGTCCATATTTATGGCACTTATACACATACATATGATAAAATGATAAAAGAAACAAGTTCTCTCACACCGTATGACTTACGCTGGACAGTATTGGCAAACATATATACGTATTTCCAAATCGGCACAATAATTTGAACTACATCCAAGTAGGTATGAAATTGCCCAAATGATCTTAAAAGACAAAAAAAAATGACAACTGTAAGGCAAAGAACATTTTTGATATACAGTGCAGATTCTCAATATGTCATTCGATGGGCATGCAAACTAAGGAGAAGCTTTACATACATGTTAGATGATGCCCCGGTCACTGCGGCCGCAAGAGAACAGGGTCAAACGACATTCATTCAGATGACACAATTTAAATGTCTTTTCTTATAACAGGCAGAAGATAATTCATTAAATGGAATCTGTCAACTCATTTTGGCCTATAAGCTGCGGCCACCGCCATCAGGGGCTTATCTACAGCATTCTGTAATGTTGTAGATAAGCCCCCGATGAAACCTGAAAAAGAAGGAAGATGAGTTAGATTATACTCACCCGGGGGACCGGTCCGGTGGGTGTCGCGGTCCGGCGCCTCCCATCTTCTAGAGATGACGTCCTCCTTCTTACTTCTGCCACGGCCTTTGCGCAGGCTTACTATATCTGCCCTGTTGAGGGCAGAGTAAAGTACTGCAGTGCGCAGGCACCGGGAAAGACCAGAGAGGTAGAAAAGTACAACGACAACTCAGTAGTAAGAGTAAAGAAGATTCAGAATAGAAAGGTTGTTTTAGATCGGAAAATTGGATATGCTTTTCAGATAAAGCGCTAATTTTCTCTGGTGTAATTTTCTCAAGTTGTAATATCACATGGTGATATTACAACTTGTTTTACTCATTACCAGTCAAAGTATAAGGGTGTTATCACAGAAACTCTCCGAACACCTAAATGAGTTAAAAAAAAACATGAATTGTGATTGAAGGGTTGTAAAGTTGGGGAGTTTCTGCTCCAAACACACCTGAAAAATTTCTGTGAATATAACCTTAGACTAGTGATGTTGCATCTCAGGTAAAAAAGGTACTAAATGAAGAAAGAAAAAAAATCACTATTTATAAATTATTGTTTTACCTGGGTGTAATGGCCAACCATGTTATTGTCACCTCCTTTCTTATAGGTAAAGTTTTCATGCTCATCTACCCATTTGCTGATAATTTGCTTCCAGGATTCGTTACGACTTGAGAAGTACATGTTTTCTCCGCAAATACAAGAAAATGGATCTAGGAAAAATATATTATTATTATTATAGACAATAATTATTATCATAGATTAAAATAACCTCTCCCCCCAAAAAAAAAAAAAAATGATGGAGGTGATTGTGGAAGGGGGGAAGACGGGGATTTTTTTTAAGGAAAACTGCTTAAAATAACAGAAATACAAGAAAATAATTAAAAGAATTGAACCATGGGGCCAAGGTCCAAGTGGAAGAAGGGGTGGGGAAGAGGGTAGAGGTGGATGTGGAAGAGGCGGATGGGGCCAACAGTGTTTTATTGATTTTTTTCCTTTTTTGGGCTTAAATTTGGTGAAGCAACAAAATAAAACAAATGCAAAATCGATACCAAGATACCACTGCTATAACGTGATGTGAACCCAGTCTAACGCAACCCCATCCTCAAAAGCCACAAGTTACATTGTTGATTCCACACACAAACCTCTTTTTGCTTACACAAAGCAGAGTGCTTACAGTAGTTTCACAGCTTGAAAGACCAAGAGATAAATTCTATACGGCAGACATGAACTGCAATTAGGAAATTGTCATGAACGACAACGCTTGAAACATAATAGTCAAAGCAAAGTAACTTACGCTCTATGCATGGCCCACATCCTGGATTTAATTCAGTGTCTGCTCATTTCAATAGATCTTATGTGGCAAATCACTCCCTTTTGGCTTTACAAAAACAAAATAGACTCCCAGAGCACCACCTGGTTTAATGACATTAACATACAGCTCTGGCAAAAATTAAGAGACCACCACATCAAAACCCTATCATGGCCAGCCCATTCTCCAGACCAGAACCCCATTGAAAACCTCTGGAATGTAATCAAGAGGATGATGGATAGTCACAAGCCATCAAACAAAGAAGAACTGCTTACATTTTTGCCCCAGAAGCAGTGTGAAAGCAGCCAAGACGCATGAAAGCTGTGATTAAAAATCATGGTTATTCCACAAAATATTGATTTCTGAACTCTTTCTGAGTTAAAACATTAGTATTGTTGTTTTGAAATGATTATGAACTTGTTTTCTTTGCATTATTTGAGGTCTGAAAGCACTAGGTTTTTTTTTTTTTTTCTAAATTTTGACCATTTTTTTGTCAGAAAAAAAATACAAAATGTATTGCTTGGAAATTCAGCGACATGTTGTCAGAAGTTTATAGACTAAAAGAGTCATTTACATTTTACTCAAAAATATACCTATAAAGAGAAAAATCGGACAAACTGAACATTTGAAACTGATCTCTTAATTTTTGCCGATGCTGTATGTTCAGGGCAATTAAAGGTTTTTTGGTATTGTGATTTGGGTTAATTAATTTGCCGCTTTATAGTTTTTGCGAGAAAATTTGTTGAATCTGACGTTTTCTATTATGCATGTGGTTGTGGAAACACTATTATGTTGCCCAGAGAGAGCATGGAGGGCTGTAACTAAGCAAACACCTGCTTCTTCACTAGTACCCCTGATGGTGTGATTAGACTTGAACCCAGATGGATGCCAGGTGTTACTCCAGGATGGACTCCGGAGCCTGTGTTACCTGACCCTTAAGGGGTGGGGAAGCAGGACAGGTCAGAAACTGGATTAGCATGAGGGATATGGCAGGTAGACAGATGCGGGATCACGCACAAGCAGTATAGGCACAAGAAAGCGGGACGGCCACAGGTATGGGATAACAGGTTTAGGAACACAAGAACACAAGCACTGGTACAGACGGATCAGTAACAGAACTAGACACAGGCAGGACGAGTACAGGTATAGGTACAGGAGGACATGCAGGATCAGTTGCAGAGAGGTCAGGATCAGGTAACCAGGAAGAACAGGATCAGATACAGAGAGCACAGGTACAGGGACCTTACAACTAGATAACAGGATATAGACTGAAAACTGAAGTTGCGAAGGCACCTCCCCTTTGGGTAAGGTGCCTTAAATACCTAATGTCTCCCAGCTGGGGATTTATTCAGAAGTGCACTCATGGCCCCTTTAAGAAGCAGTAGTTTTCCTTAATAACGTTTTGATTAGTTTCCATTAGGCTACTTTCACACATCAGTTTTTTTAAATCCGGCATGATGCGGCGAAATTTGTGTAAACCGGATCCGGAATTGGATCCGGTTTTTTCACATAGAATGTAATGATCGCCGCATCATGCCGGATGGACATGCGGCGCCTCCGGGTTTTGCCGGATACGGCAAACATGCGCCGTCCGGCGTCTGCAAAAAACGTTGGCTGCAACGTTTTTTTGCAGCGCCGGACCGGCTTTTTCAACTGCGCATGCCCGGGCACTATGAGTTTTAACCCCACAAGTGCCCGGCGCGCATCTCTCTCTCTCTCCCCCTCCCCTTCTCTCTCTCCCTCTCTCTCTCTCTCTCTCTCTCCATACGCTCCATACCTTTCTTTGGCTGGCTCTCTCATCCCCCTCTGTCTCTCTGGCTGCTCTCTCGTCCCCCGCTGTCTCTCTGTCTGCTCTCTCGTCCCCCGCTGTCTCTCTGGCTGCTCTCTCGTCCCCCGCTGTCTCTCTGGCTGCTCTCTCGCCTCCCGATCTCTCTCCGGCTGGCTCTCTCGACCCCCGGTGCTGCGGCTCCTTTAAATGTCCTCCAAGCCGCATCAGGAGCCGCATGTACATCCGGTGTCACCGCTGCAGGCCGGATCCGGCGGCCCGGCTATTCGCCACAGGCCGCCGGACCCCTGACACCGGATGTCTGAAAGAGGCCTTACGCTTTTTAGGAGGCTGTACTTGCAACTTTTTTGGGTACATACAACTTTTTGGTTCATATTTTGGTGGAATGCATGTACACTAAATAGAAAAACTAAATCTGATTTCTTTTTCTTTCACTTTTCCATGCAGTTGGCCATACAGTCTTGTTTATTACATTTGAAGTGTTGATACGATGAAGATGACACCCAATTTGGTTGCTTTTTCATGTCTTGCTACATTTTGCACAAGTAGATTATTTAAAAAAAAAATTTGGGGGGTTTAATTGTTATATTTAAAGCCAATTCTAGTTTCTCTGCTTCTTGAGGTGAAAATTTAATTGGCACACCTTCCCACAGTGCAAGAAAAATCAGCAGTGAATAAAGGAAATGCAGTCATTTTTAGGGTTTTGCTTTTAAGGATATGATTGTATTGTAAAAGTGACCTGTGAACATGATTATTGATGTCAATGCAAATTTGGTGCAACTATGGCAATACTAAACTTTCAAAGATTGTTCTCTTTTTGTAAAAAAAAAATGTTTTCCTTGTGATGTTATTTTTAAACATGAGAGTGTCACGAACAAAGAGAGTCATGCCGGCTCAGACGTCACCCCCCGTATTAACAAGGTCCGCGTCAGATATTGAAGGACCAGGACAATCTGATGATAAACTGGCTACTGGAACAAACCATTCATGGCCAAGGCAAGAGAACCTGGATCTGATGAAATGCTACTATAACAGCAGATCAGATGAGGAAACTCTGAATGGATACAAGAGTTGCATGTCCACTGACAGTGAAACAACTAGCCACCCAATGTTTCAAAGTCATAAAGAGAAAGCTACTATCACAACTAGAGCTGGATCAACTCCACTGCAGATCCACCCCACATGAAGACCTGGAAGAACAACATGTGCAATTCCCTGAAAATCCTGATTCAATTCTGCAACTACTGTACATCATACTCCCCCCTTATCTCTTCTTCCCACAACCGCATACAAGACTTCTCACGTGCTTCCCCCATACTCTGGAACTCCCTACCGCAACACATCAGACTCTCACCATCAACGGAAACCTTCAAGAAGAACCTGAAGACCCACCTGTTCCGACAAGCCTACAGCCTGCAATGATCCTCGGTCTACTGAACCACCGCACGACCTGCTCTACCCTCTCCTACTGTATCCTCACCCATCCCTGTAGACTGTGAGCCCTCGCGGGCAGGGTCCCCTCTCCTTATGTACTTGTGTGTCCCTTGTCCCTTGTCTTACACTTGTATATTACTCTTGTATATATTACACTTGTCTATGTTTCCCCTTTTCACACGTAAAGCGCCATGGAATAAATGGCGCTATATAAATGCATAATAATAATGATAATAATAAATGACACCAAAAGATGAAATGCTGAGGGAAAGCCTAAGGCAGCAACAAAAACAGATCTGGAAGGAAGAACAGGAACATGACGTGCCATGGCAAGACAAGCCACTGCATGGGATGTACCATCAGCAGATAATGGAGGTGGCTGATATGGTGAAATCCTACCAATGGCTGGAGAAAGTTGGACTCTGAGACAGCACAGAGGCACTGATCATAGCAGCACAAGAGCAAGCACTAAGTACCAGATCCATAGAAGTAGGAATATACCACACAAGACAAGACCCAAGGTGCAGATTATGCAAAGAAACCTCAGAAATAGTCCAACACATAGTGGCAGGATGCAAAATGCAAGCAGGAACAGTACATACCGACCACAACCAAGTAGCAGGAATTGTATACAGGAACATCTGCACAGCATATGGGCTAATTCCCCCTAAGTCCTGGTGGGAGACCCCAGAAAAAGTAGTGGAGAATGAAAGGGCTAAAATCCTGTGGGACTTCAAGATCCAGATGCATAAGCAGGTGTTGGCTAACCAACCAGACATTGTCATAGTAGACAAGGATCAGAAGACAGCAATGATAATAGATGTGGCAGTGCCAAGTGACAGCAACATCAGGAAGAAGGAATATGAGAAGCTGGAGAAATACCAGGACCTCAAAGGAGAAGTAGAGAAGATGTGGAAGGTGAAAGCAACAGTGATTCCAGTGGTGATAGGAGCACTTGGAGCAGTGACCCCTAAGTTGGAAGAATGGCTACAACAGATCCCAGGAGCAACATCTGAGGTCTCTGTCCAGAAAAACGCAATGCTGGGGACAACTAAGATCCTGCGCAGAACCCTCAAACTCCCAGGCCTCTGCTGGAGGACTCAAGAAATAGAAAGTATAAAAAAAGACCACCCCATTGAGGAATGAGAAAGATGATTTTATAGTAATGTTTACGCTCACTCGGCAGCGCTTGAGGTATGCACGGGAAGCAATTTCTTAAAGTCTTAATCAAAGTCCATGCTGGTTTCTTCAAACTTCATAAACCATGCAGTAATTAAATTATATATTGGCATAATTAAAACAAAAATAGTCCAAGTACCATGGCACATACGTATGTGTCCGGCACGCCTGGAGAGCTTAACATCCAGCACAAAAGACTATGGCCGGAGACGTAACACCGGAAATTTCTACCCTCCAATATCAGTTCCTAAATGAGACAAGTGGTCTCCTTTTTATCTGCCATACCTTGCCCCAGGATGAGAATATGTGAGTATACAGTCCCACCAGTAGCATAGCTACCACGGGGGTGAAGAGGGAGCAGTCGTCCAAGGTCATGAATGTGCTCTGAGGGGCTCACTGAGAGTTATGCTATTGTTCAATGTATCGGCGAGTGCAGCACGCCCCTAGAGGTAAACTCTGTTGCAAAGCAGGGAGACTCGATCTCCCTGCACAGCCACCTGGCTGCTATAATGCCCAAGTTCAACTGTATTGGCTGGAGTGTTTGGGGAGTGTATTATACTATATGGGGAGTGTATTATACTATATGAGGAGTATGGGGTGTTCATTATACTATATGGAGTCCAACAGAGAGTGTATTATACTATATAGAGGCTTATGGGGAGTGCAGTATACTAAAGGGAGAACTAAGGGGAGTGCTTAATACTATATGGAGGCCTATGTTCGGTACATTATACTATATAGAAGACTTTGGGGAGTGCATTATACTATATAAAGGCCTATGAGGAGTGCAGTATACTATTTAGAGGGTTATAGTGTGCATTGTACTATATGTAGGCTATTTTAGGGGTCATCAAACAGTTAGGTAGTCATCATACAGTGTGGGGACTGCAGTTGGAGGGCCATCATACAGTGTGGGAGCTAATGTGGGGTGTTTGTACATTGTGGGGCCATTATACAGTGTTGCAGCCATCAAATAGTTTGGGTTGATACTAAGGGGTCAGTGTACTATGAGGGGGAGCTGTACAAGGGAAGACTATGGACATTATTAAATGTAAAGTGGGCACTTATTGTTATAGGGGAACTTAGGTTATTGTGACTGTCAAAGAGGCACACAGAGGGCATTATTACTTTCTAGGGGACAAAATGTGGCACTGTTTTCTTGGGCACTTGCACACGGCATTAATATATTTTAGAGGTTTGTTTTACCATCTAGAGGCACACAGTACCGCACACCTGGTGCAATAATAGGGTCACATATGGCAGCAGTGGCTCAGCTTTAGGTATCATGAGGAATTTGAGCAGGTTGGGAATAGATGGGGCCATTCTGGAAAATGTGAAGTCAAATGTGACTTTGTTGCAATCTCTGCAGCAGAGTCCAGGCTGAAAGAAGGTGTCAGGTCTGTCTGGATCAGGTGGGAAAAGTGAACGATTCCATCAGAAAGAACGTCATCTGTAAGTTACTGCCACTATATGGTTCCCATATGGCAGTAGTATCAGTGTTGGTCTTGTATAAAGATTATTCTCAGGAACAACCCGGTCATCTGCTGAGGTTCTCCTACATTCATTATTAGGTTGCGCCACTGTCAAGGATCCCGTATATTTGTCAGGACTTTTCTTAATCCTACAAATCCCTGATATCACAGGCCGGAAAGGTCTCGTGTACCACCCGCTGTGATCTCTAGAGTGAATAGCTCTCTGCTGCGCCCTATCGTCCGAACAACTACACGATTGGCCGACGATCAACGGAGAAGGCTGCAGCCTGTTCACACCACTAAGCCAGCTATCGGAAAATTAGCGCTGAGCGTACGGCATATACACCTCCAAATTCCAACACATGGAATATGCATATACACCCAGGACAGTCAGAGCCAACTCTCAGATTACCCCTGACTATTTGCCGCTAACACTAATCTTTTTCAGGCGATTAGACACAGTCAAAAACGGTAGCTAATTGCTTTGGGGCGTAGTTTACAGAATTGAAGGAACAGAGCTATTAAATTTTATATTTAATCCAAAGGGAGGCAGTGTTTATAAAAAAATATACAAAAGATTTTACAAAGGGGACAAAACAATACAGCATAAACAGTTACATAAAATAAAAAGGATTAACAGAAGAACTTACTCCACTGAACGCAGAGACGATTCAGTTTAGCAGAATGAGTGCGCTTCGATTGGTCTGTCGAAAAATAGGGTCCCTACATACATGAAAATGTAACTCTCTTGCATGAACACTGATCATAATTGATATCGATCTTTTATCAGATCCTGAGTCCCACCCACACGCCCCTCCAGGATGACCTCACAAGGTCCTGGATGTGGGGTGGACTCAGCCCTTCATAATTTTAGGAAATCACAATTTATGTAATAACTCCTCATAAGATGACCGCAGAGGTCTGAGACTGATGTCATCTTTTCTATCAGGATTTTATCTATGCTTAGACACCAAACAGGGCCTAGCTACTGGAAGTTATATGGCCACTATGGCTTTGGGGGTTATGATTATTATCATAGTGCCGACAATATACACTCACTGGCCACTTTATTAGGTACACCTGTCCAACTGTGTGTTAAGACTTAATTTCTAATCAGCCAATCACATGGCGGCAACTCAGTGCATTTAGGCATGTAGACATGGTCAAGACAATCTCCTGCAGTTCAAACCGAGCATCAGTATGGGGAAGAAAGGTGATTTGAGTGCCTTTGAACGTGGCATGATTGTTGGTGCCAGAAGGGCTGGTCTGAGAATTTCAGAAACTGCTGATCTACTGGGATTTTCACGCACAACCATCTCTAGGGTTTACAGAGAATGGTCCGAAAAAGAAAAAAAATCCAGTGAGCGGCAGTTCTGTGGCCGGAAATGCCATGTTGATGCCAGAGGTCAGAGGAGAATGGGCAGACTGGTTCGAGCTGATAGAAAGGCAACAGTGACTCAAATTGCCACCCATTACAACCAAGGTAGGCAGAAGAGCATCTCTGAACGCACAGTGCGTCGAACTTTGAGGCAGATGGGCTACAGCAGCAGAAGACCACACTGGGTACCACTCCTCTCAGCTAAGAACAGGAAACTGAGGCTACAATTTGCACAAGCTCATCGAAATTGGACAGTAGAAGATTGGAAAAACGTTGCCTGGTCTGATGAGTCTCGATTTCTGCTGCGACATTCGGATGGTAGGGTCAGAATTTGGCGTAAACAACATGAAAGCATGGATCCATCCTGCCTTGTATCAACGGTTCAGGCTGGTGGTGGTGGTGTCATGGTGTGGGGAATATTTTCTGGGCACTCTTTGGGCCCCTTGGTACCAATTGAGCATCGTTGCAACGCCACAGCCTACCTGAGTATTGTTGCTGACCATGTCCATCCCTTTATGACCACAATGTACCCAACATCTGATGGCTACTTTCAGCAGGATAATGCGCCATGTCATAAAGCTCGAATCATCTCAGATTGGTTTCTTGAACATGACAATGAGTTTACTGTACTCAAATGGCCTCCTCAGTCACCAGATCTCAATCCAATAGAGCATCTTTGGGATGTGGTGGAACGGGAGATTCGCATCAGGGATGTGCAGCCGACAAATCTGCGCCAACTGTGTGATGCCATCATGTCAATATGGTCCAAAATCTCTGAGGAATGCTTCCAGCACTTTGTTGAATCTCTGCCATGAAGAATTGAGGCAGTTCTGAAGGCAAAAGGGGGTCCAACCCCTTACTAGCATGGTGTACCTAATAAAGTGGCCAGTGAGTGTATGTCTCATTAATATCGGATGGATAGAAATTCCGAAATTCCATATTTTCTTCTGGAGACCTAATGTCTCCTGTCTAGTTGTAAAGAGTGTGAGATCTTCTTTGGTCTACTTGGATCCTAATAACCTTTTCCTGACTTTCTCTCTGTGGGCATAATAGCCTTCCTTTAAAGTTACCTGGACATAAAGAGAAATCCTTGCATTTTAATTAATCTGGTTCACATACAGTAGCTGTGTCACTGCCATTTTGCATAAAGACAGGTGTGATTGCTAGCTCACAGCTCCTCATGTCAAATGGGTTATGAAAGAAAAAACTGGGGGACATGAGGGACATCAAGGATTTTTAATAATTTCTATGACAGCCACCATAGTTGTAATCAGGGTACCTGGTTAGGAGCCCACTCATAAGATTCACCCCCCCCAAACCAAAACCCTAGTTACGCCTCACTCATTTCTCGGACTACCTGTAAACCTGGCGCTTGACACGCCCGATTAACTCGTTCAACTCTGCTTGTGCTAGAACCTGCTTTTCTGGGCTTCTATTACCTTGGCTATCAACCTTGATGATTTGTTTTTTAGTGTAAAATAAATATATGTATATATATTTTTTTTACTCTTAAAACCAAAGATTTATTTTTGTATGTTACTTACGCATCCCATAAGTGGACTTGAACACACAATCGTTTCATAGCATTGGTAATACACTGTACTGCAAGTGTTTGACTGACAGCCATCCAGGCACTATCCCAGTGAGATCTGCTAGGCAAAAGTTTATGGCAGACACAGAAGTAATTATAAGGCAACGTTTATCTCCTGTAGTCTTCCTCTGCCAAGCTTCTCACTTGCTGCTGTCACTATTGTCAGTGGTATCTGAAAGGTGCTAGTGCCTTTATTGGAGCTTGGTCCATTCACAGTGTAGGGAAGGTGACCTGACGGACGGACTTGTCAGCAAGTAGGAAGGAGGGTTTGCACATTTTAGGCAGATAGCAGTTATGACAGTGGGGAAACAGCTAGGAAAGTGTAGGTGACGTGCAGTACCTGGGGTTGACCACAAGATGGCAGGGAGGAGTGTTAGATCAGGATTTAACAGTAGCTTAGGGCTTTAGAAACCGTTGGTCATGGGGGGCAGAGTTACAGTGAACCGGGAAAGTTATAAATTTGACAGGAGGGTTCCAGAAAGTTCCTGTCCCCGGGAGGTGCTCAAGAGACCAGAAGTCTGTGACAGTTTGTGTGCTGTGAGGAGAGCCAAACCAGGAGACTGAGGAAAGAGAAAGTCAGGGGGGTGGTCCTGACATGAAGTACCGCAGCACAGACAAGGTCCCGGGGAAAAGCATACCGTATTGAAGATGATAACTGACCAGTAAAAGTGCTGATGGTGAACGGGCCTAAGGCGGCCACAGTGACTGTGCTGACAGGATCGTCACTAAGTGAAGAAGGGACGGTCCGTGTGTTCATGTCCCTGGTGAAAAAGTACGCTGTGTAGCGAGGCCTGGAAACGGAAGGCCGTGAAGGTGTTACAGTGCACTGCTGAGGCCGTCAGTCAGACGGTGAGGAATAAACTTGGACCTGTTGTACCCGAAACCTGCCTCCATCTTTTGTTGGTGACGTCTTTGTGTGGTATACAGAGTGACCACCCCCCAGCCCGGCCCACGACCCTACAACAGCACATACCTCAGTAGCTCAGCATACGTTGCTGATGGTTCCAGCACAACTGCTGTACTCCCAATTTAGGGAAATCACTTGCAATCTGGACATACAGTCATGCCCATTTTATTTATTTATTTATTTTACTCAATTACATAGCGTCATTAATTCCACAGCGCTTTATAAACATTATTGGCACTGTCCCCACTGGGGCTCACAATCTATAATCCCTTTCTGTATGTCTTTGGAATGTGGAAGGAAACAGTAAAGTTCGGCGTTCGCACTGAACACCTACTGTTCGGGCACGGACACCCAACACGGACTTTACCAGGAAGTTTGTGTTACTGTTTGGGTTTGGCTGCCTGAACACCGGGTGTTTGACGCGCTATCATGTGCATGGCAGCGCAGCAAACACCTCCTCTGATCGGTCATAGAGCCGCGGTACCCACGCTGTCAAATGACAGCAGGAGGGCTCAGCTGTGACTGGAGATATAAACTTTACCTACGGTCACTGGTCCCATCAGCTGCCACTTGCTGCCACTAATAACACTGAGTGCAGGAGCGGCTGATGGGGTATTCATTAGACACTCCTGCGCTGTAAATAGATAATTAGGCTGGAGTAAAATAGACAATAAAAAAAATCTGTCTGATTTTGACGGACCGAAATCGCACAAAGGTTTCTTGACCAGGGATCCGTCTGTGATCCGAATTTCCTGCAATGATCCGATTTTATTCGCATCTAAGCATCCATTTAACATCCTTCTGGCGATCTTTTTTCGGAGCCTTGCAAAATGAACAAATAACATTTTTTTAGGCCTGAAACTAATTTGAATAATCATCCCGCCCTATAAGGGCTCTCCAACAGGTGGGAGCCTGCTACCCTTGCCATAGAGTCAGTGCTTGGATTTTGTTATCTCTGCTTTGTGCTAAACATGACAGACAGGCTGACTTTTAACACCACTTAGCGTGTTCTTTTCTATTGGGTTATAACCCGACGTTTTGGTGAGCAATACCCTGTGACTGTCGATCCGAGGAGGCGTAGACAAATGTGGGTCCATCCGCTTTTGTTGCGCAGGATATCTAAAGGCCATTTCCACCGTCTCTATACATCTCTGCGTAGCCATCCGGAGAAGTTCTTTCAGTATTCTCGGATGAGCCTTGCTACATTTGATCTTTTGCTGGAGATTGTGCGCCCTGGTATCACATTTCAGGACACGAGGATGCTCAAAGCTATTACTGCAGAGGAGCGGCTTCTCCTCACCTTACGGTATGTCTTAAAGCAATATGTTGATGATGTGTGAAGCAGCATACTTCGTTTCCAGACATTGAATCTTATAGATTTTTGGCATGTAGTATTATCTATTTACAAGCACATTTCCAAAGAAACATTATATGCGTGTGCATTACTAAACCAAGCCATGGCATGTAATTTAATGTTGATCATGCCTACTTTAGAATTGATAGACTCTAAATGTGATTTAAGCTTTATCTGTTGTTTGTTGGGCTGTGTACTCATGATTTTTTTTTTTTAGCTTCCTTTCAACTGGCCTTTCATATGCTGGTCTGCATTTAGAATTTTTAATCGGGAAATCAACAATCTCTGGCATTGTCCGGTCTACATGCTCAGAAATCTGGTCCAGACTCCATCATGTGGTAATGCCGGAGCCCAAAATGGTAGCCTGGTTGCGTATCTCCCATGAATTTGAGGCCACGTGCCAGTTTCCACAATGTATTGGAGCCCTGGATGGGAAGCACATCCGTGTGCGTAAGCCGCCGAACTCAGGGTCCCAAGTCTATAATTATAAACATAATTTTTCTGTAGTATTGTTGGCCCTGGTCGACACTCACTACAGGTTTATAATTGTAGATATTGGGGCCTATGGAAGAACTGGAGACTCCAGAGTCTTCAATTCTTCCATTATGGGTCGGCGGCTGCGTAATAATCAGCTTGACCTACCACCACCATATCAGCTTCCAGACTCAAATCTGGAATTGGTGCCTTATGTTCTTGTAGCAGATGAGGCGTTTCAATTGACCAGAAATGTCATGAGGCCATATCCACGACGAAACCTTGACCACCGGCGTCAAATTTTTAACTTGCGCCTATCACGTGCTCGGCGACTGGTGGAGTGCGCCTTTGGTATTTTGGCCAAATGGAGGGTCCTACAGTCCGCCATTCAGCTGAGTGAAGCTAATGTCAATGAAGTTATTAAAGCCTGTGTTGTCCTACAGTACATAATTTCACACGAATTCATGATTGCCCCTCACATGATGATGCTGAAGTTGTGTCTGGCAATGTGTGTAGGCCTAGGCAACTTGTGAACCCACCCCGTCGTCCAATCTCAGGACTCAAAGTACAAAGGAAAAACAAGGGAGGGGGCGCAGACATAGGGCTTCACCTGGTATAAATCAATGAAAATGAAAAAAGTACTCTGAAGTACTCACCCTTTATGTGTTGTGTTCAGACACAACCACTCACAACATTTTTTGCAGTTGTATAGCTGCTGCAGAGCTCGTGCAGGTGGAAACATTAAAGACATTTAACTCAACGCCCCAAAAAACACTGGTGCTGGCAGCATGATAGGTTCCCTGCAAAGTTATATTTTACATTCTTTGAGCATATTTCATAATTACGTGATATAGATCTATCCTCAACTGAGCTGTGCATTAGTTCACGTTTTGCTGCAGCAATCTTTGCATTAGCTTCGGCTTCGTCATTCCAAATCTTAAACAGAAGAACAAATATAGAAAAAGCAAATTAAATAGTTAATATTAGGGATCTGTCAGCTCTCCTGTGTGGTTAATATATAGATTATCTGTCAGCTCTCTTGTGTGGTGGAGAATATAGAGGATCTGTCAGCTCTCCTGTGTGGAGTAGTATATAGTGGATCTGTCGGCTCTCTTGTGTGGTGTAGTATATAGAGGATCTGTCAGCTCTCCTGTGTGGTGGAGTATACAGAGGATCTGTCAGCTCTCCCGTGTGGTGTACTATATAGAGGATCTGTCAGAACATCTGTGTGGTGTAGTATATAGAGGATCTGTCACCTCCCCTGTGTGGTGTAGTATATAGAGGATCTGTCAGCTCTCCTGTGTGGTGTAGTATATAGAGGATTTGTCAGTTCTCCTGTGTGGTGTAGTATATAGAGGATCTGTCTGGTCTCCTCTGTGGTGTAGTATATAGAGGATCTGTCAGCTCTGCTGTGTGGTGCAGTATGTAGAGGATCTGTCAGCTCTCCTGTGTGGTCTAGTATATAGAGGATCTGTCAGCTATCCTCTGTGGTGTAGTGTATAGAGGATCTGTCAGCTGTCCTGTGTGGTGTAGTATATAGAGGATCTGTCAGCTCTCTTGTGTAGAGTAGTATATAGAGGATGTGCCACCTCTCCTGTGTGATGTAGAATATAGAGGATCTGTCAGCTCTCCCGTGTGGTGCAGTATATAGAGTATCTGTCAGCTCTCCTGTGTGGTGTAGTATATAAAGGATCTGTCAGCTCTCCTGTGTGATGTAGCATATAGAGGATCTGTTAGCTCTCCTGTGTGGTGTAGTATATAGAGGATCTGTCAGCTCTCCTGTGTGGTATAGTATACGGAGGATCTGTCAGCTCTCCTGTGTGGTGTAGTATATGGAGGATCTGTCAGTTTTTCTGTGTGATATAGCATATAGAGGATCTGTCAGCTCTCCTGTGTGGTGTAGTATATAGAGGATCTGTCAGCTCTCCTGTGTGGTATATCATATGGAGGATCTGTCAGCTTTCCTTTGTGGTGTAGTATATAGAAGATCTGTCAGCTCTCCTGTGTGATGTAGTATACAGAGGATCTGTCATCTCTCCTGTGTGGTGTAGTATATAGAGGGTCTATCAGCTCTCCTGTGTGGTGTAGTATATAGAGGATCTATCATCTCTCCTGTGTGATATAGTATATAGAGGATCTGTCATCTCTCCTGTATGATGTAGTATATAGAGGATCTGTCAGCTCTCCTGTGTGGTGTAGTATATAGAGGATGTGTCAGCTCTCCTTTGTGGTGTAGTATATAGAGGATCTGTCAGTTCTCCAGTTTGGTGTAGTATATAGAGGATCTGTCGGCTCTCCTGTGTGGTGTAGTATATAGAGGATCTGTCAGTTCTCCTGTGTGGTGTAGTATATAGAGGATCTATCATCTCTCCTGTGTGATATAGTATATAGAGGATCTGTCATCTCTCCTGTATGATGTAGTATATAGAGGATCTGTCAGCTCTCCTGTGTGGTGTAGTATGTAGAGGATCTGTCAGCTCTCCTTTGTGGTCTAGTATATAGAGGATCTGTCAGCTCTCCTGTGTGGTGTAGTATATAGAGGATCTGTCAGCTCTCCTCTGTGGTGTAGTATATAGAGGATCTGTTAGCTCTCCTTTGTGGTGTAGTATATAGAGGATCTGTCAGTTCTCCTGTGTGGTGTAGTATATAGAGGATCTGTCAGATCTCCTGTGTGGTGTAGTATATAGAGGATCTGTCAGCTCTCCTGTGTGGTGTAGCATATAGAGGATCTGTCAGCTCTCCTGTGTGATGTAGTATATAGAGGATCTGTCAGCTCTCCTGTGTGGTGTAGTGTATAGAGGATCTGTCAGCTCTCCTGTGTGGTGTAGTATATAGAGGATCTGTCGGCTCTCCTGTGTGGTGTAGTATATAGAGGATCTGTCGGCTCTACTGTGTGGTGTAGTATATAGAGGATCTGTCAGCTCTCCTGTGTGGTGTAGGATATAGAGGATCTGTCAGCTCTCCTGTGTGGTGTAGTATATAGAGGATCTGTCGGCTCTCCTGTGTGGTGTAGTATATAGAGGATCTGTCGGCTTTCCTGTTTGGTGTTGTATATAGAGGATCTGTCAGCTCTCCTGTGTGGTGTAGTATATAGAGGATGTGTCAGCTCTCCTGTGTGGTGTAGTATATAGAGGATCTGTCAGTTCTCCTGTGTGGTGTAGTATATAGAGGATCTGTTGGCTCACCTGTGTGGTGTAGTATATAGAGAATCTGTCAGCTCTCCTGTGTGGTGTAGTATATAAAGGATCTGTCAGCTCTCCTGTGTGGTGTAGTATATAGAGGATCTGTCAGCTCTCCTGTGTGGTGTAGTATATAGAGGATCTGTTGGCTCACCTGTGTGGTGTAGTATATAGAGAATCTGTCAGCTCTCCTGTGTGGTGTAGTATATAGAGGATCTGTCAGCTCTCCTGTCTGGTGTTGTATAAAGAGGATCTGTCAGCTCTCCTGTGTGGTGTAGTATATAAAGGATCTGTCAGCTCTCCTGTGTGGTGTAGTATATAGAGGATCTGTCGGCTCTCCTGTGTGATGTAGCACATATAGGATCTGAAAGCTTTCTTATGTGTACAGAATTTCACCCCTCTCCTGTGGTATAGATTATTGAAATCTTTTCAACATTTTTTCCTTGTCAAATATATTAAAACTTCATGATTTTAAATTATAATAATTTATATATTAAAAGCAACTGTAGTGCATTGTTTGACCGCAGTCACAGATTTTTTTCCAATTTTAACAAAATTTTACAATACTCTGCAGAATCACAGTTTAAAAATGCAAAATGATCTCAGTGTGTGAATTAAGAAGGGCAATTCACTAAGGTTTTTTAAACTAAAAAGGTAAGGCTTTTTTTTTCTTCAATTTTTTTTCTGGTACTTTGTACATATTGATCAGTTTCATAACATACCATTTTCTTCATGTTTGCTGCTTTTGGATCCACTTTTGCTCTTACACAGTTGTGTGTGTCAAGAATTTCATTTCTCTCATCTTCTGACAAAGTATCTGTGTTTTTATACTATAATTAGAAAAAATATTTATTTTTTTAAATTAGAAACTTTAAAATAATTTCCAGTAGCTTAAAAATATTAACCCACATCATACTGCATCAGCATATAACTATGTTTTCCCCTATTTTTTGTGAATCAAAGCAAATATTTAAAGGGCTTGTTTATTGTTGGAAATCCTTTTGCTTTCAATTCTCCAAAAATATGCTGATCATAAGCAGTCCCTCTATGACAACCCTTAACTCAATTGTGAAACAACCAAAATAAAATGTAGCATTACAAACCATTTGAAATCAGTGCGTTTTCAAGGGAATCTATCACCTATTTTTTCGAGTATCAGCTGCCAGCACCGCCATCAGGGATTTATCTACAGCATTCTGTAATGCTGTAGATAAGCCCCCAATATAACCTGAAAGATAAGAAAAATGAGTTAAATTATACTCACCCAATGGCGGTCCATGTTGGGTTTTGGTCCAATGGTTGTAGCAGTCCGGTCCGGCGCCTCCCATCTTCTAACGGTGACGTCCTCTTCTTTCCTTCCTGTCGTGGCTCCTGCGTTTTTGTGCTCTTGTTGCAGCGCCAAAAGGGCGCAAGCAGCAGTAAAAGTTTGCCAGGGCATGACCAGCGTACCCAATGCTAAATATAGGGTACGCTGATCGCATGCAGCGTCATGCGATCAGAGGAGGAGCTGACAGTAAGAGGCGCGGCCGGGGGGGCTTAGCGGTGGCCCTGCGCTGCACCCTGTAACGCTAGTGTGAAACTAGCCTAATTTAGGACAAGAAACACTGATTCCAGTGACTTATCACTTAGGTTACTGGGTGCAGCAGTTGCGACACAATCAGTGTTCTTAGATGTAACATATGTTTTCTAAAGTAGTGAAGAAAGTAGAAATGAGCAAATTGATTTGATAAAAATCAAATTTGTGCAAATTTTAGGAAACTTACTGGAACTTGCAAATCAGAACGGTTTGTGATATGATTTAGCGAAACGCCAAATAATTCCTGCTGACATTTTACACAAAGCTGAATCTATGATATTCCCTGATTTTCATTTTTTAACACCAATACAAGCATCTGGGCTTTGCTTCAGGGGGATCCCCAATTTACAACCCCTGGTTAAGTCTTAGATTAGTGGCTCTAGCATTGAAATAGTTGCGAGTAGAGTTGAGCGAAACGGGTTGAAAAAATTCAAAAGTCGCCGACTTTTGGCAAAGTCGGGTTTCATGAAACGAAACCCGACCCTAGGATGAGGTCGGCCACGAGGTCGGCGACTTACGCGCCAAAGTCGCGTTTCAAAAGTTTGTTTTGCGCTCTTTTTCAGCCAATCAGGATCCACGGACACTGTGGGCAACGTGATGACATAGGCACGGGTCACCACCATCTTTCAGAAGGGCATGCAAGTGATTGGCTTGCTTTGGGGGGGCGTCACAGGGGGTATAAAAGGGCGTGCACGCCGACCGCCATGTTACTCATGCTGATCTCAGAATAGGGAGAGCTGCTGATGATTTTGTAGGGAGAGCCTTAGGCAGGGAAGAAGACACCAAAAACTGCTTCTGCTGCTAGCGATTTTGCCTGTACAACACACCAGTCACTGTGCAGTGCAAGGGGAGGCTATATAGCGATGTATCAGTGGTGTTGGTTGTTGGGCTGCCTTCTAAGGCTTCCTGACATTCCTGCATTGCTGTTTACCCACTGCTCCGCAAACTGCTTTTTTAAAAGCAATCCCAATTTTTTTTTTTGTCCTGCTGAGAAGAAAAAAAAACTGCTTCTGCTGCTAGCGATTTTTCCTGTACAACACACCAGTCACTGTGCAGTGCAAGGGGAGGCTATATAGTGGTGTATCTGTGGTGTTGGTTGTTGGGCTGCCTTCTAATGCTTCCTGACATTCCTGCATTGCTGTTTACCCACTGCTCCGCAAACTGCTTTTTTAAAAGCAATCCCAATTTTTTTTTTTTCCTGCTGAGAAGAAGAAAAAAAAACTGCTTCTGCTGCTAGCGATTTTGCCTGTACAACACACCAGTCACTGTGCAGTGCAAGGGGAGGCTATATAGTGGTGTATCAGTGGTGTTGGTTGTTGGGCTGCCTTCTAAGGCTTCCTGACATTCCTGCATTGCTGTTTACCCACTGCTCCGCAAACTGCTTTTTTAAAAGCAATCACAATTTTTTTTTTTGTCCTGCTGAGGTACTGAGCGTGCATTTTTTCACACCATACAGAGGTGTACGCTCCTCACACAGTATCGTGTAATGGCTGTTATCACAGCCACAGTGAAGCTATCAGTGAGTCACTCTGTGAGAATAAGTCGAGGACATGTTCGGTTCTTACAGACCTGCACTCTAGGGAGATTCCAATTCTGCCCAATTCTACATACACCTTGTAGTTTGTGATACACTAGCCAATTTCTGCCTGTGACAGAGCGCCCAGATACTCAGTGGGCCTCACACAATCCATAAGTGTCCAGTGTCCACAAGTGTGTGCAGAAATTCAAAATCTCCCTTATCCTCTAGTCACTTTGGTCACAGCTCTGCCATCGAGCCTGTGACAGAGCGCTCAGATACTCAGTGGGCCTCACACAATCCATAAGTGTCCAGTGTCCACAAGTGTGTGCAGAAATTCAAAATCTCCCTTATCCTCTAGTCACTTTGGTCACAGCTCTGCCATCGAGCCTGTGACAGAGCGCTCAGATACTCAGTGGGCCTCACACAATCCATAAGTGTCCAGTGTCCACAAGTGTGTGCAGAAATTCAAAATCTCCCTTATCCTCTAGTCACTTTGGTCACAGCTCTGCCATCGAGCCTGTGACAGAGCGCTCAGATACTCAGTGGGCCTCACACAATCCATAAGTGTCCAGTGTCCACAAGTGTGTGCAGAAATTCAAAATCTCCCTTATCCTCTAGTCACTTTGGTCACAGCTCTGCCATCGAGCCTGTGACAGAGCGCTCAGATACTCAGTGGGCCTCACACAATCCATAAGAGTCCAGTGTCCACAAGTGTGTGCAGAAACTCAAAATCTCCCTTATCCTCTAGTCACTTTGGTCACAGCTCTGCCATCGAGCCTGTGACAGAGCGCTCAGATACTCAGTGGGCCTCACACAATCCATAAGTGTCCAGTGTCCACAAGTGTGTGCAGAAATTCAAAATCTCCCTTATCCTCTAGTCACTTTGGTCACAGCTCTGCCATCGAGCCTGTGACAGAGCGCTCAGATACTCAGTGGGCCTCACACAATCCATAAGTGTCCAGTGTCCACAAGTGTGTGCAGAAATTCAAAATCTCCCTTATCCTCTAGTCACTTTGGTCACAGCTCTGCCATCGAGCCTGTGACAGAGCGCTCAGATACTCAGTGGGCCTCACACAATCCATAAGTGTCCAGTGTCCACAAGTGTCTGCAGAAATTCAAAATCTCCCCTGTCCTACAGACACCTTGTACCTTGTTTTACATTACTATATAGTTTGTTGGATTTTGTCTACATTTCTACCAAAAATGAGGAAGGCTGGTGGAAGAGGCCGTGGAATTGGGCGGGGGTTGGCAGCTGGTAATGATGGTGTTGGTGGTGGATCTAATGGTAGTGGCAAGAGCAAAATAGGACCGAATGCAGGAGGTGTTGAGCCTGCATCATCGTCTGGCTACATAAGGCCTCGAACGCTTAGTTTTCTAGGAGTTGGCAAACCGCTTTTAAAGCCAGAGCATCAGGAAAAAGTTTTGTCTTACATTGCTGACTCAGCCTCCAGCTCTATCGCCTCCTCTTCTTCAGTTGTAAATAGTAAAAGCACTGAGTCGTCATTGGAGGCTCATGTTCATGAACCACACCTTTCCTTGTGTCCTTCACCCCAACCAAGATTGAAGGATGACGCAGGCCATACTACTGATTACTCCATGGAGCTGTTTTCACATACCATGCCTGGATTATCAAGTGAAATGGTGAATTACCCAGGCCAAGATGAATCTGACATGGAGTGCACTGATGCACAGCCGCTGATGGATGATTCTGCTGGTACATTCACTCAGAGCACTACATTGTCCTCGCAGTGTACAGAGCCAGATTCTGACCCTGATGAGACTCAGGTGCCCCTTCCCGCACACTATACCACCATACACGGTGACACAGAGGAAGGTGCACATGACATAGAAGAGGAGGTGATGGATGACCCAGTTGTTGACCCAGATTGGCATCCATTGGGGGAAGAGGGTGCTGCTTCCAATAGCTCAGATGAGGAGCATCCACAGCAGACATCGACATCGCAACAGCTGTTATCTGGCAGGCCCGGAGCACTCCAAAGACAGGTTCCAAACATCAAAAGAGTTGCTGGACAGCTTGTCCAGAGGGTCAAAAGATCACAGCGTGCTAGGCCGCAAAATGTCTGCCAAAGTAGGAAGAGTGCAGTGTGGCACTTTTTTGAACAAAATCCTCATGATCAAGCCGAGGTTATCTGTAAGAAGTGCGCAAAGACCTTTAGCCGAGGGAAAAATCTGAAAAATTTGAATACCAGTTGCATGCTTAGACATTTAACCAGCATGCACTTGCAAGCGTGGACACAACACCAAACCTCAAGTGCCACATGTGCAACTGATCACAACAAAGGTAGTCAGCAACGCTACATTGTTTCCCCCACTGTAAGCCCACCGGTTAGCACAGCAGCAAATGTTGAGGTGTCGTTGCAATGCCACAGCAGTCAGGGAATCCCACTGTTATATCAACAAAAGACTGATTCTAGGCCATCAGAAAGAACAACAACTCCATCACCATCATCAACCCTCTCTCAGTCCGCCCTGTCCACCGCTACTTCCACCATATGCAGCTCTCAAGTCCAGCTCACCCTCCCAGACACTATGAGTAGGTCAAGAAAGTACTCAGTCTCTCATCCGCGTACACTGGGTTTGAACGCCCACATTGCCAAACTAATCTCGTTTGAGATTATGCCCTTTCGGTTGGTGGAAAGTGCAGCTTTCCGCGAACTCATGGCCTATGCAGTACCACGCTATGACCTACCCAGTCACCACTTCTTCTCTCGCAAAGCCATCCCAGCCCTCCACCATCATGTGAAAGACCGCATTGTCCATGCACTCAAGCAGTCAGTGAGCGGAAAGGTGCACCTCACAACTGATGCATGGTCCAGTCGGCATGGCCAGGGCCGTTACGTGTCCATCACTGCGCACTGGGTTAATGTGGTGGATGCAGGGTCCACAGGGGACAGCGGTGGTGGGACAGTGCTGCCTAGCCCACGGTATAGGAAACAGTTGGCTGTAGGCGTTCGACCCTCCTCCTCCTCCTCCTCCTCCAGAATCGAAAGCTCGTCCACAGAGCGCAGTCGTACGAGCACTCCATCTGCAGCTGCCACTATTGCACACGATGTGTCCCCCTATCGAGCAGCTAGTGGAAAGCGTCAGCACGCTGTGTTGCAGATGATGTGTTTGGGCAACAGACACACCGCCGAGGTACTGGCCGAGTACTTGAAGCGACAAACTGAGTCATGGCTGGGCAGTGTACATCTTGAGGCAGGCAAGGTAGTTAGTGATAACGGCCGTAATTTTGTGGCAGCCATAGCCCTTTCAAAACTCAGCCACATACCTTGCTTGGCTCACACCTTGAACCTGGTGGTGCAGTGCTTCCTCAAAAATTATCCGGAGTTAACAGCCCTGCTCCAGAAGGTGCGAAGACTGTGCGCGCACATCCGCCGGTCGCCTGTACACTCCGTTCGTATGCAGAAGCTGCAGCGATTGCTCCACCTTCCCAACCACCGCCTCATTATCGACATTGCAACAAGGTGGAACTCCACCCTGCACATGGTGGAGCGGCTGTGCGAGCAGAGGCAGGCCATAATGCATTTGTGGGAGGATACACGGCCAGGCACTTTGAGAGCAGACATGGAGTTGACAGGTGTGCAGTGGTCGAAGCTGAAAGACCTCTGTAAAGTCCTTCAGTGTTTTGAGGAATGCACACGGCTGGTAAGCGCAGACGACGCCATCCTAAGCATGAGCATCCCACTTATGCGTCTGCTCATGCAAACTTTGACGCACCTTAAGGAGCAGGCGTCTGCAGCCAATGTTGATGAGGAGGAAGAGGAGGAGGGAATCCTTGATGACATTCAGCCATTGTCTGCTCAGGGACCTCTCCTGGACGAGGTGGAGGAAGAAGAGGAGGAGGAGGATGATGATGGGGATGATTACTTAGGGGAGGAGGATGCATCTCGTGGGGCAAGTGAAAATGTTGGCGTGGCAAGGTCTGGTACAGGGTTTGTGCGTGACTGGAGGGATGTGGATTTGCCAGAAAGTGCTCCTCCAACCAGCACTCGCAGTGCATCATTGACACCGGGAACATTGGCCCACATGTCAGATTATGCCTTGCAGATCCTAAAAAGGGACCCCCACATTGCCAAAATGATTTAGATGAAGGAATTGAGGGTAAACTGATTAAATTTGCTGATGACACAAAGCTAGGAGATATAGCTAATACTAGAGAAGAGAGTGAGAGGATTCAAAAAGATTTAAATAAACTGGAGAAGTGGGCAGCAACTAACAGAATGGTTTTTAACAGGGAGAAATGCAAAGTACTACATCTGGGCAATAAAAATGAAAAAAGCATATATAGAATGGGAGGAATAGGGCTAAATGACAGCACATGTGAAAAAGACTTGGGTATACTAATAGATCACAGACTGAAAATGAGTCAACAGTGTGATGCAGCAGCAAAAAAGGCAAATGCAATTCTAGGATGTATTAACAGAAGCATACAGTCTAGATCACGTGAAGTCATTATTTCCCTCTACTCCTCTCTGGTCAGACCTCATCTGGAATATTGTGTCCAGTTTTGGGCACCACATTTTAAAAAAGACATCAACAAACTGGAGCAAGTTCAGAAAAGAGCGACCAGAATGGTGACCGGTCTGCAAACCCTGTCTTATGAGGAAAGGTTGCAGGATTTGGGAATGTTTAGTTTGCAAAAGAGAAGACTGAGAGGAGACTTAATAGCTGTCTACAAATATCTAAAGGGCTGTCACATTGTAGAAGGATCAACTTTATTCTCAATTGCACAAGGAAAGACTAGAAGCAATGGGATGAAACTGAATGGGAGGAGACACAGATTAGATATTAGAAAAAACTTTTTGACAGTTAGAGTGATCAATGAGTGGAACAGGCTGCCACGAGAAGTGGTGAGTTCTCCTTCAATGGAAGTCTTCAAACAGAGGCTGGACAGACATCTGACTGGGATGATTTAGCGAATCCTGCTTTGAGCAGGGGGTTGGACCAGATGGCCCAGGAGGTCCCTTCCAACTCTACGATTCTATGATTCTATGATTCTATGATTCTATGAACGATGACGACTACTGGTTGGCCAGCATCCTGGATCCACGCTATAAAGGCAAATTACAAAACATCATGCCACAGGAGAACCTTGACCTAATATTGGCTAATAAAAAGCAACTCTGGTAAATCGGTTGCTTGAGGCATTCCCAGCACACAGCAGCGGTGATGGTTCTCACACGAGCCGTACGGGCCGGGGGCAGCTTGGCAGAGGTGTTCGTGGTGCACACAGCAGAAGTGGCGTTGGAGACAGGGGTTTCATGACAATGTTGTGGACTGATTTTTCAAATACCGCTCACACAACTTGTAATACTGCATCGATGGAAAGTGACAGGAGACAGCAGTTGTCAACTATGGTTACAAACTACTTTTCCTCCCATATCGATGTTCTCCCACACAGGTCATTCCCCTTTGACTATTGGGCCGCTAAACTGGACACCTGGCCTGAATTGGCCCAATATGCCTTACAGGAGCTCGCTTGCCCAGCTGCAAGTGTGCTATCGGAAAGAGTCTTCAGTGCAGCTGGATCAATCCTGACAGAAAAAAGGACCCGTCTGTCAACCCAAAATGTGGATGATCTAACCTTCATTAAAATGAACCATGCATGGGTTTCCAAGGATTTTGTCCCACCTTCCCCTGATGACACATAGGGTGACAGAAAAATGGCTTGCTTTGGTCCACCTCTTCCTGGGACTTCACCTATTTCGCCTTTTGCATCAGCTGAATGTCCAACATCAACATATGCCACTTTCTAAAACTCCCTAACTGTGCTGCCTCCCCCCCATGGCCGGGGTCACCACCTAGCGCACGACACCGTGCGAGTGCCGTTGCCCTGGACAGGTGGGTAGGCCGACTCTTGGGCGCGGGCACTGGCACAGGGTCCCTCATAGTGCAATCAAGTGTCTCTGACGGTGGTGGTGCACACCCGCCGTCAGACACACCGCTGTACTATGAGGGGCCCAGTGCCAGTACCGACGCCCACGAGTGGGCCCCCCTTGCTTGGGCAGGGCCCCAGCATTTGCAATCTTTACCTCTCCCTGCTCCTCCGCTGTGTAATCTGGGCCGTCAAATCCATACTGTGCCTGACACCGTCTGAGCCTGCCTCCTGATGTATAGACATATATTTTGAATGTGTACGCTATCCATACATGTTATCTGGGGATACGGTACCCTTTCTAACCTTTGTGCAATCACGTGCAATCCATACTGGGCCTAACACCGTCTGAGCCTGCCTCCTGATGTATAGACATATATTTTGAATGTGTACACTATGCTATCCATACATGTTATCCGGGGATACGGTACCCTTTCTAACCTTTGTGCAATCACGTGCAATCCATACTGGGCCTAACACCGTCTGAGCCTGCCTCCTGATGTATAGACATATATTTTGAATGTGTACGCTATCCATACATGTTATCCGGGGATACGGTACCCTTTCTAACCTTTGTGCAATCACGTGCAATCCATACTGGGCCTAACCCCGTCTGAGCCTGCCTCCTGATGTATAGACATATAATTTGAATGTGTACACTATGCTATCCATACATGTTATCCGGGGATACGGTACCCTTTCTAACCTTTGTGCAATCACGTGCAATCCATACTGTGCCTGACACCGTCTGAGCCTGCCTCCTGATGTATAGACATATATTTTGAATGTGTACGCTATCCATACATGTTATCTGGGGATACGGTACCCTTTCTAACCTTTGTGCAATCACGTGCAATCCATACTGGGCCTAACACCGTCCGAGCCTGCCTCCTGATGTATAGACATATATTTTGAATGTGTACGCTATCCATACATGTTATCTGGGGATACGGTACCCTTTCTAACCTTTGTGCAATCACGTGCAATCCATACTGGGCCTAACACCGTCTGAGCCTGCCTCCTGATGTATAGACATATATTTTGAGTGTGTACGCTATCCATACATGTTATCTGGGGATACGGTACCCTGTCTCACCTTTGAGCAATCACGTGCAATCCATACTGGGTGTGAGAACGGCTGGCGAGCTGTTAAGCAAGCTATAGCACCTGTGGTTTGCACACGTAAGTTTTTCATTTTTTCAGGAATGACGGTTAGGCCTAATTCCGGAACTGCGGTTGACCTGCACTTACTGGGAAATCATCGTTCGCGGGTAATAATTGTAATCAGTGATCCCCATCACTAACGTTGTTCAGTGGGTTATCTGCACCTGTAAGCGACAAACGCTGGCCTTTTCAGTGTAGCGCACATGCAGCCACGGACATGTAAGGGCATGACACACCAGTTATTGGCCAATCTCATGTGCCAGAGCCTCACGTGTCCCTCTAGTAAGCCGGACTCGGACCGCGGGGCATGACGGAGTCTCGTTCGTTAACGGAATTAAGCTTGCAATGTGTGCATCTGTTCTGTAGCTGGCATGGTTGAGGTTTCCCAGGTGGAGTCGAATTTAACCGTAGGCTCCACTCCTGGTGGTGCCCTTTTGGACATTCCTTTAAGGTTCAGCTTTGCAACCATACTGCCCACGTAAAACAAACACTTTGCCTTCATGAACGCTGTTTGGAGGGTCATGACTCGTGGGAATAATGCCGCCCAATCAGTTAACCTGCTAGAGAGATCCTTCGTTGCTCCCAAGCATGACATCACACTCCCTAGGAGGAAGGTAATGCCACTGTGGCGACCGTACTCCTGGGGGCGACACAAGTGCACTGATGCCCAGCCACTGCTCAATGAATCTGCTGGTACATTGACCCAGACCACTACATTCCCCTCGCACGCTACACGGCCTGAATCTGACCCTGATGAAACTCAGGTTACCCTTCCCATATACAGTTCCATCTTACACGGTGACAAAGAGGAAGCTGCAGATGAAAGTGAAGGTTCGGCCCACCCGCCATCAGACACACCACCGTACTATCAGGGGCCCTGTGCCAGTGCCGTCGCCAACGAGTGGGTCACCCCTGCTTGCTCAGGATCACAGCACTTGCAAGGTTGAAATAATGTGCAGTGAGATGGAAGATGGGGACGACGAGGAGTCCAGACAAGTACAGGGATTCCCTAGCGAGGAGACTTATTTGATTGTTTTCAATGTTGGGAGAGCAATTTTTGGGGAGCACTATACTCTGGAGAATGATAGATGGGGCCCACCATACACTGGAACATTCCAAAGGTGGACATCAGACACTGGAGCAGCATTACAGGGCCCATTATACACTAGAGCATTAGAAATGGGGCCCATTATGTTTGGAGCATTATTTGGGCCCATAAGACAGTGGAGCTTCATCCATGGGGACCAACATATACTGTAGCATTATGTGGAGCTCATCATATACTGTTTCAAACATTATATGGGACCAATGATTCTGTATGGAGAAATAGATGGGCCTTGTCATGAGATGTAAAAAGTGAAGAATTTTTCATTGTACTATACCGCTATTTCTCTGCCGTATCGGAGCATGATGAGTTGTGGTATGTTTTAAAGGGGCGCTCTTTCGCCAAGGGCACATGAAAACCTGGAGCCAGCCCTCCCCCCCACAACTTTAGCCAAATAACCCCCATTTTTCAGTGCGTAACTTGTATTATGAAGTTAATTAAGGTTGACAAGCTTAAGTAAGAAGAATTGATGCTTTTGGCATTCAAATGGGCACTGTAGGTGTGTTTCCTGTCCTCCTCTCACTGCCGACTTTTATTCCCCATTGACTTACATTGGGTTTCGTGTTTCGGGACGACCCCGACTTTTCCCTATAATCGGACGATCTTGCTGACTTTTGGAAAAGTCGGGTTTCACGAAACGAAACTCGACCCTAAAAAAACAAAAGTCACTCAACTCTAGTTGCGAGGTCAAAAACAAAACAACCCAGAAAAATATGTAAAAGTACCTCCCCTTTTAGGGGACCCTCTTCTAATGGATCTAGCTCTGATCTGACTGATCTTACAATAGAAATAATCTTGATGATCAGTGGTGCATTAAAACCTTTTTTTTGAATATATGACCGTACTTTTGAACCATCATTTTTTTGTACCATGTACTGTATGTCATGAGAAGAATCAATAAGAGTTGGTGAACCCTTCAAGTTTTACTTGAAGAAATCTTGAGCCAATTGTTGAGCAGAACTGAGACCAGACAATGGTACAAAGTAAGTCATTTTGGAAAATTGATCTACTAAGACTCAGACAGTAGAAAATCATTGGAAAGGTGGCAAATCCAAAATAAAGTGCATTTCCTTTTCCTACATGGGTTCTTTTGGAATAGGTGAAGGCCCTACTTGTAGAAAGGGCTTGAACTATGCAAAAAAGTTAACAGGAACCAGCAAACTCATTAACCTACCCCTTCTTCTAAGGGGTCACCAATATTAACAAAGATGTAGCCTTATTTCAATAGTGTCCTGACTAGAGATGAGCGAAATTGCTCAGATTTTGGCCCCAAATCTGATTTTGACATATTCAGGCCATATTTGAACACTATTTGTGCCGAATGTATGTATTATGATCGGCTCAGAACAGTTTGGTAATTTCTAATCTCATTGACTCTAATGATGTTCGGTTGTGTTCGACGAATATTGCAAAAACAATATTCGAAAGCCCATCGTATTCGAATCCCGAATCCGAACAAATTTGCTCACCTCTAGTCCTGACAATAAATATGAATGAGTCCAGAACAAGTCTTTCTTGAAAAGCTCTGGAGCTATGAAGGAATATCCCCATGGAGGAAGTTCTGGAGAGAAATCAGTAGATGCCAGAATTCAATTTGAATCAATTTTGTAAGCAAAATCTACAGGTAATAAGTCTGGAGAGCTGAAGGACCTAAAACCTTATGTTCCCAGAGGTATATTTCGGCTAGAAAATATGTAAGGATAAAATGAAATTGTGAGAAGAAAAAGGTCCAATGCTCTTCTCATGAGTTCATTCTGTAAAAAGATTGAAGGTTTAGGCTTTTGTTGACAGTAAATATCAAAGATTGAAACTATTCGTATTTCTATTTTTCAAACCTTCAGCATTTTTATCACCTGCCTAAAACTTTTTCACAGTACTGTATTTGAGTAGTATAGCGGTATTATGGGTTTGTAAGGTGTGACAGCACAACTAGGGAACTTTCATCTACTAATTATAAAAGTTAAGCTAAACAAGGTAGTATCTATAATAGCTGTAGTAGTAATAGCAGTAGTATCAGTATTATTTTATTATTTTTTTAATCTTTTTATTAGCATAATAATAGCTATCTTAAATATTAAATATGCAATCTTATTTTTGATAACGAGTAAAAAAAATTAAAATAATAACAATGACAAGGATGTTTTTGTTACCTTATGTAGTTTTTTTTCTTAACAATGTGAAAAAGGAGCATTTTCTGAAACACTGAATAAATAATAATAATCATAATTAATAATAGCGTTATGATAGTACTGTTGAATACGGATTTGCAGCACATAATGGTCCCCTACCTGCTTACCAACCACATAGATTGTTCCTTGTCCTGTATAACTGAGATATCTTTTGTTGTGGTGTTAATGGTTGACTCTCCAGCATGAGAGCAGTTGCACCAGAACAATGGACGGCCGACACACTCTGCTCAGGCATGAAATTAAACTCTGCTGCTCCATTGTTCAGTCGAAGTAAATGTGTGTCACCAAGTTACTCACACAATACTCCACTTAACGACAATGATTAACCATTACTAATTCCTTTGCCTCCTTATAGTCTCAACATCATGTGTGTATTCAGCCACAAATTAATGGATGATAGAGATGGAGACGCGAGATTAATAATCAGGAGCAAATCAATCTTCCTCCATATGTACAATATATGAAAGCTTTCTAACAATTACTTGGGTGTTATACTTATAGCCGTCATCAGATCTTTTACAAATAGATTTAAATGTCTAAATATTATTCACACTATTGATTTTATTCCGTTTTTTAGTTATTTGTAGTTTCATATAACTTTTCAGAATAAGCTATTGTGTATGTCTACTAGAGGAATAAATTAATTTTTTTGGCCATTGGATGACCCGTATCTGTATTTTAGCTAGATTTCACTATGTCAGTTGTCTCTGAGCTAGTGGGTTCAGACTAAAATATGTGATTTCTCTGATAAACAGTGCACACAACATTGATTACTGCTCGCTAGTCTCTATTTAGAATATCTTCAGCCCATTGTGAGACTCCTGTATACCACATCTTCTGCTTTTGAGTGTAATTTTCCACTGTTGCAGCCAAAAAAAATCTAACAAATGTATCCAAGGCATTAAAGTAACTCCTCAAGTAGATATTTTACTAATTGTGTCACATATAAAACTAATACAGTAGTATTTTCATTGCAAATAGTTTTAGTAAAGGCAAAGTGAAAAAAAGAGTGTACTCCCTCACTTTGGTTTACTAAAGGATGTTTGTGGCTGAAATATCACTATTTATATTAGCCTGATATGTGCAGGGACGCAGTAGCAGCATGGAGGACAGTATGCAATAGTGCAGCTGTGAATCCAGCTCTAGAACAGAGAAAATACTTACTGAAAAGCAGCCTCACGGGTCTATGCGGATCTGTGATGCTTCACACTCTGCTCCTCCTTCTTTATAGAGTTCATTAGGCGGTAGTAATCTGATACCTCCTCAGTGAGCAAGAAAGAATATACTTGCTTTTCAGAGTAAGGGAAGGTACATATGACCGTTTTCTCTCCATCCAAGAAAAACGTCCTAATTGTTCCGATCACATTCTAATCAGAGTTTGATCAATGTGACGTCAGTTTTTCTTAGAGGTGAAAAGAAAGTAAAAGTTCCCCTCCCTCTCCATTGTGTCAGTCAATGAAAATCTGAGTGCAATCTAATGTTTTTCATGGACCCTTACATTTGCATTGCCAAGTTTGCTTAGACACTCGGATGAAAATCAGATATGTCTCCGATTTTTTCCTTTGACCGTATCTTTGGTATGAGTGGTATCTGTGAAAACCATGGGGATAGCACTCGTACAATATAACCAACCGTGTACACGAGCCCAAAATGAAATGGTCAGGAGGCAGATGGGAGATGAGAAATAAGTATCGTATATGTCTTTGATAAGGTATTCTACAAAGCATCAAATACTCACTTTCTATTATTAATTTATGCAAAGTTTATTGAAATAAGAATGACCATAAAGGGACTTACCTATAAATCATGGGTCCCTACAGCAGAAGTCATCTATAATAATAAATGCCCTAAGCAGCTTCCGGTTGTAACAACTTCCGTCCAGTTGTAACCGGTGACGTCACCGCACACCTCTTTCCATGTTAACCCTCAACACACCACTCCTCCTCAACACACACTCCTCAACACACACTCCTCTCACCTTTCACCATCTCCACTCACGTCCACTCACTCTTTCACTCCACATACGACCCTTTCTCTCACTCCGTCTCTCATACTCACGCCGTCATCGCCGCTGATCCACGACCCCCGCCATCTTCTTCCGCCGGCGCCATCCTGGATCCAGACGTCCTCCACACCGGCGACATGTTCTTGCGGCGACGCCATTTTGGATCGGCGAAATCCCGCGATAGTCAAGATGGAGTCGCCGCAAGAACATGTTGCCGGCGTGGAGGAAGTCGGGATCCAAAATGGCGTCGGCGAAATCTCACGAGATTTCGCCGACGCCATTTTGGATCCCGACGGCATCCACGCCGGCGACATGTCCTGCAGCGACGCCATTTTGGATCGGCGAAATCCCGCGATAGTCAAGATGGCGTCGCTGCAAGAACATGTCGCCGGCGAGGACGACGTCGGGATCCAAAATGGCGTCGGCGAAAACTCGCGAGATTTCGCCTACGCCATTTTGGATTCCGACGTGGTCCACGCCGGCGACATGTTCTTCCGGCGACGCCATCTTGAGTATCGCGGGATTTCACGAAACTCAAGATGGCGTCGCCGCAAGAACATGTCGCCGGCGTGGACAACGTCTGGATCCAGGATGGCGCCGGCGGAAGATGGTGTCGGGGATCGTGGAGCAGCGGCGATGACGGCGTGAGTATGAGAGATGGAGTGAGAGAAGGGGTCGTATGTGGAGTGAAAGAGTGAGTGGACGTGAGTGGAGATGGTGAAAGGTGAGAGGAGTGTGTGTGTTGAGGGTTAACATGGCAAGAGGTGTGATGCTATCGCCGAGTAGGCTGAGTGATAGAGCATATGTACAGTCAAAGAAGGGCATACCTCCCAAATTTTAAAGACTGGGAGAGGGTATGTATTTTGGCAATTACAAAGTATTTCTGCCCTTGTTAAAGCTGCTTATTATTCTCACTCGCTACAATACCTTTTTAATTGCCGCTATAAAGTATGGTGCCAACAAACTTGCCCTCCAAACATGGTATGACACCCCCACAATCAATTCCTTCACACATTACATGATGACCTCACAGTATCTCAAAAAAGGTATGATTTCCCCAACATAAAATGATGCCACCTTTGTGCCCCAGTACAGAATGATGTTCCCACATTTCCCCCACACACATTGTGAGGCCCCCAATGACCTTTCACAGAATTATGCACTACAAACCTTCTCACAGAACTATAATCCCCTCAGGCCCCACACACAGTACGATAGAATAGTCCAGACAGCCCTCCGCATAGCATGATGCTCCCACAGCCTCCACACAGTATGATGCCTCCAAGGAAAACAATGCATCTCCCCCACACATTATTCTGATAGCCCCCAAATTTAATGACTGCCCTTACACACAATGTAGATATAGAAGATGGCTGAGGCACGGCGGTGCCTGCATCCCCCACTGCGCCACCAATGTTTTTTTGCCATAACAACAGGATTTCTGCTCCTCTGGCACCTGGACTATTGGCTACATTGGACAATCCGCATTTTTCTGAAATAGCACCTGGACTATTGACTACATTGGACAATCCGCATTTTTCTGAAATATTGCCTAGCAGTGATATACTATTAACCGGTGACTACCAAAACTCTACTTCAAAAGGGCGACTATGTGATAAAGGCCGTTGTTAGGCCGAAACGTAAGCTGTCGCTTCATCACCGTTAATTGAATAAAATAGCTCACTAAAGCATCATTTACGTGTGCAGTAATTCTATATTGACTTCTTACACACAATGTGATCACCTCCACTGGCCCACCACACATTATGTTCACCCCCAGAGTTCAGGCACACAGTTTGATGAACCCCTAAGTTTCCCCAAATACGATTGATGTCCCCCAAAACACACACACATTTTACTTTCCCCAAATGTTTGATGGCTCCACATCACCCACTAACACAATATGAATGCCCCAAAGTGTATATCCATACAAAGAATGAGGGCCCCATACAAGCAGAAATTGCTAAAATAAAAAAAAGGAAACTGCATACCTCGCCCTTTCCTCCACTACATTAGCAATGTATGGTCTGAAGCTCCGCACAGCACTGAGACTCAGCGCCACTGCACTGAGACTCAGCACTAAGATCCACAGGGTGTATGTTGGGCCATGGATCTGACAGCCCTCTGTTTTATCGTTGGACTCAACTATCTTTACAATCTATAACAAATGCCACCATTATTAGTGCTTCCACCAAATAATAATAGTAATAATAATAAAAACTCCAGGAAAAGGAACGAACTAGCAGAAAATAAACTATGATTTAAATCAAGTTTCCATATCAAACATAATTTTTCATCATGTTGTAGGAGGAGAAACCTCCGCCAAGTACCCAGGCCGGAACCGAGGGGACCGTCTTCTAGGTTCCTGGGGTATCTGTTTCCAGGGAGCAGAGCAAGGGGATGGACCCCTGACAACTGACAGGGCAGTTGGGGGAGGAGTCCAGAGAAGAGGGGCAGAGAGGGCCAGACTGGGTGAGTTAGCAGAACGAGAGGGAAGGAGGTGGAGACTTGGGGAAGGCCAGAGAGCGAGAGCCACGAGCAGCTACGAGGGAGGAGGACTGCGACAGGAATGAGACTCTCGGTGGACTGCAGGGAGACGGCGCCGAGCTTACCGACAAAAGAAGACTGCCGCCTCACTCCAGCTCGCGGCTGTGGCCTCCTCGCTGCTGCCGGCAGCCACCGCAGCTTCACTCCCGACCACGGTGGTAACTCCTCCTTTGCCGCCCGCAGCTGCCACCTCCCCGCTCCAGTCTGCGGTAGAGACTGGGCCTGTGCCCGCATCGGATTCTCCAGCGCGGCCGCAGACTGTGCCTGTGGCCTATCAACCGCCACTTATCACCGCCACTACCAGTCCCTGTCAGGGAGTTGCAACCTCCACTCTCCCACTCCCAGGCAGCATCCCGCTGCCTCCGTTGGGGGACATTCCACCAAAGAACTCACCGCGGGCCCGTTGTGCACCTACACCTCCTGGGCGTCGGAATGCCCGAAGACTACGCCAGATCTTCAGCGGCTGGGCCCAGTGGCTGCGATGCAGACACACCGTGGAACAGAACGCTGAGGGACGGCAGGACGGATAAGTGATACATAATGACTAAGGACCCGTAGTCGGCCATTCCACAGCCCTATAGTGACCGGTCTTTGCCGGATTAGTCGTGTTCTCCCAATCCTTGTTTATGTGTATTGGCTCCCTGCGAGGACAATTACTGTTATTCTGTTGGTTGCGTAACAATACCCCTAATGGCATTTATCTATAAAAGTTAACGTTTAAAGTCATATCTGTCTCGCGTCTCGTCACTGCATCCTGCGTACCTGCCATTACCACATTTGGCATAGTCGGCAGGATGCAGTCTCCGAGCGCGGACAGTGGCACCCCAGGCCAGAGCGGGGCCATAGACACAGCAAGCAACCAGGGACCCCGGTCCAGCATTTCTCTGGGGGCTATGCTAAACAACCTGCTCAGGTTCTCAGGCTCCAACACCATGCTGTGGAGCTGGGCAGAGCGAATGCGAGGCCTCTTCCGAATGCATTCGATGACCCCTGACCTGGAAGCCGAGGTAGCTCTCATGGCATTAGAAGGGGAGGCCCGGGATTCAGCAATGTTGAGGCCCCCGGGACACCGCAACACCTTTGCTAGGGTCTTGCGGATACTGGAAGAGACCCATGGGGATCCGACAGATGTGGGAGGAACCCCACTGGTTCAGAGTCTCTTGTGTGGGGTCATTGAGGAGTAAACTGCCAAACTCCCGCAGGATGGTCATGCCCAGGATAACTGGATGCTTGTTATTGGTTTCTCCATGAGTCTCGACCACTCCCCGGCATCCGAGGGATGTGCCACACAGCGTCATCTGCACCCAAACTACCTCGGCGACAGGGAACGGTAATTGATTGGCGGCAACCAGTTTTATTATGGGTTCCCACTGGGGTCTCACTGCCTCAGGGAAATGCTGCTGAAAGTAAGTTACAGGCATGGTCGTTACTTGCGACCCCGTGTCCACTAAGCACCGTACAGCACGGCCCTCGACTTCTGCCCATACCACCGGACACTTTGCCACCAGATCTTCGGGACTTCCACCACCCCATGTCGTTGCTTCAGGCTCCGAGCGGTGTCCCCCCAGCCCGGAGCCCTCTAGTTTAACGGCTGCCGGGGTGGGCGCCTCCCACGCCGCAGACACTCTCGTGCAAAGTGGCCCAGCTCCCCGCACTCATAGCATTGGGGCTGTGAGGGCCGGCCACTCCGAGCATTGCTAGGCCCCCAGTGCCTGGGATTGAAACTAGGCCACCCAGATGTGACCTCAGTTCTTCTCCTCATTTCAGCCAACTCACCCCTGATGTTCTTCAGCTCTTGTTTCATCTCTTCTATCCATTGGAGCTCTCCGACAGCAGTCACAGCGGCCTCCACACTCCGAACCTTCCCCACGGGGACCGTCATTCCCTGCTCCTGCTCTCATGCACGCGCCTGACTCCACACCTCGGAGAAAGCTAAATGCGGGTTCACTCGTACCTGCTCCCGTAGTGCCTGCTTTATCAATGGGTCTCGGAGTCCAGTCACTAACAAGTCGCGTAGGGTAATGGCGATGGGTCCTACCCCTACGCCGTCCTTCTGCTCGATGACCGTGTATAACTCTTGGAGGACATTCATATACTGGGTGATAGTCTCCCCCTCTCCCTGCATTCGACTGAACAACCGGGTCCTCAACTCTCCCACATCTGTCGGATCCCCATGGGTCTCTTCCAGTATCCGCAAGACCCTAGCAAAGGTGTTGCAGTGTCCCGGGCCTCCCCTTCTAATGCCATGAAAGCTACCTCGGCTTCCAGGTCTTCCAGCAGTTGGTGCGGGAGACGCAAGTTCTCCAGAACTGCCAGGAGGGCGAGGCACTGGGCAAAGTCATTGCGCCAGCGGCTCCCCCACTCATACTGCCCCTTGGGCAGACAGGAGTGGCCCTGCCCCTCCGGGCCCCGATGCCTTTGGAGGGCATGAAGATGCAGGTGGAGCCATGCTACTCGGAACGCCTGCCTCCTGGCATACTGGTGGCCCACTCCCTGGCCACTGTGCGGAGAGGGACCGTCCTGGTGTGCTGTGTCCACCTAGAAGACCAAGACATCGTCTTAGGCTATATGCACACGCTGCAGTTTTTGCTGCGGTTCCGCTGCGGTTTTGGCCGCAGCAGATCTGCAGCAGTTCTGCAGACAGTGGACAGTAGCATGTTATCCTATGGGATTAACAATTTTCTGTGCACATGCTGCGGATTTTTAACTGCGAAAAGCTGCGGTTTTGAATCCGCAGAAAGAAATGACATGTCAATTCTTTTCTGCGGATTCTGCTGCAGTTTACCATCTCCTCCATTGTAGAGATGATAAACCGCAGGGAAAACCGCAGGCCAATCCGCAGGTAAAACCGCAGGTCATTTTACCTGCGGTTTTACCTGCGGTTCCGCAGATAAAAAATCTGCAGACCAATCTGCAGCGTGTACACATAGCCTTATGGGCCCGGGTCGAGATGGCCAAGCTGGTGAGGCCATTGGAAGAGGTGCTGCCAGCCCCTACGGTCCAATTGAAGGTGCAACCCGAGAACCCTTGGGCAGTGACTATTCAAACTCTGCAGGCTGCCAAGTCCTTGACTCAGGAAAAGGGCCAAAACATCCTGGAAAGAATGCGGGCTGAACTCTCTGGCCTGGCTCCCGCCCAACTTCTCCAGGTAGAAACACTACTAGGACAGTATCATGGGGTATTCGCTAGCCATGAGGATGATTTTGGATGCACCACAGCCATCACGCACGGAATTCAAACGGCAGGAACGGCCCCCATACGGGAACAATACAGACAAATCCTCCCACAACTATACCAGGAGGTAAAAACTTTACTGGCCCAAATGCTGCGGAAGGGGGTTATACAAGAGAGTCAGAGCCCCTGGGTGGCTCCCATCGTGTTGGTCCACAAAAAGGATGGCACCCTGCGGTTCTGCATGGACTATAGAAAGCTGAATGCCTGTACCATCAAAGACTCGTACCCGTTGCCTCGTATAGAAGAATCCCTGTCCACCTTGGGGAAGGCGAAGTACTTTTCAATGTTAGATCTGGCCAGCGGGTATTGGCAGGTGCCGATGTCGGAAGAAGACAGGGCTAAGACAGCGTTCATTCTTCCTATGGGACTGTTCGAGTTCAATTGAATGCCGATCGGGCTGGCCAATGTCCCGGGGACCTTTCAGCAGCTGATGGAGCGGTGTCTGGGGGATCTCAACTTCGAGGCCACTCTGATATACCTGGACGACATAATCATCTATGCCACCACGTTTGCGGACCACCTGGGGCGGTTGGTGCAGGTACTCGGCCGGCTGCAGAAGTATGGGTATTTAGAATCGTATTTAGAATCGTAGAGTTGGAGGGGACCTCCTGGGCCATCTGGTCCAACCCCCTGCTCAAAGCAGGATTCATTAAATCATCCCAGACAGATTTCTGTCCAGCCTCTGTTTGAAGACTTCTATTGAAGGAGAACTCACCACCTCTCGTGGCAGCTTGTTCCACTCATTGATCACTCTAACTGTCAAAAAGATTTTTCTAATATCTAATCTGTGTCTCCTCCCATTCAGTTTCATTCCATGGCTTCTAGTCTTTCCTGGTGCAAATGAGAATAAAGTTGATCCTTCTACAATGTGACAGCCCTTGAGATATTTGTAGACAGCTATTAAGTCTCCTCTCAGTCTTCTCTTTTGCAAGCTAAACATTCCCAAATCCTGCAACCTTTCCTCATAAGACAGGGTTTGCAATCCGGTCACCATTCTGGTTGTTCTTTTCTGAACTTGCTCCAGTTTGTTGATGTCTTTTTTAAAATGTGGCGCCCAGAACTGGACACAGTATTCCAGATGAGGTCTGACCAAAGAGGAGTAGAAGGCAATTATGACTTCACGTGATCTAGACTGTTTGCTTCTGTTAATACATCCTAGAATTGCATTTGCCTTTTTTGCTGCTGCATCACACTGTTGACTCATATTCAGTCTGATCTATTAGTATACCCAAGTCTTTTTCACATGTGCTGTTGCTTAGCCCTATTCCTCCCATTCTGTATATGCTTTTTTCATTTTTATTGCCCAGATGCAGTACTTTGCATTTTTCCCTGTTAAAAACCATTCTGTTAGTTGCTGCCCACTGCTCCAGTTTATTTATATCTTTTTGAATCCTCTCTCTTCTCTAGTATTAGCTAGGTGAAGTCCCAGAAATGCCACCTGTTTCGCACCCAGATTGAATATCTGGGGCATGTCGTCTCAGCCGAGGGTGTTGGACCGTCCCTGGAGAAGGTTGCTGCCATTAAGAGATGGCCTACCCCTGAGACGATAAAAGATGTGCGGGCCTTCCTGGGGCTGGCTGGATACTATCGTCGTTTCGTAAAGAATTTTGAACGCCGGGCCCGAGCCCTGCAGGACCTGCTAAAGGGGGCTCCTGCCGGGGCGAATGGACAGAAAATCCAGTGGAAACAACCGCAAGAAGAGGCCTTCCAAGACCTTAAAGCTGCACTCTCGGGTGCCCCAGTGTTAGATTAAGGTAAGATAAGATAAGATAATCCTTTAATCGTCCCACCATGGGGAAATTCAGAGCATTACAGCAGCAAGGCAGGAACAAGTACAGATACAGATGCATAAAGGCATTACATTGACAGTAGGTAGGTACATATATGAAAAAAAAAGATATAACCGGACTATTACAACTTTGGATCTATCAGTTCACTGTTTGGGTCGTTTTCCATTTTGGACAGTGCTGGTTATACAGCCTAACTGCAGCAGGAAGGAAGGACTTTCGATAGCGCTCACTGACAGTACTGCACATCTTTGTCACGGTCTCATGCATGGGATGGGAATCATTCTGCACTATGTAGCTCACCTTGGCCAGTATCCTCCTGTCGCCTACTTCCTAAACTACTTCCTGATTATGCGGATTTCTCGCAACCGTTCATACTACACACCGACGGGAGCCTCCACGGGCTAGGAGCTGTATTGTCACAAGTTCAGGATGGCCGGGAGAGAATGATCGCGTATGGTAGCCGATCACTTCATGACTCCGAGCAAAACCCTGACAATTACAGCTCCTTTAAGCTTGAGCTCCTCGCGGTAGTGAGGGCCATGATGGAGCGGTTTGCAGAGTACCTGGCGGACTCCGAAGTGGTGGTGCAGACTAACAACAACTCACTGGTAGTGTTGAGCATTCCGATACTGCAAATATCGGGTAACGGCCGATATTCGCTGTATCGGAATTCCAATACCGAGTACCGATATTTTTTCAATATCGGATATCGGAATCGGAAGTTCCCATAATGCAAAGAGCCACTGCTGTGGCTCTGATTGACTGCCGAAATGACGTCATCATGATGCGCGGTCTGTGCGCATCATGATGCGACGTCAGTTCGGGCTTTCCGGGGGGTCTATGCCAACTGCCCGGGGTTCTGTACCGGCCTGCCGGGGGTCTGTGCCGACTGCTCGAGGGTCTGTGCGGACTGCCGGGGGTCCGTACCGGCCTCCCGGGGGGCTGTGCCGGCCTGCCGGTGGTCTGTGCCGAATGCCCGGGGGTCTGTGCCGACTGCCCGGGGGTCCGTGTGGACTGCCGGGGGTCTGGACCGGCCTGCCGGGGGGCTGTGCCGGCCTGCCGGTGGTCTGTACCGACTGTCCGGGGGTCTGTGCAGGCTGCAGGGGTCTGTACCGGCCTGCCGGGAGGCTGTGCCGGCCTGCCGGTGGTCTGTACCGACTGTCCGGGGGTCTGAGCGGACTGCCTGGGGTCTGTACCGGCCTGCCGGGGGCTGTGCCGGCCTGCTGGTGGTCTGTACCGACTGTCCTGGGGTCTGTACAGGCTGCGGGGGTCTGTGCCGGCCTGCCGGGGGGCTGTGCCGGCCTGCCGGTGGTCTGTACCGACTGTCCGGGGGGCTGTGCCGGCCTGCCGGGGGGCTGTGCCGACTGTCCGGGGGTCTGTGCAGGCTGCGGGGGGTCTGTACCGGCCTGCTGGGAGGCTGTGCCGGCCTGCCGGTGGTCTGTACCGACTGTCCGGGGGTCTGAGCAGACTGCCTGGGATCTGTACCGGCCTGCCGGGGGTTGTGCCGGCCTGCTGGTGGTCTGTACCGACTGTCCTGGGGTCTGTGCAGGCTGCGGGGGTCTGTGCCGGCCTGCCGGGGGGCTGTGCCGGCCTGCCGGTGGTCTGTACCGACTGTCCGGGGGTCTGTGCCGGCCTGCCGGTGGTCTGTACCGACTGTCCGGGGGTCTGTGCAGGCTGCGGGGGTCTGTGCAGGCTTCGTCCGATGGGACTACAAGTCCCATCGGGCGATGCCTGCTACCATTACGGTGATTGACACATTAGCCAATGATGGGCCATCATCCGGCCTATGTGTTGAATGTAAAAAAAAAACATACTACATACATACTACATGCTACATACATACTACATACATGCTACATACATACTACATGCATGCAACATACATACATACCACTTATATACCACATGCATACTACATACTGTATATACCACATATATACTACATGCATGCAACATACATACAACATATATACTACATGCATGCAACATGCATACTACATATATATTGCATATATATTGCATGCATGCAACATACATACTACATATATACTACATGCATGCAACATACATATATACTACATGCAATATGCATACTACATATATACTACATGCATGCAACATACATACATACTACATATATACCACATGCATGCAACATGCATACTACATATATACCACATATATACTACATACATACTACATATATACCACATGCATGCAACATACATACATACTAGAGTTGAGCGACTTTTGCTTTTTTAGGGTCGCGTTTCGTTTCGTGAAACCCGACTTTTCCAAAAGTCGGGTCGAGCAAGATCGTCCGATTATAGGGAAAAGTCGGGGTCGTCCCGAAACACGAAACCCAATGTAAGTCAATGGGGAATAAAAGTCGGCAGTGAGAGGAGGACAGGAAACACACCTACCGTGCCCATTTGAATGCCAAAAGCATCAATTCTTCTTACTTAAGCTTGTCAACCTTAATTAACTTCATAATACAAGTTACGCACTGAAAAATGGGGGTTATTTGGCTAAATTTGTGGGGGGGAGGGCTGGCTGCAGGTTTTCATGTGCCCTGGGCGAAAGGGCGCCCCTTTAACACATACCACAACTCATCATGCTCCGATACGGCAGAGAAATAGCGGTATAGTACAATGAAAAATACCTCACTTTGTACATCTCATGACGAGGCCCATCTATTTCTCCATACAAAATCATTGGTCCCATATAATGTTTGAAACAGTATATGATGAGCTCCACATAATGCTACAGTATATGTTGGTCCCCATGGATGAAGCTCCACTGTCTTATGGGCCCAAATAATGCTCCAAACATAATGGGCCCCATTTCTACTGCTCTAGTGTATAATGGGCCCTGTAAATGCTGCTCCAGTGTCTGATGTCCACCTTTGGAATGTTCCAGTGTATGGTGGGCCCCATCTATCATTCTCCAGAGTATAGTGCTCCCCAAAAATTGCTGTCCCAACATAGAAAACAATCAAATAAGTCTCCTCGCTAAGGAATCCCTGTACTTGTCTGGACAGGTGCTGGAGCTTGCTTAACAGCTCGCCAGCCGTTCTCACGCCCAGTATGGATTGCACGTGATTGCACAAAGGTTAGAAAGGGTACCGTATCCCCGGATAACATGTATGGATAGCGTACACATTCAAAATATATATCTATACAGCATGAGGCAGGCTCAGACGGTGTTAGGCCCAGTATGGATTGCACGTCATTGCACAAAGGTTAGAAGGGGTACCGTATCCCTGGATAACATGTATGGATAGCGTACACATTCAAAATATATGTCTATACAGCATGAGGCAGGCTCAGACGGTGTTAGGCCCAGTATGGATTGCACGTCATTGCACAAAGGTTAGAAGGGGTACCGTATCCCCGGATAACATGTATGGATAGCGTACACATTCAAAATATATGTCTATACAGCATGAGGCAGGCTCAGACGGTGTTAGGCCCAGTATGGATTGCACGTCATTGCACAAAGGTTAGAAGGGGTACCGTATCCCCGGATAACATGTATGGATAGCGTACACATTAAAAATATATCTCTATACAGCATGAGGCAGGCTCAGACGGTGTTAGGCCCAGTATGGATTGCACGTCATTGCACAAAGGTTAGAAGGAGTACCGTATCCCCGGATAACATGTATGGATAGCGTACACATTCAAAATATATGCCTATACAGCATGAGGCAGGCTCAGACGGTGTTAGGCCCAGTATGGATTGCACGTCATTGCACAAAGGTTAGAAAGGGTACCGTATCCCTGGATAACATGTATGGATAGCGTACACATTCAAAATATATGTCTATACAGCATGAGGCAGGCTCAGACGGTGTTAGGCCCAGTATGGATTGCACGTCATTGCACAAAGGTTAGAAGGGGTACCGTATCCCCGGATAACATGTATGGATAGCGTACACATTCAAAATATATGTCTATACAGCATGAGGCAGGCTCAGACGGTGTTAGGCCCAGTATGGATTGCACGTCATTGCACAAAGGTTAGAAGGGGTACCGTATCCCCGGATAACATGTATGGATAGCGTACACATTCAAAATATATGTCTATACAGCATGAGGCAGGCTCAGACGGTGTTAGGCCCAGTATGGATTGCACGTCATTGCACAAAGGTTAGAAGGGGTACCGTATCCCCGGATAACATGTATGGATAGCGTACACATTCAAAATATATGTCTATACAGCATGAGGCAGGCTCAGACGGTGTTAGGCCCAGTATGGATTGCACGTCATTGCACAAAGGTTAGAAGGGGTACCGTATCCCCAGATAACATGTATGGATAGCGTACACATTCAAAATATATGTCTATACAGCATGAGGCAGGCTCAGACGGTGTTAGGCCCAGTATGGATTGCACGTCATTGCACAAAGGTTAGAAGGGGTACCGTATCCCCGGATAACATGTATGGATAGCGTACACATTCAAAATATATGTCTATACAGCATGAGGCAGGCTCAGACGGTGTTAGGCCCAGTATGGATTGCACGTCATTGCACAAAGGTTAGAAGGGGTACCGTATCCCCGGATAACATGTATGGATAGCGTACACATTCAAAATATATGTCTATACAGCATGAGGCAGGCTCAGACGGTGTTAGGCCCAGTATGGATTGCACGTCATTGCACAAAGGTTAGAAGGGGTACCGTATCCCCGGATAACATGTATGGATAGCGTACACATTCAAAATATATGTCTATACAGCATGAGGCAGGCTCAGACGGTGTTAGGCCCAGTATGGATTGCACGTCATTGCACTAAGGTTAGAAAGGGTACCGTATCCCCGGATAACATGTATGGATAGCGTACACATTCAAAATATATGTCTATACAGCATGAGGCAGGCTCAGACGGTGTTAGGCCCAGTATGGATTGCACGTCATTGCACAAAGGTTAGAAGGGGGACCGTATCCCTGGATAACATGTTTGGATAGCGTACACATTCAAAATATATGTCTATACAGCATGAGGCAGGCTCAGACGGTGTTAGGCCCAGTATGGATTGCACGTCATTGCACAAAGGTTAGAAAGGGTACCGTATCCCCGGATAACATGTATGGATAGCGTACACATTCAAAATATATGTCTATACAGCATGAGGCAGGCTCAGACGGTGTTAGGCCCAGTATGGATTGCACGTCATTGCACAAAGGTTAGAAGGGGTACCGTATCCCCGGATAACATGTATGGATAGCGTACACATTCAAAATATATGTCTATACAGCATGAGGCAGGCTCAGACGGTGTTAGGCCCAGTATGGATTGCACGTCATTGCACAAAGGTTAGAAGGGGTACCGTATCCCCGGATAACATGTATGGATAGCGTACACATTCAAAATATATGTCTATACAGCATGAGGCAGGCTCAGACGGTGTTAGGCCCAGTATGGATTGCACGTCATTGCACAAAGGTTAGAAGGAGTACCGTATCCCCGGATAACATGTATGGATAGCGTACACATTCAAAATATATGTCTATACAGCATGAGGCAGGCTCAGATGGTGTTAGGCCCAGTATGGATTGCACGTCATTGCACAAAGGTTAGAAGGGGTACCGTATCCCCGGATAACATGTATGGATAGCGTACACATTCAAAATATATGTCTATACAGCATGAGGCAGGCTCAGACGGTGTTAGGCCCAGTATGGATTGCACGTCATTGCACAAAGGTTAGAAGGGGTACCGTATCCCCGGATAACATGTATGGATAGCGTACACATTAAAAATATATGTCTATACAGCATGAGGCAGGCTCAGACGGTGTTAGGCCCAGTATGGATTGCACGTCATTGCACAAAGGTTAGAAGGGGTACCGTATCCCCGGATAACATGTATGGATAGCGTACACATTCAAAATATATGTCTATACAGCATGAGGCAGGCTCAGACGGTGTTAGGCCCAGTATGGATTGCACGTCATTGCAGAAAGGTTAGAAGGGGTACCGTATCCCCGGATAACATGTATGGATAGCGTACACATTCAAAATATATGTCTATACAGCATGAGGCAGGCTCAGACGGTGTTAGGCCCAGTATGGATTGCACGTCATTGCACAAAGGTTAGAAGGGGGACCGTATCCCTGGATAACATGTTTGGATAGCGTACACATTCAAAATATATGTCTATACAGCATGAGGCAGGCTCAGACGGTGTTAGGCCCAGTATGGATTGCACGTCATTGCACAAAGGTTAGAAAGGGTACCGTATCCCCGGATAACATGTATGGATAGCGTACACATTCAAAATATATGTCTATACAGCATGAGGCAGGCTCAGACGGTGTTAGGCCCAGTATGGATTGCACGTCATTGCACAAAGGTTAGAAGGGGTACCGTATCCCCGGATAACATGTATGGATAGCGTACACATTCAAAATATATGTCTATACAGCATGAGGCAGGCTCAGACGGTGTTAGGCCCAGTATGGATTGCACGTCATTGCACAAAGGTTAGAAGGGGTACCGTATCCCCGGATAACATGTATGGATAGCGTACACATTCAAAATATATGTCTATACAGCATGAGGCAGGCTCAGACGGTGTTAGGCCCAGTATGGATTGCACGTCATTGCACAAAGGTTAGAAGGAGTACCGTATCCCCGGATAACATGTATGGATAGCGTACACATTCAAAATATATGTCTATACAGCATGAGGCAGGCTCAGATGGTGTTAGGCCCAGTATGGATTGCACGTCATTGCACAAAGGTTAGAAGGGGTACCGTATCCCCGGATAACATGTATGGATAGCGTACACATTCAAAATATATGTCTATACAGCATGAGGCAGGCTCAGACGGTGTTAGGCCCAGTATGGATTGCACGTCATTGCACAAAGGTTAGAAGGGGTACCGTATCCCCGGATAACATGTATGGATAGCGTACACATTAAAAATATATGTCTATACAGCATGAGGCAGGCTCAGACGGTGTTAGGCCCAGTATGGATTGCACGTCATTGCACAAAGGTTAGAAGGGGTACCGTATCCCCGGATAACATGTATGGATAGCGTACACATTCAAAATATATGTCTATACAGCATGAGGCAGGCTCAGACGGTGTTAGGCCCAGTATGGATTGCACGTCATTGCAGAAAGGTTAGAAGGGGTACCGTATCCCCGGATAACATGTATGGATAGCGTACACATTCAAAATATATGTCTATACAGCATGAGGCAGGCTCAGACGGTGTTAGGCCCAGTATGGATTGCACGTCATTGCACAAAGGTTAGAAGGGGTACCGTATCCCCGGATAACATGTATGGATAGCGTACACATTCAAAATATATGTCTATACAGCATGAGGCAGGCTCAGACGGTGTTAGGCCCAGTATGGATTGCACGTCATTGCACAAAGGTTAGAAGGGGTACCGTATCCCCGGATAACATGTATGGATAGCGTACACATTCAAAATATATGTCTATACAGCATGAGGCAGGCTCAGACGGTGTTAGGCCCAGTATGGATTGCACGTGATTGCACAAAGGTTAGAAGGGGTACCGTATCCCCGGATAACATGTATGGATAGCGTACACATTCAAAATATATGTCTATACAGCATGAGGCAGGCTCAGACGGTGTTAGGCCCAGTATGGATTGCACGTCATTGCACAAAGGTTAGAAGGGGTACCGTATCCCCGGATAACATGTATGGATAGCGTACACATTCAAAATAAATGTCTATACAGCATGAGGCAGGCTCAGACGGTGTTAGGCCCAGTATGGATTGCACGTCATTGCACAAAGGTTAGAAGGGGTACCGTATCCCCGGATAACATGTATGGATAGCGTACACATTCAAAATATATGTCTATACAGCATGAGGCAGGCTCAGACGGTGTTAGGCCCAGTATGGATTGCACGTCATTGCACAAAGGTTAGAAGGGGTACCGTATCCCCGGATAACATGTATGGATAGCGTACACATTCAAAATATATGTCTATACAGCATGAGGCAGGCTCAGACGGTGTTAGGCCCAGTATGGATTGCACGTCATTGCACAAAGGTTAGAAGGGGTACCGTATCCCCGGATAACATGTATGGATAGCGTACACATTAAAAATATATGTCTATACAGCATGAGGCAGGCTCAGACGGTGTTAGGCCCAGTATGGATTGCACGTCATTGCACAAAGGTTAGAAGGGGTACCGTATCCTCGGATAACATGTATGGATAGCGTACACATTCAAAATATATGTCTATACAGCATGAGGCAGGCTCAGACGGTGTTAGGCCCAGTATGGATTGCACGTCATTGCACAAAGGTTAGAAGGGGTACCGTATCCCCGGATAACATGTATGGATAGCGTACACATTCAAAATATATGTCTATACAGCATGAGGCAGGCTCAGACGGTGTTAGGCCCAGTATGGATTGCACGTGATTGCACAAAGGTTAGAAAGGGTACCGTATCCCCGGATAACATGTATGGATAGCGTACACATTCAAAATATATGTCTCAGGAGGCAGGCTCAGACGGTGTCAGGCACAGTATGGATTTGACGGCCCAGATTACACAGCGGAGGAGCAGGGAGAGGTAAAGATTGCAAATGCTGGGGCCCTGGCCAAGCAAGGGGGGCCCACTCGTGGGCGTCGGTACTGGCACTGGGCCCCTCATAGTACAGCGGTGTGTCTGACGGCGGGTGTGCACCACCACCGTCAGAGACACTTGATTGCACTATGAGGGACCCTGTGCCAGTGCCCGCGCCCAAGAGTCGGCCTACCCACCTGTCCAGGGCAACGGCACTCGCACGGTGTCGTGCGCTAGGTGGTGACCCCGGCCATGGGGGGGGAGGCAGCACAGTTAGGGAGTTTTAGAAAGTGGCATATGTTGATGTTGGACATTCAACTGATGCAAAAGGCGAAATAGGTGAAGTACCAGGAAGAGGTGGACCAAAGCAAGCCATTTTTCTGTCACCCTATGTGTCATCAGGGGAAGGTGGGACAAAATCCTTGGAAACCCATGCGTGGTTCATTTTAATGAAGGTTAGATCATCCACATTTTGGGTTGACAGACGGGTCCTTTTTTCTGTCAGGATTGATCCAGCTGCACTGAAGACTCTTTCCGATAGCACACTTGCAGCTGGGCAAGCGAGCTCCTGTAAGGCATATTGGGCCAATTCAGGCCAGGTGTCCAGTTTAGCGGCCCAATAGTCAAAGGGGAATGACCTGTGTGGGAGAACATCGATATGGGAGGAAAAGTAGTTTGTAACCATAGTTGACAACTGCTGTCTCCTGTCACTTTCCATCGATGCAGTATTACCAGTTGTGTGAGCGGTATTTGAAAAATCAGTCCACAACATTGTCATGAAACCCCTGTCTCCAACGCCACTTCTGCTGTGTGCACCACGAACACCTCCGCAAGGCATAATCTGACATGTGGGCCAATGTTCCCGGTGTCAATGATGCACTGCGAGTGCTGGGTGGAGGAGCACTTTCTGGCAAATCCACATCCCTCCAGTCACGCACAAACCCTGTACCAGACCTTGCCACGCCAACATTTTCACTTGCCCCACGAGATGCATCCTCCTCCCCTAAGTAATCATCCCCATCATCCTCCTCCTCCTCTTCTTCCTCCACCTCGTCCAGGAGAGGTCCCTGAGCAGACAATGGCTGAATGTCATCAAGGATTCCCTCCTCCTCTTCCTCCTCATCAACATTGGCTGCAGACGCCTGCTCCTTAAGGTGCGTCAAAGTTTGCATGAGCAGACGCATAAGTGGGATGCTCATGCTTAGGATGGCGTCGTCTGCGCTTACCAGCCGTGTGCATTCCTCAAAACACTGAAGGACTTTACAAAGGTCTTTCAGCTTCGACCACTGCACGCCTGTCAACTCCATGTCTGCTCTCAAAGTTCCTGGCCGTGTATCCTCCCACAAATGCATTATGGCCTGCCTCTGCTCGCACAGCCGCTCCACCATGTGCAGGGTGGAGTTCCACCTTGTTGCAATGTCGATAATGAGGCGGTGGTTGGGAAGGTGGAGCAATCGCTGCAGCTTCTGCATACGAACGGAGTGTACAGGCGACCGGCGGATGTGCGCGCACAGTCTTCGCACCTTCTGGAGCAGGGCTGTTAACTCCGGATAATTTTTGAGGAAGCACTGCACCACCAGGTTCAAGGTGTGAGCCAAGCAAGGTATGTGGCTGAGTTTTGAAAGGGCTATGGCTGCCACAAAATTACGGCCGTTATCACTAACTACCTTGCCTGCCTCAAGATGTACACTGCCCAGCCATGACTCAGTTTGTCGCTTCAAGTACTCGGCCAGCACCTCGGCGGTGTGTCTGTCGCCCAAACACATCATCTGCAACACAGCCTGCTGACGCTTTCCACTAGCTGCTCGATAGGGGGACATATCGTGTGCAACAGTGGCAGCTGCAGATGGAGTGCTCGTACGACTGCGCTCTGTGGACGAGCTGTCGCTTCTGGAGGAGGAGGAGGAGGAGGAGGGTTGAACGCCTACAGCCAACTGTTTCCTATACCGTGGGCTAGGCTGCACTGTCCCACCACCGCTGTCCCCTGTGGACCCTGCATCCACCACATTAACCCAGTGCGTAACCCAGTGCATTAACCCAGTGCGTAACACGTAACGGCCCTGGCCATGCCGACTGGACCATGCATCAGTTGTGAGGTGCACCTTTCCGCTCACTGACTGCTTGAGTGCATGGACAATGCGGTCTTTCACATGATGGTGGAGGGCTGGGATGGCTTTGCGAGAGAAGTGGCGACTGGGTAGGTCATAGCGTGGTACTGCATAGGCCATGAGTTCGCGGAAAGCTGCACTTTCCACCAACCGAAAGGGCATCATCTCAAACGAGATTAGTTTGGCAATGTGGGCGTTCAAACCCAGTGTACGCGGATGAGAGACTGAGTACTTTCTTGACCTACTCATAGTGTCTGGGAGGGTGAGCTGGACTTGAGAGCTGCATATGGTGGAAGTAGCGGTGGACAGGGCGGACTGAGAGAGGGTTGATGATGGTGATGGAGTTGGTGTTCTTTCTGATGGCCTAGAATCAGTCTTTCGTTGATATAACAGTGGGATTCCCTGACTGCTGTGGCCTTGCAACGACACCTCAACATTTGCTGCTGTGCTAACCGGTGGGCTTACAGTGGGGGAAACAATGTAGCGTTGCTGACTACCTTCGTTGTGATCAGTTGCACATGTGGCACTTGAGGTTTGGTGTTGTGTCCACGCTTGCAAGTGCATGCTGGTTAAATGTCTAAGCATGCAACTGGTATTCAAATTTTTCAGATTTTTCCCTCGGCTAAAGGTCTTTGCGCACTTCTTACAGATAACCTTGGCCTGATCATGAGGATTTTGTTCAAAAAAGTGCCACACTGCACTCTTCCTATTTTGGCAGACATTTTGCGGCCTAGCACGCTGTGATCTTTTGACCCTCTGGACAAGGTGTCCAGCAACTCTTTTGATGTTTGCAACCTGTCTTTGGAGTGCTCCGGGCCTGCCAGATAACAGCTGTTGCGATGTCGATGTCTGCTGTGGATGCTCCTCATCTGAGCTATTGGAAGCAGCACCCTCTTCCCCCAATGGATGCCAATCTGGGTCAACAACTGGGTCATCCATCACCTCCTCTTCTATGTCATGTGCACCTTTCTCTGTGTCACCGTGTATGGTGGTATAGTGTGCGGGAAGGGGCACCTGAGTCTCATCAGGGTCAAAATCTGGCTCTGTACACTGCGAGGACAATGTAGTGCTCTGAGTGAATGTACCAGCAGAATCATCCATCAGCGGCTGTGCATCAGTGCACTCCATGTCAGATTCATCTTGGCCTGGGTAATTCACCATTTGACTTGATAATCCAGGCATGGTATGTGAAAACAGCTCCATGGAGTAATCAGTAGTATGGCCTGCGTCATCCTTCAATCTTGGTTGGGGTGAAGGACACAAGGAAAGGTGTGGTTCATGAACATGAGCCTCCAATGACGACTCAGTGCTTTTACTTTTTACAACTGAAGAAGAGGAGGCGATAGAGCTGGAGGCTGAGTCAGCAATGTAAGACAAAACTTTTTCCTGATGCTCTGCCTTTAAAAGCGGTTTGCCAACTCCTAGAAAACTAAGTGTTCGAGGCCTTATGTAGCCAGACGATGACGCAGGGTCAGCACCTCCTGCATTCGGTCCTATTTTGCTCTTGCCACTACCATCAGATCCACCACCAACACCATCATTACCAGCTGCCAACCCCCGCCCAATTCCACGGCCTCTTCCACCAGCCTTCCTCATTTTTGGTAGAATTGTAGACAAAATCCAACAAACTATATAGTAATGTAAAACAAGGTACAAGGTGTCTATAGGACAGGGGAGTTTTAGAATTTCTGCACACACTTGTGGACAGTGGACACTTGTGGATTGTGTGCGGCCCACTGATATCTGAGCGCTATGTGACACGCTCGATGGCACAGCTGCCTGTGACCAAAGTGACGAGAGGATAATGGAGATTTTGAATCTCTGCGTACACTTTTGGACACTGGACACTTGTGGATTGTGTGCGGCCCACTGATATCTGAGCGCTATGTGACACGCTCGATGGCACAGCTGCCTGTGACCAAAGTGACGAGAGGACAATGGAGATTTTGAATCTCTGCGTACACTTGTGGACAGTGGACACTTGTGGATTGTGTGCGACCCACTGATATCTGAGCGCTATGTGACACGCTCGATGGCACAGATGCCTGTGACCAAAGTGACGAGAGGATAATGGAGATTTTGAATCTCTGCGTACACTTTTGGACACTGGACACTTGTGGATTGTGTGCGGCCCACTGATATCTGAGCGCTATGTGACAGGCACGATGGCACAGCTGCCTGTGACCAAAGTGACGAGAGGATAATGGAGATTTTGAATCTCTGCGTACACTTTTGGACAGTGGACACTTGTGGATTGTGTGCGGCCCACTGATATCTGAGCGCTATGTGACACGCTCGATGGCACAGCTGCCTGTGACCAAAGTGACGAGAGGATAATGGAGATTTTGAATCTCTGCGTACACTTGTGGACAGTGGACACTTGTGGATTGTGTGCGGCCCACTGATATCTGAGCGCTATGTGACACGCTCGATGGCACAGCTGCCTGTGACCAAAGTGACGAGAGGATAATGGAGATTTTGAATCTCTGCGTACACTTTTGGACAGTGGACACTTGTGGATTGTGTGCGGCCCACTGATATCTGAGCGCTATGTGACACGCTCGATGGCACAGCTGCCTGTGACCAAAGTGACGAGAGGATAATGGAGATTTTGAATCTCTGCGTACACTTGTGGACAGTGGACACTTGTGGATTGTGTGCGGCCCACTGATATCTGAGCGCTATGTGACACGCTCGATGGCACAGCTGCCTGTGACCAAAGTGACGAGAGGATAATGGAGATTTTGAATCTCTGCGTACACTTGTGGACAGTGGACACTTGTGGATTGTGTGCGGCCCACTGATATCTGAGCGCTATGTGACACGCTCGATGGCACAGCTGCCTGTGACCAAAGTGACGAGAGGATAATGGAGATTTTGAATCTCTGCGTACACTTGTGGACAGTGGACACTTGTGGATTGTGTGCGGCCCACTGATATCTGAGCGCTATGTGACACGCTCGATGGCACAGCTGCCTGTGACCAAAGTGACGAGAGGATAATGGAGATTTTGAATCTCTGCGTACACTTGTGGACAGTGGACACTTGTGGATTGTGTGCGGCCCACTGATATCTGAGCGCTATGTGACACGCTCGATGGCACAGCTGCCTGTGACCAAAGTGACGAGAGGATAATGGAGATTTTGAATCTCTGCGTACACTTTTGGACAGTGGACACTTGTGGATTGTGTGCGGCCCACTGATATCTGAGCGCTATGTGACACGCTCGATGGCACAGCTGCCTGTGACCAAAGTGACGAGAGGATAATGGAGATTTTGAATCTCTGCGTACACTTTTGGACACTGGACACTTGTGGATTGTGTGAGGCCCACTGATATCTGAGCGCTATGTGACACGCTCGATGGCACAGCTGCCTGTGACCAAAGTGACGAGAGGATAATGGAGATTTTGAATCTCTGCGTACACTTTTGGACACTGGACACTTGTGGATTGTGTGCGGCCCACTGATATCTGAGCGCTATGTGACACGCTCGATGGCACAGCTGCCTGTGACCAAAGTGACGAGAGGATAATGGAGATTTTGAATCTCTGCGTACACTTGTGGACAGTGGACACTTGTGGATTGTGTGCGGCCCACTGATATCTGAGCGCTATGTGACACGCTCGATAGCACAGCTGCCTGTGACCAAAGTGACGAGAGGATAATGGAGATTTTGAATCTCTGCGTACACTTTTGGACAGTGGACACTTGTGGATTGTGTGCGGCCCACTGATATCTGAGCGCTATGTGACACGCTCGATGGCACAGCTGCCTGTGACCAAAGTGACGAGAGGATAATGGAGATTTTGAATCTCTGCGTACACTTTTGGACACTGGACACTTGTGGATTGTGTGCGGCCCACTGATATCTGAGCGCTATGTGACACGCTCGATGGCACAGCTGCCTGTGACCAAAGTGACGAGAGGATAATGGAGATTTTGAATCTCTGCGTACACTTTTGGACACTGGACACTTGTGGATTGTGTGTGGCCCACTGATATCTGAGCGCTATGTGACACGCTCGATGGCACAGCTGCCTGTGACCAAAGTGACGAGAGGATAATGGAGATTTTGAATCTCTGCGTACACTTGTGGACAGTGGACACTTGTGGATTGTGTGCGGCCCACTGATATCTGAGCGCTATGTGACACGCTCGATGGCACAGCTGCCTGTGACCAAAGTGACGAGAGGATAATGGAGATTTTGAATCTCTGCGTACACTTGTGGACAGTGGACACTTGTGGATTGTGTGCGGCCCACTGATATCTGAGCGCTATGTGACACGCTCGATGGCACAGCTGCCTGTGACCAAAGTGACGAGAGGATAAGGGAGATTGGATTGCTTTTAAAAAAGCAGTTTGCGGAGCAGTGGGTAAACAGCAATGCCTGCGTGTCAGGAAGCCTTAGAAGGCAGCCCAACAACCAACACCACTGATACACCACAATATAGCCTCCCCTTGCACTGCACACACAGTGACTTGTGTGTTGTGCAGGCCAAATCGCTAGCAGCAGAAGCAGTTTTTTTGTCTTCTTCCCTGCCTAACGCTCTCCCTACAGAATCAGCAGCAACCTCTCCCTATACTAAGATCGGCAGAAGATGGCGGTCGGCGTGCACGCCCTTTTATACCCCCTGTGACGCCCACCAAAGCAAGCCAATCACTTGCATGCCCTTCTGAAAGATGGTGGTGACCCGTGCCTATGTCATCACGTTGCCCACAGTGTCCGTGGATCCTGATTGGCTGAAAAAGAGCGCAAAACAAACTTTTGAAACGCGACTTTGGCGCGTAAGTCGCCGACCTCGTGGCCGACCTCATCCTAGGGTCGGGTTTCGTTTCATGAAACCCGACTTTGCCAAAAGTCAGCGACTTTTGAATTTTTTCGACCCGTTTCGCTCAACTCTAATACATACTACTAGTGTTGAGCATTCCGATACTGCAAATATCGGGTATCGGCCGATATTCGATGTAACTGAATTCCGATACCGAGTACCGATATTTTTTCGATATCGGAATCGGAAGTTCCCATAATGCAAAGAGCCACTGCTGTGGCTCTGATTGGCTGCCGAAATGACGTCATCATGATGCGCGGTCTGTGCGCATCATGGTGCGCCGTCAGTTCGGGCCTTCCGGGGGGGTCTATGCCGACTGCCCGGGGTTCTGTACCGGCCTGCCGGGGGTCTGTGCCGACTGCCCGGGGGGTCTGTGCGGACTGCCGGGGGTCCGTACCGGCCTCACGGGGGGCTGTGCCGGCCTGCCGGTGATCTGTGCCGACTTCCTGGAGGTCTGTGCCGACTGCCCAGGGGTCTGTGCGGACTGCCGGGGGTCTGTACCGGCCTGCCGGGGGGCTGTGCCGGCCTGCCGGTGGTCTGTACCGACTGTCCGGGGGTCTGTGCAGGCTGCGGGGGTCTGTACCGGCCTGCTGGTGGTCTGTACCGACTGTCCTGGGGTCTGTGCAGGCTGCGGGGGTCTGTGCTGGCCTGCCGGGGGGCTGTGCCGGCCTGCCGGTGGTCTGTACCGACTGTCCGGGGGGATGTGCCGGCCTGCCGGGGGGCTGTGCCGACTGTCCGGGGGTCTGTGCAGGCTGCGGGGGTCTGTACCGGCCTGCCGGGAGGCTGTGCCGGCCTGCCGGTGGTCTGTACCGACTGTCCGGGGGTCTGAGCGGACTGCCTGCGGTCTGTACTGGCCTGCCGGGGGCTGTGCCGGCCTGCTGGTGGTCTGTACTGACTGTCCTGGGGTCTGTGCAGGCTGCGGGGGTCTGTGCTGGCCTGCCGGGGGGCTGTGCCGGCCTGCCGGTGATCTGTACCGACTGTCCGGGGGTCTGTGCCGGCCTGCCGGGGGGCTGTGCCGGCCTGCCGGGGGGCTGTGCCGACTGTCCAGGGGTCTGTGCAGGCTGCGGGGGTCTGCACCGGCCTGCCGGGTGGCTGTGCCGGCCTGCCGGGGGGCTGTGCCGACTGTCCGGGGGTCTGTGCAGGCTGCGGGGGTCTGTGCAGGCTTCGTCCGATGGGACTACAAGTCCCATCGGGCGATGTCTGCTACCATGACGGTGATTGACACATTAGCCAATGATGGGACAGTAGTAGTCCCATCATCCGGCCTATGTGTTGAATGTAAAAAAAAAAACATACGACATACATACTACATGCTACATACATACTACATACATGCTACATACATACTACATGCATGCAACATACATACATACTACATATATACCACATGCATACTACATATATACCACATATATACTACATGCATGCAACATACATACAACATATATACTACATGCATGCATCATGCATACTACATATATATTACATGCATGCAACATACATACTACATATATACTACATGCATGCAACATACATATATACTACATGCAATATGCATACTACATATATACTACATGCATGCAACATGCATACTACATATATACCACATATATACTACATGCATACTACATATATACCACATGCATGCAACATACATACATACTACTAGTGTTGAGCATTCCGATACTGCAAATATCGGGTATCGGCCGATATTCGCTGTATCTGAATTCTGATACCGAGTACCGATATTTTTTCGATATCGGAATCGGAAGTTCCCATAATGCAAAGAGCCACTGCTGTGGCTCTGATTGGCTGCTGAAATGACGTCATCATGATGCGCGGTCTGTGCGCATCATGATGCGCCGTCAGTTCGGGCCTTCCGGGGGGGTCTATGCCGACTGCCCGGTGTTCTGTACCGGCCTGCCGGGGGTCTGTGCCGACTGCCCAGGGGGTCTGTGCGGACTGCCGGGGGTCCGTACCGGCCTCACGGGGGGCTGTGCCGGCCTGCCGGTGATCTGTGCCGACTGCCCAGAGGTCTGTGCCGACTGCCCAGGGGTCTGTGCAGACTGCCGGGGGTCTGTACCGGCCTGCCGGGGGGCTGTGCCGGCCTGCCGGTGGTCTGTACCGACTGTCCGGGGGTCTGTGCAGGCTGCTGGGGTCTGTACCGGCCTGCTGGTGGTCTGTACCGACTGTCCGGGGGTCTGAGCGGACTGCCGGGGGTCTGTACCGGCCTGCCGGGGGGCTGTGCCGGCCTGCCTGTGGTCTGTGCTGACTGTCCGGGGTTCTGAGCAGGCTGCGGGGGTCTGTGCAGGATCGTCCGATGGGACTACAAGTCCCATCGGGCGATGCCTGCTACCATGACGGTGATTGACACATTAGCCAATGATGGGACAGTAGTAGTCCCATCATCCGGCCTATGTGTTGAATGTAAAAAAAAAAAAAAAAAAATATGCTGCATACATACTACATGCATGCAACATACATACATACATACTACATATATACCACATGCATGCAACATGCATACTACATATATACCATGTATATACTACATGCATGCAACATACATACAACATATAAACTACATGCATGCAACATACATACAACATATATACTACATGCATGCAACATGCATACTACATATATACTACATGCATGCAACATACATATATACTACATATATACCACATGCATGCAACATGCAAACTACATATATACTACATGCATACTACATATATACCACATGCATGCAACATGCATACTACATATATACCACATATATAATACATGCATGCAACATACATATATAATACATACAGTCATATGTTAAAGTTTGGGCACCCCTATTAATGTTAACCTTTTTTCTTTATAACAATTTTGGTTTCTGCAACAGCTATTTCAGTTTCATATATCTAATAACTGATGGACTCAGTTATATTTCTGGATTCAAATGAGGTTTATTGTACTAACAGAAAATGTGCAATATGCATTTTAACAAAATTTGACCGGTGCAAAAGTATGGGCACCCTTATCATTTTCTTGATTTGAACACTCCTAACTACTTTTTACTGACTTCCTGAAGCACTAAATTGGTTTTGTAACCTCATTGAGCTTTGAACTTCATAGCCAGGTGTAACAAATAATGAGAAAAGGTATTTAAGGTGGCCACTTGCAAGTAGTTCTCCTATTTGATTCTCCTATGAAGAGTGGCATCATGGGCTCCGCAAAACAACTCTCAAATGATCTGAAAACAAAGATTATTCAACATAGCTTTTCAGGGGAAGGATACAAAAAATTGTCTCAGAGATTTAACCTGTCAGTTTCCACTGTGAGGAACATAGTAAGGAAATGGAAGAACACAGGTACAGTTCTTGTTAAGCCCAGAAGTGGCAGGCCAAGAAAAATATCAGAAAGGCAGAGAAGAAGAATGGTGAGAACAGTCAAGGACAATCCACAGACCACCTCCAAAGACCTGCAGCATCATCTTGCTGCAGATGGTGTCACTGTGCATCGGTCAACAATACAGCGCACTTTGCACAAGGAGAAGCTGTATGGGAGAGTGATGCGAAAGAAGCCGTTTCTGCAAGCACACCACAAAGAGAGTCGCCTGAGGTATGCAAAAGCACATTTGGACAAGCCCGTTACATTTTGGAAGAAGGTCCTGTGGACTGATGAAACAAAGATTGAGTTGTTTGGTCATACAAAAAGGCGTTATGCATGGAGGCTAAAAAACACAGCATTCCAAGAAAAACACTTGCTACCCAGAGTAAAATTTAGTGGAGGTCCCATCATGCTTTGGGGCTGTGTGGCCAATGCCGGCACCGGGAATCTTGTTAAAGTTGAGGGTCGCATGGATTCAACTCAGTATCAGCAGATTCTTGACAATAATGTGCAAGAATCAGTGATGAAGTTGAAGTTACGCAGGGAATGGATATTTCAGCAAGACAATGATCCAAAACACCGCTCCAAATCTACTCAGGCATTCATGCAGAGGAACAATTACAATGTTCTGGAATGGCCATCCCAGTCCCCAGACCTGAATATCATTGAATATCTGTGGGATGATTTGAAGCGGGCTGTCCATGCTCGGCGACCATCAAACTTAACTGAACTGGAATTGTTTTGTAAACAGGAATGGTCACAAATACCTTCATCCAGGATCCAGGAACTCATTAATAGCTACAGGAAGCGACTAGAGGCTGTTATTTTTGCAAAAGGAGGATCTACAAAATATTAATACTTTTATGTTGAGGTGCCCATACTTTTGCACCGGTCAAATTTTGTTAAAATGCAGATTGCACATTTTCTGTTAGTACAATAAACCTCATTTGAATCCAGAAATATAACTGAGTCCATCAGTTATTAGATATATGAAACTGAAATAGCTGTTGCAAAAACCAAAATTGTTATAAAGAAAAAAGGTTAACATTAATAAGGGTGCCCAAACTTTTACATATGACTGTATATACTACATGCATGCAACATGCATACTACATATATACTACATGCATGCAACATACATATATACTACATGCATGCAACATACATACTACATATATACCACATGCATGCAACATGCATACTACATATATACCACATATATACTACATGCATGCAACATACATATATACTACATACAATACATTCATACAATACATACATATAGACATACAGTACAAATAACATAGAGTACATACTCACCATCACTTGTCACTTTGATCCCCGAAGCCATTGTCATATGTGGAATAAATGTTAAAATAACAAAGCACCAATATACTTACCCCTGATCCGCAGAAGTCCACGAGTGTCCCACGACGATCTTGCGTGGAGAACAGCAGCATCAGCTGATGCTACCGTTCTCTATGGGCTCCAGGAAACCAGTGTCGGGAGGTAGGTATCCTTCCACCCTGTATTCCTCCGCCACTGTAAAAAAAAAGTCCCTAGTCTCATTTTATGGCATTGCTGTGTGAGAAATTTCCCACGCGGCTTTTGCCATAAGTGAGACAAGGGACTTTTTTTTTTTTACAGTGGCGGAGGAATACAGGGCGGAAGGATACCTACCTTCCGACACTGGTTTCCTGGAGCCCGTAGAGAACGGTAGCATCAGCTGATGCTGCTGTTCTCCACGCAAGATCGTTCGTGGGACACTCGTGGACTTCTGCGGATCAGGGGTAAGTATATTGGTGCTTTGTTATTTTAATATTTATTCCACATATGACAATGGCTTCGGGGATCAAAGTGACAAGTGATGGTGAGTATGTACTCTATGTTATATGTACTGTATGTCTATATGTATGTATTGTATGAATGTATTGTATGTAGTATATATGTATGTTGCATGCATGTAGTATATATGTGGTATATATGTAGTATGCATGTTGCATGCATGTGGTATATATGTAGTATGTATGTTGCATGCATGTAGTATATATGTAGTATGCATGTTGCATGTAGTATATATGTATGTTGCATGCATGTAGTATATATGTAGTATGTATGTTGCATGTAGTATATGTGTTGTATATATGTATGTTGCATGCATGTGGTATATATGTAGTATATATGTGGTATATATGTAGTTTGCATGTTGCATGCATGTGGTATATATGTAGTATGTATGTCGCATGCATGTAGTATATATGTAGTATGCATGTTGCATGCATGTAGTATATATGTTGTATGTATGTATGTTGCATGCATGTAGTATATATGTGGAATATATGTAGTATGCATGTGGTATATATGTAGTATGTATGTATGTTGCATGCATGTAGTATATATGTAGTATGCATGTTGCATGTAGTATATATGTATGTTGCATGCATGTAGTATATATGTAGTATGCATGTTGCATGCATGTAGTATATATGTTGTATGTATGTTGCATGCATGTAGTATATATGTTGTATATATGTAGTATGCATGTGGTATATATGTAGTATGTATGTATGTTGCATGCATGTAGTATGTATGTAGCATGTATGTAGTATGTATGTAGCATGCAGTATGTATGTAGTATGTATTTTATTTTTTTTACATTCAACACATAGGCCGGATGATGGGACTACTACTGTCCCATCATTGGCTAATGTGTCAATCACCGTCATGGTAGCAGGCATCGCCCGATGGGACTTGTAGTCCCATCGGACGATGCCTGCACAGACCCCCGCAGCCTGAACAAACCCCCGGACAGTCGGCACAGCCCCCTGGCAGGCCGGCACAGCACCCCGGCAGGCCGTTACAGACCCCCGGCAGTCCGCTCAGACCCCCGGACAGTCGGTACAGACCACCGGCAGGCCGGCACAGCCCCCCTGCAGGCCGGTACAGTCCCCCGGGGCCTGCACAGACCCCCGGACAGTCAGTACAGACCACCGGCAGGCCAGCACAGCCCACCGGCAGGCTGGTACAAACCCCCAGCACTCCGCTCAGACCCCCGGACAGTCGGTACAGCCCCTCGGCAGGCCAGTACAGACCCCCGAAGCCTGCACAGATCCCCGGACAGTCGGCACAGCCCCCCGGCAGGCCGGTACTGATCCCCAGCAGTCCGCTCCGACCCCCGGACAGTTGGTACAGACCACCGGCAGGCCGGCACAGCCCCCCGGCAGGCCGGTGCAGACCACCGGCAGTCCGCACAGACCCCCGGGCAGTCGGCACAGATCCCCGGGCAGTCGGCACAGACCCCCGACAGGCCGGTACAGAGCCCCGGGCAGTCGGCACAGACCCCTGGCAGGCCGGTACAGACCCCTGGGCAGTCGGCATAGACCCCCCCGGAAGGCCCGAACTGACGGCGCATCATGATGCGCACAGACCGCGCATCATGATGACGTCATTTCGGCAGCCAATCAGAGCCACAGCAGTGGCTCTTTGCAAAATGGGAACTTCCGATTCAGATATCCGATATTGAAAAAATATCGGTACTCGGTATCGGAATTCCGATACAGCGAATATCGGCCGATACCCAATATTTGCAGTATCGGAATGCTCAACACTAGTAGTATGTATGTATGTTGCATGCATGTGGTATATATGTAGTATGCATGTAGTATATATGTAGTATGCATGTTGCATGTAGTATATATGTAGTATATATGTATGTTGCATGCATGTAGTATATATGTGGTATATATGTAGTATGCATGTTGCATGCATGTAGTATATATGTAGTATGTATGTTGCATGCATGTAGTATATATGTAGTATATATGTTACATGCATGTAGTATATATGTAGTATGTATGTTGCATGTAGTATATATGTTGTAGATATGCATGTTGCATGCATGTAGTATATATGTTGTATGTATGTATGTATGTTGCATGCATGTAGCATATATGTAGTATGCATGTTGCATGTAGTATATATGCAGTATGCATGTTGCATGCATGTGGTATATATGTAGTATGTATGTATGTTGCAGTATGTATGTAGTATGTATGTTGCATGTATGTAGTATGTATGTAGCATGTAGTATGTATGTAGTATGTATTATTATTTTTTTTTTTGTACTTTCAACACATTAGCCGGATGATGGGACTACTACTGTCCCATCATTAGCTAATGTGTCAATCACCGTCATGGTAGCAGGCATCGCCCGATGGGACTTTTAGTCCCATCGGATGATCCTGCACAAACCCCCACAGCCTGCTCAGACCCCCGGACAGTCGGCACAGACCACAGGCAGGCCGGCACAGCCCCCCGGCAGGCCGGTACAGACCCCCGGCAGTCCGCACAGACCCCCGGAGGGTCCGTACACCCCCCCCCCCGAGAGGCTGTACAAGGACAGAAAAGGGTTTTTATTATTCCGATACCGGAAGTCCCATAGACTTGAGTGGGACTTCCGGTATCGGAATCGGCGATACCCGATACTTTTTTCGTATCGGGCCGATACCATCTGATCCGATATTTTAGGGTATCGGATGGTATCGCTCAACACTACTCGCTGGCCCTCCTGGAAAATGCCAAATTGGGGGCTCTGGAGCAGAGATGGGTGGCCCAGATGGCCAAGTTCAACTACAAGATCATCTACAAAAGAGAAGCAGAAAATGTGCATGCGTATGCCCTCTCCAGGATCCGACACACAACACCAGGGAAAAGTCGAGACGACGAATTGGAAGGAGAAGAGACACCGTATGCCCTCACTGCCGCTGTGCTCACGGCTGCCACGCAATAAGGACCCCCAAGGGGTGTGCTGGAGTAGTCACGTGACAGATGGATCCTACAGCAGCAAGAGGATGAAGAAATTGGGCTCCTACGCCGATGGGTGACCACCGGCAGACTACCCACTGATGCCCAGAGACAGACTTCGTCTCAGGATATGTTGCTGATGCTACGCCAATGGGAGAAACTAGTCCTCAAGAAAGGACTGTTGTATCGTAAGACAGTATCATGGGCGACGTCTGCAACAGCTTGGCAGGTAGTCGTGCCCAGGTCCCAACTCAGTGAACTGGCACGGGAAGCCCACGAAAAAAGGGGCTCACTTCGGAGTCCAGATGACCTTGCAATGGTTGCAACAGATAGTTTACCATCCGCGCTTGCACGCTGCTATGGAAGGAACTTGACGGGCCTGCCGCCTATGCAAACTAGCTAAACCACCCGCACAACGGGCCCCAGTGCAAACGATAGTGACATCAGCACCCCTTGAGCTCTTGATGGTGGACTATGTGACCATTGGCCCTGCATACCAGGGGTATGAACATTGTCTTGTCATGGTGGATCACTTCACCAAATTTGCCGTGGTAACCCCCACCCGAGATCAAACTGCGAAATCAGCCGCCTATGCAATCTGCAAGAACTGTATCCAAGTGTACGGCTGCCCTCAACAGATACATTCAGATCAGGGAGCATGCTTCCTAGGGAAGGTCATGGAGGAGCTACATCGTCTCTATGGTTTCAATAAATCTGGGACCACACCATACCACCCACAGGGAAACGGGACCTGCGAACGCTTTAATCAGACACTAATTCAAATGTTGTGTACCCTGGAGAGTGACTGTAAGGCCCGCTGACCTGAGTATGTCCCTGAACTGGTGTGGGTCTATAACAACCGGGTGCACTGAGTTACCAGCTATACCCCCTACTCACTGCTATTCGGGCGAGAAGGCAAAGGGATCATGGAGGTGGAACTAAACCCGGAGGTCTGGAGTGTCATCATGGGTCCGAAACCACCGACACCGGCTACAGACCCTTCACCGCATCATCCAGACAAAACTCCAGGACCTAGAGCACCCTGGGGGGACTCTACCTCCACCCACAGACTTTCAGATGGGGGATCGAGTACTCGTACTAGACCGGCGCCCCCAGAACAAGCTAGAACCACGGTGGGAAGAGAGTCCTTACCAAGCATTGCGCCGCATAAGCCCCGATGGGCCTGTGTACGAGATACGACCTGAAAGGGACGGGGCACTTCCCACTCGTACTGTGCACCGTAATATGTTGCAGCCCTGTACATCCAAAGATCCCATGGGACCCAAACCCACTCCTCAGACCCCCGAACCAATACCCACGGTTTGGGACCTATATGACGAAGAATATAGCCCAGCGGTACAAGCGGGCCATCCAAGGAACGATATCTCAGCAAGTCACGCCAGCCCATCAGAATCGGCCAGTCCACCACCGGCCACCACCCCAGAAAGTTCCACCACAGTCGAACCTAGACGCTCCGAGCGGTCAACAGCCGGCAAACCCCCCGAACGCTACAAACAGGATCAGTTCATATGGCAACAGGAACTTTTGTCTCAAAAGGCCAACCCGAGCCTACCAAGACCCTCGCCCGAGGACTGGCAAGCATACAGGATGGGGGAGTGCAGGAGGAGAGACCTCTGCCGAGTATCCGGGCCGGAACCGAGGGGACCGTCTTCTAGGTTCCTGGGGTATCTGTTTCCAGGGAGCAGAGCTAGGGGATGGACCACTGAGACTGACAGGGCAGTTGGGGGAGGAGTTCAGAGAAGAGGGGCGGAGAGTGCCAGACTGGGTGAGCCAGCAGAACGAGAGGGAAGGCGGTGGAGACTTGGGGAAGGCAACAGAGCAAGAGCCACAAGCAGCTACGAGAGAGGAGGACTGCGACAGGAGGGAGACTCTCGGTGGACGGCAGGGAAACGGTGCCGAGCTTACTGACAAAAGAAGACTGCTGCCTCACTCCAGCTCTTCGCTGCAGCCTACTCGCAGCCGTCCACGGCCGACGCTGCCTCACTCCATCTCGCGGCTGCAGCCTCCTCGCTGCTGCCGGCAGCCACCGACGCTTCACTCCCGACCATGGCGGTGACTCCTCCTTTGCCACCCGCAGCTGCCACTGCCCCGCTCCAGTCCGCTGTAGAGACTGGGTCTGTGCCAGCTTCGGATTCTCCAGCGCAGCCGCAAACTGCGCCTGTGGCCTATCAACCGTCACTTACCTCCGTCACTGCCAGTCCCTGTAAGGAAGTTGCGACCTCCACTCTCCCACTCCCAGGCGGTATCCCGCTGCCTACGCTGGGGGACATCCCGCCAAAGAACTCTCCGTGGGCCTGTTGTGCCCCTACTCCTCCTGGGCGTCGGAACGCCCGAAGACTACGCCAGATCTTCAGCGGCTGGACCCAGTGGCTGCAACGCAGACACACCGTGGAACAGAATGCCGAGGGACATCAGGATGGATAAGTGATACATAGTGACTAAGGACCCGTAGTCGGCCATTTCGCAGCCATATAGTGACCGGTCTTTGCCGGATTAGTCGTGTTCTCCCTATCCTTGTTTATTTGTATTGGCTCCCTGCGAGGACAACTACTATTATTCTATTGGTTGCGTAACAATAGCCCTAACTTCATTTATCTATAAAAGTTAACGCTTAAAGTCATATCTGTCTCGCGTCTCGTCACTGCATCCTGCGTACCTGCTATTACCACATTGTCACAACTATTGTTGAGTTGAGTGTTGAGCGATACCACCCGATATTGAAAAATATCGGATCGGACTGTATAGGCCGATATGAAAAAAGTATCGGGTATCGCCGATTCCGATCCCGGAAGACCCATTCAAGTCAATGGAACAGAAATATCGGAATTAAAAAAAACCCTTTCTTTCCTAGTAGTTTAATTCTACATGACGAAAAAAAAACTCAGTATAATGTAGAATGTATTGGGGGAGGTAGAGGAGACATTAAAGGCATAGAGGTTTAGCCCAATCAAATGGAATAGCAGGAATAAATTTTGTTTTTAAAGATGTTCGGAGTTACAAAGATATTGACTATGTTAACTTTTGTATATTTTGTCAGATATGTATGTTTCACTACTTCCATGCTCTTCACCTTCTTTTTTACTTCTCCAACACTTTCTCCTTCATCATCCTCAGCAGCAGCATCTTTTTCATCAACTTCTTCTTCACCTATTCATCTTCTTCTTCTTCACCTTCTTCCTATTATTCTTTTTTTTTACATTCTTTATCTTCTTCCTATTTTTCTTTTTTTTGTACATTCTTCATATTCTTCTTATTCATCTTCTTCCTATTCTTCTTCATCATATTCTTATTTGTGACAGGCATTCCTGTAGTTGTTATCTATAAAAGTTTGAAGATTACACCTTCCGTTCTGCCTGTCACAAAAGATTTACAACAGGATTTGTCCTCATTCAGTTTGGCCTGCAGCAGCAGGCATTTTCCAGGGGCACCACAAAGAGGAACGGACTCACCCCCATACACTGCTTAGTCTTCTTCTGCTTAGAATTTAGATAATATCTTTTGCTCTGATTTTTAGTCTTATGCTTAACCCCTTCCTGACATCCGACGGTATATCCCGTCCATGGGACCTGGGCCCCTATGCCCATGGACGGGATAGTACGTCGGGCGCGATCAGCGGCGCCCACGTGGTGAGCGCCGCTGATCGCGGCCGGGTGTCAGCTGATTATCACAGCTGACACCCGGCACAATGTGTCAGGGGCGGTCACGGACTGCCCCCGACACGTTAACCCCTTGCACACCGCGATCAAACATGATCGCGGTGTACCGGGAGTTGAAGGGAAGCATCGGCAGGGAGGGGGCTCCCTCCGTGCTTCCCTGAGCCCCCCACGGCAGCGCAATGTGCAGCGCTGCTGCGGGGGACTCCTTTTCTCCAGGCCCCCGAATCCAAGATGGCGACGGGGGCCTTCGGGGGCCTGAGGATGCCTGCAAAGCGCAGGCAAGAGGAAGTCTAATTCAATGCCTGTGACAGATTGCTGATCTGTCACAGTGATCTCTGATGTGACAGATCAGCGATCTGTCACAGGACAGTGATGTCCCACCTGGGACTATTTAATACAGTAAAAAAAAAAAAAAAAAAGTGTAAAAAATAATTTAAAAAAATCGCCAAATAAATTAGAAAAAAAAAAAATATTCCCCCAATAAATCCATTTTTTGGAAATAATAAAAAAAACAATAAAAGTACACATATTAGGTATTGCCGCGTCCGTAACGACCCGCCCTATAAAACTGTCCCATTAGTTAACCCCTTTAGCGAACCCCTTAAAAAATAAAAATAAAAAACGAAGCAAAAAATAATGATTTATTATCATACTGCCAAACAAAACGTGTAATAACGCGCGATCAAAAAGACGTATATAAATATCCATGGTACCGCTGAAAACGTCATCTTGTCCCGCAAAAAAAAGGTGCCACACAGCATCATCAGCGAAAAAATAAAAAAGTTATAGCTCGCAGAATAAAGTGATGCAAAAATAATTATTTTTTATATAAAATAGTTTTCATTGCATAAAACCGACAAAGACATAAAAAAAGACCTAAATGAGGTATCGCAGTAACCGTACTGACCCAAAGAATAAAACCGCTTTATCAATTTTACCGCACGCGGAACGGTGTAAACGCACCCCCCCAAAGGAAATTCATGAAACGCTGGTTTTTGTTCATTCTGCGTCCCAAAAATCGGAATAAAAAGCGATCAAAAAATTTCACGTGCCCGATAATGGTACCAATAAAAACGTCAACTCGTCCCGCAAAAAATAAGACCTCACATGACCCGGTGGGTCAAAATACGGAAAAATTATAGCTCTCAATATGTGGTGATGCAAAAACTATTTTTACAATAAAAAGCGTCTTTTAGCGTGCGACAGCTGCCAAAAATAAAAACCGCCATAAATAGTAAATCAAACCCCCCGTTATCACCCCCTTAGTTAGGGAAAAATAATAAAATAAAAAAATGTATTTATTTCCATTTTTCCATTAGGGTTAGGGCTAGGGTTAGGGCTAGGGGTGTGTTGGGGTAGGGTTAGGGCTAGGGTTAGGGTTAGGGTAGGGTTAGGGTTAGGGCTAGGGTTAGGGTTAGGGCTAGGGTTAGGGTTAGGGCTAGGGGCATGTTGGGGTTCGGTTTGGAGTTAGAATTGGGGGTTTCCACTGTTTGGGCACATCAGGGGCTCTCCAAATGCAACATGGCGTCTGATCTCAATTCCAGCCAATTCTGAGTTGAAAAAGTCAAATGGTGCTCCTTCCCTTCCAAGCTCTGCCATGCGCCCAAACAGTGTTTTACCCCCACATGTAGGGTATCAGCCTACTCAGGACAAATTGCAAAACAATTTTTGGGGTCCAATTTCTCCTGTTACCCTTAGGAAAATAAAAAATTGGGGGCAAAAATATCATTTTTGTGGAAAAAAATGATTTTTTTATTTTCACGTCCGAGTGTTATAAACTTCTGTGAAGCACTTGGGGGTTCAAAGTGCTCACCACACATCTAGATAAGTTCCGTGGGGGGTCTAGTGTCCAAAATGGGTCACTTGTGGGGAGTTTCAATAGTTTAGGTACATCAGGGGCTCTCCAAACGCACATGACACCCGCAGACCATTCCATCAAAGTCTGCATTCCAAAACGTCACTACTTCCCTTCCGAGCCCCGACGTACAGTAGTTTTCTCCCACATATGGGGTATCAGCATACTCAGGACAAATTGGACAACAACTTATGGGGTCCAATTTCTCCTGGTACCCTTGGGAAAATAAAAAAATGGTGACTAAAAGATCACGTTTGTGGAAAAAATACGAATTTTTTATTTTCACGCCCAGGCGTTATAAACTTCTCTGAAGCCCTGGGGGGGTCAAAGTGCTCACCACACATCTAGATAAGTTCCTTAGGGGGTCTAGTTTCCAAAATGGTGTCATTTGTGGGGGGTTTCCACTGTTTTGGTACATCAGGAGTTTTCCAAACGCGACACGGTGTCCGATCTCAATTCCAGCCAAAAACGTCAAATGGCGCTGCTTCCCTTCCGAGCTCTGCCATGTGCCCAAATAGTGGTTTACCCCCACATGTGGGGTATCAGCGTACTCAGGACAAATTGCACAATAATTTTTAGGGTCCTGTTACCCTTGGAAAAATAAGAATTGAGGGTGAAAAGATCATTTTTGTGGAAAAAATATGATTTTTTTAATTGTATGGCTTTATGTTATAAACTTCTGTGAAGCCCATGGGGGTTCAAAGTTCTCACCACACATCTAGATAAGTTCCTTAAGGGGTCTAGTTTCCAAAATGGTGTCATTTGTGGGGGGTTTCCACTGTTTTGGTACATCAGGGGTTTTCCAAACGCGACATGGTGTCCGATCTCAATTCCAGCCAAAAACGTCAAATGGCGCTGCTTCCCTTCCGAGCTCTGCCATGCGCCCAAATAGTGGTTTACCCCCACATGTGGGGTATCAGCATACTCAGGACAAATTGCACAATAACTTTTAGGGTCCTGTTACCCTTGGGAAAATAAAAAATGGGGTGAAAAGATCATTTTTGTGGAAAAAATATGATTTTTTAATTGTACCGCTGTACGTTATAAACTTTTGTAAAGCCCTTGTGGGTTCAAAGTTCTCACCACATATCTAGATAAGTTCCTTGGGGGGTCTAGTTTCCAAAATGGGGTCACTTGTAGGGGGTTTCCACTGTTTAGGTACATCAGGGACTCTCCAAACGTGACATGGCGTCCAATCTGAATTCCAGCCAATTTTGCATTGAAAAAGTCAAACGGCGCTCCTTCCATTCTGAGCTCTGCCATGCGCCGAAACAGTCGTTCCCCCCCACATATCAGGTATGTGCTTACTCAGGACAAATTGCACAATAACTTTTGCAGTCCAATTTCTCCTGTTACCCTTGGTAAAATAAAAAAAATTGAACCTGAATTATTTTTTTTATGAAAAAAAGTTAGATGTTCATTTTTTTTTAAATATTCAAAAAAATTCCTGTGACGCACCTAAAGGGTTAATAAACTTCTTGAATGTGGTTTTGAGCACCTTAAGGGGTGCAGTTTTTAGAATGGTGTCACTTTTGGGTATTTTCTATCATATAGACCCCTCAAAGTGGCTTCAAATGTGATGTGGTCCTAAAAATAAAATGGTGTTGTAAAAATGAGAAATCGCTGGTCAAATTTTAACCCTTATAACTTCCTAAAAAAAAAAAATTTTGGTTCCAAAATTGTGCTGATGTAAAGTAAACATGTGGGAAATGTTAGTTATCAAGTTTTTTGTGTGCCGTATCTCTGTGATTTAAGGGCATAAAAATTCAAAGTTGGAAAATTGCGAAATTTTCAAAATTTTCGCCAAATTTCCGTTTTTCTCACAAATAAACGCAAGTTATTTGAATGAAATTTTACCACTAACATGAAGTACAATATGTCACGAGAAAACAATGTCAGAATCACCGGGATCCATGGAAGCGTTCCAGAGTTATGACCTCATAAAGGTACAGTGGTCAGAATTGTAAAAATTGGCCCGGTCATGAACGTGCAAACCACCCTTGGGGGTGAAGGGGTTAATGTTCTTCTGCTTTTCGTCCTTCTGCTTTTTGTTCTTCTGCTTCTTGGCCTTCTCTCTCTTGTTGTTCTGCATCTTGGTGGTTGTCTGCTTGTTCTTTGTCTTGTTGGTCATCTTCTTCAGGGTCATCTTTTTGGTCTTCTTCGGTGTGGTCTTCAGGGTCGTCGTCTTCAGGGAGATCCAGAGTGAGAACCAAAAACCATTTCCACAAGCGTGAACTTTGAAAAGTAGCAGAAGGTACAAGAAGGCTGAGGAACTGCCGAGAGCCAGCTGATGGTACTGGAACCCTGATGGGCAGCAGAAGGACCAAGAGCCAATGGCACAACCGTGGACCAGCTGACGGTGCTGGAACACGGTTACTAAGCAGGAGGTACCTGTGCTATAAAGCACTACCAAGGACCAGCAGACGTTGCTGGAACTCGGATACCGAGAAGGAGGCACCTAGGCCAAAGGCACTGCCGAGAACCAGCTGACGGTGCTGGTATCCAGAGTGGCAGCAGAAGGAACAAGAGCCAATGGCACAACCGTGGACCAGCTGACAGTGCTGGAACACGGTTACTAAGCAGGAGGTACCTGTGCTATAAAGCACTACCAAGGACCAGCAGACGTTGCTGGAACTCGGATACCTAGAAGGAGGCACCTAGGCCAAAGGCACTGCCGAGAACCAGCTGATGGTACTGGAACCCTGATGGGTAGCAGAAACTACCCCTGAAAAACAACATTGCAAGACCGTGAGCCGGCCTCAGTTACCGAAACCCACAGTCCTACAGGGGGTGCTTGTCCTATTGGCACTACGGAACCAGCCTTTATTTCCAGAACCCGCACAAACATGGAGCAGCTGACAGTGCTGGAACACGGTTACTAAGCAGGAGGTACCTGTGCTATAAAGCACTACCAAGGACCAGCAGACGTTGCTGGAACTCGGATACCGAGAAGGAGGCACCTATTCAAAAGGCACTGCCGAGAACCAGCTGACGGTGCTGGTACCCAGAGTGGCAGCAGAAGGAACAAGAGCCAATGGCACAACCGTGGACCAGCTGACAGAGCTGGAACACGGTTACTAAGCAGGAGGTACCTGTGCTATAAAGCACTACCAAGGACCAGAAGACGTTGCTGGAACTCGGATACCGAGAAGGAGGCACCTAGGCCAAAAGGCACTGCCGAGAACCAGCTGACGGTGCTGGACCCTGAAAAACAGCGTTGCAAGGCCGCGAGCCGGCCACAGTTACCGAAACCCACAGTCCTACAGGGGGTGCTTGTCCTATTGGCACTACGGAACCAGCCTTTATTACCAGAACCCGCAGCCCACATCGGAAGCACCTAAACTGCTGGCACCATAGACTCGGCTAACCTGACCGCAACATGACAGGACTATGTATTGGTGGCAAAGTGACGTTGACACTACCCGGAAACAGCAGGCGTGCTGGAACCAGGCTGGGCAGGAGGGAGTACCCGTGCCAAAGACACTTCTGAGCAGCAACTGGCGATGTTGGAGCCCAGGGTCAATCATGCAGCAGGCTGAGGCCTACTTGGAGCGAGTAGAAAGTAAGATGTAGTGCGATTTTGGAGGCAGCAGGAGACTTTGTCATCCACACAGCAGGGGAACAGCTGGCGTTACTGAACCCCACTAACACTAGAGCATGTGTTTTTCTCTGTGCATATGGCACTTCCGTACACCAACTGGCTGTGTTGAAGCCCAGGATCAATCATGTAGCAGTCTGAGGCCTACTTGAAGCAAGTTTTATATCGGTTGTACACTACTACTGATTGTAACCGTGCTCTACTTAGGCCTCTGGCTCCACTGTCTCTAGTATTTCCCCCGGCCTCAAACCCCGCCAGTTGCTGCTCAGAAGTGGCGTCTGCACAATCCACACTTGTTCCTGGGTTACAGGGGCTCAGTCACGTCAGTTGATCCCCTGATGTGTGTCCGGCAAGGTCTCCTGCTGTCCACATTCCCACTACTAGTAATAGGATATGTGGACAGAGCAGGAGACATAGTCGAACACACATCAGGGGATCAACTGACCTGACTGAGCCCCTGTAACCCAGGAACAAGTGTGGATTGTGCAGATGCCACTTCGGAGCAGCAACTGGCGAGGTTGGAGGCCAGGGGAAATACTAGAGACATTGGAGCCAGAGGCCTAAGTGGAGCGTGGTTAAAAATCAGTAGTAGTGTGACTGTGTAGGCAGCAGGAGACTTTGCCATCCTCACAGCAGGGGAGCAGCTGGCGTTACTGAACCCCACTGACACAGAAGCTAGTGTGTTTTTCTCTGTGAAGACAGCACTTCTGAACACCAACTGGCGTTGTTGGAGCCCAGGATTAAGCATGGAGCAGGCTGAGGCCTACTTGGAGCAAGTAGAAAGTAAGATGTAGTGTGATTTTGGAGGCAGCAGGAGACTTTCTCATCCACACAGCAGGGGAGCAGCTGGCGTTACTGAACCCCACTAACACTAGAGCATGTGTTTTTCTCTGTGCATATGGCACTTCCGTACACCAACTGGCTGTGTTGAAGCCCAGGATCAATCATGTAGCAGTCTGAGGCCTACTTGAAGCAAGTTTTATATCGGTTGTACACTACTACTGATTGTAACCGTGCTCCACTTAGGCCTCTGGCTCCACTGTCTCTAGTATTTCCCCCGGCCTCAAACCCCGCCAGTTGCTGCTCAGAAGTGGCGTCTGCACAATCCACACTTGTTCCTGGGTTACAGGGGCTCAGTCACGTCAGTTGATCCCCTGATGTGTGTCCGGCAAGGTCTCCTGCTGTCCACATTCCCACTACTAGTAATAGGATATGTGGACAGAGCAGGAGACATAGTCGAACACACATCAGGGGATCAACTGACCTGACTGAGCCCCTGTAACCCAGGAACAAGTGTGGATTGTGCAGATGCCACTTCGGAGCAGCAACTGGCGAGGTTGGAGGCCAGGGGAAATACTAGAGACATTGGAGCCAGAGGCCTAAGTGGAGCGTGGTTAAAAATCAGTAGTAGTGTGACTGTGTAGGCAGCAGGAGACTTTGCCATCCTCACAGCAGGGGAGCAGCTGGCGTTACTGAACCCCACTGACACAGAAGCTAGTGTGTTTTTCTCTGTGAAGACGGCACTTCTGAACACCAACTGGCGTTGTTGGAGCCCAGGATTAAGCATGGAGCAGGCTGAGGCCTACTTGGAGCAAGTAGAAAGTAAGATGTAGTGTGATTTTGGAGGCAGCAGGAGACTTTGTCATCCACACAGCAGGGGAGCAGCTGGCGTTACTGAACCCCACTGACACAGGAGCTAGTGTTTCTCTTTGTGCGGACGGCACTTCCAAGCAACAACTGGCTGTGTTGAAGCCCAGGATCAGTCATGGAGCAGGCTGAGGCCTACTTGGAGCAAGTAGAAAGTAAGGTGTAGTGTGATTTTGGAGGCAGCAGGAGACTTTGTCGTCCACACAGCAGGGGAGCAGCTGGCGTTACTGAACCCCACTGAGACAGGAGCTAGTGTTTCTCTCTGTGCGGACAGCACTTCCAAGCAACAACTGGCTGTGTTGAAGCCCAGGATCAATCATGGAGCAGGCTGAGGCCTACTTGAAGCAAGTTTTATATCGGTTGAACACTACTACTGATTGTAACCGTGCTCCACTTAGGCCTCTGGCTCCACTGTCTCTAGTACTTCCCCCGGCCTCCAACCCCACCAGTTGCTTCTCAGAAGTGGTGTCTGCACAATCCACTCTTGTTCCTGGGTTACAGGGACTCAGTCACGTCAGTTGATCCCCTGATGTGTGTCCGGCAAGGTCTCCTGCTCTGTCCACATTCCCACTACAAGTAATGGGAATGTAGACAGAGCAGGAGACATTGCCTGACACACATCAGGGGATCAACTGACGTGACTGAGCACCTGTAACCCAGGAACAAGTGTGGATTGTGCAGACGCCACTTTGGAGCAGCAACTGGCGAGTTTGGAGGCCAGGGGAAATACTAGAGACAGTGGAGCCAGAGGCCTAAGTGGAGCGCGGTTAAAAATCAGTAGTAGTGTGACTGTGTAGGCAGCAGGAGACTTTGTCGTCCACACAGCAGGGGAACAGCTGACGTTACTGAACCCCACTAACACAGAAGCTAGTGTGTTTTTCTCTGTGAAGACGGCACTTCTGAACACCAACTGGCGTTGTTGGAGCCCAGGATTAAGCATGGAGCAGGCTGAGGCCTGATTGTTTGTGAATGTGGAGGCAGCAGGAGACTTTGTCGTCCACAAAGCAGGGGAACAGCTGACGTTACTGAAACCCACTAACACAGGAGATAGTGTGTTTTTCTCTGTGCGGACAGCACTTCCGAGCGACAACTGGCTGTGTTGAAGCCCAGGATCAATCATGGAGCAGGCGGAGGCCAACTTGCAGCAAGTTTTATATAGGTTGTAGACTACTACTGATTGTAGCCGTGCTCCACTATGGCCTCTGGCTCCACTGTCTCTAGTATTTCCTCCGGCCTACAACCCCGCCAGTTACTGCTCTGAAGTGGCCTCTGCACAATCCACACTTGTTCCTGAGTTACTGGGGCTCAGTCACGTCAGTTGATCCCCTGATGTGTGTCCGGCAAGGTCGCCTGCTCTGTCCACATTCCCACTACTAGTAATGGGAATGTGGACAGAGCAGGAGACATTGCCGGACACACATCAGGGGATCAACTGACGTGACTGAGCCCCAGGAACACAGAAACAAGTGTGGATTGTGCAGATGCCACTTCAGAGCAGCAACTGGCTGGGTTGGAGGCCAGGGGAAATACTAGAGACAGTGGAGCCAGAGGCCTAAGTGGAGCACGGTTAAAAATCAGTAGTAGTTCGATTGTGGAGGGAGCAGGAGACTTTGCCGTCCACACAGCAGGGGAGCAGATGGCGTTACTGAACCCCACTAACACAGGAGATAGTGTTTTTCTCTGTCCAGACGGCACTTCTGAGCGACAACTGGCTGTGTTGAAGCCCAGGGATTACAGTTCAGGTGGTAGAAACATGAACACAACAGGAGACCTGGATACTGATGCCAACCAATTATTTATTCTGGTAGTGGAATGGCAAATTCTGGCGAGATCCAGGCCTTGTTCATTTTCAGAAAAGTAAGCCGGTCAACGTTATCGGAGGATAGTCGCGTGCGACGGTTTGTTAGTACACCACCTGCGGCACTAAAGACGCGTTCCGATAATACACTGGCAGCAGGGCAAGCCAGCACCTCCAATGCATACTGGCTAAGCTCTGGCCATGTATCCAGCTTTGAGATCCAAAACTTGAAGGGGGAAGAGCCATCTGGGAGTACACTGACAGGGCAAGACATGTAGTCTGTCACCATCTGATGGAAACGTTGCCTCCTGCTGACTGGAGCCGTCTGTGATGGTGTAGACATTTGTGGCGGACACACAAAACTTTGCCACATTTGGGCCATAGTGGTCTTGCCTTGTGCTGAGGCGCTGCCTCTGCTCCCTCTTTGTGCCGAGCTTCCTCCACTGCCTCGACGCACAAAGCTGCTTTGTAAAGCACTAGCAGCACTGCTGTCGGTTGGAATGTAGAACATGATGGACTGCACCAGTGTGTCTTGGTACTCCCGCAGTTTACGCTCCCGATTCAACGGTGGTATGAGGCTTTGTAAGTTGTCCCGGTAGCATGGATCTAGGAGGGTGTACACCAAATAATCAGTCGTGTTGAGAATGTGGGCGATGCGGCGGTCGTTTCTCAGGCACTGCAGCATGAAATCAACAATGTGCTGCAGACTCCCAACTGCCAAAGAAACGCTGTCTTCTGCTTGAGACGTCATCTCTGCCTGCTCTGCATCACCCCACCCTCGCTGTACATACTGACTAGAGCATTGTGTACCTCCCTCCTCTGGAGAGATGTCTTCCTCCTCCATTGACTCCTCCTCATCCTCCTCACAAAGTGTCCCCTGCCTAGGCCTTTGTGAGGAACCACGTAGCGCAGACTGTCCAGAAGCAGATGGCATTTGTGACTCCTCATCCTCCACCTCTTCCAAAACCTCCTCCCTTAGTGCTTGCAGTGTTTTTTGAAGCAGGCAGATAAGGGGGGCAGTCATGCTGACTAGTGCATCATCTGCACTCGCCATCTGCATGGAATCATCGAATGCACGCAAAACGAGGCAGATGTCCTTCATAGAGGCCCACTCAGTGGTGCTGAAGTGTGACCGTCGCACAGCGCGACTTGTTTGTGCCTGATGCAGCTGGTACTCCATGACTGCTGTCTGCTGCTCACACAACCGCTCCAACATATGTAACGTTGAATTCCACTTGGTGGGTAGGTCACATATGATGCGATGTTCCGGAAGGCGTAATCGACGCTGCAGAGCAGCAAGGCGCGATCTTGCCGTGCTGGAACGCCGCATGTGAGCGCACTCTATGCGGACCTTGTGCAGCAGTGCATCAAGATCTGGATATTCCCTCAGAAAGCTCTGCACGACCAAGTTCAGCACATGTGCCAGACATGGGATGTGAGTGAGGTTGCCTAGGCCAAGAGCTGCCACCAGATTTCGGCCATTGTCACACACTACCAAGCCCGGCTGCAGATTCGCTGGCACAAACCACACGTCGCTCTCCTGTTTGATGGCATTCCAGAGCTCCTGTGCTGTGTGGCTTTGATTCCCCATAGAAATTAATTTGAGTACGGCCTGTAGACGTTTGGCCACGGCTGTGCTCATATCGGTCGTAACAGGCATCTGCAGCACTGTTTCTGAGGAACTTGAGTAGGAGGAGGAGTCAATGTAGAGACTGGATTCCTGCAATCCGTGGAGTTGGCAGAACACGTACAGCGCCACTCTCCAGATCTGTACCCGGCTCCACAACATTGACCCAAAGGTCAGTGAGGGAAAGGTATCGTCCCTGTCCATGGTTACTGGTCCACGCATCGGTGGTCAGGTGGACCTTGCTACTGACGGCGTTTAGTAGCGCATGTTTTATTTTTCCCTCCACATGTTTTTGCAGGGCAGGGACGGCTTGCCTGCTGAAATAAAAGCGGCTGGGCACGGTGTATTGTGGGACTGCCAATGCCATGAAGTTCCGGAAGGTGTCAGTCTCCACCAGCCTGAATGACAGCATTTCAAGGGCCAGTAGTTTGGCAATGCCAGCATTCAGAGCCTGTGCTCGGGGATGGTTTGCCGAGTATGGCTGCCTTTTATCCCAGGCCTGTGCTACCGATGGCTGTAGAGTGGCCTGGGAGTGTGAGGATGACAGGGAACGTGGTGCTGTGGGTGGAATGTCACTGGGTCTTCGGACAACAGTGCCAGAGGTTCTTCTTTGGCGATCCTGTGAGGAAGCCGAACCAGCTGTGTGTGAGCTGGAGGAAGAGGCCCCAACACGAGCTGAAGAGGTGGTAGGTGGTGCTGTACGTTGGCCTACGTGTTCAGTGTGTCTGTGTAACTCCACCTCGTGCTTGGTCCGCACATGTTTCCACATATTTGTGGTATTGAGGTTGCTGACATTTTTCCCTCTTTTTACTCTCTGATGACACAGCTTGCATTTGACAAAGCAAATGTCATCTGCAACTGTGTCAAAAAAGGACCACGCACTGCAAGTCTTGGGAGCGCCCGTTTTGGCTTTTGAAAGAGGAATGCTCCTAACGGGTTCTGAAGTGGAGGCTACAGGCAACCAAGTCTGCCCCCTCCCTCTCCCTCCTGTTTTGGCCGTTCGGAGAATCTCTTCCTCAGAGCTGCTCCCACCACCTTCCTGTTCCTCATGCCATGATGGGTCAAGGACCTCATCATCTACACTCCCCTCTTCAAACAATGGCTTCTCCTGGGTTGTCTCGCCAGCACCGTACGCACCAGAAAGTGGCACCTGAGTCTCGTCATCATCTGATGCATACTGAGGTGTGCTGACCATAGGCACTGGCCCACCTGCCTCTTCAGATTCAGAGGGACAAAGAAGTTGCGCATCACTGCATACTCCCTCTTCTTCACATTCTTGAATGCTGCTTGGCTGGCCCCCTCTTTCCAAGCCAACAGATTCAGAGAACAGAAGTAGAGACTGTGATGGCTCCTGTCCAGGGCTCTCTGACTGCCTGGGCACTTTGGCAGGTGGTGAAGAGACAGATGGTTGCTCTTCAGTGCTCTGGCCCTGAGAGGACGTGGAAGTCATTGAAGTCGATGCGCTAGCTGCCATCCATCCGACAACGGCTTCAATTTGTTCCTCCCGCAGCAGTGGGGTACGGCGAGGTCCTACAAAGCTGCGCATAAAGGACTGTTGCCTGGTGAAACTGGGGATGCTGACTCACTGGTGCCAGCAGCAGGCACAGAATCCCCACGTCCTCTCCCTGCAGAATCCCCACGTCCTCTCCCTGCAGAATCCCCACATCCTCTCCCTGCTGAAACTCCACGCCCACGCCCACGTGCCTTACTCCCTGCCTTCTACATCTTGGTAGACTGATAAAGATAGGCAGAAAAGTACAAAGGGGGGGCTTAGTGTGCTTATTCCTGAACAGCTGGTAACAGGTATAAGAAACACTAATTTTATGAAGTGTGTGTGGACTATACTTTAATGGGAGCTAATGTGGCCTATACAACTGTGAAATGGAGTGTTTGGTGAATTTTATTTTGTTTTGTATTTTGAAAAAAACACTAAAAGGATGTGACCAAAAATTTGAAAGCGATAGTATCACTAACTTTTTGGAGCTATTACAATGGAGGAAGGTAACCTACAATGCAAAAGATGAGGCTCCAAAAAATAAGGTAATACTAATCTGGCTGCAGATGAAGGACACAAGCCAGAAAAAAGGCTCCTCTATCTACTCCTATATAGTGGTTGCAACCAACGAATTTAGATGGATATGGATGGATGCACACTAATAGGAGAATAAAAAGTGAGCTGCAATAAAAGGAAAATATGTGTGAGGCAGTGACGCACGCTGAGCGGCCTACAACCAGACGTAGCTGAAGGACACTCTACTCAGCATGAGCTGCACTCACACACAGTCAGAGACCTCGCAGACAGCCGTGAACAGGGCAGCAAACTGGGCACTAGCACTGAAAGGCTGCAGAGAGGCTCCGCTGTCTACTCCTATAGTGTTTGCAACCAACGTATGTGGATACGGATGGATGCACAGTGCACACTAATAGGAGAATGAAAAATGAGCAGCAAAAAATGAAAAATATGTATGAGGCAGTGACGCACGCTGAGCGGCCTACAACCAAACGTAGCTGCAGGACACACTACTCAGCGTGAGCTGCACTCACACAGACCTTGCAGACAGCTGTGAACACTGCTTCAAGGCAAAAGAAAGCTGCACTTATTGAGAATGTAGCCTGGGTAAAGCACAATGTGATTGGTAAAATCGCTATCTCTAACTGTCCCTCAGAGTCTTGAACAGCAGCCTGTCCCTTACTGAATTCACAGCAGAGTGAACCAGATATGGCGGCTGCGGTGGCTTTTATAGTGCATCATGACATCATTTCAGCAGCCAATCACAGCCATGCCATTATTTAACATGCCTACATGCCTAACAGGATGTGCCCACACTTCTGAGGATAGTCATTGGCTGAATCAAATCAAACTGGCTCATAGCATTATGGGAACTTCCGATTCCGCTATTCGATATGATAAAAGTATTGGAACTCAGTATCGGAATTCCGATACAGTGAATATCGTCCGATACCCGATACTTGCGGTATCGGAATGCTCAACACTAGTCACAACTAATAATAATAATAATAATATTGATAAAGAAATGTGAAATGTAAGCTTTTTTTTGCAGCCTCACAATGTCCTTCTGAAAACTACAAATAATAACTCTGGAGACCAACTCTTAATGACTGACTGCTTTAGGTGATATAGTACATCATTCTTTCTGGGTTTTTTTGTGCCAGGCAAGCCAAATACAAGTCTTTAAAGATATCACTAACTTCCATAGAAAAATGTAAACCTCAACATAAAACCATCATTAAAAAAAATAATAAAATAAAAGTCCAACCAAAGTAAAGGACGCCGCAGCACAGGTATATGCCGATAATATTTGGCATGCTGCATATAATTAGTAGGTTTTGTTGCCAAAGCGAAATCATTAAGCTTCATTAATATTTTTGACCTTTAAAAAGTAAAAATAGAGGATTGCTGTAATCAAATATTGGTGGCCAACAACACAGTCTTACAATTTTAAAATTGAAATTACTGCATACACTTTTTATCTTCTATCAGTCCACAGCAAGAAGTCATGAATCTCCACTTTGCCTCCTTCTGATTTCTATTTCCAGCCCATATAAAGATTTGTTTCATATATTTATAAGAATTATCTGTAACATTGTAAAAGTAGTATATAAAACATGCAAAGCTATCGATAATACAAAAGTCTTATCTCTATATTTTTCTCCAATATCTATATTTACCTCTCCAGTGGACAGATGAAACCTTGCCCATAAGCAAATCATCGTGGTGATTGTTTTGAATGAGAACATGTTGCAGATGTTTTGCACTCCTGCTATCGGGAACTATTTTTCTAGTACCTAAAAAGAGATTGCAAAGAAAGAAGAGATTTGGTTCCTATCAGAAATTAAATCACCAGTGAAAGAGACAAGATGCCGAGTGATTGGCTGATGGTGCTGACTTCAGAAAATTGGCCGTCTAACAAACGTATTTCGGTGATATATCACTTTGATCTATGCAGGTTAAAAGGGCTGAAACAGAAGGTAATGTTAATTTTATATTCAGTTCCGTCACATTGCTTAATATAAAACCAGAATGTGACTCAATATTATGCTATGCTCTGACATGAAAGTGCCACCTAGATATATGAGTTGGCCAGAGTGGTTGTTATTTTCTCCTTTGACTCAGGGCTCCTCGAAAAGGCTGGGACAAGTTTGGATTTAGGATTTTTCCAAAAGTCATTAAGGCCCCTCAAAGCAAATATTTTAAGTTTTAATGTCGCATTGCAGGGGTACCCAAGTAGACATCATAATATGAACTAGTAGACTTCAAAGCAGGGACCAGTAAACATTATAGGTTGGATCGATAGTTGGATCGGTAGACCTCAAAGCAGGGACAAGTAGACCTCACAGGTTGAATTGTGGAATCTTAAAGCAAGGACAAGTAAATCTCATAGGCTGGACAGGTAGACCTCAAAGAGGAGACCAGTAAACTTTGTAAGTTAGATCGGTAGATCTCAAGCAGAGACCAGTAAACCTGATAGGTTGGACTGGTAGACCTCAAAACAGGAACACAGTCTACCTTATAGCAAAGATTGAAATAAAAACCTTTCTTAATTCTACCTCCAGTTTTGTAGTTTATCTGATTGAATGTGAGCTTGGGCTATAACATCCCGACCATCAGAATGCTGAGAACCAGACTCAACAACTATCGTTTTAACATACATTCAGATTTCATAAAGCACAGCTTCTCCAGACAATTTTATGAGTACAAAAATAAATCTATATCTTTAACCCCCGGAACACTGCGATCATACAAGATCACAGCGAGCATTCCAGTGCCGGCACAGGGGCTGACACCACCTCTGCCTTTGGATCACCACCTCCAATCAATGCCATGGAGACCCGATGGCGCCATGATGACATACGGGTCTCCAGACCTGAGAGACTTCCTCTCATGCACAGTGACGACCATTAAGTCTCTCAGGTCAGTGTAAAATGCATGCAGCACTGACAGCTTCTATAGCATGCAGATCTGCATGCTATAGACGTGATCAGCCTGCACAAAATGAGTGTTCCATAGTGGAACAAGGTGTAAAAGATAGAATTAAATAAAAAAAAAAATTAAAATAATTGTAAAAATATTTTCAAAAATAATAATAAAAAAATCAATATTTTTCCATCAATAAATAAATATTTAAATAAAAAAAATCGAAACAATAAAAGAACACATATTTAGTATTGCCGCATCTGTAACGAACCGATCTATAAAACTATCCCACTATCCCACTAGTTAACCTATTTAGTGAACACCATTAAAAAAAAACAAGGCAAAAAAACAAATGCTTTATCTTCATACAAAAAGTGGAATAACACGGGATCAAAAAGACGGATATAAATAAAGGGGGAACCGCTGAAAATGTCCTCTTGTCCCGCAAAAAACGAGCTGCCATACAGCACCATCAGTGAAAAAATAAAAAAGTTCTAACTCCCAGAATAAAGTGATGCAAAAATAATTATTTTTTATATAATATAGTTTTTATTGTAGAAAAGCGCCAAAACATAAAAAATATATAAATGATGTATCTCTGCAATCGTACTGACCAAAAGAATAAAACCACTTTATCAATTTTACCACACGCGGAATGGTGTAAACGCACCCCCCCAAAAGAAATTCATGAAATGCTGGTTTTTGTTCATTCTGCCTCCCAAAATTCATAATAAAAAGCGATAAAAAAGTCACGTGCCCAAAAATGGTACCAATAAAAACGTCAGCTCATCCTGCAAAAAACAAGACCTCACATGACTCTGTGGGCCAAAATATGGAAAAATTATAGCTCTCAAAATGTGGTGATGCAAAACCTATTTTTTTGCAATAAAAAGCATCTTTTAGTGTGTGACAGCTGCAGAACATAAAAACCCTCTATAAAAACTCGCTATAAATAGTAAATCAAACCCCCCTTTATCACCCCCTTAGTTAGGGAAAAATAATAAAATTCAAAAAATGTCTTTATTTTCATTTTCCCGTTAGGGTTAGGGCTAAAGTTAGGGTTAGGTTTGGGGTTGGGGCTAAATTTAGGGTTAGGGTTGGGGCTAAAGTTAGGGTTAGTGCTAAAGTTAAGGTTAGGGTTGGGGTTAGGGTTAAGGTTTGGATTACGGTTACAGTTGGGATTAGGGTTAGAGGTGTGTTAGGGTTAGGTTTGTGGTTATGGTTAGGGTTGAGATTACGGGTGTGTTGGGGTTAGGGGTGTGAAGGGTTATGGCTAGGGTTATGGCAAACACTGGATATTCAGGCCCCCTATTCAAATGAATGCGGTTCGGGTTTTGGTCCAGGTACTGTTCTGTTACCTGAGCCTTTTTTTTAACTGTTTGGCCAAACCCACCAGATCTGGACAAGGAGTCAGCCCATCTCTATCTATAGGTGCGTCTTACTGTTCGAATGTAGCTTACTGGGTTGGGCGGTGGTGGTCAAGCGGGGTCACAGAAGGCAGCAGCAAGGTTATATTTACATCATTTCACAGCAAAAGTGGGGTGATTCCATGAATTAGGCATTGGGTTCCTGAAGCTGCACAGTGGGAATCCAGAGCCTTGCATTCAGCAGTCTCCCATTCTCCATCGACCGCAGAGGAGCCTGCTCAGCAATCCCATCGTTGGCTCGGGACATGAAAGAATACATTCAGGCATGCGTCTCTTGTGCTAGGCAGAGGCCGGCTGGGTTACTGTACCCCTTGCCGGTGGCAGACAGACCCTGGGAGATGGTAGGCATGGATTTTGTGGTCGGTCTGTCCAAATCCGGTGGCAGCACTGTCATCAGTCATCTGGGTGGACTGGTCACCGATCATTTTTCTAAAATGGTGCATCTGGTGCCACTCGCGCGGCTGCCTTCCGCTCGTGGTCTTGCCGCACTGTTCATAAAACATGTATTTCGTTTGCACGGTACGCCGGACAAAATAGTTAGTGACCGAGGTCCCCAATTTGGTCCCCAATTTGGAGGGAGCTCTGCAGTCAACTCAGTATCGAGCTAAACTTGTCCTCCGCCTATCATCCCGAGACGAACGGGTTGGTTGAGAAAGCCAACCAAACTCTGGTCACGTACCTGCGACATTTTGTCTTGGCCAGGCAGGATGACTGGGCATCCTTACTACTGTGGGCTGAATTTGCCCTGAATAATGCAGTGGCTGATTCCACTGGTCAGACTCTGTTTCTTCTTAGTTACGGCCAGCATCCGCACGTCCCCGTCCTGATGCCAGTGTCTTCCACTGACTCCAGAGTGACAGACTGGGAAGTGGAGGCTCTTGACTTTTCGGATCGCACCCAGGATGCCATTTGAGCCTCTAAGGAGAGAATGGGGGCGTCCACCGACACACATCGGCGCCCCACTCCAACTTTTGCCCCTGGCGACTTGGTGTGGCTATCTGCCCGAAATATCAGGCTGTGGGCCGAGTCCACCAAGTTTGCTCCGCGATCCATTGGTCCCTTCAAAATCCTCGAGCGGATAAGCTCGGTGGTCTACCATCTTGCTCTTCCACCACACTTGGCCATCTCTGACGCCTTCCACGTGTCCCTTCTCAAACCTGTTCACATGTCCCGGTTTTCCGAGTCATCTGCCGGGACATCAGACTTGTATTCGGACGAGTTTGAGGTCAACGCCATTGTGGGACGCAGGGTGGTGCGTGGCAAAAAGTTTTATTTGGTGGATTGGAAGGGTCATGATCCAGAGGCCTGGACTTGGGAACCAGTGGAAAACATCCACACCCCGCTCTTTATCATGGCATTTGAGCGGAGCAAGGCTCAGAGGGGAGGGGGCAATGTTAGGCGTCGGGTTCCTGCAGCTGCACAGTGGAAATCCAGAGCCTTGCATTCAGCGGTCTCCCATTCTCCATCAACCGCAGAGGAGCCTGCTCAGCAATCCCATCGTTCTCGATGCTCTGCTCAGACTAGCTCTGTGGGCCTGGCTGTTGCTGCCATCTCTGCGCAGCAATAGCAATGCAAGCTGCTCAGCAGCAGGCCACTCCAGAGGCTAGGTCCTTCCATCGCTCCACTGAGCATGCTCACGAGACGATCTCCCATTGGAGATCAGGAGTCACATGCACAGGTCCTTCTCCAGATCTGATTGGTCCACCTCAGGGATCTGGAAGCTTCCGGAAGGTCAGGCTATAAAAGATTCGCATGGCGGCTCGGCCATGCGCTAGTATAGACTCTAGTTGCTACCTGTGTGAATGATGACGGATGCTTGGACTTGCAAATGACTCATTAAGATTCCCCTCCCTCTGCTAATACGTGTGTGGATAGGGAACTAGTGATAGAGTCAGCGCCAGTCAGTGGCAAGCTACAGGCCACAGTGCATATCATCCACGGTACTAGCGTTCGACAGTGTGCCTGCTACCGGGCATTGTCGTACAGCGGCAGTGTCTGCCGCCGCGCTGCAGTCAGCAGTACTTATTGGCGTCCTCGGATGTGCCGCCGCACGCATGGTAGGTCTAGAGGGACGCTGACCCTGTGTCTTTGGCCAGAGTCCTGTTACCATATACCGTGGGTGCATTCCGCTGAGCTCTGTGAGTTCAACAGGCTCAGCAGCTGTGTTTAGCTCTTCGGCGTCTCTGTGAAGTAACAGAGTCCGCCCTGCGCACATCGGGTGATGTTCAACCCGCGTGCGTTATACTGCCATAATGAGCGCCTGCCATTACGTAGCAGCAGCGAAACACCTCTGCACAGTGGACCCCGGGCGGTGAACGCACTTACTATTATTTATTATTTAGTGCGTTCCGCCGTCCCTAACACCGTGAGCTCTGAGCAAGGTGGAGGGTTGTTCTAACAGTGAGAGTCCATGCTGCTCACATTGATATCCCATTGGATATCATTGACATTGATATCTGTGCATGTGCAGATTGAGATCTTGGCTCGTCTTTGAGACTAGAGCAAAATCTGCATATGCGTGGACACCTGCACTATTTTCCTGAAGCCCGCCACGAGATCATTGTGGGCAAAAGGGACTCCATTCCTGCCTCACACTGTCGGGAGACCCCTTCCTCGTAGCCTAGGGCCCCGCAACATCACCCCTCTCCTGCTACTGCCTCCTGTACCCCCACTTAATCGCCGCCGCTGTCCCCCTCAAGATAAGCTACATTTAGCCTATAAGATACTCCCACAATTTGCTCAAAAATTTTGGGGAAAAAGATGAGTCTTATGGTTTGAAAAAATTTGGTGTCAACTCAATCCTAAAACACTACAGTCTTCTATCATTTAAAGTGGACTCAGGCAAAATGGAAAAATGCTCTTTGGTCCCAACTTTTTTTTACATATTAGATTGCAGAAAAACATATGTCCTTCAAGTTCAGTCAAGGAATGGGAGAGAAAATGAATGAAGGCAATGCATAGGTAAACATTTAACAAATTTGCCTGAGGCAAATTTTCCTTACTGATCATAAGGGTTGATCAACTAGATCATCACTCAGAACAAAAATATTACACATTTATGCAAGTATTTCTTATTTTTTTCTTAAAAAAAAAAATGCATCTAAGCTTTATGAAGCAGATTAATAGTTCTGACAAACAAGACTCTTGTGGAATTTGAAGCTTCTTTTTGCTGACAGTGCAACACTTTTGTCTTTTGAAGGGTTTTACATGAAACACAGTATTTTCACTTGGGTCTTTTGTCTGCCTGTACAGTTTAATTATGCTTTCCCCTTTTTTCCTTCTCAGAACTAAATAAATATAATTCTTTTAATCTTTGCTCAATAACCTTTAGTTTTTGTTGCTTTGCTTTGTACCTTTTCAAATTCCCGGGAATCCTGTCTATGAACTGGTGTCTAGAACTGAACTCCATTTTACAGGTGAGTCTGCACTAAAGCTTTGTAAAGTGATAACATTATGTTCCTCTCCCACTAGTCCATTCCTCAAAGGCAAGCAAGACAAGAAAATATCCTGCTGGATTTGAAGCACATTATTGAAATGCTGTTATTTAGTCTGTGATCTAGAAGTACATTTGATATATACTCACATGGTGAAGGGGAATCTGTAAATCATAAGTCTGGATAAGCAACATTGACCAGAATCAACAGTACAGTGGAGTGTGTCTCTGTATGGGGGTGAAGCATAAGAAGGACAAGAAAGGGTTTACCTCCTCTACTCCATGCCCGGAAACATTTAGCTGCGCAGTAGGGTTGCCAGGGAGAAGACTCTTGGACCTGGACCGACTGTATCACGGGCCTGTCAGTAGCAGTGGGGAGGAAGAAGTGGTGCCGCACAGCAAGGAAGCCAGGCAGAGAGCGGGAAAAGTGTGCACGCAGTCCTGAGAGCAGCCTGGGCAGTGGTCAGGACATGACACAGACTCAGACCGGGGGAGAGAGAGAACTCCCGTTCAGAAGACAAAGACCGGGGGACCTCACAGAGAGACTGCAGCCCGTGACTACGTGGAGCCGGAGTCTGCAGCAACAGTTGAGGTGTGTCCTGACCCCCGTGCAGACACTGTGGCCCGTGCGGAGATGGCAGCCCGTGCAGAGACTGTTCCCTGTGCAGAGACTGTGCCCCATGCAAAAGCAGTGACCCATACAGAGACAGTGCCCACGGTGTTAGTGCAGAGCCCCTGATTCCTGTGGAGAGACTTAACTGTAGTGTTGGAGCGAAGGACTCGGAACAGGGAAGACCCCGTTTGCCTCATACCCCCTCTGGCTCCCGCAGTAACCCCTGAGACCCCGGCTGAGGATTATTAAAGACCACAGAGTTCACAGAGACTAGAGATGACAGGTGCCGCTGTTGTTTGGCACCAATGTGGGAGAAGTTCGACCCTGCAAGCAAGTCCTCTTCAAACTGATAAGTTCTTTCCAAGAGATACCTTTTATGATCGTTCATACTGTTTGCCTATCTGATAACCTGTTTCACTTTTCTAATACATGCACTGTGAAGGGCCGTTTACATTTAGCGATGCACCAGCGATAAGATCCAGTCAGGATCGCTGGTGCATCGCTAAATGATCGCTAGTGAGCTGTCACACGGGCAGACCTCACAGCGATGCAGCAGCGGTACAGCAGACGATACTTACCTTTCACACACAGAGATCCTGACGTCCTCCCGCCCACATCCACACGTCGCTCATCGTCACAGCAGGAAGCGCCCGACGAGAAATGGAGCCGGACGTTCTCGCGCGATCAGCGATGGACAGCGGGGGAGCCGGTCGGAGGTAAGTATCACACATAGCGATATCGCTAGCAATATTGCTATAACGTCACAAAATCGGTATATTGCCAGTGTTAATCCCTGTAAATAAACCCCCCTTTAACTGTTGGTCCATCTGTTCCGTGGTGGCATACTCAACACCTGCAGCTTGTTACATTTCAGTGGATCACATGTGGATTGAGGAGGACCAGGACAGCAAGAAACAAGCTAGCAGAGCTGGCAGCACAGATGAAGCAAAGTATGTGAATACGTAAAGGAACAGTAACAGTATGCGAAAAAGGTATCTTACCTCAGAGAAACAGTTAATCACAGAATGAGTAATAGATAAGTAAATGCAGTTCTTTATCTTCGAGACGGTCAATGGTTATTGGCAGCAATGTAATAGATAACTACAGTGCTTGCAAATTGTATTCATACCCAGTCAACTTAAATGTATTTTATTGGGATTTTTACGTGAAACAGCAACAGAAAGTAGAAAGTATTTGTAAAACATAAAGGAAATTACCATATTTTTTGGACTATAACACACACCGGATCATAAAACACACCTAGGTTTTAGAAGAGGAAAATAGAAAAAAAATTGAATTAAAAAAATGTGGTCAAATCCGTAACAATATGCCCCATCCTGGTATATATATGTTTGCAATCCTGGTATGCATGGCCCCCTCATCCCTATTCTGGCATGAATTGTCCCCTCATCCCCATCCTGGTATGCATGGCCCCTTCATCCTCATCCTGATATGCATGGCCCCCTCATACCTATCCTGAGATGCAAGGCCCTCTTATTCCTATCATGTTTTGCATGTGTAAGGGGGTAAAATATTATGTCTTTTATGCTTCCCTTCCCTCTGACTGTCTTCCAGCTTCTAATGTTTACAGACGTGTTTTCATGATTATTGCCTGTGGTACTGCTACCTACATGTATAAGGATGTATTACCGCTCATTACTTATGGTATTGCCACTTGAATGTGTTACCATTGTATAGACAACTGTATATATTATCTCATGTTCCTGTATGATAATATTGCATGTATATTATGTGCCATTTGTGTATAGATAGTCAGGGAAAGTTAGTGCATCCTTCTTGGGATATCAGAGGAGGGTACTTTTAGTATATAGTTCCCCTTAGGGTACCGTTACACATAGCGATGCACCAGCGATCCCGACAACGATATGGATCGCTGGTGCATCGCTAAGTGGTCGCTAGTGAGCTGCCACACAGGCAGATCTCACCAGCGACATCGCAGGGGTCGGGGGTCGCTACTTACCTGTCAGACGCGGCGATCCTGACGTCCTCCCGCCCGCGTACATGCGTCGCTCGTCGTCACAGCAGGAACCGCCGCAGGAGGCTGACAACGAGAAATGATCCAGGACCTTCTCGTGTGACCAGCGATAACCAGCGGGGGAGCCGGTTGGAGGTAAGCATCACATGTAGCGATATTGCTAGCAATATCGCTGCTACGTCACAAAATCGGTGACTTTACAGCGATATTGCTAGCGATATCGCAGTGTGTAACGGGGGCTTTAGGTTGGGTAGTTGTAATTATTTTGTGGGCCACTAGGTGGGGGCATACTAGTGGAATCTGATAGGAGGTTAATAGAGGGTTAATTGTAGGAGGGGCTGCTGAGAGTTAAGGTTAGAGCTGAAGAGCAGGTTAGTCAGACAGGGCCAGGGTGCCCAAGAGTCCAAATGGACTACAGGCCCAGACAGCTTGGCAGTCACGTAACGTTAAGTCGTTATTGCCCACGTTACCCACGGTCACTGCAGGTCTTAGCAGTGGGTCAGAACAGAAAAAGGAAGATGTGGCATCTTACTGCCTGGGCCAATGCTTTTAGTGCAGCTGTTGTCTGGACTAAGGAGATGAAAGGAGTTGGCACTTCAATGAGATCGGTAGAGATAGGTTGGATGCTTCACCGGGGGGGTCACCAAACATAGTGATTGATGAATTCATGTCTTGGGCGAAACAGGCTGAAAGAAATGTCATTGTATTGAGGTCATGCAAAACACAAGCCGCGGAGACACCATCACATGTTTCTCAACGCAGTGATTCTAGAGCAATGCCCCCATCCCTTATGGGAAATATGTAAAAACATGCAAAACACAAGCCGCGGAGACACCATCACATGTTTCTCAACGCAAGCAATGACTAGCCAGGTCTTTCCCCAGGAAGGAACAACCACGGGAAGGGCAGTCTCCAATGAAGGAAACCACCTATGCCAAAACATGGTATCCATCCACAGACAGCTGTTTAAGGGTATTGCCCCTCATCAGTGTGGAGTAGGAAACTGGCCAGTAGGAGCAATGCCTAGTAGAAGACTGTGAAAAATGAGGATGAATGAACTCATGGAGATCAACATCTAACACTGCGGAGACACCATCACATGTTTCTCAACGCAGTGATTCTAGAGCAATGCCCCCATCCCTTATTGGAAATATGTAAAAACATGCAAAACACAAGCCGCGGAGACACCATCACATGTTTCTCAACGCAAGCAATGACTAGCCAGCTCTTTCCCCGGGAAGGAACAACTACAGGAAGGGCAGTCTCCAATGAAGGAAACCACCTATGCCAAAACATGGTATCCATCCACAGACAGCTGTTTCGGGGTTTTGCCCCTCATCAGTGTGGATTAGGAAACTGGGGAAAGACCTGGCTAGTCATTGCTTGCGTTGAGAAACATGTGATGGTGTCTCCGCGGCTTGTGTTTTGCATGTTTTTACATATTTCCCATAAGGGATGAGGGCATTGCTCTAGAATCACTGCGTTGAGAAACGTGATGGTGTCTCCGCAGTGTTGGATGTTGATCTCCATGAGTTCATTCATCCTCATTTTTCACAGTCTTCTACTAGGCATTGCTCCTACTGGCCAGTTTCCTACTCCACACTGATGAGGGGCAATACCCCAAAACAGCTGTCTGTGGATGGATACCATGTTTTGGCATAGGTGGTTTCCTTCATTGGAGACTGCCTTTCCCCTGGTTATTCCTTCCCGGGGCAAGACCTGGCTAGTCATTGCTTGCGTTGGGAAACATGTGATGGTGTCTCCACGGCTTGTGTTTTGCATGTTTTTACATATTTCCCATAAGGGATGGGGGCATTGCTCTAGAATCACTGCATTGAGAAACATGTGATAGTGTCTCCGCAGTGTTGGATGTTGATCTCCATGAGTTCATTCATCCTCAATTTTCACATTGTAATGAGGTCAGACATGGAAGGAACTGGGAAGCAGTCTAGTACGGTCCGGTCCGGGCGTGTACTGCACTGAAGTGACAGCAAGCAAGGGAAAGATCAGAAAGCAAGTAAATCTAATGATGTGCCAACTGTGGATGTAATCCTAAGTAAAGAAAATGTTAAAGTTGTCTCGGACTGTCTCCCTTGATGTGAGTCACCAAGAAGAGGGACTGTTATGGCCTGGGAAGTGACCAGGTGAAGATGTGTCTGGAGATACAGGTAAGCCGAGGAGCATAGTATTGTTTCATGTAGGGGAAGGGCTGGGCATAGCTGCCAGCAGAGTGCAGGTCACGACTACGGTCCTGGTCCTCCGTTAAACTTGGTGTAGTCGGCAGGATGTTGAAACTGTGCAGCGAGTAAGTGCTACAAGTGATGAGCTTGAGAAGGATGAAATTTAGCTGGATGCAGTTGCCTTGCCATGAGAAGAATTTGCTGAAAAAAGATGATGAAAAAGTATGTGTGATGGCTGCCTCCCTGGAAGATGACCAGCAGAAGGAGCCAAAGCCAAAAATTGCTGATGACGAAGAAAAGCTGAAATTGTCTACTGTTAATTGTTTGACCATACCGGACTTGACATTGCATCGAATTTGACTGATTGGAGAAGAAAAACTAACACTTTCACAGTAACTACGATGGCGGCGGTGAAAATGGCAGGAAAGGACAGAGAAGAAGTAAATAACGACACTCTTTGGCACCAAGCCGGGCCTATCAATATGGCTGGGTCTGCCCCTGGTGGGAGCGGCTGAAGAAACGGAGACATCGCCCCTTGCTACTGAACTGTGATGGAGGGAAGAGGCGGTTGGAGGCGGTTCTCCCCGGTGTCGGGTGGGACCCTGAAGAGAAAGACGGAAAATGCTGTGCAGCGCCATCTTGTACCCATGAACCGGCCACGATGCAGCACTCATGTGTGCGCAGCTGCCAAGGCGTGGGCCAAATTGAATGGAGGTAGCGGCAGGAGAAAGCGCATTTGCAGCCTCCAGTAGTTAGCTAGGAACCAACGGAGGCACCCACCTGTCCGACCTTAGGATTGCCCCGACCCCGGAGCGTGCACCTGTTGGAGACACCATCCGTCCGGGAGCAGAGTACTGGTGGTGCAGAGCATACAGAGCAGTCTCGGGCCCAAAGATCAGGTGTACCAGAGTTCCCCTGTTAACTCAGCGAGGACCAGAGCTGAAAGTTGCTCAGGGAGCACCGTGGCCGGAAATGGCATCCGAACCGGTGCGCCAGTCGATTGTCACATGAGTGAGCGATCCCGCGGGAGGAAACAATGGTTTAGAGGCTGCAACCGCCTTTATATCAGCAGAACGCAGGCTCGGACTGGTCCACAGGGGAATCCCCCAGGGGGCCCCCAACCCCACCGTTTGTGCAGTACTTGTCAAATTAACTTTATTCACTCTGTGCAGAAAAAAGCAGGATCTCATTCATTAACCAAACTACTCACTTTATTATTATATAGAGATATATGTACATTTGTTAACCAGGTTTGTGTATTTGTTTGCAGGTGAAAAGTGGGCCCCCAAAGTCAATGTTACTGGTGGGCCCATGGCACCCCAGTCCGTCACTGGCGGAACTGGTGAGTGCACCCTTGTCTACCCCGGAGGGGAAGTCCTCTTCATATAGCTCTCTTCCTGAGGCCGTTGTCCGCCTCTGCATTCCTATGAGAGAACCCACTCCTTCACTCCAGCCGCCGGAGGCCTCGTCATCCTCCTATTCAGCCACAGCTCTGGGGGCTACCCACACCCAACCAGTCACAGAGGGTGCCTTTCTCACTCCCAAGCAGGCTGCCTGGGTGGAAAGGGTGATCCTTAACAAAAAGCAACGGGAGCTGGAAGTTTGGAGGGAGCTACGACAGCCGGGTGGAGGCGCTCTGGCAGGACGGCGCACCAGCAGCCGACTGGTATACACGGATACCGACCGGGGCTTTGGCTTTATTAGAGAAGACGGGACAGATGCCAAGGTTTATGTGCATGTTACATCTGTAAAGTTCGGGAGGCTGTTGAACATGGAAGATCGGGTCTCCATCTTTAAAGAGGATTGTCCATGTGGGTTCTGCGTGGCAGTGGATATCCACTATGGTAAAGATGACATGGTTCTCTTCCCAGAATCAGTACAGACCTCAACATCGGTCGGTACCCAGAGACCTGGCGGTGCTGTGGTGGCACCATCAACATCCTCTGTGGCTGCAGAGATGCTGACTGATGAAGCGGTACAAGGTGCGTGCCGTTGAGCGTTGTTTAATGTGCTGAAAAGTTTAAAAAAAGTTGTTCACGCTGCATTCTGTTTACGGTGGGACTGTTCTGTATTCCTATAGGACAGGGAAGCCATGTCATGCTCTCCAGAGAGAAGAGCCACATGGTCGTTGCGGCCTTTTACAGTGTTGAAGGTAAGCGTTCTAAGTGGAACATAGTTATGGCCTAGAGGACTGCAAGCTAGGCATTGTACCTGGAGCCTATGGACGCTTTGTTTTTTGTTGTGCCTCTTGCACCCATTCTGCTGGAAACAGGAGAAACTGTCTCTTCGAATAGAGACCTCTGGAAAGTCGGTACTCTCCTCAAGGAAAGGGGGAGCATCTATTCTAGGACTGCCTCTCTTTGCAACCCTGAAAGACTGGGAACCTGGAGTGTCATTTGTGCAGCATTGACTGCAGTGCATACTGGACATGGCTTATGTTAAGCCAATTGACTTGCGGTACTTTTGACGGTTTTCTTGCAGTTTTTTTATTGATGGTTTTTGTATCATGCCTTGGTCGGGGATGACCAAGTTTAAGGAAAGGAAGAAAGTAAGGGGGTAAGATATATTATCTTTTATGCTTCCCTTCCCTCTGACTGTCTTCCAGACTCTAATGTTTGCAGACGTGTTTTCATGATTATTGCCTGCGGTACTCCCTACATGTATAATGATATATTACTGCTCATTACTTATGGTATTGCCACTTGAATGTGTTACAATTGTATAGACTACTGTATATATTGCCTCATGTTCCTATATCATAATATTGCATGTATATTATGTGTCATTTGTGTATGTATAGTCAGGGAAAGTTAGTGCATCCTTCTTTGGACATTAGAGGAGGGCACTTTTAGTATATAGTTCCCATTAGGTTGGGTAGTTGTAATTATGTTGCGGGCCACTAGGTGGGGGCATACTAGTGGGATCTGATAGGAGGTTCATACAGTGTTAATTGTAGGAGGGGCTACTGAAAGTTAAGGTTAGCAGTGAAGAGCGGTTTAGTCAGACAGGGCCAGGGTGCCCAAGAGTCCACATGGGCTACAGGCCTGGACAGCTTGGCGCAGCTGCCATCAGAGTACAGGTCACGACTACGGTCCTGGCCCTCCCTTACACTTGACTCCCTAATCTCTATCCTGGTATGAATGACCCCCATCAGAAAAACAAAAAAACCCCATAAACCATTCTACTTACCTTCGCTGTGCTCCCTCGCAGCGTCCTGTTCTGATGCCAGCAGCTGATTTCAGCTTGCAAGCAGAGCATGGCAGTGACATCATGCGCTGCTTACAAGCTGAGGACAGCTGCCGTAATACTCATCTTCTTTAATAGCGGGCACACTGTTAGCCGCAGCTGCTGACTTCTTGCAGAGGCAGGGCGATCACATTTATCTGCTACTAAAAAGATGAATATTCACTGCTCTACACTCCCATGAGCCGTTTCTGCCTCCTGTGCCACGCTACTCCACTATCACTCTCCCACCTCCCCATCCACAGCCGCAGCAGGTACATCCAGACTATAAGAATCTCCGAATTTTCCTACAAATTTTTGGAGGAAAAAAGTGCGTATTATAGTCTTATGTCTTATAGTCTTATATATACATGGTTTTCTAATTATTTAAAAATATATATCTGAAAATTGTGACATGTATTTGTGTTCAGCCCACCAGTAGTGTGATACCCCAACATAAAATCCTGAGTGACCAGAAGTTACATAATTAGGAAATTGAGTCCACCTATGTTTAAATTATTCTAAGTATAACTACAGCTGTTCTGTGAAGGTGTCAGAGATTTGCTTGAAAACATTAGAGATCAAACAGCATCATTAAAATAAAGGAACACACCAGACTGGTCAGGGATAAATTTGTGGAGAAGAGTAAAGTAGAATTAGGCTATAAGAAATAGCCAAAGCTCTGAATGTCCAAAGACATACTGATAGAGAATTTAGATTGTGAGCCCCATCGTGGACATTACCAATAATGTCTGTAAAGCGCTGTTGAATTAATGGCTCTATATAAATGAGTAAAATAAATAAATAAATGTCTCACAGAGCAATGTTCAATGCATTATCTAAAAATGCAAGTAGCATGGCGCAATTGCAAACCTTCCAAGACATGGCCGTCCACCTAAACTGTCATCCCAAGCAAGGAGAGCACTGACTAGAGAAGCAGCCAAGAAGCTCATGGTTACTCAGGGGGAGCTCATGAAATTCACAGCTCAGGTGGGAGAATGTGTCCACAAGAAAACTTAGCTCTATATGACACAAATCAGGGCTTTATTGAAAAGTCGCCAGAAGAAAGCCATTTTTGAACGCAAGCTATAAGTAGTCCAATGTACAGTTTTGAAAAAAAGCCATGTAGGAGACACAGCAAGCATATGAAAGAAGGTGATTTGGACAAAAAGACCAAAGTAGACCATTAAAGACTAAATACAAAATGCTATGTGTGGCAAAAAACTGACACTGAATGTCACCCTAAAAACACCATCCCCACCATCACACATTATGGTGGCAGTATCATGCTTTGTGAAGGTTTTTCTTTAGCAGGGAAAGGGAAGCTGGTCACAGTTGATTGGAAGATGGAAAACCTGTTAGAGGCTGCAAAAGAAGTGAGGCTGGGGCTTAGGTTCACCTTCCAGAAAGAAGGACAAAGCACCTAAACATCCTGTCATAGCTACATTGGATGGTAAGATTCAAAGCATATTAATTTGTGTGAATGGCCCAATCACAGTCCAGACCTAAATCTTATTCAGAGTTTGTGGCAAGACTTGAAAATTCCTGTTCGCATATGCCTCCATCTAATCTCACTGAACGAGAGTGAGTGTGCATAGAAAAATGGGCAAACATTTCAGCGTCTACATGTGCACAGCTGGTAGTGACAGACCCCAAAATACTTGCAGCACTTATTACAGCAATTATGGTCCTACGAATGCTTGACTCAGGTGGGAATGTGTAAGGAGAAGAAGCAAGCCAGGCTTGTCTCGTCCATAACAGGTCCAAAACCGTTGGGTCTGTCACCTCAGTAACGGGGAGCGCTTAGAGGAACTGGATGCTACCTGTGCTCGAGAAAAGGGGGCGTGGCTAAGCAGGAAGAAAGTGCGCACGCAGAAATTCAAACTGTTGAGGCGGAAACACTGAGCGAGCGTCAGTCCTGTGAGGTAAATTCAGCTGTGAGGCGAGGGGGCGGAGCTAAGAGAAGCCATGGACAAGAGAACGCACTGACAGGAATAGACCAACGGGGTCCCGCTGACACACTGCATGTCCCGCTGTCGCTGCTAACATCGCTGTCCCCGCTAACATTGCTGTCCCCGCCTACATCAAAGACCTTAACGAGACTGTGAATTTGGACGACGATGCTGACACAACTGCCCCGGCCGACGGTACTGACCGGGGAATGCAAGGTCTGTGTATGGGATACTGGTGCTCAGTGGCACGACACAGCAGAGCGAAAAGGCCATTGTGAACTGTGTCGGTACCATGTCCCAGGCCCCGATAGTACAAGGATTCTCACCGCTGAGGGAAGAGTCTATCCTCCCTTCTTCCCTGCATCCGTTGGGGCCAGTGCCCATGCTAGAACCCCTGGCAATCATCGCCATGGTCAGAATCGAAAGAAGACACTGCCATCACCAGTATTATATAGGACATCGACATCGTCAGGACCACAAGAGGACATTCTCAATGCCAGAAAAGCTTCCCCCATTTTCCACAGGACTGTAACAGATCTCTATTGTGGCTCATTCCAAGTGGCCCCAGTTAAAGAGAGGGGCACGGCTGTGACTGGAGTCCAAAGGGATAAGTGTATAATTTATATTATCTTCCCCTATTAGTTAAACCCCCCTTGGAAGTATTCTTTGTATTAGGGAAGAACTCTCCCCCTCATTTAAATATCTCCCTGCGAGGAGTAACCTCCTGTTAATTAAACCCTTTGTTAACCCTTGGTCTGCCTCTTGTCCGTTACTGCATCCCGCTACCTGCTCACAGATGAATACAAATGCAGGTTGCTATTGACATGTTTTTCTATCTGCTGTCATTCTCCTGCTGTGTGAGTTTTTATCTTACAAAGTGTAAAGCTTGTTTCTATAGAGACTAGTGCATTCACTTTTAAACATCAGCAATGAATAAAATCTGCAAGACCAAAAACACTTTCCACAAAAGTCAGATGCTACACGGTTAATCCATATTGGTTCAGAATTTTTATAATTCTCTCATAGACTTGAATAGGTTAGTTTCATCCATTATATAAAAAACCAGTGCTCACTGCAATTTTTTTCACGTGGACATCCGATCCATGTAAAAAAAAAAAAATAGTCATCTGAACAATTGAATGACATTGTTCCATGTGCTGCCCATCTGAGGTCAATTTTTCCACTAGAAAATATTGTTTTGTGAACATAGCCTGGGAATAATAAACGTTTTGTGCTGTTTAACATTGTAAGGTGTCTATAATATTAATAATAGTAGCAATAATAACTTAGAGTATACAACTTTCCTGCTTTCATTTATGATGTCTCACATTATATGAAGATTTTACCTATTTGAATTGTTACATTTTTGATTGACAGACATCAGAAGAGTCAATTTGATTTTACAAATGTTATCACATGACACGTAAATTAAATTTATGCTTATCCAGACACCACATTTCTTGATTGGCCGATATCCATCTCAAATGTTTAACCAAAGGAACACTCCCTGAGGAAGCAACATCTTGTATGCGAAACGCGCGTCGGGGTATGTGACATGGGTCAGGACAGGACTACTGAACACTTATGGGTAATTACCTTTTATAAACTTTATTTTTCAAATGTTTATGTTATGTACATGAAGCGGTATAGTGTTTGTTGGATATGCAGTAGTCACAGCACTGGAAATTTCAATCCACTTTGTTTCACTGTATTGGTTGGCACGTTTTTCCATTTTGGAGGGATATGGAATCCATATGCAATGATATTATTCACTTGCATGTGTCATATTTTTACCCTGTCTTGTATCCTTTGGTCTTTTCTAACCTATGGATTTAGTCACAAGATTGAAAATAAACCCATGTATCTTGTGTGATTGGTATTTTATGCATTTTTGTATGATATTCTGTTAACTAATAAATTACATAATTTTTTGATATAACTTTGGCAACATATACTCATTGTTTCTCCTTGCTCGCACTGATTTTACAAATGTTATCACATGACACGTAAATTAAATTTATGCTTATCCAGACACCACATTTCTTGATTGGCCGATATCCATCTCAAATGTTAACCAAAGGGAACACCTCCTTAAATAAACAGCCATCCAGGTCTTGCATGAAATCTACTGGATGCTGCTCATTGCATTTTCTGGCATTATAAAGAGTGACAAATTTTTTCACTAAAAAGAAAATGCTGTAAATTATTTCAATGTTCTAAGACTCTGATTAATGCTACAGAACTGGGTCAAAACTCAGAAGTGTTTGGTGAATAATGGCAATAAATACATTAAAAACAAGTGCTTGCTTACTTAGGATAGTGTAATACACGGCTTTTCCTAAATTTAAAGGCTTGAGCACAAATCTTGTTACTATCACAATAAAAAATCTTCAAAAGATTCCAAGCTCTAAATAGGTGTACTGTTTAAGGCGCTGGATTTATCTGAAGTAGAGGATAAGTATTTACAGTTTTACTTCCTTTGATGGGGTTCTTACTGGTGCCATTGAGATGTACAAAATATTGGCCACATTTGATGGCAAAAATTGTGTATTGTTGACTCTATTTGTAGAGATACTCATACCATTCCCCATAGATAGGGGTCCCACATTTGTCCATTTCATGTGATAAAGAGCATTGCCCATCTGATATAATGCCATATCCCTCTTTCTGCCAACGTTCACTTACCCCCATATTGAACCAACATTTTGGTGCTGACATTATCCTTTGTTTGAAATTCCTCTTGGGACCTCTCTTTCTTTTTGTACCTATACATTTGGCAATTATTGTTCTTTCAGATTTGGAATTATCAGTTTCAGAGATATCAGTGAAGTGTGAATTGCTGCTAAAAAGTATAGTGGTTCTGTTTTTTGTTGCGCTCTGTTTGCACACCTGCCCCGTTTCTAAATCACAGTGATGATACAATGGAACTGAATGTGGTCTATAGTTTACAGGACCTTAACATGTGACTGTGACATCATCACAGTCCTAGCTTGTTGATTGGCCTGCGATCACAGCAATGCTATAATGGGACTGAAAGTGGTCTCTAGTTTACAGGACCTTAGCGTGTGACTGTGACATCATCGCAGTCCTGGTTTGGTGATTGGTCTGCAAGCGCAGCAATGTTATAATGGGACTGAATGTGGTCTCTAGTTTACAGGACCTTAACATGTGACTGTGACATCATCGCAGTCCTAGCTTGGTGACTGGCCTCCGATCACAACATTGCTATAATGGGTCTGAATGTGGTCTCTAGTTTACAGGACCTTAACATGTGACTGCAAAACACAAGCCGCGGAGACACCATCACATGTTTCTCAACGCAAGCAATGACTAGCCAGGTCTTTCCCCGGGAAGGAGCAATCACGGGAAGGGCAGTCTCCAATGAAGGAAACCACCTATGCCAAAACATGGTATCCATCCACAGACAGCTGTTTCGGGGTATTGCCCCTCATCAGTGTGGAGTCGGAAACTGGCCAGTAGGAGCAATGCCTAGGAGAAGACTGTGAAAAATGAGGATGAATGAACTCATGGAGATCAACATCCAACACTGCGGAGACACCATCACATGTTTCTCAACGCAGTGATGATTCTAGAGCAATGCCCTCATCCCTTTTGGGAAATATGTAAAAACATGCAAAGCACAAGCCACGGAGACACCATCACATGTTTCTCAACGCAAGCAATGACTAGCCAGGTCTTTCCCTTGTCTCTCTTTATTACCAACTGGCAGCACTTCTCCAATCCGAAGGACATCCCGATGTCTTCACTGTAGATCCTTGTCAGGTGGATCATTGAATTGATGTCTTGTACGTTTTTTGCATACAGCTTGATGTCATCCATGTAGAGGAGGTGGCTGAAGGTGCTTCCAATCTTGAACTTGTATCCATAGCTAAACTCTGTAATTATCTGACTGAGGAGGTTAAAGCCTATGCAGAACAGCAATGGGAACAGTTCATCACCTTGGTATATGCCGCAATTGGATGGTCACTTGTGCTAGTTGTCTTGAGTTGGCTTCCAATGTTGTTCTCCATAGCCCCATTGAGTTTCTGAGGAAGGTTCTTAATTTCCTGTTGCCATTGTAGAGAGCCAAGCTTTCACAGATCCATGTGTGTAGCAACAAATATGAACCTAGCACTCAACTTAAAGGTATTTGTAAGGCAGTTTATTGTAGTACACGAAAAAAGACGCTTCGGTCAATGTGACCTTCTTCAGTTACGTGTGGTATATAGATTGTGTAGAGCTTATAGGCATCTATCAGAAAGGACGATGGTGCTTTATGTATTGAGGAGAATGATCTCTCTAAGGTAATGAGCTTGTCAGTATATAGGAGAGGGGCAAACGTGCCTCCAGATGCGGTGCCTCCAGAGATGGCCGGTGGACACCGCATCTGGAGGCACATTTGCCCCTCTCCTATATACTGACAAGCTCATTACCTTAGAGAGATCATTCTCCTCAATGCATAAAGCACCATCGTTCTTTCTGATAGATGCCTATAAGCTCTACACAATCTATATACCACACGTAACTGAAGAAGGTCACATTGACCGAAACGTCTTTTTTCGTGTACTAAAATAAACCGCCTTACAAATACCTTTAAGTTGAGTGCTAGGTTCATATTTGTTGCTTTAACGGTTTGGGAACCTAACCTTAGCACCATCTTGAGTTGTGCTCACGGTGTTCTTTCTATAGATCCATGTGTGTGGCATTGAGTCATAGGCTTTCCTGTAGTCAATCCAGGCTGTGCTGAGATTGGTCTGTCTGGATCTTGTGTCTTGAGCAACTGCTCTAGCTATGTGGAGCTGGTGCTTAGAGCCTCTGTTGTTGGTCCCAATGCCTTTCTGAGATGGATTCATGTACTGGTTCATATGGTTCTGTAGCTTGGTGGCTATGATGCCTGACAGGAGTTTCCATGTTGTTGTAAGGCAGATTATGGGACAGTAGTGGGATGTGAGGATCCTTCAAGATCAGCACTGTTCTTCCTTGTGCTAGCCAAGCTCGATGGTGGCCTTTTTCTAGTAGTTGGTTCACCTGCTTTGACATGTGTTTGTACTACTGTTAATTTCTTTAGCCAGTAGGTGTGGATCATGTCTGGGCCAGGTGTTGTCCAGCTCTTTATGTTCTTGATCCGCTGCTGGATGTTTGCTTCTGTAATGGTGACTTGTTCTTGCTCTAGGTGGTTGCTGTGTTTCATCCTCACATCTTGCAGCCACATTGCACTAGTGTTGTGTGTTTTTTCCTTCTCCCATATGTTCCTCCTTTATTGATCAGTCTCTGCTATTGGTAGAGTTGCTGCATTTGTGCTGTTACTCAGTAGGTGGGAGTACACCATGGATGGTTCTTTGGCGAACAGGGCATTTATCTTCTTGGCCTCAGCTTCTCTAATGTATCTCCCTAGTCTAACAGTGAGTGCTGTGAGCCTTTGTTTAGCAGTCCCTTCAGTTGGGGTCAGGCCTTTGTATTTGTCCAGCTTCGTCTTATTCTTGATCTTTACACCCTTCCGTATTTCTGTTAGTTGACTGACTTCCCTTCGTGTTACCTTGATCTTTGTCTCCAGTCTTTTTTTACAAGGGGGGTATGCACTTCTGTTGTTCTTGATGGTTGTATAGCCAAGCATTTCCATGATTACTGAGGCAGTAGCATAGATCAGTTTATCAGTTTGCGTTATGGTGGTGGTAGGTATTGATGCGAGTGCTCTGTTGGCATCTTCTAGCATACTGTCTGGTGGTGTTTCTTTGTTGAGGCTTGGCAGTGAATTTCTGGTATTGATGGTGTTTAGTTTATCTAAGATCTTCTGTTTCAGATCAGCTGCAGTGCAATATATGTATACAGTGGGGTAAAAAGTATTTAGTCAGCCACCAATCACACCAAGCTGCTTGCCTATTGCAGATTCAAGCATCTGACAACATGTCTCTGAATTTCCAAGCAATAAATTTTGTAATTTTTTTCTGACAAAGAAAAATGGTCAAAATAAAAAAAAACAACAAACAGTACTTTCAGTCTTCAAATAATTGAAAGAAAACAAGTTCATAATAATTTAGAAACAACAATACTAATGTTTTAACTCAGGAAGCGTTCTGAAGTCAGTATTTTGTGGAATAACCATGATTTTTAATCACAGCTTTCATGCATCTTGGCATGCTTTCCTCCACTCTTTCACACTGCTTCTGGCGAAAAAATTTAAGCAGTTCTTCTTTGTTTGATGGCTTTTGACTATCCATCATCCTCTTGATTAAATTCCATTGGCTTTCAATGGGGTTCAGGTCTGGAGAATGGGCTGCCCATGACAGAGTTTTGATGTGGTGGTCTCTTATTTTTTGTCAGAGCTGTATGTAATTGAAGAAAGAACACCAGTAACAACAAGTCAATGTGAGGTTTTTAGTAGGTCCGGGTTTAGGAGTGACCAAAAGAGCCTGGGTGGGGAAGATTGCCAACATAAACTTCAACCCAGGTTTTTCTCTTCTGATAACTGGTAGCAGCACCAGCTCAACATTGTCTTTGGTGTTTGGAGAGGGAAAAGACCATTAATGGTAGACAGCCTCTTCCAAAGCCTGAGAGGTGGATTCAAAACTGGATAGGTGACACTGTATTGGACTGTTTGCTATTCATTTGTGCTGGAAAAAAGCTGTTGCTTATTTGTATTTGAGGCCTAGGGAAGTTTATGAAGTATAATAAATCCTACACTGTTTGACACAAGAACACACCCGGCACTTGTGTATACCCAAATGGTTGCCAAAGAGCAAAAAGCTATACAATATACACACATATATATATATATGCACAGTATATATATATATATATATATATATATATACACACACACACACACACACCATATATTAGTAATTACTATTACTATATATATAGTAAGTGGGTTACTAGCTATGTGCTGGAGGGGAGATATGTTTCACTGAGTTTATTAGCTTCAGTGATATGAACCTGGAAGTTTGCTCCAGCATGTTATGTGCTGAGCAGGGTTAATCATGCATGACAGGGCCAAGTTTAATGTGAACACGAAAAGAGTTGGGTAGGACTGCTGTTCACCATATTTCCACTCTTGGGTGCGGTCCAGTATGTAAAAGTGAATCCTCTGGACTTAATAAGGGTGTGTGCACACGTTGTGGATTCTGCTGCGGATCCACAGTGGATTTGGCCCTGCGGATCCGCTGCAGATTCTCCTGCGGTGTACAGTACCATTAAAGTCTATGTAAAATGAAAAACGCTGTGCACATGCTGCGGATTTCTCCGCGCAGATTTGCTCCGGATTCGAATCTGCAGCATGTCAATTCTTTGTGCGGAATCCGCAGCGTTTTTACACCTGCTCCATTATAGAAATCCGCAGGTTTAAAAACGCAGGGGAAATCTGCACAAAATCCGCAGTAAATCTGCACTAAATCTGCAGGTAAAACGCAGGTCATTTTACCTGCAGATTTAGCAAAATCCGCACAGAAAAATCCGCAGGGTAATCCGCAACATGCGCACATACCCTAAGGCTATGTGCACACGCTGCGGTTTTTGCTGCGGATCCGCTGCGGTTCTGCAGACAGTGTACAGTAGCATGTTATCCTATGGGATTTACATTCTGCTGTGCACCTGCTGCGGATTTTTAACTGCGGAAAAGCTGCGGTTTTGAATCCGCAGAAAGAAATGACATGTGACTTCTTCTCTGTGGATTCTGCTGCGGTTTCCCATCTCCTCCATTGTAGAGGTGATAAACCACAGGGGAAAACCTCAGGCCAATCCGCAGGTAAAACCGCAGGTCATTTTCCCTGCGGTTTTACCTGCGGTTCCGCAGACCAATCCGCAGCGTGTGCACATAGCCTAAGGGTGTGTGCACACGCTGCGGATTCTGCTGCGGATCCGCAGCGGATTTGCTCCTGTGGATCTGCAGCAGTTTTTGTTGCGGTGTACTGTAGCATTATAATCAATGGAAAACAAAAACCTCAGGGCACACGGTGCGGAATTTTCCTCGCGGATTTGCTGCGGTTTCAAAACCACAGCATGTCACTTCTTTGTGCGGAATCCGCAGCGGTTTTACACTTACTCCATTGTCCAGGTGTCGAACCGCAGAGGAAAACCGCAGGCTAATCCGCAGATAAACCGCCGGTCTTTTGACCTGAGGATTTACCTGCAGATTTTGCAAACATCCGAGCGGAAAATTCCGCAGCAGAATCCTCAGCATGTGCACGTACCCTAATTGTTCTGTTTGCTCTAAAGGAGAGCTGACCGAAAGAGCTGGGCTGTTGCTTAACAGCTGACCTCTGACATCTGAACGGGCGGACCCTGCAGTTAAATGGACTGTATTGTACGCTGTTTATTTAAGCCAGCAAGACTGAATATGTCTATTTTTGTTTTGAACTGGTTTATGATGAGGCCTTTTTTAATAAACCAGGTGAAGATTTAAATGAAAAGCATTCCTTTGACCTCCATGTTAAGCAGCAGAGTGTATAGTATATTTATGTATAGTAGGAAAAGAACAGAAGTGATATATTTCTTCTTCAATTTTTATGCAGCTCAAAATATGTCTTCCTATTAAAGAAAAGAGAATTCCTTATGGGAAAATCTGTGTTTACAAAGGTGATAAGCCATCAGGCCCCTGTAGTGTATGCACAGACCTGACTGTCAGGATGTCATAGACCGTGCATTATTAAATACGTTATGTACTGCACTATGGATCTGACCCTGACTTCCCTGAAATGGCAGCTTGAATTTAAAGAAGATCTATCAGAACTGATATATGAAAGGCCCTTCACGTTTGGAATTTGTAGAGTATACTGTAAATCCGATTATTTTAGTGGTTCATTTCTTACTGCTCTATTGCAAAAAATTATTGGCCCACAAAGAGCCAGTTTATTACAAAAATAGACCATTGATTTTAATTTGTTTTGCAGGTAGAGAGGTTATCCAAGAAAGACATCATCATTATGGCTTTTAAAAAGGGATCGCTCAACAGTTTTGCAGAGCAACCATGTGCTATTATCATATTAACCAAGTCACCACTGAGCTGGGGTACGTACACATCAGCCTCTCTGAGGCCACTGATTTCAAAGACATCTCCGTTGTTGTCACCGGACTGGAGCGATCAATCAAAGGGAATGGTCGACTTTTCATAAGATGTTTCGGAGACTTGACCAGTATACCGTACTGCCCTAATAACGCTGAGTAACGGTTTTACACACTCAGAAACCATTTTTTTTCATTTCTAGCTATTTCAGAACCACAAGACATACCGTTTAGCGGAATTGGGTCACATTATTAGGCTGTTTTCTGATGTCAGGTTCCATTTAATGAAAATATTCTGATGTTTTTTATTGTAGTATTTTATACAGGTGATTTACTCATGTACTGTAATAGTGGTTTTATTAGAAAACTACAGCACTATTACAGAGTACTGTATGGTGGCATTTTTTTCTTACAATATTAGAGAAATATAGCATTAGTCATATGTGTACTGTATGGTGGCGTTATTTATTTGTAGAATACAATAGTCCTAAAATGGTAACTTATTCTGTATCAACTGGGTAGGGCATAATCTGAGTTAGAACCTAACGGGGCTCAGTTCTTGGGAACTTAGTGTCACGCTTCTACCTAAAGTAGACAGGAGGTGGAGGAAGCTCTGCCACTAGGGAAGGATATAAGAGGGTATCCCTGATACCTGCTCTGCACCACCCTGAGCTCCCCAGCATCTCTAGACGGGTTCCTTCACCCCATGCAGCGATCATGTTCCTATACCTTACCTTTAAGTACTGTGGTGTAGTTACCACTATGTCAGCTAGGGGGCGCTGTGTGGGTGTCCCAGGACGGGTGTACAGGCACATTCAGTGTGGTAACAGGAGCAGGGTCCTAAATGACCATTATGGGTCTCAAGGTGGGTGGCCTTGGGATGCAGGCTCCAGGGTGTATTGATCAGCAGAGGTACTGCTGATCTTTCTGTTACACTGTGTCAGGGAAACCTGTGTGTGTCTATACAACCTTTAGTGATGTCATAGCCATGTGATCCCCTTTGGGTGTGGTTACAGGGCTATGTAATTGAGGTGTTTGGCACATGTGAGAGAGAGTGGAGGGAGTCTGTGAGAGTGTGGACAGACTTCCCTGTGTCCAGGTGGGACACTACAGAGAGGGGCCTGTGTGCTAAGGAAGGAGAAGCCTTCCTGGGTCTGCGGCTGCAGATAGAGCGCTGCTCTGGACATTGCCCTGGCCTATGTATATTAGTTGTATATGGGGAGGACTACACCTCCCAGCATGTGCTGAGACTCTCGGTCCGAGTCTGAAGCCACGGACGTTTATGTTCTTTTGTGCCTAAGCTAGAGGCTATTTTGGTGATACGCTGATTTATGGTTTATGGAGCAAATAAACCTCATGAACTTTGGGAAGAACCTGCCTCATGATTGTCTCCCGCTGCACCTGAGCGAGTCGAATCCCTACAATTGGTGACAGACTGCGGGCAGCGACTCCCAGAAGCGCGTGTGGCAGTGCTGGCGATTCTGAGCCAGGAGAGCAGACGGTCTGACAACCGTGAGTAATACTGACCGAGGTCAGAGAAAGTGACTGTATTAATATTTGTGGGATACCTCTGAGGAGAAGAGGCGTCCAGGAACCTGTGTGGCCGACACAGGTGACAGACAGGAGTCTGTGTTGCACTGACCAGGGTCAGTGAGAGACTGTGTCCCTGGAGGGGTCAGTGAGCAAGGTCCTGGAGGGTCAGTGTTGGGAGGTTCTGGGAGAGGAATCGGATCCCTGGAACACGTGATATGACCTTGGACCTGGTGAGGCATGTGTTGGGCAGTCTCAGGTGGAGACGGATGTCCTGAAGAGCACTCGCTGAGCCCCTGGACCTGGTGAGGCTGGTGTGTTGGGAGACCCTGGGAGGAGGGTCGGCTCCCTGAATAGCACCCGGTGTGCCCTGTGTGTTGGACGGTCTCAGGTGGAGACGGTACGTCCTGAGTGGCACACGAACAGGACATGTGAGAGACTGTGCATGTATTTTTTTTTTTTTCTTTTTTTTTTTTCTTTTCCTCTGCAAAACCTGACGGTGCTTGCTGTGGCTCAGTGGGGTCACGAAGGTCTCGCAGCACAGGGACCTGGTGTTTTCTTTAAGGGATCTGCCCTGGGAGCATTGGTAGCAGACGCTGTCTGTCTACACCATCCTGCTGCAGCTTTATTGCATGTGACTAAGCGGATACAGTAGTTGTGGCTTTACACAACTATTAAGGGTGAGTACCCTGTATTATTGCTGCATAACCCATTATACCTGCACTGGTAAGGCCCTATGGGCGCGCTTTTGTGGCTTTTTTATCTTTGAGGGTGACAAGCGGCTTCCAGTAACCCGACGGGGTTACGAAGGTGACAAGCGGCTTCCGGTGGATCGGCGGGTCCACGAAGATGGCGCAGCAGGAGCTGCAGTGACACCAGCCGCTGTGTATGTGTGTGAACAGCAGCCGGAGGTGCCGGTGATCAGTGACAGCAGGAGCTGTGGTGGTGCCAGCAAAGACTTGTGTGGTATCGTTAAAAGACAAACTGTACTGTGTGAACTGTGGCCTAAGAGGTTCTGCAGGACAGACATGGGGAAATCCCAAAAGGGGGCGGTGACCCAAAAGGGGGCGGTGACCCAAAAGGGGGTGGTGACCCAAAATGGAGTGGTAACCCAAAAAGGGGTGGAAACCCAAAAGGGGGCGGTGACCCAAATTGGAGTGGTAACCCAAAAAGGGGTGGAGTCCCAAAAGGGGGCGGTGACCCAAATTGGAGTGGTAACCCAAAAAGGGGTGGAGTCCCAAAAGGGGGCGGTGACCCAAATTGGAGTGGTAACACAAAAAGGGGTGGAGTTCCAAAAGGGGGCGGTGACCAAAATTGGGGTGGCAACCCAAAGCGGGGTGGTGGTCCAGAAAGGGGCCAAGTTTGAAGAAGTGACAGCACTAGGTGACTCAGTAGGTACGTCTGGAGTACCGCAGTGTATGTGCAGGTCTTTTTCAGAATGTGGAATATCCTTTCCAGGTAGTAATGATGGGCCACAGATGTGTACAGTGATGCTGCACCGGGAAGGAGCCTTTGGTCGGCTGGACTCAGAGAGTCAGGTGACTCTGACAGGAACGCCTCTCGTTTTCTCTCTGTCCGAGAAAAACGTCAGGGTTCGCTGTAAACACGGGGTCACGGTGAACTACGCAGTAGACACAGTAGTGTTTGAGGGGACCAAAGGTGGTGAGTGCCAAGGTAGAGGGATACCACGGGACTTAGTCTATGCCTGGGAGAGGGGCCGGGACTTTCTTTTGTTTGATGACATTTGGTCGGATGATGGAGATGCTTCGACTGTGGGGCCAGCGGACACTGAGACAGTGACGGCTCCTGACATGGACAGGTCAGAGGTAGAACTGACCAGAGGAAGAAGTACATCTGCCCAACTGACGGACCTGACGTCTCGTGATAAGACAGATGGTGGGCTGGGAGATGAGACGACTGGACTAGACACATTGGTGCTGGACGGTAACTGGAGGGTTCACTCGACTGGTGTGACTGACCCAGTGGTACCCTTTGATGATATAATTAAAGAGGTAGTGGTGAGACACGTGCTGGCCAAAAGAGAACAAGATCATGAGATACAGCTGATAAAGGAGACTGTAACAGAACATGTCGAACGGGAAAGAGTCCTAAGGCAAGCAGCTGAGCACAGAGTGGATGAGCTGGAGAAGGAAGTCTCTGAGCTCAGAGGTCACCTGTCAGCGTGTAAAACCATGAACAAGACCCTGTTGGAAGATATGGAGGTGCTCAGAGAGGCCCAAGAGAAGCATCAACAGGAGATTCTCAGGAGAGAGGATCAGCGTCGCTACCTGGCAGAGGAGCGAGATAAAGTTCTGCAAGAACTCAGTGGAGTAGTAAAAGGTCTTCTGCAGAAGAAGTGGATGGGCGAAGACGTACAGCGGCCTTGCCCGACTGATAGCAAGGCAGAACTGCCAAAGCCCATCTTGGAGAAGGGTCCTGAAGACTGTAAATCTCAGGAAGATGGTGAGCCAAGAGCTGCACAAGACAGTCACCCGGTCTTGGCAGATACCATGAGGGAAGTGTCCGTGCGGTACCCAGAGCCATCTGTCCAGGATGAGAGCAAGTCCATGACCTTCAATTGCGTGATGGAGGTACCCGAAGACATGCGAGAAGCGTGTGCCAGCGAAGGTGTGCATGAGACCTTTAAAAAGGCAGTAAAGGCCTATAGTGTGAGCTGGGCACCAGAAACAGACCAGTTGGTGATACTGGCAGAAACGGAAGACACAGAGAGAAGGGTGGCTGTCCTGAAGGAGATGCACCTACAATGTCTCCGCACAAAACAGATGCTCGTGGAGCGTAATAGGAAAGCCGCTCGACGTCTGGAGCTTGCAAGGGAAGCACAAAGTCGGCTGGGCTTTGTGGAAGACATAATTCCGGTACCCAGAAATCTGGTGGGGAAAGTCGTTGGCAGACTTGGAAAGGTGATGCAGGAGATGGTGAATCGATCCTGTGTGAAGAGAGTGAGGATCCCACCTGCTGGTGAAATCCAAGTCGTTATTGAAGATGACATGGTTCCTGTCATTGTGGTTGGTTCGGTGGAAAGCATTGGGAAGCTTCGCATGCTCCTGGAATATCGGGTAGCGTACCTGAAGGAGATTGAGCAGCTAAGACAGGATCGGCTGCAGATGAATAAGCAGATACAGAACGTCAGGTGGCGTCCACCTCCAACCCAAGTTGTAAAGACCCGAAGGGATCCTCCAAAGAATGAAAGGACAGGTAGTCGAAGACAAGAACGTCGAGAGTCCGCAAGTGGCAGTTCTAATCTTAGTAGCATAGGCACGAGACCCGGTGGTGGACGTAGCGACAGAGGGTCAGACTCATACCAGCCAGTTAGCCCAACTGGACGTGGGACTCATGACCGTATGAACCGGGAGAGTCAGCTAGTGAGAGAAAGGTCGGGTGATGGAGCGCACTTCAGACAGATGGAGACTAAAGAGTGCCTGGTCACCCTGACGGACTTTGACGGGAAGGCCAAAGCCCAAGGCCGAGATACTGACCGCTGGGGGCGGGGGAGGCCTAACGTAAATATGATGCAGTATGACTGCCGAAACAGATGGAGACGGTCCTCTCGATTGGTAGGGCAAGGTGACATGAGTGCCCGGTCTCAAGATCCCTGGGTGATGTCATGTGTTCAACCCCACAAGTTTGAACAGAGGGGGGAGGTATGTGGTGTAGTTACCACTATGTCAGCTAGGGGGCGCTGTGTGGGTGTCCCAGGACGGGTGTACAGGCACATTCAGTGTGGTAACAGGAGCAGGGTCCTAAATGACCATTATGGGTCTCAAGGTGGGTGGCCTTGAGATGCAGGCTCCAGGGTGTATTGATCAGCAGAGGTACTGCTGATCTTTCTGTTACACAGTGTCAGGGAAACCTGTGTGTGTCTATGTGCAATACAACCTTTAGTGATGTCATAGCCATGTGATCACCTGTGGGTGTGGTTACAGGGCTATGTAATTGAGGTGTTTGGCACATGTGAGAGAGAGTGGAGGGAGTCTGTGAGAGTGTGGACAGACTTCCCTGTGTCCAGGTGGGACACTACAGAGAGGGGCCTGTGTGCTAAGGAAGGAGAAGCCTTCCTGGGTCTGCGGCTGCAGATAGAGCGCTGCTCTGGACATTGCCCTGAGCTGGGTATATTAGTTGTATATGGGGAGGACTACACCTCCCAGCATGTGCTGAGACTCTCGGTCCGAGTCTGAAGCCACGGACGTTTATGTTCTTTTGTGCCTAAGCTAGAGGCTATTTTGGTGATACGCTGATTTATGGTTTATGGAGCAAATAAACCTCATGAACTTTGGGAAGAACCTGCCTCATGATTGTCTCCCGCTGCACCTGAGCGAGTCGAATCCCTACAGTACCATTCTGATTAGTGAGTAGGATGGCAGGAACACTAGTCCTGCTATAATGTAATGACACAAAGGGGAAACAGAGATAAAAGAAAAAGGCAATTATACAAAAACACTCTCAAACAATCGAATTGGAAATAGGGAAGAAGAGGATGAGGCCAACCAAATGGGAATTAAGACCAGGAGACACACACACAAACCAACTTTTCACAGATATCTTTTGAAACAACTCCAAACACCTGCTCCTTCCTCAGCTCACTCCTCTAGCTCCAAACCAGGTAGTTGCAAGCTATCACTGGCAGCAACTGAAATTTAGAAGAGAGAATTTAAACCAGAGGTAAGTGATGAACTCAGAACTTGCAGGGACAACTAAGGACGGCATGTTTCTGGAGACAAACAGAACTGTTTAAGCACTGCAAGAACAAAGCAAGGGAAAACGCAAATGCTAATAGGAAGGAGAAGCAGTTCTAATCAGTGCAGATGTATGTGTAACCAGACGCCATAATCGTCTAGCCCCACTTTTTCGCAGTATCGCTGTAACACCCGGGCTCCCATCTTTAAAGGTTTAGAGGTGCGCGTTCTCAGCCTCCACTCCATTGATAGATTCAGTCTTATATGTGTAGACTGATGGTATTTTTTTATTTTTTAATATTACATAACTACATCATGACATATGAGTAAGATTTGATGTCATTATTAACTTTTTACAATTTTAGTAAATACGGTATTATGTGTGTGTACAGTATGGTGACATTTATTACTGATTGTAGTCTGGATCTACCTGGTTTTGTTATCTACAGAGCTGACCATGATTGTGTAGCTTCAGGTAAACAAAGGGGGGTGGGGTATGTCTCTACATCAACACTAGCTGGTGCTGTGATGTTAACATACTGGGAAAAGGTTGCTCTCCAGATCTAGAGTACCTTGCACTCAATTGTAGACCATTTTACTCTCCAAGAGAGTTTTCATCTATGGTTCTGGTTGCAGTATATATTCCCCCTCAAGCATCTGTTAAAGCTGCTATTGGTGAATTAGCTTGCAAAATATCAGAATGGGAGAAAGGATCTCCAGAAGCATTTGTGATCGTAATGGGGGACTTTAACAAAGGAAAACTCAACCTGGATCTACCCAAATTTACTCAACATATAAACTGCTTCACGAGAGAGAACAATACGCTTGATCACTGCTATACAGTCATAAAAGGGGCCTACAGGGCAGTGAGGAGAGCAGCAGTGGGCTTTTCAGATCATTGTCTAATTCATTTAATTCCAGCCTACAGGCAAAGGTTGAAGTCATCCAAACCTACAGTTTATACAAAGAAGACATGGTCTGAGGAGGCAAAATTGCAACTACAAGCATGCTTTGAATGCACGGACTGGGAGGTATTCCAGGAAACATGCTCGGGTCTGGATGAATGGGTTGATGCAGTGTCCTCATATATCCGTTTTTGTGAAGACACGTTTATTCCATCCAAATCTGTCCACTTTCGGGGAAACAACAAGCCGTGGTTTACAAATAAAGTCAGGTTGATCCGTAAGAGAAAAGAGGAGGCTAATAAAGCAGGCGATATTACTGAATTCAAGAAACTTAGGAACTCGCTATCTAAAGAGATCAAGTTAGCCAAACACGAGTATGCAAAGATTCTGGAGGAAAGGTTCTCATCAAAAGATACTAGATCTGCATGGAGAGGATTAAGAGAGGTCACCAATTATAAAAGCCACACCACTATAGTGAACCCCAGCAGAAGTCTGGCAGCAGAGTTAAATGAATTCTACTGCAGATTTGAGGTAAGCTCTACACACAGTGGCTATTCATCTCTAAGCTCCTCAGTCTGTTCATATAAAGATCATTCATTGTGCAACACCCAAGTAGTGATCTCCGAGGCAGAGGTGATACGCATCCTGAAGGGACTTAAGGTCAAAAAGGCACCTGGCCCTGATGGTGTATCTCCAATGTGTCTGAAAGTATGTGCTACCCAGCTTGCCCCTATACTGACAAATATATACAATGTGTCACTGAAAGAGTGCGTTGTACCTCAGTGTTGGAAAAGTTCCACAATTATCCCTGTCCCCAAGAAAGTGGGATCCTCTGAGTTGAACGACTATAGACCAGTAGCACTCACATCTGTAGCTATGAAAGTCTTCGAAAGAATTATGATGTCCCACCTGATAAAATTCACGCAGAAGCTATGGGACCCGCTTCAGTTTGCCTATAAGGAGAATCGTTCGGCAAATGACACTGTCAATCTGGCACTGACGTACATTTTGGATCATACTAACTGCACTCATATATCCGGATTCTTTTCATGGACTTTATCTCAGTGTTCAATACCATTGATCCGAATTTACTTCATAAGAAAATGGTAGCCCTTGGAGTCCCTCTCAACTTATGCTTGTGGATTTATAACTTCCTGACAGCCAGGATACAGAGTGTAAAAGTTGGACCATTCACTTCGGACACCTTGGTCACAAACATCGGGGCACCTCAGGGGTGTGTTTTGTCCCCGTTACTGTTTTCTCTCTATACGAATGATTGCATCTCTTCAGCAGACTCAGTAAAAATCTTGAAATTTGCCGATGATATGACACTGATTGGTTTCATCAGGGGAAATGCTGAAGACTTGTATCGGAGTGAGGTGGAAAGAATATGTGACTGGTGTAAAGCCAATAATCTTGTACTCAACACTAAAAAAACTGCTGAGATGGTTGTGGATTTTAGGAAAGATCAACATGAGATACTTCCAATCTACATCCATGACGAAGTGGTTCTTAGGGTCACAGAGACCAAATTCCTTGGTGTTATCATCTCTCATGATCTTAAATGGGGGAAAAACGTGGATGCTGTTAAAAGAAAAGCACAACAGAGGATGTTCTTCCTGCGTCAGCTGAAAATATATGGTTTGTCTAAGAATCTGCTGATCTTATTCTTTAATGCTGTCATCAGATCTGTGATTTGTTCCTCTCTGATAGTCTGGTATGGGGGAGCCACTGCGCATGACAAACTCCGCTTACAAAGGACTTTCAGAACAGCAGAGAGAATTATAGGTTCCCCCCTGCCTAAAATCCAGGATCTTTATGATAAGAGTATTCGATCCCACGCATTGAAAATTTCATCCGATCCCTCTCACCCGGGACACTCCTCATTCCAACTACTCCCTTCAGGACGTCGCTTCAGAGTCCCCAAATGCAGCACCAACCGCCATATGAACAGCTTCTATCCACTCTCTGTTCAACAATTAAATCGTCATGTGTAGACTATATACTGTATCTGTCTTGTTAGATGTTACTTGTTGTATCTGTTGTTATATATTATGTTGCCTCTTTGCCACAAAGAATTCCTTGTATATATGTAATATGTACTTGGCGATAATAAATTTGATTGATTTATTATACTTTGGATTGGTATAGCATTATTTACTGTATATGTACTGCTGGGGGCATATATGAGTGTATACGGGGCTGTATGGATTATGGCATAGTGGCATTATTTATCTATACATTGTGACTGCTGTATTTATGTGAATTACCGTATTTTTCGGATTATAAGACGCTCATAAAATGGTGGTGCTTCTTATAATCCATGTGTCTTATTGCTTTCCGGAGGTGGTGGCTACGATGAAGCGAGGTCCCAGGGTCGCTGCTGGGGGAGGCAGGAGTGGGGTGATGCTGCAGACTGGAGGCTAGGATGAGGGGGTGTTCCAATGTGTGGCGCACCACTGCAGGTGTCTGATGCTGCTGCGGGTGTCCGGCGCTGCTGTGGATGTCTCCGGTGCAGCGGGGGCTCTGCCAACATTTTGTGAAAGGCCAGAGCCCCCGCAGTTCCATGGTTTCCTATATGGTGGACTCCGGGAAAATGGCTGCTGGGGGGTGCCTCATGCGCAGATGGAGATCTCGGTACCAAGGTCTCAGGAGATGAGATCTCAGTGCTGAAATCTCATCTCCCAAGATCTTGGTGCTGAGGTCTCCATCTGCGCATGCTCCGCCCTGGTGGACATTTTCCCGGAGTCCACTGCATAGGAAACTATGGAACTGTGGGGGCTCTGGCCTTTCACAAAATGTCAGCAGTCCCCGCAACACCGGAGACACCCACAGCACCGCCAGACTCCCACGCAGCGCCGAACACCCCCATAGCATCTCCGGGCACCCACAGCACCGCCGGACACCCCCTCATCCCAGTCTGCGACCTGCAGCGGTATCGGAAAGGTATATCAGCATTATAAAAAGCACCCCCATTTTCCCCCAAAATTTTTGGGGAAAAAGTGCGTCTTATAATCCGAAAAATAGGGTAGCTTATCTATATACACTATATATACTATATACTGATATTATTTATTCCATTTTTAATTAGGGCATTCACATACTGCATGAGTCTGTGCTACATATGCAAAAAAGACCTATGAATTTTACATCTTCTCAAAAGAATTCTGCATTCCCTACAAGCTCAATAAAATAAGGACCAAATAGAAGATCCACAATATATTGAGTAGCATAATGTTCACATATAAATACTGTATATCTCGCTTGTCAAAGTGTAACATTTCAATCTGATACTTGTGCTATAAAATATTCCAATCACTACTCTCTAAAAAGTAAAATGTAAAAATAAAGCCATAAAAAGCAAATAAAACTCACTGTAAAAAGATATTAAATACTGAAGACTCTATGGTCAAATAACCAACACAATTTGTTTGGCTGTTAGGTCATAAGCCATTAAATGCAGAAGCAAATGACAGTATATTTTTAAGGATTCAGCTAATCCTTGCTCCAGTATGATGACAAACATTTTGGAGCCTGGGGCAAAGAAACAAAAAAAATCATTGCAGCTCAGGTTTATGTTCCGGGAAAGTAGAAGAGAATCCAAAATGTGTAACTTTACACTGCTGCTATTGTCTTCTATTTCTTACTTATATGGTTCTTATATGCAATGAAAATCTAAATATAATGAGTTATTTTCTGAAAAGAAAATTAAAATATGTATTTGTTTTAAATCACTAGTAAGACAGGACAGCCAGCTCACTATAGATGCCATTTAGGTGCAAGGAACTGCGGCCTGATCAGACATATGTAACGATGTAGAAAAGAAAAAAGGGGTTCATTTCAGCTCCTTTTAATAAAATTCCCAGCTTTATTAGAAAAGGAAACCTGTCAGCAAGATCAGCTCTTCTAAGCCGTCTATATAGGCATGCAGGTAATAGGAAGCTGAGTAAAATGATACCTTGATATCTGCAATCTGATGTCTTATTCCAGAGAAATCCATGTTTTCTTAATATGTAAATGAGCTGTTAAGATCTATGGGCCGGCCATAGATCTCCCCGAGGATCTACCTACAAAGCTTATCTAATATATAAAGCTCAAGTGTGTGTGTGTATGTATGTGTGTATGTGTGTATGTGTGTATGTGTGTATGTGTGTATATCCGGGATTGGCATCCGCACCGTCGCAGCTACAGCCACAAAATTTGGCACAGTCACACGTCTGGACCCCGAGAGCGTCCTAGGCTATGTTGTGAGGCGCAATTTTAACCCCGTGCATTCCAATTCACCAAACAATTTTGCCCATATCTTCATAATGGGGAAAAAGTGTGTGTGTATCAAGCCCCACTACATTCCAGATGTTTTCAATGGGGTTCAGGTCTGTAGATTGGGCTGGCCATGACAGGGATTTGATGTGGTGGTCCTTCATCCACTCATTGATTGACCTAGCTTTGTTGCATGGCACATTGTCCTGCTGGAGAAAACAGTCCTCAGAGTTGGGGAACATTGTCTGAGCAGAAGGAATCAACTATTTTTCCAGGATAACCTTGTATGCATGCCTGATTCTTTCGTCCTTTGCATAGATTAACCTGCCCAATTCCATCCTTACTGAAGCATCTCTAGATCATCGCCAATCCCCCATCAAATTTCACAGTGGTTGCAAGAGACTGTGGCTTGTACGCCTCTCCAGATCTCCATGTAAACATTAGATGGCCAGGTGTTTGGCAAAGCTGAAAATTAGACTCATCAGAGAAGATTACCTTACTCCAGTCCTCTTTGGTCCAATCCTTATGGTCTTTGGCAAGCTTCAGCCTGATTCTCCTTTGCTTCTCATTGATGAAAGGCTTTTTTCTAGCTTTACATGACTTGAGCCCTGCCTCTAGGAGCCTGTTACGAACTGTTCTTGCCATGCACTTCACCCCAGCAGCCATTTGCCATTCCTTTTGTAGGTCACTTGATGTCATCCTGTGGTTGCTGAGTGACATTCGAATAAGATGGCGGTCATCCAGGTCAGTGGAAAGTCGTTTTCGCCTTCTGCCAGTCAGTAGCTTTGTTTGCTGCTTGCCCTTGTTGTAATGGACTGCCATCTTAGAAATTTTAAGGATGGAGGCAACATGACGCTCACTGTATCCCACTGCTAGAAAAGCCAGAATTCAGCCCTTCTTTTCCTCATTCAAGACTTTTCTTTTCAACTCCTTTGGCATGGTTAAAAGTTATTTTTTCATTCCTATCACTTTTGGGACATTACTAGCACTTGTTTTGCCATCCAGCTTGTCCTATTGCAAGAGGATTGTGAACACCACAGCAGGGTTTTCTATACTTTCCTTTGTTAATTAAGATTTGGTTCAGGTGACCACCTAATCAGAAGCACATTAAGTAGAATGAGGTGTACTCTTGATGGTATTCAGCTGACACTGAAATGGAATGGCTGTCAGACATGTAGGTGTATATATATATATATATATATATATATATATATATATATATATATATATATATACTATGCTCACAAAAATAAAGGAAACACTAAAATACTGCATCCTAGATATTACTAAATGAAATATTCCAGTTGCAAATCTTTATTCATTACACAATGGGATGTGTTGAGAACAATAAAACATAAAAATGATTAACATAAATCAAACTTAATATCCCATAGAGATATCAATTTGGAATGATACTCAAAATCAAAGTGGAAAATCAAATTACAGGCTGATCCACCTTCAGAGAAAATGATGCTCAGTAGCGTGTGTGGCCTCCACATGCCTGTATGAACTCCCTACAATGCCTGGGCATGCTCCTGATGAGATTGCGGATGTTCTCCTGAGGGATCTCCTCCCAGACCTGGACTAAATCATCAGTCAACTCCTGGACAGTCTGTGGTGCAACATGATGTTGGTGGGTGGAGCGAGACATGCTGTCCCAGATGTGCTCAATCAGATTCAGGTCTGAGAAATGGGCAGGCCAGTCCATAGCTTCAATGCATTCATCTTGCAGGAACTGCTGACACACTCCAGCCACATGAGGTCTGGCATTGTCCTGCATTAGGAGGAACCCAGGGCCAACCACACCAGCATATGGTCTCACAAGGGGTCAGAGGATCTAATCTCGGTACCTAATGACAGTCAGGCTACTTCTGGCAAGCACATGGAGGGCTGTACGGCCCTCCAAAGAAATGCCACCCGACACCATTACTGACCCTCTGCCAAACCGGTCATGCTGAAGGAAATAGCAAATTATAATTATCCTCCATCCCATAGTCCCATGCCCGTACACCCATCATACATATCCATGATTCCATATGCCTGTGCCCATATACCCATCATACATATCCTCCATCCCATTGTCGAGTGCCCATAGGGGCAAATTTGTTTGGTGAATTGGCAGGTGTGGGGTTAAAATTTCGCCTCACAACATAGCTTAGGACACTCTCGGGGTCCAGACGTGTGACTGTGCCAAATTTTGTGGCTGTAGCTGTGACGGATGCCAATCCCGGACATACACACACACACATATACTTTACATACATACATACATACATACAAACACTTGAGCTTTATATATTAGACTAGCTGAAGAGCCCGTCGCTGCCCGGGCATAGTAACTAACTGTGGTTAGTTATAGCAAATTATAATTATCCTCCATCACATAGTCGAGTGCCCATATACCCATCATACATATCCACGATCCCATAGGCCTGTGCCCATATACCCATCATACATATCCTCCATCCCATAGTCGAGTGCCCATATACCCATCACACATCCTCCATCCCATAGTCCCATGCCCATATACCCATCACACATCCTTCATCTCATAGTCCCATGCTCATATACCCATCATACATATCCTCCATCCCATAGTCCTGTGCCCATATACCGTCATACATAGGATGCCAATCCCGGACATACACACATACACACATACGGTACATACATACATACATACATACACACACTTGAGCTTTATATATTAGATTACTGTTTATCATGATGTACATGACTTAACAAATGATTGAAGTAGTCTTATATGTACGGCAATGATTGCTTTTTGGTACAGTCATATGTTTAGTACTATTCTACTATACCTTTTTGGTTGGCACTGAATTTGGCAGTGATTGTGTGTTTTTAGTTGTGTGCTTATTTCAATGTTTGGATCTTAAATTTTATTCTGTTATTTAATAAAAGCTAAGTTTTATCTCCATTTTGCTGAATACCCCTAACTTTTTAGTGGAGGACATACCCATTGCTTGTTATTTGTTAACTTGCACAGAAGTTGACACAAATGGATTTGAATGGCTACTAAAGGTAACATCCTTACCTGTGACCTGGTTTCTGGCATCCAGACTGACTTTTGCATCTTTCAGCCAGCCACTCATGTTTCTGGATTGTGAGTCATGGGAAAAGCAAAAGAATTGTCAACAGGTCTGCGGGAAAAGGTTGCTGAACTGTAGAAAACAGGAAAGGGATACAAAATGATATCCAACAAATTGTTAATGCCAGTCAGCAGGGATCAAACTGTGATTAACAAATGGAAAATCAGGGGCTCTGTCAAAACAAAACCAACGTCAGGTAGACCAGCTAAAATTCCATCCAGAAAAATTGTTTGCGATACAAAGAAAAACCCAAAAATAACATCAGCTGAAATACTGGACTCTCTGAAAACTAGTGGTGCGGCATTTTCAAGATGCACAATAAGGAGGCGTTTGAAGAAAAATGGGCTGCATTGTCAAGTCGCCAAAAGAAAGCCATTACTGCACAAATGCCACAAAGTGTCTCACCTACAATATGCAAAGTGGCACAGAGACAAGCCTCAAAACTTCTGGATCAAGATAATTTGGAGTGATGAGACCAAAATTGAACTTTTTGGCCAAAACCATAAGTATTACATTTGGAGAGAGGTCAACAAGGCCTATGATGAAAAGAACGCCATTCCTACTGTAAAACACGGAGGTGGATCTTTGATGTTTTGGGGTTATGTGAGCTACAAGGGTACAGGAAACTTGGTTAAAGTTGAAGGAAAGATGAATGCAGCATGATATTAGCAAATACTGGAGGCAAATTTGCAATCATCAGCCCGGAAGCTGCGCATGGGACGTACTTGTACATTCCAACATGACAACTATCCAAAACATAAGGCCAAGTCGACCTGTCATTGGCTACAGCAGAACAAAGTGAAGGTTCTGGAGTGGCCATCTCAGTCTCCTGACCTCAATATCATTGAGCCACTCTTGGGAGATCTCAATCGCGCAGTTCATGCTAGACAGTCCAGGAATTTACCGGAACTGGAGACTTTTTGCCGAGAAGAGTGGGCAGCTTTACCATCTGAGAAAATAAAGAACCTCATCCACAACTACACAAAAGACTTCAAGCTGTCATTGATGTTAGATGGGGCAATACACGGTATTAAGAAATGGGGTATTTGAACTTTTGATCAGGGTCATTTGGATGTTTTAGGTTGTCATTATGATTTAAAAAGAGAAAACACAGTTGTTTGATGATAAATGGCTTCACCCAACCACTAACCATGAATGGAGAAAAAGTTTTGTTGTTATCATTCATATTCTCTGAAAAAAAGGCCAAGAAAGCAAAAATTCTGCCGGAGTATGTAAACTTTTGAGCACAACTGTATCTATCTATTTATCTATTATCTATCTATCTATCTACCTACCTATCTATCTAATTATTTATCAATCTACATATTATCTATCTGCCTGTTATATTTCTATTATCTATCTATCTATCTATCTATCTTTCTATCTATCCATTATCCATCTATTATCTATTATATATCTATTATCTAGCTATCTTAGCAATCTCTACCTATTGATCTATCTATTATCTATCTGTTTGTTATCTATCTATTATCTATCATCTATCTATCATCTATCTACCGTATTATCTATCTATTATCTATCTGTTTGTTATCTATCTATCTATTATCTATCATCTATCTATCTATCATCTATCTACCGTATTATCTATCTATTATCTATCTGTTATCTTTCTATCTATCTCTTATTCCATGTTGTGATAGCTATGCCTTACATTACCTGAATTATTCAGGATTTTGATACCTAAGGCGAAAAAACAGGTCCTAAAAGTAAATCCATAATTATCGCTGTAGCAAAAGGTCAAAAGGACAAAAATGTCATAAAATTCTAATGTCCTTTACATTAAGGCTTGTTTACAGCCGCCCCGTATACATGACATTACCTGGAATTGGTGGCGTTAAAAATACACCGCTATCCCGTTCCCCGCTAAAGGAAAGAGACGAAGTGTTAATTTTTAAGTAAGTTTGACAAAGATTGAGTCTCATATGACAAATACCATCAGCGAGACAGGATTCTGCCGCTGCGGAAAGTTTGAACATTAACTATTCCTGTCAGTCTGTTGACACAATCATGGCAGACATTTCCCCAGATACAGAGATGACTGCTGGCATTTGTCAACAATCCTGTCACAGTGGCGGCAATAAGGCCATGTCTTGGAGAGTGACAGTTCGGGCTTCGTGCTCCCAGGAGCAATAGCCCAGGTGTTCTGAAGAACTGTGGGAAAACCCAGATTTCTGCATTGTCATTCGTACCTAGAAAAGCGCAGCAAGAGAATGAGCTGTCACCGGTATTCCCAGGATGGCGCGCTGCTTAGCATAACTCTACTGTGAAGGCCGAGGGTCCACTGGTCCTTGCGGTCTGACAGATAATTAAGAAAGCAGGAACGTTTTTTTTTTAGGTTTCTATTGTTCGGAATTTGCATTTTAGCCAGAGGCTACCAGTAATAGAAAAAATCCAGGATGGGAAGATGGTAAGAAGCCAATTAGTCAGATAGATGGATGGGCTGACTGACAGCTCTCTGGTATCGCCACTTTATATTTCATGATACATAGCTTTGCAGTTTTTTCGACAAAAACTAACTTTTGTAGCCTGCTTAGGCGCTATATAGGGAGGAGAGTGTTGGGGTTTTTTTTTTTTTGCAGATTTTTAGTTTTTTTTTTCTCTTTTTTTACATAAATATATATTTTTTCCATTTTGCCGTATCGGCTTCAGAAACATGAGTTCAAGGAAAAGTAAAATAGTAAATGTTCTAGATTGTAAATGGAATTTCACTGTCTGTTCTTTACAGTGATCGGTTTTGCTTATTTTAATAGAGATTTCTATGTCAGTAAGGAACGTAGAAAACGCAGATATTTTATTACTTTACGGAGTTTTACATTTTTCTAAAGAATGATGAATTTATTTAGTTAATTATGTTATTTGGAAGAAAACACCATAATTGAGGATAGAGGATAGATAGAAGACATATATCAGATAGCTAGATACGTAGATAGATAAGATGGATAATAGATAGATGATAGAAAATAGATAAATTATAGGGCAATAGATAATAGATAGATAGATAGATAGATATGTGATAGATAAATAGATAGATAGATATCCAAATAAAGTCATAATATTGACATTTCGCTCCAAGTATTGAACTTTCTCAAGCACTTCCACACTTGGAACGAAACATTGCTGTTATGACTTTGTGTCAATGAGCTGTTTTTGGATTTTGGAGTGCTGCTTTTTTCTTCATTGGATATACTTGAGGTATGGTTATGCCTGTGAGACCCTGCACCCGCCATCTCCTTTAGCTTACCTGTGCTACAGCAAATGTTCTTAATTAGATAAATAGACAATCCAGGCAACTTTGAGACCCTACAGAGCGAATCTGCCCATTTCCAGACTCTGGTCAAAATTCTCAGCTATGGAGACCTCAAAGCAAGAACAGCAAGGGAAAGAGACTATGTGACTACTGAAGGAAACATCTTTATATTCGTAGCAGATACCAACTGTGCCAACCCAGTGCACACCGAGAGGGATAGCTGCAACGACACAGTCAATTAAAGTAGAACACTGTTGAACCTGTGCTAAAGCCTTGGACTTCGTATCCTTAACGGCTGTGTGGCGCCCTGCATCTTTATCGCCACAAAAGGGTTAACTATGTACTGTTCTGTATGTGTTTTGTGAGCAATGGGAGTTATGCTTTCTCTGCTACAGACCATAACACACACACACACACAATTTGCCTCACTCCCTCATTTGTCTGACGCTGAGAGCTTTGCAGACATACCATAACTGGGAGGGGGGGGCGACTTGTTGTTCTTAGAGTGTGAAGAAGGAGGAAGAACGTCTTGGAGGCCATGATGACATGTAGCTCATCCAGGAGTAAGAGCTAAGAAGCAGGGAACCAGCCCCTAGATCGTCCATGCTTTCAGAGCAGGGTGGTAAGCTGAGAGACTGCGTGGGATTATACAACCAGCAGAAAGGTGCTTTCCCTCAGAATTGCTGCAATAACCTAGGATCAGTGAAGGATAGTGCAAGTGGGAACTTGAGCTTCTTCACAAAGGATTCAAACTGCAAGTTGCTGAAGGCGAAATACACAGTGAGTAGAGGCAATAATGGGAAGTTCTAAACTCCAGAAAGCCTTGGTCCCAGAAGGGATTAGAATAGCAGGAGGTTACACTGAGTCACAGCAGAGAGAAGGATAACTCCCATTCTCCAGAGCAGACTGTAACCTGGTGAGAATTGTAATATCTCCGCTGAACTGCACCTGAACTACAGTAAATGATAAAGTGACTTTCTGTGTCTCCTGCCTTATTAATCCGTGCCTTCTACTTGCATCACAATCTCTGGGGGTCCTGCCCTGGTTGGAGAGGGTTTTACATCTGCACTGCCATCACCATCTACTCCCCCAGGGATCATCTGCAGTGCCGGCTATACTACAGTCGAACACTCCAACTGGCATCATGAATCACTACATAAACTTTATCCCCATTCAACTCTACCCCTTTTACATGACCGCCTGGGGCCACGGACCGGGTCATGGCCGCTGTAACATCTCCCATTGAAGTTAACGGGCTCGGTACCGAGTATCCCACGGTCTCTGGGGCGCATCAGCTGCACCAAGGGAGGTTCATTTAAAAGGCATACTCTAAACTCCCAAGTGGGCAGCAGCATGATAGACTATGCCATGAAAGCTATGGACCCTACAAGCATTGGCACCTTTATAGTCACCCCACAAATACATCTGTCAGACCACAACCAATGGCTCCTATACATCAAATCCATTAACAAATTAACTACCCAAACTCCGCAGCAGACCAACCTCTTTAGCTTGCCTCCATCCTTCAAATTTTCCAAGATGTCAGCCCCAAAATATACAGATGCCATCAACATACGAGAGATAAAGGAGATAAAGGAGAAGCTTCAACGCTGGACTAATAACGTGTACAAACGTGTACACCTAGCAGTAAGGAACCTTAACGTACTCTATGCCATTGCAGAAATGTCGGACCTGAAAAGATGCAGAAACACAAGGCCAAGTAAGCAAAATCCCAACAACTGGTTTGACAGGGAATGTAAAACAATAAGGAAGGCGCTAAGAACGACCTCAAATAAATAACACAGAGACCCAAACAACACCACTCTGAAATAAACCTACCACACCATACCACGAATATACAAATCCATCCTCAAAAAGAAAAAGCAAAACCTCTAATTCCAAGATGCCCTTGAAGACAACATCTTTTGAGAACTATGGAACCGCCTAGGATACAACCAAAAAAGCAACAACCTCCACATCCAGAGCACCAACATCAAGCTCCAGTATTTCAAGGACCTTTACAAAAACATCCCAAGTGAAGACCTGAACCTAGCACAAAAAAGTGCTTGTGAACAAACTGAAGGATATGGAGGAAAAATTCAAAGGTTTCCAAAACCCTCTGGACACACAAATTACATTGCCAGAAAAAACCCCAGAAAGAATCACACTGATAAAAATTAAAAAAAACGGCGCCCAGATAGGATCTTATCAGAAGTGCTGAAATTTAGCCAGCAAGTAGAGTTGAGCGAAACGGGTCGAAAAATTTCAAAAGTCGCCAACTTTTGGCAAAGTCGGGTTTCATGAAACGAAACCCGACCCTAGGATGAGGTCTGCGACTTAAGCGCCAAAGTCGCGTTTCAAAAGTTTGTTTTGCGCTCTTTTTCAGCCAATCAGGATCCACGGACACTGTGGGCAACGTGATGACATAGGCAGGGGTCACCACCATTTTTCAGAAAGGCATGCAAGTGATTGGCTTGCTTTGGTGGGCGTCACAGGGGGTATAAAAGGGCGTGCACGCCGACCGCCATGTTACTCATGCTGATCTCAGAATAGGGAGAGCTGCTGCTGATGATGATGATTTTGTAGGGAGAGCGTTAGGCAGGGAAGAAGACACCAAAAACTGCTTCTGCTGCTAGCGATTTTGCCTGTACAAAACACCAGTCACTGTGTGTGCAGTGCAGGTGGAGGCTATATTTTGCTGGATCAGCGGTGTTGGTTGTTAGGCTGCCTTCTAAGGCATCCTGACAGCTGCATTGCTGTTTACCCACTGCTCTGCAAACTGCTTTGTTAAAAGCAATCCCAATTTTTTTTTTTGTCCTGGTGAGGTACTGAGCGTGCATTTTTTTCACACCATACATTGGTGCACACTCCTCACACAGTACCGTGTAACGGCTGTTATCACAGCCACAGTGAAGCTATCTGTGTGTCACTCTGTAAGAATAAGTCGAGAACATGTTCCGTTCTTACAGACCTGCACCTTCTAGTTTTGTCTAGCTTTCAAACAGTTAAATATATTTGCTGTTTGATCACATTCAAAACTATAGAGAGACAGCGTGTGTCAGTCTGTATACTTAAAAAACACGGAGCTTGACAAATTTACGTACACTGGACAGCCGTGTACGTGCACGCTCCTCTCTCAGTACCGTGTAACGGCTGTTATCACGGCCACAGTGAAGCTATCTGTGTGTCGCTCTGTAAGGATAAGTCGAGGACTTGTTCCGTTCTTACAGACCTACACTCTAGGGAGATTCCTATTCTGCCCAATTCTATATACACCTTGTAGTTTGTCATACACTAGCCAATTTCTGCCTGTGACATAGCGCTTTGATATTCAGTGGGCCTCACACAATCCAAAAGTGTCCTGTGTCCACAAGTGTGTGCAGAAATTCAAAATCTCCGTTATCCTCTAATGACATTTTTCACACCTGCGACATCGAGCCTGTGACATAGCGCTGTGATATTCAGTGGGCCTCACACAATCCAAAAGTGTCCAGTGTCCACAAGTGTGTGCAGAAATTCAAAATCTCCGTTATCCTCTAGTGACATTTTTCACACCTGCGACATCGAGCCTGTCACATAGCGCTGTGATATTCAGTGGGCCTCACACAATCCAAAAGTGTCCAGTGTCCACAAGTGTGTGCAGAAATTCAAAATCTCCGTTATCCTCTAGTGATATTTTTCACACCTGCGACATCGAGCCTGTCACATAGCGCTGTGATATTCAGTGGGCCTCACACAATCCAAAAGTGTCCAGTGTCCACAAGTGTGTGCAGAAATTCAAAATCTCCGTTATCCTCTAGTGACATTTTTCACACCTGCGACATCGAGCCTGTGACATAGCGCTGTGATATTCAGTGGGCCTCACACAATCCAAAAGTGTCCAGTGTTCACAAGTGTGTGCAGAAATTCAAAATCTCCCCTGTCCTATAGACACCTTGTACCTTGTTTTACATTACTATATAGTTTGTTGGATTTTGTCTACATTTCTACCAAAAATGAGGAAGGCTGGTGGAAGAGGCCGTGGAATTGGGCGGGGGTTGGCAGCTGGTAATGATGGTGTTGGTGGTGGATCTGATGGTAGTGGCAAAAGCAAAATAGGACCGAATGCAGGAGGTGTTGAGCCTGCGTCATCGTCTGGCTCCACAAGGCCTCGAAGGCTTAGTTTTCTAGGAGTTGGCAAACCGCTTTTAAAGCCAGAGCTTCAGGAAAAAGTTTTGTCTTACATTGCTGACTCAGCCTCCAGCTCTATCGCCTCCTCTTCTGAAGTTGTAAAAAATAAAAGCACTGAGTCGTCATTGGAGGCTCATGTTCATGAACCACACCTTTCCTTGTGTCCTTCACCCCAACCAGGATTGAAGGATGACGCAGGCCATACTACTGATTACTCCATGGAGCTGTTTTCACATACCATGCCTGGATTATCAAGTGAAATGGTGAATTACCCAGGCCAAGATGAATCTGACATGGAGTGCACTGATGCACAGCCGCTGATGGATGATTCTGCTGGTACATTCACTCAGAGCACTACATTGTCCTCGCAGTGTACAGAGCCAGATTCTGACCCTGATGAGACTCAGGTGCCCCTTCCTGCACACTATACCACCATACACGGTGACAAAGAGGAAGGTGCAGATGAAAGTGCAGGTTCCTTGAGCAGGTGGGGGGGCATACTCATGGGCGATGGCACTGGCACAGGGCACCGCATAGTACGCAAAAGTGTCTCTGCCGGTGGGAGGGCCTAAACAGCCAAGTGCAGTGAGATGGAAGATGGGGACGACAAGGAGTTCAGAGTAGTGCAGGGATTCCCTAGCAAGGAGACTTATGTAATTGTTTTCAATGTTGGGACAGCAATTTTAGGGGAGCACTATACTCTGGTGAATGATATATGGGGCCCACCATACACTGGAGCACTCCAAAGGTGGACATCAGACACTGGAGCAGCATTTACAGGGCCCATTATACACTAGAGCAGTAGAAATGGGGCCCATTATATATGGAGCATTATTTGGGCCCATAAGACAGTGGAGCTTCATCCATTGGGACCAGTATATACTGTAGCATTATGTGGAGCTCATCATACACGGTTTGAAACATTATATGGGAATAATGATCCCGTATGGAGAAATATATGGGCCTCATTACTCTGTATAGCGCACTAAGCGCTGGCCATAATACTGTATGGAGTTATATACTGTCCGTTTTTGGAGGTATTGGAGAATTTAAAATTGATAACAGTCATGAGATGTAAGAAGTGAAGTATTTTTCATTGTACTATACTGCTATTTCTCTGCCGTATCGGAGCATCATGAGTTGTGGTATGTGTTAAAGGGGCGCTCTTTGGCCCTATGCCCACGAAAACCTGGAGCCAGCCCACCCCCCCACAACTGTAGCCAAATAACCCCCATTTTTCAGTGCGTAACTAGTATTATGAAGTTAATTAAGGTTGACAAGCTTCAGTAACAAGAATTTATGCTTTTGGCATTCAAATGGGCACTGTTGGAGTGTTTCCTGTCCTCCTCTCACTGTCGACTTTAATTCTCCATTGACTTACATTGGGTTTCGTGTTTCGGGATGACCCCGACTTTTCCCTATAGTCGGCCGATTTTGCTCGACCTGACTTTTGGAAAAGTCGGGTTTCATGAAACGAAACTCGACCCTAAAAAAACAAAAGTCGCTCAACACTACCAGCAAGACATCCAGGCTACGATAGCAAAACTATTCAATATTCTACTATTTTCCCAAAAGCTGGAACCAGGGAGTCATAACTCCGATACACAACAACAGGGACAAGTACAACCCAGCAAACTACCAGGGAATATGTGTCAGCAGCAACCTGGGGAAACTCTTCAAGTGTGTCCTGAAAAAGAGGATCCTCACCTTCCTCACCCAACACAACATCCTAAGCAAAAGCCAAGCAGGCTTCATGCCAAAACGACTGCACCATGGACCACATCAAGAACCACATCCATAATAAAAAGCATGGGAGGATCTATGCCTGTTTTGTTGACTTCAAGAAGGCCTTTGACTCAATGTGGCACCCTGGGTTACTCCTAAAACTGCTGGTGCGCGGAATAGGAAGCAGAACATATAATGTCATACTAATCTCCTACACTGAGAGCAGCTGCAGCGGGAGGGTAAATGGAAAGAGAATTACCTATTTCCAACTGAGCCAAGGAGGAAGACAGAGCTGTAGCCTCTGTCCAACATTCTTTAGTATCTACATCAATGAGCTGGCTCTGGAGTTCTCAGCACCAGGACTCACCCTCCATGACACAGAGGTGAAATTTCTGCTGTGTGCTGATGACCTCATGCTGTTATCACCAACTGAGAAAGGTCTCCAAGATAATCTGAAAATCCTAGAGACCTTCAGCACCACATGGGTGCTGCCAATCAACTGGAAGAAGGCTAATATGGTGTTGCAGAAAAGAAAGCAGAAACTAGCTGACCATCCCCCCTTTATTATACACAGCTGTCCACTTATGGAAGCCAACAATAACACATACCTGGGCCTACACTCAGTCAATCAGAGAGCTTTAAGAAAGCCATACAGTTGCTGAAAGACAAGACATGCAAAGTCTTGTATGCCATCAGAAGACGTCTGTAGCATCTTAAGGCACCTGTAAACATCTGGCTAAAAATCTTTGATACCATCAATGCCCCAATCCTTCTGTACGGCAGCAATGTCCGGGGTTCAGTCTAATATGGAAATTGGTCAAAGTGGCACCTGCCGAGCAGTACTGAGCAGATTCCCACTATACCTTGTGATCCAGAAGCAGGCACTATCAATAATGGCTCATCTACAAAGTAGTAGTCCCAGCTCGTACCATCACAAAGTCATGCAAGACCAGGAAGCCCTAGTAGGATGAAGCCCCCCAGCACAAATCTACCAAAATCAGGCTGACCAAGCCACCCACCTGTATGGCCAGACAAAAGGTAAAATCTGTAAGCCTGTAAACAAAAGCAAAGAAGACTATCTCAGCATCTGGAGGAATGACATGAGCAAATCACACAGAAACTGATGATATACCAGAACCTACATAGGGAATACAAACTGGCTCCATATCTACCGAAACTAGCAAACCCCAAAGAGCAACAGATTCTGAGTCAGTACAGCCTACTCATTGAATCCAGGTGGCACTGACAGAACTACAAGCAGACTCTTCCAGTAGTGCCCCCAGGAGAACATGGAGGATGAGCCCCACTTCTTGCTGAGGTGCCCCAAGTACTCCACAGGGAGGGACACTCACTTCAGGAGACTGTCTGATCTCCTCAAAGACTTCACCTCTATGGAGGAGGAAGAGTAACTGCCTATATTACTGGGGGGAAGGCTAAAGCACAGCACCGTGGCTCAGTGGTTAGCACTGCAGCGCAGGAGTCCTAGGTTCGAATCCCACCAAGAACAACATCTGCAAGAAGTTTGTATGTTCTCCCCTTGATTGCGTGGGTTTCCTCCCACATTCCAAAGACATAGTGATAGGGAATTTAGATTGAGAGCCACATCGTGTGCAAACTGTAAAGCGCTGCAGAATATATTGGCATAATAAAAGCATTATTTTTATTATAAAGTGCAGTTGTCCATAGCAGTGCATTGTCAGTGCCTGCCACAAGCTAAGGCCTCTTTCACACATCAGTTTTTTGCCATCAGTTACAATCCGTCATTTTGTGAAAAAAACGGATCCAGCAAATGATTGTGCTGGATCTGTTTTTCTTTTTTTCTCATAGACTTGTATTAACGACGGATTGTGACGGATGGCCACACGTTTCATCCGTCATCCGACAGATCCGTCGAAAAATCTTTGTCAGCCAGAGACAATGGACAAAGTAACGTTTTTTGTGTACGTCGAAAAGTCAGACAGCGTCTGATCCAGCGCCATCTGTCGCTGGTTATAATGGAAGCCTATGGGCGCTGTCCGTCGAAAAAATGGAATCCAGTGGCGGATTCCGTCTTTTAAAACTGAACATGCCCGGAAGAATTTATCTTCCTTTATTTTAACCCATGCGGCTGATTTTCCATTCTCTCTGTCATCCTAAATCCTATTCCTTTAATTCCTACATCAAGGCAGCTGAGACGGATCCATCAAAAAAACAGATCCAGTGCATCAGTTTTTTGCAATTTGCACAGGATCCGTTTTTTTAACACTTTGACAGATTGTGACTGATGGCAAAAAACTGATGTGTAAAAGAGGCCTAAGAGGAACTTTATATGTCATGAACCCCTATACCACACAATGGATGCATCCCTATCCCCATTTCCCTATTATTATACCACTTGCCGTGGCAAAGCTAACATGTAGTTAGTCCTTCTAATAAAGCCCATTTGAACAGAATAGATACAGTAGATAGATAATGTAATTATAAGATAGATGGATATATAGATAAATAGAAACAAGATATTCAGAAAAATGGAGGCGGCACTTGATGGAGATGCTTTGTTCTAAATGTAGAACTTTCTCAAGCCACATTTACAACGAAACGTTGCCACAACTTTGGATCAATACATTTAGACGTCTTTCCATTACTAACTGCTGTGCTTCATGTCACCTGACAATACAAAGGTGACATTGTGAAAAAAAATCTTTTGTAGTTCCAGCACACGATATAGAAAAATTAAAAAAAGCCTTTATTTAGTCCATCATTAAAAAATACAATTCCAACTGTGATAAAAGCATGTGTAGGCTTACGCGTTTCGGATCATATTTGACCCGTAATCATAGCATAAAATACTGGATAAATGTTGCGCTTATCAAGGAAAAGCAACCAGAGAAGGCTGCCTTGGGTAACACCCACCAAAATCAGCTGTAATACCAGCATCACTAATTCAAGGTTAGCAATAGTACCTCACTGGTTTAACCCTATGATGCATCCATCTTATACAAACATGTTACAATGTGAATTCTCACTTAGTGATAATCTAATAGTTTGACATTGTGGTACTGGCATGTACGCAGGATGCAGTGACGAGCCGGAGACAGAGCAAGGGTTAAACTAGACTTTTATATATGTAAAGAGGAAAGCTAACAACGGTTTTTCCATGCAGGGAATCCAGATACAAATACACAAGTAACAAAATGCTGAATAGTACGGCGAGGGGTGGTAACTATATGGCCGCGCTGTGGTCGGCTACGGGTCCCTGGATTGACTATAAACGTAAACGAAATGTCACTTATCGATCTTGCAGAGTTGTAGTCTGGGAGAAGTCTGATCGGCGTCTCAGCCGCCGGGTCCAGCCAAAAGAAGAGTTGTCGTAGGCTTTGGGTGTTCCCACTCCCTGGTGCTGGGGTAATGATACAGACCCCAGGCTGGTATCCCTCCGCCGGGGTTGCCCCATCGGGCGGTGAGGCAGAGGCAGCCGTGGGTCTGGGTGTGTAGGCCGCAGCCGCGATATGGAGTGTGACAGTGGCGGCTGCGGGTCTTGCCGCACATGCCTCAGCCGCAGTATGGGGCATGGCAGTGGTGGCCGCGGGTCTTGTCGTACAGGCCGCAGCCGCGGTGTGAAGTGGGGCGCTGGCGGCAGCGGGTCTCGCTGGACAGGCCGCAACCTCGGTGTGGAGCAGAGCAGCTGCGAGTCTCACCCTACAGACCACAGTCGCGGTGTGGGGCGGGGCAGTGGCGGCCACGGGTCTCACTGTACAGGCCGCAGCCGCGGTGTGGAGCGGGGCACGGGCGGCCACGGGTCTCCCTGTATAGGCCGCAGCTGCGGTGTGGAGTGGGGCAGTCACGGCCGCTGTACAGGCTGCGAGTCTCACTCGGTATCCTCCTCCTGCTGCTCGGCACTCTGTCTCGAAAATGCTGACTGCCTCTCACTCTGGGACGCCACCTAAGCTCATCCCTCCAGTCTCTCCGGCTGGTCCTCTCCACTCGTTTTGTAGTTGCCCCGCCCCCACATTTTCTGATTGACTGTCGGTCCTGGCTTGCTATTCTTCCCCCCGGGAACGTATCTCCTGGGAACTTGGGTGACAGCTCCCTCAGTTCCATCCCGGACACACGTCGGGCCCCTTTCCCGGGTTTTCTCTCCTCTACACTATCAACCCCACCACTATTACCCCACTTGCCACCACCACAGGGCATGTGGAAAGAGCTGTGCAAAGTGCCAGAATTGGCTGGTTCACAACTGCTAGCTCACGCTGTCAGCTGACATTGTGGGAGCCACAGCTGACTGACCAGTGGTAATAATGTTGCTGCTGATCAGAAGCAGTGTTTGCTGTGCTGTCATGCAGGTGCTTAGATGACATGTGCCATATCATTCTCGTGTTGGTTAAGTTCTTAGTGGTAGGGGCCCCTCCTGATCTTGGCATGGTGCAGGTTGCAAATGACCAATTTTTTGTCTCATAATTCTGTTTTAAAATGGGGAACAACTAACTTTTTGAAGGAGAAATTCACGAGTGTCGGTGCTTTGTGGGTTAAAATTTTTGGTTTAAAATTTGTGGTTTAAAAAGTGGTTTAAAATTTTTAAAAACCGCTTGGCCTTCTACAGTTGACCAAAATATTTTGTCTCCAAAAGTTGACTATTGTCATCCAAATAGTTTAATCTGCTCTATGTAAAAAAACCTCCACATTTTTTTGTTCATTTAAAAAATTAGTTTCACTCAATAAATAAAAATGTGTAAGGTGTGTGGTAAGGGACAGGGAAGTCAAAGAGCTGATGATGGTGCCCACAGACATAGAGGACGTGGGGCAGGTGCGGCTACACCCCGTCTCCCTTTGCAGGGAGGCACGGGATCCAACTTTGGAAGGCATACCAGTGTGAATAGGTGATCAGTTAGATAGCAAATAATGCTTCGGGCATGCTTTCCAGTGTATGCAGATGAGCCGAGACAGAGTCAGCGGTTTCCGGGGCGCTTGGAGGCCGGAACTATCGGAACTATCACCACTGTTGCTGGGGGAAGGTTCTTCTGGGAGGGGAGGACCTTTGCACTGGACAGCAGGAGACATGGGGGAGATAAAAAGGACTGAGCGTGGGAACAAGACAGACTTGGCGTGAAGGCGACAGGAGAGCAAGGAGAAGGATGACTCCCTCCCCACTGCTCTGACTGCTAACTCCACGTCATTCACCCCCCAGCATTCTTACTTCCAAACTGACTGTGTCCCTGCTGAGCTGTCCTCAGACCCTTCCTTGCAGGATGGCTCCTTCCTGCCCACAGTGGCAGATAAGCTGACTTGCTCCGTTTCTAGAGACCTCTTCAGAGGATCGCACTCTGCCACGGCCTGCGAGCGTGCACACGGTTCGTGTTCAGCGCCGTTCCAGAGGAATCTACATAATGGACTGATTCTACGTTCTAGTGCACCCAAGCCAAGCGGGACCGAATACATCGGCACAGTTGGGAGACGGTGCTTTTGGTTCCTCCATAACAGAGCTAGAGACTTTGTCCACGACCTGCGACATCGGCAGAAGATATTTCAGCCTTTCCCCAACTAGAACTGCAAGCAATAAGTTACCTTTTTTGTACACCTTTTTCTCAAGTATTATGTTTTTGTGCAAGTCCCATTGTTGCCGTAACTTTTCTCGTCTTCCTGCGTGGAGTATTCACTGTATAACAACCAGTTCTAGTAAATCTTGTTAACCAGTTCTCTGCCTACGGCTCTTCACTGCATCCAACGAAACTTATCTCCCTACACCAGCACCACTCAGTTTCCCACTTGGTCCAATTTCACCAGCCAACAGTCAGTCGCTTAATCCAGTGCCATACAAGAGAAGGGTATAGAGAAGACGGATGAAAATCCCTGTGGTGTCACAGAGACTAGTCATATGCTAAAATCCTTATAAAGGTGCCGGATCACCATCAATGGCTAGTGGGGATCTGCAGGGGTTGCTGTCTAAAGCGGTGCTCCCGCACCAGGCTGAGTCGGCGTGTGTCGCTGGAGCGCCACTTTAGACAGCAACCCCTGCAGATCCCCACTAGCCATTGATGGTGATCCGGCACCTTTATAAGGATTTTAGCATATGACTAGTCTCTGTGACACCACAGGGATTTTCATCCCTCTTCTCTATACCCTTCTCTTGTATGGCACTGGATTAAGCGATTGTGTGATAAAGTCTCCGGTGGAGCCGAAGCGTTCTATATATCGCTTCCATTGCATTATTCTGTTACGCTCCCAGATTGTGGGTTAATAAAATTTAAACTATTTGGCATGATAATCCACAAGAGTGTGCGGTGAATTATATAATTACTCTATATTGGGACCACCAGGTCCGTTACACCAGCACCTCGTTCATAATAAGACCGAGTGCACGCTAAACCTATTCCTACACCGCCCAGACTATGGTGAGGAACTCCTGTTTAAAGGAACTGTAGTTGTCGGGGTTCCTCTCAGTGGGACGAAGCTTCCTGCTGGCGTAGGCAATCACTCTCTCTCTGTCTTTCTGCACTTGTGACAGCCCTGCTCCCAATCCCACATTGCTGGCGTCAGTGTAAAGTACAAATGGTTGGTCATAGTCAGGGTAGGCCAGGACCTCATCTCCCGTGAGGACCAGATTCAACTTGGTGAAGGACTCTTCTATCCTTTTGTTCCACTCAAACGGAAGACTCTTGTTCTTGGCTTTCTTGGATTGGCCCACTAGAAGATCTTGCAGCGGTGCTGCTATTTTGGTGAAGTCCTTGATAAATCTTCGGTAGTAGCCTACTAACCCAAGAAATTGCCTCACTTCATGAATAGTGCTGGGTCTTTGCCAGTCCCGGATAACAGTGACTTTGTCAGGGTCGGGTGCCACACCTTCCGCGCTCACCATATAGCCTAGGTACTGCACCTTGGGTTTCAAAAGGTGACATTTCGACGGTTCTATTTACAGGGCTTTGTATACCTCGGCCAGGTGCTTCAAATGGTCTTCGTAGGTTTTGGAGAAGACAATGATGTCATCCAGGTACAGCAGAACGGTTTCAAAGTTTTTATGTCCAAGGCAGCATTCCATTAACCGCTGAAATGTTCCTGGCGCATGGCTGAGCCCGAACGGCATGTAAACTCGCAGAGGCCCATTGGTGTTGTAAACACTGTTTTCTATTTGTCTGCCTCTGCCACAGGAACCTGCCAATACCCACTGGTGAGATCTAAAGTAGAGAAATAGTTAGCAGTTCTTAGTGCGACTAATGATTTCTCAATCCTAGGCAATGGGTAAGCGTCTTTATGTGTAATGCTGTTAATCCGCCTGTAGTCTACACACATTCTCATAGTACCATCTTCTTCTTAACGAGAACTAATGGAGCTGCCCAGGGGCTACAACCATCTCAGATTACCCCAGCCTCCTTCATCTCCCATAACATACTCGTGGCACATTGATAGTGTGCTGGGGGTACAGGCCGGTGCCTCTATTTAATGGGTGGATGATCTCCAGTGGGGATATGATGTTGGACCCCTTTTGCCTGCCCAAAGTCTAGAGGATGTTTGCTGAAGACCCCTTCAAATTTTCGAGCCACCTGGTAAGCCCCATGCTTTTGATGCGAAGGGGTGGAGTCAGTGCCTGCGTGTAGCTGCTGACACCAATCCTCCTGCTGCCCTTCAGAGCCATTCTCTTCCACCTTGTCAGACAGCTCTACCTGTTGTCTCTGCATCAGGGCTTTGATCTCCTTTTGCAGGACCTGCTGCTGACTGGAGCTGGCGTTCTCGGCTACCTGTTGTAACAAAGCAATAATTTCTCCAAGACAATTTTCAATTACATTAGTGCCTAAAGTGATCAAAGAACGGCATTCTCGTTTGTCAATATCAACTATTATCAAACCTTGCGATTGCAATTCTACTTGGCCAAAATTGATGGTCACCTCTTTATACCCCATCTGAGGCAAAGGCAGACCATTGCAGGCAAGAATGGCAAGGTCTTTTTCTGGGCTACGAGTAATGTCTGAATCTGCCCAGTACTGCTTAAAAAAAACATATGGCATCGTTGTCACCTGGGAGCCGGTGTCCAGTAAAGAGTTCATCGGAAAACCGTAAATCATGACAGGCAGGACTGGCCGTCCTCCTACGTACTTGTCTCGCCAATTTGGTGGGCCTGGTCATCTTACTCCTGGGGGTTGGACCTTTGCCCCAGGGGTTGCTTGTTTAAATGACAGGATCTTGCTAGGTGTCCCGCCTTGTTGCAGCGGCGACAGATGGGCTGTCCATCCTCATCGTAACGATCGCTGCCTTTCTCTCTGGTCGGTAGGATTCTCCTCTGTTGTCGCCACGGGACATCCTCTGGACTGGATGCAAGCTGGATCCTCTCTGGAGTCACTTGCAGGGACTGTACAGTTTTTGTGAGTGCAGCCACACTTTTGGTTAGTTCCTTGACTTGGGGACGTAAGTCTGCAGCAGAGTCATCATCTTGGAACGGCTTGTCAGTCTCAATAGGGGTCTTTGGAAAGGATGCTGCCCCTTGCTGGTATGTAATTGCAGGATGCTTAGAGGGCTCTGTGCTGCTAGGATTTGGTTCACGCAGCACTCGGATGGCTCTATCCTTGAAGTATGCAAAGTCCAATTCAGGATTTTGTAGGGCCATTAGGCGCAGCTGTGTCCTTTGGTTGTTAGACTGGAGTCCCTCTATGAACTGCTCTGTTAGTAATCTATCTTCATCTCAGGGTCAACCTGCATTACGGCCCATAGTGCCTCCTGAAAATTAAGGGCATAGTCCCGTATACTGTCCTGCATTCTCTGTTTGCACCCAAAGAATCTCATTTTTATCTCTGTTGCAGTATGGGTATCAAAAGTATTCTTCAGTCTGACCAAGATTTGTTGGACAGTCCCTTTATTAGTGTCCGGCCAGGACTTTGCTTCCCTCTGGGCCGCACCAGTTAACTGGCCAATGAGGATACTGACTTTTTGGCTTTCTGACAGGGGGGAAACTTTGAACAAACTACATAGTTTTTCTTTAAAATCGCTCAGGGTGTGCGACTCTCCTGAGTACTGTGGTAACCAGGCTGCTCCTGGTATATATGGCAATGATAGCGGCATTATTGAGGCTGCAGCTGCGACCGTCGCTGAATCTTCACCCGAGTTGGGCATTCTTCTTCCTGTTTTTCACTTGCTCACAATAGAGCGCAGCTCCTGCTTCACTGGCACGCCCCTCTCTGCTCGCACGCACTGTGTGATGCAGTTATGGCGATTATTTGAAAGCTCATTAAAGTCTTTAGCACTCAATTTAATAAAGTCTATGGCGCACAGTACCCAGCTTTGCCAAGCTCCTTTACCCAGCTTTGCTAAGCTCGCTAAATCCTGTTCATGACGCCAATTGGAGCGCCCCGTGCGCCGTGCAGGAGCGCGGTGCAGGACCGTGGGGTACTCGGTACCGGGCCTGTCAACTTCAATGGCGGATGGTGTCACGGCGGCGGTGACCCGGTCCGTGGCCCTGGGGCATCCATTAAATAATAATACAGAGAAAGGGGGAAAGTTGTTTGTGATGCAGTTAGATGTGGTAAAAATGAAGATAAAGTTTATAGATGATTAAATACTTGACGCCACCTGTGGTATTCTGGTCAGAGGTGACCAGCGCTGCGGTGTTGTTCTCCTGAGACTGTTGATGTGTCACAGCTGAAGTGAAAATAGCTCTCCACAGGTAGAGCAATAGTCCCAGGGCAAAGATGTCTGATTAATAGTTAAGATGGCTGTGAACATTGGGGTGCAGAGAAATTAGAGAAGGACACAGAGAGGTGCAGTTTCTTTACCTTTTACTGGCAATTGGTTGCAATCCGGAGTACCACATACAGGTGATGGAATGAGTCCGGCTCACCTGGAGGCATTCAGGGGATCCACCTTGCCAGGTGGGGCTTTAGGACCTTCCTTCTGCGCTTCGTGTGCGGGTCTCTGCTGTTTATAACTAAGCTGCGACCCTCAATTGTGTGATGATTTCACGTACGGCTGTCAGCGTGAGCCTATTCCATGGCTATCGTCCTTTTCACTGTCAGCCCTGGGCTCCTTATCCGCTGTCGTGCCCTCAGGTGCTCAATGCCGTACAGGAATTTACAATCCCCTGTACTTTCAGATTCGGAGATCAGGTCATACAGCTCCTGACTACCAAGGACTCTTTTCTCTCCCTTTTCTCTCTATTAGTGCTTCGCTCTGGGGTCTGCTCGTGTCCTTTCCCTCTTCACAGATCAGCTCCCTCTCTTGAACTGACTGGACCTTCCAGAAAATTCTTTTTACCTCACGTTTAACTGTCTTGTTATTTCCTCACAGCTCACAGCTGCTCTCGTTTCCATGACAACTCCCTCAGCTGAATTCTAGCTGACTCACCAACCCCATCTGTTGGCCAGAATTTATAAGGCATCTCCCTTTTCTGACCTGCAGCAGGAATTGTGATTTAATCTATGTTACCTGGCATGGGGCCCCCCTTCTGCCTCCAAGCATGACTTCACCTCTTACAGGGAGGCAATGTCACTGTGACAACCGGACTCTGGGGTGTGACATGTGCCTTCATCCCATTGCCAAGCGAGTGTCCCCCAATACATGCAGGCAGATAGATAGAAGGTATGAATGCATAGGGTAGTTTATTTTGTCCATTCTCTTATCTAATATATAAAGCTCAATGTGTGTATGTATGTGTGTGTATATGTATGTATGTGGGTATGTATGTATGTATGTCCGGGATTGGCATCCGCACCGTTGCAGCTACAGCCACAAAATTTGGCAGTCACACGTCTGGACCCCGAGAGCATCCTAAGCTATGTTGTGAGGTGAAATTTTAACCCCACGCATTCCATTATGATGTCATAATGGTTGACTATGGGATGGAGGATGTGTGATGGGTATATGGGCACTTGACTATGGGATGGAGGATATGTATGATGGGTATATGGGCACGGGACTATGGGATGGCGGATATGTATGATGGGTATATGGGCATGGGACTATGGGATGGAGGATATGTATGATGGGTATATGGGCACTGGACTATAGGATGGAGGATATGTATGATGGGTATATGGGCATGGGACTATGAGATGAAGGATGTGTGATGGGGATATGGGCACTCGACTATGGGATGGCAAATATGTATGATGGGTATATGGGCATGGGACTAAGGGATGGAGAATATGTATGATGGGTATATGGGCATGGGACTATGGGATGGAGGATGTGTGATGGGTATATGGGCACTCGACTATGGGATGGAGGATATCTATGATGGGTATATGGGCACGGGCCTATGGGATGGTGGATATGTATGATGGGTATATAGGTACGGGACTATGGGATGGAGGATATGTATATATGTATGATGGGTATATGGGCATAGGACTATGAGATGAAGGATGTGTGATGGGTATATGGGCACTCGACTATGGGATGGCAAATATGTATGATGGGTATATGGGCATGGGACTATGGGATGGAGAATATGTATGATGGGTATGTGGGCATGGGACTATGGGATGGAGGATGTGTGATGGGTATAAGGGCACTCGACTATGGGATGGAGGATATGTATGATGGGTATATGGGCACGGGACTATGGGATGGAGGATAATTATAATTTGTTATAACTAACCACAGTTAGTTACTATGCCCGAGCAGCGCCGGGCTCTTCAGCTAGTTTTGAATAAAAATGCACTTGTTAGGGTGAACTGTCCTTGGAAATCTGGCAGTTCTTAATACTTCCATAAACAGACTTTGTATACGACTCTCCATTTAGCAAAGTCCAAAGGAATCGAAGGATTCACCCTTTCTCACTTATGCAAGAATCTGTACTTATCACAGGGACTCCTTGGTTGAGCACAGGGAGCAGGAACTAGCTGGTGGAGCAAGTTGGCAGGCGAGTGTTGAGTAGCTGGCTCTAAATCAAATAAGCTAATTGCTTGACTAAAAACAGTTAACAGGGGCGAGGTCAGAGAGCTAGCCATGGTCAGAACTAGGCAGACTGAGTCAGAGGAAGAATCATCAGACATGTGGAGGGTTAAATCAATCCAGTGTATGCAACAGGTATCAAGTAAAATAAAAAGAATGATTATAACTGGCAACTCCTAGAAATATGCTGGGAGTTTAAATAGGGTGTGATGCTGCACCATTGGCCACAGCAGAGACTGCACCTGCTGAGCTGCTGGACAGCTCACATACCCATTCTACCTGGCTGGATGGCACTACAGATCCCAGCCACAGTAGTATATCTGGTAGGACAAAGACTGGACTGCACAGATGTATTGACCACAAAGTTTTCTCTACCACCAGTGCTGCTCACAGAATAAATATAGCAGCACTAGGTGACAGAAGCAGATGTCAATGGTGCAAATTGACTACTGCACTTTTTGATGTACAGTGGGGAAAATAAGTATTTATACACTGCCCATTTTACAAGTTTTCCCACCTCAAAGAATGGAGAGGTCTGTAATTTTTATCGTAGGTACACTTCAACTGTGAGAGACAGAATAAAAAAAATCCTGAAAATCGCATTGTATGATTTTTACATAATTAATTTGCATTTATTTCATGAAATAAGTATTTGATACAATAGAAAAACAGTATTTAATATTTGGTACAGAAACCTTTGTTTGCAATTACAGAGGTCAGTCGTTTCCTGTATTTCTTGACCAGGTTTGCACACACTGCAGCAGGAATTTTGGCCCACTCCTCAATACAGATCTTCTCCAGATCTTTCAGGTTTCAGGCATGTCGCTGGTCAACATTGAGTTTCATCTCCCTCCAAAGATTTTCTATTGGGTTCAGGTCTGGAGACTGGTTAGGCCACTCCAGGACCTTAAAATGCTTCTTACGGAGCCACTCCTTAGTTGCCCTGGCTGTGTGTTTCAGGTCATTGTCATGCTGGAAGACCCAGCCATGACCCATCTTTAATGCTCTTCATAAGGGAAGGCTATTGTTGGCCAAAATCTCATGATCCCTGACCCCATCCATCCTCCTTTCAATATGGTGCATTCATCCTGTACTCTTTGTCGATTACCCCCAAAGTGCAATGTTTCCCCCATCATGCTTCACAGTTGGGACAGTGTTCTTGGGGTTGTACTCATTCTTCTTCCTACCTCAAACACGGCTAGTGGAGTTGATACCAAAAAATTCTATTTTAGTCTGAACTGACCACATGACATTCTCTCATGCCTCCTCTGGATCATCCAGATGGTCATTGGTGAACTTCAAATGGGCTTGAACATGTGCTGGTTTGAGCAGGGGGACCTTGCGTGCCCTGCAGGATTTTAATCCATGACGGCGTAGTGTGTTGCTAACGGTAATGTTTGAGACTGTGGTCCCAGCTCTTCAGGTCATTGACCAGGTCTTCCCATGTAGTTATGGACTGATTCCTGACCTTTCTCAGAATCATCCTTGCCCCATAAGGCGAGATTTTGCATGGGGCCGTAGATTGACAGTCACCTTGTATTTCTTACATTTTATAACTATTGTGCCAATTTGTCGCCCTCCCAGGGCTGTGGGGTATTCGGCACCGGGCCGGTGTCAGGGGGATGTGTCACAGCAGCGGTGATCCGGTCCGTGGCCCTGGGCGCCCAAGCAATGAGGGATGTAGTTAATGATAGAATAGTTTGTGACGCCACCCGTGGTGTTCGGCAAGTATGATGTTAGGCCAACGCTGCATGCAGATCCGCTGGGACTGATGGTAGGGTGCAGCAAACATGTAAAAGCTCCCCACAGGTGGAGATGTAGTCCCAGGGCAGTGTAGATGTATCCAGCACGGGGATGTAGCAGTGCTGGAAGCGTAGGGAACAGACAAGACACAGCGGTAGCAGTTTTGGTACCTTTACTTAATATATGCAGTCCAAGGTCCTGATTACAGATGGTATTGGAGCAGGTTAGCCTGGAAGCAGATCAGGATTCTCTCTCAGCAGAAGGCTGTGCAGTCTCCTTCCTAGTGCCTTGTGGTGTGAAGCACCCCAGTACTTAGTTACTCTAGAATGCCTCTCTTCAGATGTTCCTAGAACTATACTTGTATGACAGACAGCTGTAGCCTCTCTCGGGGACTCCTCTCCTGAGTCCTGGCTCTCTATTCAATTGCTGTTGTGTCCCAAGTCTCTGATGGGAGCAGGGCATTTACAGCCTCCTACTCCTCTGGTATCCATGGCAGGACCGTCAGTATCCGTACCACTGTGGAGACCAGGCTCCAGTTATTGCGCCTTTTAGTGAGGGAGCTCTCCACCCGGAGCTCAACCTCCACTTTCCTCCACACGTCTGCACACGTGGACCTCCTTCAACTAACTGACCACTCCTTCCTCTCAGCCTTCAGGGAGCATCCCCTCCCCTTCATACTGGTTCAGAGTTCCCCCTGCTGGCTTGGAGTGGAACTGTGTTGCATGCATTAGGTTAACTGCTGGAGAGACCCATCACTGCTTCCAAGCCTGGCATTACCCTCCCATGGAGGAAGGCAAGGCCAGTGTGGCGACCATACCCCCTGGGGGCGCCACACCAACAGTTGTTGCCTTTTCACCAATTTGCTTGCTAATTGTCCAGTAGCACATCCCAACCTTGTGCAAGTCTACAGACAACAGGGACAAAATTGTAGACAGCTTTATGGTCTTGGCCATGGTGGAGAGGTTGGGGTGTGACTGATTGTGTGGACAGGTGTCTTTTATACAGGTAACAACTAAAAACAGGTGCAATTAATACAGGTAATGAGGGCAGAGTAGGAGGGCTTCCTGAAGAAAAACTATCAGGTTTGTGAGAGCCAGAATTCTTGCAGGTTGGTCAGTGAACCAATACTTATTTCATGCAATAAAATGCAATTTACTTATTTAAAAACCATACAATGTGATTTTCTGTTTTTTCTTTATTTTTTTATTTTTAGATTCTGTCTCCCACGGTTGAATTGTACCTATGATAAAATGACAGACGTCTCCTATCTTAGGTGTGAAAACTTGCAAAATCAGCAGTATATCAAATACTAATTTTCCCTACTGTATGTGCTACAGTTATAGAATCTTTCTTCTGTTCACAATTGCTTCATGCTATTGGGGGGTCTTGTTCAGATTTTTGCATTTTTTTAGACCGTCAATGATAATGAGTTCTTCTAATCACCTGACCACTGCAGCCAATCACAAACTTTTCCCAATCTGTGCAACCCATTAATGACCACAGATACGCCTTTAAAATGGCATGAAGGGGCCTTAATTCTCAGCGCATCTTTTTTATGGCACTGAGGATTAAGAAAAAGTTATAACTCAGAATACGGAGAGAATTTTTTTTCTTTTTATAAAAAAGCATCTTAATTGAATAAGCGTAACATGTAGCAAAAACTATATAAATCTGGCATCACTGTAATCGTACTGACCTGAAGAATAAACATGTCTCGTTACTTGCACCTCATGGTGAATGGTGTAAAAATAAAAACAATGCTTGAAGTGTTGTTTATTTGTTTATTCTGCTTAAGAAAGATCTGAATAAGGTTCGATTCAGCCTTATGCTGCACTCTCTGCTGAGAGCTTATGTCAGGGTTTTTTTGTATAAATCTCCCCCCAAAAAAATGATTGAGACAAAACCTCTTATGGGTCACTTACTATAATCAGGTAGATGGAGTCGCTTTGGACTCCTTCTGGCCTCTGTCTTGTCATTTTAGGCATCGTTTTAGAGCACAAGTGTAGTCAACAATAGTTCTGTTCATGCCTAAAAAGATGGTTACCACCAAAATTTACACCAAATAGAGTTCAAAGTGGCTCCATCTGCCTCATTACAGGGAGTGGTTCCATCGTGGGTTTCATCTGAATCACATTTTTGGGGGATCTAGGCAGAAAACCCAATGTTAGTACTGAGAATAGAGCACACAGATGTGATCTTAATAATATATCAGTAATATACTGAAAGCGATCTAAAAATGTTACCTATAAAACTCTCAGGTTTGTCATCTGTATTGGAAATATAGACGCTACTGGTAGCATAAAGGCTTTTGAAAAGAGACAATGGCTCACACCTCCCCCCAAGTAAAATTCTGTGAAATGTGCATTCACAATTCCAAATGACCTTCTCCTTGTTGAGCCCCACAGTGTGTCTAAACTGCATTTAACATCCACATGAATGACAGTGTGGTGACGGGGCGTGCCCACTTAACTATTTGTGGAGTCTTGTCTCTAGAAGCACAATCTGGGCACAATGTATGGGCACTACGCTGGCATATTTGTACTTTTCCAGAATAAAGCAAGGTTTGGATGTTACAAAGCGTAAACATCTGTGGGACCAAAATAGTCACCGAAGCTGTAGATGAATTCATTGAGAAACGTAATTTCTAAAAAGGAAGTCACTCGTGGGGGTTTTCTACTGTTCTTACACCTCATTAATGGTGGGCTCTCCAAATTTTGCCCTCCAACTATTCCAAAAAAATTTATGCTCCTAAAGCCAAATAGCACTCCTTTCTTCTTACCACTGACGTGTGGCTAAGTATTCGTTTCCAATAACATATAGGTTATCACTGTGATCAGAGGAAACTGAGCAATAAATTTTAGGGTTCACTTTTAGGCCTCTTTCACACATCAGTTTTTTGCCGTCAGGCGCGATCCGGCTTTTTTTTGTAAAACCGGAACCGGCAAAATGCAATGCCGGATCCAGTTTTTCCCCATTGACTTGCATTGGCGCCGGATCGCGCCGGATGGCATTGCGTTTCATCCGTTTTTTGCCGGATCCGGCAACTTGTCTCATTCCGGCATCTGGAAAAAACGGCTACTGTAACGTTTTTTGTCTCCGGCGAAAAAGCCGGAAGCGCCGGATTCGGCGCTTCCAGCTTTTTGCTACAATGAAAGTCTATGGGCGCCGGAATGCGCCGGATCCAGAAAAAGACGGATCCAGCCACCGGATCCGTTTTTTTTAAGTCTGCGCATGCTCAGATCCAATTGGCCAGCCCCCGGAAACAGATATAACCTGCCAGACGGATCCAGCAAAAAAACGGATCCGTTTCTACAGTTCTCCAAAATTTATGCCGGATCCGTTTTTTCTAAAAATAGCCGGATCCTGCCTGACGGCAAAAAACTGATGTGTGAAAGTAGCCTTACCTGTTATTCCATGTGCCCATCTCAGGGGCTTGGCACAATCTATTCAAGCAAAATCTGTGTTCCGAAAGACAAGTAGTGCTCTTTTCCTTCTGACCATCTGTGTACTGTCGTGAGCTCAAACAGTAGTGTAAACTAAATATAGGGTATGGCAGGGTCAGGACAAGGTATTTTGGTGGCCTAGGCAGATGATGTCAATGATGCCCCCAAAACTTCCAATAAAAGTTCAGTCACCAAGTACTAAGGTAACACGTCCACTAATGCCCTCTCCTCCTGCTCTGATGATAACTTCCACTAGAATTGTTACCTTTCTCACCCAAAAATACAACAAAAAGTAAAGAAGTGCTGTATTTTAGGGGTGAAGCTAAACAGGGAGTGCAATTTCAAAGTTGGATATAGAATCACTCATTGTTTGAAGATCATTTACACAATATGAGGGACAAATTACGATATTCATCCCTGACAGCCTATATTTTAAATGTCGGACCTAAGGATGGTCATAGAAACTAATATAGCTTAACTATAATGGGGGCAGTTTGATTTCAATTAAGGAGTCTAGCATTTGGTAGATATGCCATGAAATACACACGTGGTCAAAAGTGTTGGTACCCCTCCCTCGTTTAATGACAGAGAAATCTACAATGGTCACAGAAATAACTTGAATCTGACAAAAGTAATAATAAATAAACTATGAAAATGTTATATGCTCAAGTATTGCATTTATTAAATCCTGTTGGGTCTGCAAAAAAAAAAAAAATCTATGAAAATGAACACAAGAAAGTCAGACATTGCTTTTCACGCATGCTTCCACAGAATTTTTTAAAAAAAAAATAAAACTCATGAAATAGGCCTGAACAGAAATGATGGTTCCCCTGAAAATAATGTGACAAAAGGGACATGTGAAATCGCGGTGTGTCCACTAATTAGTATCACAGGTGTCTACAATCTTGGAATGAGTGAGTGGCCTGTATAGAGGCTACAGATACTGTTTGGTGACATGGTGTCTATCACACTCAACATGGACCAGAGGAAGCGAAGGAGAGTTGTCTTAGGAGATTAGAAACAAAATTATAGACAAACATGTTACAGGTAAAAGTTATAAGACCATCTCCAAGCAGCTTGATGTTCCTGTGACTACAGTTGCACATATTATTCAGAAATGTAAGCTTCATGGGACTGAAGCCAACCTCCCTGGACGTGGCCACGGGAGGAAAATTGATGACACATCAAAGAGACAGATAATAGGAATGGTAGCAAAAGAGACCAGAACAACTTCTAAACAGAGTAAAGGGCAACTTCAAGCTCAAGGAACATCAGTGCCAGATCACACCATCCATTGTTGTATGAGCCAAAAAGGACTTCATGGGAGACGACCAAGGAAGACACCATTGTTGAAAAAAAAATCATAAAAAGCCAGACTGGAATTTGCCAAACTACATGTTGACAAGTCACAATTAGTGTTGAGCATTCCGATACCGCAAGTATCGGGTATCGGCCGATATTAGCGGTATCGGAATTCCGATACTTAATTCCGATACTTTTGTCATATCGGATTCCGGAATCGGAATCGGAATAGGAAGTTCCCATCATGCTATGAGCCTGCTTGCTTTGATTAAGCCAATGGGAATCCTCCGAAGTGTGGGCACATCCTGTTAGGCATGTAGGCATGTTAACTATTGGCATGGCTGTGATTGGCTGCCGAAATGATGTCATGATGCACTATAAAAGCCACCGCAGCCGCCATTTCTGGTCACTCTGCTGTGAATTCAGTTAGGGACAGGCTGCTGTAGAAGACTGTGAGGGACAGTTAGAAATAGCGATTCCACCAAACATCTAGTGCTTTACCCAGGCTACATAAACCACCACTGTAGCCTTCTTTGCCCTAGCAGCAGTGTTCACAGCTGTCTGCAAGGGCTGTGTGAGTGCAGCTCACGCTGTGGAGTGGGTCCTGCAGCCACGTCAGGCTGTAGGCCACCCAGTGTGATCACTGCTGCCTCATACATCTTTTATTTTTTGAGCTGCATTTTTTACATAATTTCAATCTAGTGTGCTTCCATCCGTATCCATATACGTTGGTTGCAAACACTAGTAGTAGACAGCGGAGCCTTTCTGCAGCCTTTCAGTGCTAGTGTCCACTTTGCTGCACTGTTCACGGCTGTCTGAGAGGTCTCTGACTGTGTGTGAGTGCAGCTCACGCTGAGTAGTGTGTCCTGCAGCTACGTCTGGCTGTAGGACGCTCAGCGTGCGTCAGTGCCTCACACATATTTTTATTTGAGTGCAGCTCATTTTTTCTTCTATTAGTGTGCATCCATCCGTCTCCATCTACGGTGGTTGCAAACACTATAAAGGAGTACACAGCGGAGCCTTTCTGCAGCCTGTCAGTGCCAGTGCCCACTTAGCTGCACTGTTGACGGCTGTCTGAGAGGCCTCTGACTGTGTGTGAGTGCAGCTCACGCTGAGTAGAGTGTCCTGCAGCTACGTCTGGTTGTAGGACGCTCAACGTGCGTCACTGCCTCACACATATTTGTCTTTGAGTGCAGCTCATTTTTTCTTCTCCTATTAGTGTGCATCCATCCGTATCCATCAACATTGGTTGGTTGCAAACACTATATAGGAGTAGATAGAGGAGCCTTTTTTTCTGGCTTGTGCCCTGCCGGCGCAGCCAGATTAGTATTACCCAATTTTTTTGGAGCCTCATCTTTTGCATTGTAGGTTACCTGCCTGCATTGTAATAGCTCCAAAAAGTTGGTGATACTATCAGTTTCAATTCTTTGTTCACATACTTTGAGTTTGTTTCCAACAAAGAAACCACAAAAAAAGTTCACCAAACACTACATTTTGAACTTGTGTAGGCCACATCAGCTCCTATTAAAGTCTAGTCCACACACACACACACTTCATAAAATTAGTGTTTCTTGTACCTGTAACCAGCTGTTCAGGAATAAGCACACTAAGGCCCCCCTTTGTACTTTTTTGCCTATCTTAAGCAGTCTTGCAAGATGAAGAAGGCAGGGAGTAAGGCGCGTGGGCGTGGGCGTGGAGTTTCAGCAGGGAGAGGACGTGGGGATTCTGCAGGGAGAGGACGTGGGGATTCTACAGGTAGAGGACGTGGGGATTCTGGGCCTGCTGCGGGCACCAGTGGATCAGCATCCCCCAGTTTTAGCAGGCAACTGTCCTTTATGCGCAGCTTTGTAGGACCTCAACGTACCCCACTGCTGCGGGAGGAACAAATTGAAGCCGTTGTCGGATGGATGGCAGCTAACGCATCGACTTCAATTACTTCCGCATCCTCTCAGGGTCAGAGCACCGAAGAGCAACCATCTGTCTCTTCACCACCTGCCAAAGTGCCCAGGCAGTCAGAGAGACATGGACAGGAGCCATCACAGTCTCTACTTCTGTTCTCGGAATCTGTTGGCTTGGAAAGAGGGGGCCAGCCAAGCAGCATTCCTGAATGTGAAGAAGAGGGAGTATGCAGTGATGCGCAACTTCTTTGTCCCTCTGAATCTGAAGAGGCGAGTGGGCCAGTGCCTATGGTCAGCACACCTCAGTACGCATCAGATGATGACGAGACTCAGTTGCCACTTTCTGGTGCGTACGGTGCTGGCGAGACAACCCCAGAGAAGCAGCTGTTTGAAGAGGGGAGGGAAGATGATGAGGTCCTTGACCCATCATGGCGTGAGCAACAGGAAGGTGGTGGGAGCAGCTCGGAGGAAGAGATTCCCCTACCGGCCAAAACAGGAGGCAGAGGGAGGGGGAAGAGTTGGTTGCCTGTACCCTCCACTTCGGCACCCGTTAGGAGCATTCCTCCTTCCAAAGGCAAACCGGGCGCTCACAAGAGTTGCAGTGCGTGGTCCTTTTTTATGACACAGTTGCAGATGACATTTGCTTTGTCAAATGCAAGCTGTGTCATCAGAGAGTCAAAAGAGGGAGAAATGTCAGCAACCTCAATACCACAAATATGTGGAAACATGTGCGCACCAAGCACGAGTTGGAGTTGCAGAGACACCCTGAAGACGTAGGCCAACGTACAGCACCACCTACCACCTCTTCAGTTCGTGTTGGGCCCTCTTCCTCCAGCTCACACACTGCTGGTTCGGCTTCCTCACAGGATCGCCAAGGAAGAACCTCTGCCACTGTTGTCCGGAGACCCTGTCAGATTACACCCATAGCAGCACGTTCCCATCCATCACAGCCATCGGTAGCACAGGCATGGGATAAAAGGCGCCCTTACTCGGCAAACCATCCCCGAGCACAGTCTCTGAATGCTGGCATTGCCAAACTTCTGGCAGTTGAAATGCTGTCATTCAGGCTGGTGGACACTGACACCTTCCGGGACTTAATGGCATTGGCAGTCCCCCAATACAACGTGCCCAACCGCTTTTATTTCAGCAGGCGAGCCGTCCCTGCCCTGCAGAAACATGTTGAGGGCAAAATAAAACATGCGCTACTAAACGCCGTTAGTAGCAAGGTCCACCTGACCACCGATGCGTGGACCAGTAACCATGGACAGGGACGATACCTTTCCCTCACTGCCCACTGGGTCAATGTTGTGGAGCCGGGTACGGATCTGGAGAGTGGAGCTGTACGTGTTCTTCCAACGCCACGGATTGCAGGACTCCAGTCTGTACACATAGACTCCTCCTCCTACTCAAGTTCCTCAGAAACAGCAGAGCAGGAGCCTGTTACGACCGATATGAGCACAGCCGTGGCCAAACGTCAACAGGCTGTACTCAAATTAATTTCTTTGGGGAATCGAAGCCACACAGCGCAGGAGCTCTGGAATGCTATCAAGCTGGAGAGCGATGTGTGGTTTGGGCCAGCGAATCTCCAGCCGGGCTTGGTAGTGTGTGACAATGGCCGAAATCTGGTGGCAGCTCTTGGCCTAGGCAACCTCACACACATCCCATGTCTGGCACATGTTCTTAACTTGGTCGTGCAGAGCTTTCTGAGGGACTATCCGGATCTTGCTGCACTGTTGCACAAGGTCCGCATAGAGTGCGCTCACTTGCGACGTTCCAGCACGGCAAGATCGCGCCTCGCTGCTCTGCAGCGACGATTTGGCCTTCCGGAACATCGCATCATATGTGACCTACCCACCCGGTGGAATTCAACGTTACATATGTTGGAGCGGTTGTGTGAGCAGCAGGCAGCAGTCATGGAGTACCAGCTGCATCAGGCGCAAACAAGTCGCACTGTGCGCCGTTCACACTTCAGCACCATTGAGTGGGCCTCTATGAAGGACATCTGCCTCGTTTTGCGTGCCTTCGATGAATCCACGCGGATGGCGAGTGCAGATGATGCACTAGTCAGCATGACTGTCCCCCTTATCTGCCTGCTTCAACAAACACTGCAAGCACTAAGGGATGAGGTTTCAGAAGAGGTGGAGGATGAGAAGTCCCAAATGCCATCTGCTTCTGGACAGTCTGCGCTACGTGTTTCCTCACAAAGGCCTAGGCAGGGGACACTTTGTGAGGAGGATGAGGAGGAGTCGATGGAGGAGGAAGACATCTCTCCAGAGGAGGGAGGTACACAAACCTCTACTCAGTATGTACAGCGAGGGTGGGGTGATGCAGAGCAGGCCGAGGTCACGCCTCAAACAGGGGACAGCGGTTCTTTGGCAGTTGGGAGTCTGCAGCACATGGTTGATTTCATGCTGCAGTGCCTGAGAAACGACCGCCGCATCGCCCACATTCTCGTCTCGGCTGATTATTGGGTGTACACCCTCCTAGATCCTCGCTACCGGGAGAGCGTACAAAGGCTCATACCAACGTTGAACCGGGAGCGTAAAATGCGGGAGTACGAAGAGTCACTGGTGCAGTCCATAATGTTTTCCATTCCACCCGACAGCATTGTTGCTAGTGCTTTACAAAGCAGCTCTGTGCGTCGAGGCAGTGGAGGAAACTCTGCACAAAGAGGGAGCAGAGGCAGCGCCGCAGCACAAGGCAAGACCACTATGGCCCAAATGTGGCAAAGTTTTGTGTGTCCACCACAATTGTCTACACCATCAGCGACGCCTCGAGTCAGCAGGAGACAACGCTTCCGTCAGATGGTGTCAGACTACATGTCTTGCCCTGTCGCTGTACTCCCAGATGGCTCTTCCCCCTTCAAGTTTTGGGTCTCTAAGCTGGATACATGGCCAGAGCTTAGCCAGTATGCATTGGAGGTGCTGGCTTGCCCTGCTGCCAGTGTATTATCGGAACGTGTCTTTAGTGCCGCAGGTGGTGTACTAACAGACCGTCGCACGCGACTATCTTCCGATAATGTTGACCGGCTGACTTTTCTGAAAATGAACAAGGCCTGGATCTCCAAAGACTTTGCCATTCCTCTTACAGACTAAATTAGTGGTTGGCAACTGTATCCAGGTCTGCTGGTGTGTTCATTTTTCTACCACCTGAACTATAATCCCTTTGCTTCAACACAGCCAGTTGTCGCTCAGATGTGTCGTCTGCACAGAGAAACACACTAGCTCCTGTGTTAGTGGGGTTCAGTAATGCCAGCTGATCCCCTGCTGTGTGGACGGCAAAGTCACCAGCTCCATCAACATTCAAACCACTACTGATTTTTAACCGTGCCCAACTTAGGTCTCTGGCTCCACTGTCTCTACTATTTCCCCTGACCTCCAACCCCGCCATCTACATCTCTGAAGTGGCGTCAGCACAATCTACACTTGTTCCTGTGTTCCTGTGGCTCAGTCCCATCAGTTTATCCCCTGATGTGTGTCCGGCAAGGTCTCCTGCTCTGTCCACATTCCCATAACCAGTAGTGGGAATGAGGACAGAGCTGGCGAACTTGCCGGACAAACATCAGGGGATCAACTGACGGGACTGAGCACCAGTAACACAGGAACAAGTGTAGATTGTGCTGACGCCACTTCAGAGATGTAGCTGGCGGGGTTGGAGGCCAGGGTAAATAGTAGAGACAGTGGAGCCAGAGGCCTAAGTGGAGCATGGTTAGAATCAGTAGTAGTCCACAACCTCCATAAAAACCGCTGCCCATTGGCCTCTGCATGCGGCATGCGTAATCCTGGGCTCCAACAGCTTCAGTTGGTGTTCAGAAGTGTCGTCTCCACAGAGCCAAACACATTCGTTAGAGTGTTAGTGGGGTTCAGCACTGCCAGCTGTTCCCCTGCTGTGGAGATGGCAAGTCTCCTGCTGCCTTCACGTGCCAAAATCCAGTAGGCCCCAGCCTGCTCCTCGCCTAATCCTGGGCTCCAACAGCGTCAGTTGGTGTTCAGAAGTGTCGTCTCCACAGAGCCAAACACCTTCGTTAGAGTGTTAGTGGGGTTCAGCACTGCCAGCTGTTCCCCTGCTGTGGAGATGGCAAGTCTCCTGCTGCCTTCACCTGCCAAAATCCAGTAGGCCCCAGCCTGCTCCTCGCCTAATCCTGGGCTCCAACAGCGTCAGTTGGTGTTCAGAAGTGTCGTCTCCACAGAGCCAAACACCTTCGTTAGAGTGTTAGTGGGGTTCAGCACTGCCAGCTGTTCCCCTGCTGTGGAGATGGCAAGTCTCCTGCTGCCTTCACCTGCCAAAATCCAGTAGGCCCCAGCCTGCTCCTCGCCTAATCCTGGGCTCCAACAGCGTCAGTTGGTGTTCAGAAGTGTCGTCTCCACAGAGCCAAACACCTTCGTTAGAGTGTTAGTGGGGTTCAGCACTGCCAGCTGTTCCCCTGCTGTGGAGATGGCAAGTCTCCTGCTGCCTTCACCTGCCAAAATCCAGTAGGCCCCAGCCTGCTCCTCGCCTAATCCTGGGCTCCAACAGCGTCAGTTGGTGTTCAGAAGTGTCGTCTCCACAGAGCCAAACACCTTCGTTAGAGTGTTAGTGGGGTTCAGCACTGCCAGCTGTTCCCCTGCTGTGGAGATGGCAAGTCTCCTGCTGCCTTCACCTGCCAAAATCCAGTAGGCCCCAGCCTGCTCCTCGCCTAATCCTGGGCTCCAACAGCGTCAGTTGGTGTTCAGAAGTGTCGTCTCCACAGAGCCAAACACCTTCGTTAGAGTGTTAGTGGGGTTCAGCACTGCCAGCTGTTCCCCTGCTGTGGAGATGGCAAGTCTCCTGCTGCCTTCACCTGCCAAAATCCAGTAGGCCCCAGCCTGCTCCTCGCCTAATCCTGGGCTCCAACAGCGTCAGTTGGTGTTCAGAAGTGTCGTCTCCACAGAGCCAAACACCTTCGTTAGAGTGTTAGTGGGGTTCAGCACTGCCAGCTGTTCCCCTGCTGTGGAGATGGCAAGTCTCCTGCTGCCTTCACCTGCCAAAATCCAGTAGGCCCCAGCCTGCTCCTCGCCTAATCCTGGGCTCCAACAGCGTCAGTTGGTGTTCAGAAGTGTCGTCTCCACAGAGCCAAACACCTTCGTTAGAGTGTTAGTGGGGTTCAGCACTGCCAGCTGTTCCCCTGCTGTGGAGATGGCAAGTCTCCTGCTGCCTTCACCTGCCAAAATCCAGTAGGCCCCAGCCTGCTCCTCGCCTAATCCTGGGCTCCAACAGCGTCAGTTGGTGTTCAGAAGTGTCGTCTCCACAGAGCCAAACACCTTCGTTAGAGTGTTAGTGGGGTTCAGCACTGCCAGCTGTTCCCCTGCTGTGGAGATGGCAAGTCTCCTGCTGCCTTCACCTGCCAAAATCCAGTAGGCCCCAGCCTGCTCCTCGCCTAATCCTGGGCTCCAACAACGTCAGTTGGTGTTCAGAAGTGTCGTCTCCACAGAGCCAAACACCTTCGTTAGAGTGTTAGTGAGGTTCAGCACTGCCAGCTGTTCCCCTGCTGTGGAGATGGCAAGTCTCCTGCTGCCTTCACGTGCCAAAATCCAGTAGGCCACAGCCTGCTCCTCGCCTAATCCTGGGCTCCAACAGCGTCAGTTGGTGTTCAGAAGTGTCGTCTCCACAGAGCCAAACACATTCGTTCAAGTGTTAGTGGGGTTCATCATTGCCAGCTGATCCCCTGCTGTGGAGATGGCAGTCTCTCCTGCTGTCTCCGCATTACAAAGACAGTAGGCCTCTGCCTACACCCTCCTATTTCCTGGGCTTCAACACAGCCAGTTGTAGTTCGGAAGTGCCGTCCACACGGAAAGAGATACTTGCTCCCGTGTCTCAGTGGGGTTCAGTAACGTCAGCTGATCCCCTGCTGTGTGGATGGCAGTCTCTCCTGCTGTCACCTCATTCAAAATACAGTAGGCCTCTGCCTACACCCTCCTATTTCCAGGGCTTCAACACAGCCAGTTGTAGTTCGGAAGTGCCGTCCACACGGAAAGAGATACTTGCTCCCGTGTCTCAGTGGGGTTCAGTAACGTCAGCTGATCCCCTGCTGTGTGGATGGCAGTCTCTCCTGCTGTCACCTCATTCAAAATACAGTAGGCCTCTGCCTACACCCTCCTATTTCCTGGGCTTCAGCACAGCCAGTTGTAGTTCGGAAGTGCCGTCCACACGGAAAGAGATACTTGCTCCCGTGTCTCAGTGGGGTTCAGTAACGTCAGCTGATCCCCTGCTGTGTGGATGGCAGTCTCTCCTGCTGTCACCTCATTCAAAATACAGTAGGCCTCTGCCTACACCCTCCTATTTCCTGGGCTTCAACACAGCCAGTTGTAGTTCGGAAGTGCCGTCCACACGGAAAGAGATACTTGCTCCCGTGTCTCAGTGGGGTTCAGTAACGTCAGCTGATCCCCTGCTGTGTGGATGGCAGTCTCTCCTGCTGTCACCTCAATCAAAATACAGTAGGCCTCTGCCTACACCCTCCTATTTCCTGGGCTTCAACACAGCCAGTTGTAGTTCGGAAGTGCCGTCCACACGGAAAGAGATACTTGCTCCCGTGTCTCAGTGGGGTTCAGTAACGTCAGCTGATCCCCTGCTGTGTGGATGGCAGTCTCTCCTGCTGTAAACTCATTCAAAATACAGTAGGCCTCTGCCTACACCCTCCTATTTCCTGGGCTTCAACACAGCCAGTTGTAGTTCGGAAGTGCCGTCCACACGGAAAGAGATACTTGCTCCCGTGTCTCAGTGGGGTTCAGTAACGTCAGCTGATCCCCTGCTGTGTGGATGGCAGTCTCTCCTGCTGTCACCTCATTCAAAATACAGTAGGCCTCTGCCTACACCCTCCTATTTCCTGGGCTTCAACACAGCCAGTTGTAGTTCGGAAGTGCCGTCCACACGGAAAGAGATACTTGCTCCCGTGTCTCAGTGGGGTTCAGTAATGTCAGCTGATCCCCTGCTGTGTGGATGGCAGTCTCTCCTTCTGTCACCTCATTCAAAATACAGTAGGCCTCTGCCTACACCCTCCTATTTCCTGGGCTTCAACACAGCCAGTTGTAGTTCGGAAGTGCCGTCCACACGGAAAGAGATACTTGCTCCCGTGTCTCAGTGGGGTTCAGTAACGTCAGCTGATCCCCTGCTGTGTGGATGGCAGTCTCTCCTGCTGTCACCTCAATCAAAATACAGTAGGCCTCTGCCTACACCCTCCTATTTCCTGGGCTTCAACACAGCCAGTTGTAGTTCGGAAGTGCCGTCCACACGGAAAGAGATACTTGCTCCCGTGTCTCAGTGGGGTTCAGTAATGTCAGCTGATCCCCTGCTGTGTGGATGGCAGTCTCTCCTGCTGTCACCTCATTCAAAATACAGTAGGCCTCTGCCTACACCCTCCTATTTCCTGGGCTTCAACACAGCCAGTTGTAGTTCGGAAGTGCCGTCCACACGGAAAGAGATACTTGCTCCCGTGTCTCAGTGGGGTTCAGTAACGTCAGCTGATCCCCTGCTGTGTGGATGGCAGTCTCTCCTGCTGTCACCTCAATCAAAATACAGTAGGCCTCTGCCTACACCCTCCTATTTCCTGGGCTTCAACACAGCCAGTTGTAGTTCGGAAGTGCCGTCCACACGGAAAGAGATACTTGCTCCCGTGTCTCAGTGGGGTTCAGTAATGTCAGCTGATCCCCTGCTGTGTGGATGGCAAAGTCTCCTGCTGCCTACACAGTCGTACCACTACTGATTTTTAACCGTGCTCCAATTAGGCCTGTGGCTCCACTGTCTCTCGTATTTCCCCTGTCCTCCAACCCTGCCAGTTACAGCTCCGAAGTGGCGTCTGCACAATCCACACTTGTTCCTGTGTTACAGGTGTTCAGTCCGGTCAGTTAATCCCCTGATGTGTGTCCGGCAATGTCGCCTGCTCTGTCCACATTCCCATTATGGGAATGTGGACAGAGCAGGCGACATTGCCGGACACACATCAGGGGATTAACTGACCGGACTGAACACCTGTAACACAGGAACAAGTGTGGATTGTGCAGACGCCACTTCGGAGCTGTAACTGGCGGGGTTGGAGGACAGGGGAAATACGAAAATCAGTGAAGCCACAGGCCTAAGTGGAGCTTGGTTCAAATTAGTAGTCTACAACCGATCTTAAAATTTCTTCAATGCAGCCTAAGCCTGCTCCGTGCTTGTCCCTGGGCTTCAACACAGCCAGTTGTTGCTCGGAAGTGCCGTCTTCACAGAGTAAAACACTAGCTCCTGTGTTTGTGGGGTTCAGTAACGTCAGCTGTTCCCCTGCTGTTTTGATGGCAATCTGTCCTGCTGCCTCCCAATTGACAGCACATCAGGCCTAAGCCTGCTAAGTGCTTGTCCTGGGCTCCAACATCGCCAGTTGCTGCTCATAACTGACTTTGGCACGGGTACTCCCTCCTGCCCAGCTTGGTTCCAGCCCTGCCTGCTGTTTCCGGGAAGTGTCAATGTCAGTTTGCCACCCCAAGTTGCCATGTCGTGTTGCGGTTGGGTTAGCCGAGGCTAGGGTGCCAGCAGTTTAGGCGCTTCCTATGTGGACTGCGGGTTCTGGTAAGAAAGGTTTGTTCCATAGTGCCAGTAGGACAAGCACCCCCTGTAGGACTGTGTGATTCGGTAACTGCGGCCAGCTTGCGGCATGCCAACTTTGCTTTTCAGGGGTAACTTCTGATACCCCTCCGGGTTCCAGCACCGTCAGCTGGTTCTCATCAGAGCCTTTGGCCTAGGTGCCTCCATCTCGGTATCCGAGTTCCGGCAACGTCTGCTGGTCCTTGGTAGTGCTTTGTAGCACAGGTACCTCCTGCTTAGTAACCGGGTTCCAGCACCGTCAGCTGGTCCTCGGTTGTGCCATTGGCTCTTATTCCTTCTGCTGCCCCTCCGGGTGCCAGCACTGTCAGCTGGTCCTCGCTATTTCCATTTGCTCTTGCAGCTTATGCTACCCCTCCGGGTTCCAGCACCGTCAGCTGGTTCTCGTCAGAGCCTTTGGCCTAGGTGCCTCCATCTCGGTATCCGAGTTCCGGCAACGTCTGCTGGTCCTTGGTAGTGCTTTGTAGCACAGGTACCTCCTGCTTAGTAACCGGGTTCCAGCACCGTCAGCTGGTCCTCGGTTGTGCCATTGGCTCTTATTCCTTCTGCTGCCCCTCCGGGTGCCAGCACTGTCAGCTGGTCCTCGCTATTTCCATTTGCTCTTGCAGCTTATGCTACCCCTCCGGGTTCCAGCACCGTCAGCTGGTTCTCGTCAGAGCCTTTGGCCTAGGTGCCTCCATCTCGGTATCCGAGTTCCGGCAACGTCTGCTGGTCCTTGGTAGTGCTTTGTAGCACAGGTACCTCCTGCTTAGTAACCGGGTTCCAGCACCGTCAGCTGGTCCTCGGTAGTGCCATTGGCTCTTGTTCCTTCTGCTGCCCCTCCGGGTGCCAGTACCGTCAGCTGGTTCAAGAGGACAAAGAACAGGAAGACAACCACCAAGATGCAGAACAACAAGAGAGAGAAGACAAAGAAGCATAAAAAAAACAAAGCAGAAGAACATTAAGCATAAGACTAATACTCTGAGCAAATGATATTATCTTATTTATAAGCAGAAGAAGACTAAGCAGTGTATGGGGGTGAGTCCGTTCCTCCTCGTGGTGCCCCTGGAAAAGGCCTGCTGCTGCAGGCCAAACTGAACGCGGACAAATCCTGTTGTAAATCTTTTGTGACAGGCAGAACAGAAGGTGTAAACTTCTAACTTTTCTAGATAACAACTACAGGAATGCCTGACACAAACAAGAATATGATGAAGAAGAATAGGAAGAAGATGAAGAAGCTGAATATGTAGAATAATAATTGTTGAATAAGAAGAATATGAAGAATGTAAGAAAAGGAAGAAGAAGAAGAAGAAGAAGAAGAAGAAGAAGAAGAAGAAGAAGAAGAAGAAGAAGAAGAAGAATGTAAAAAAAGGAAGAAGAAGAAGAAGAAGAATGTAAAAAAAGGAAGAAGAAGAAGAAGAATGTAAAAAAAGGAAGAAGAAGAAGAAGAAGAATGTAAAAAAAGGAAGAAGAAGAAGAAGAAGAAGAATGTAAAAAAAGGAAGAAGAAGAAGAATGTAAAAAAAGGAAGTAGAAGAAGAAGAAGAAGAAGAATGTAAAAAAAGGAAGTAGAAGAAGAAGAAGAAGAAGAATGTAAAAAAAGGAAGTAGAAGAAGAAGACATACATGTCTGGCAAAATATAAATGAGGCTAACATAGTCAATATCTTTGTAACTCCTAACATCTTTAAAAAAAAAGTTTAATTCCTGCTATTCCATTTGATTGGGCTAAACCTCTATGGCTTTAATGTCTCCTCCACCTCCCACAATACATTCTACATTATTCTTAGTTGTTTTTCTTCATGTAGAATTAACCTACAAGGAAAGAAAGGGTTTTTTTTAATTCCGATATTTTGGCCCCATTGACTTGCATTGGTTCCCGGTATCGGAATCGGCGATACCGATACTTTTTTTAAAGATCGGCCGATCCATTCCGATCCGATATTTTCAAGTATCGGCTGGTATCGCTCAACTCTAGTCACAATGCTTCTGGGAGAATGTCCTATGGACAGATGAGACAAAAGTGGAACTTTTTGGCAAGGCAAATCGACTCTTTGTTCACAGACGGAAAAATGAAGCATATCTGTACTTGGATCGGCGGGCCTTAACCCCTTTCTGCCATGTGACGTAGTATCCCGTCCATGTGCCCTGGGACTTAATTCCCAGGGACAGGATAGTACGTCACAGCCATCAGCGGTGCCCACTTGGTGAGCGCCACTGATCACGGCCGGGTGTCAGCTGATTATCACAGCTGACACCCGGCACAATGTGTCAGGGGCGGTCACGGGGGGTTAAAGGGAAGCATCGGCTGTGAGGGGGCTCCCTCCATGCTTCCCTGAGCCCCCCACAGCAGCGCAATGTGCAGCGCTGCTGCGGAGGTCTCCATCCCTGCAGGTCCCCGAATGCAAGATGGCAACAGGGACCTTCGGGGGCCTGCTGGGAGCTGGCTTCCTCAGTGCCTGCAAAGCGCAGGCACGAGGAAGCCAAGTGCAGTGCCTGTGACAGATCGCTGATCTGTCACAGTGATCTGTGATGTGACAGATCAGCGATCTGTCACATGACAGTTATGTCCCCCCTGGGACAATGTCATAAAGTTAAAAAAAAAAGTGTAAAAATAATTTTTAAAAAATCGCTACATAAATTAAAAAAAAAAATATTCCCTAATAAATTCATTTTTTGGAAATAAAAGAAAAACAATAAAAGTGCACTTTTTTGGGATCGCCGCGTCTGTAACGACCCGCCCTATAAAATTGTCCCATTAGTTAACCCCTTTAGCGAACCACTTAAAAAATAAAAATAAAAAACGAAACAAAAAATAATGATTTATTATCATACCGCCAAACAAAAAAAGCAATAACGCGCGATCAAAAAGACGCATATAAATATCCATGTACCGCTGAAAATGTCAACTTGTCCCGCAAAAAACGAGCCGCCACACAGCATCATCAGCGAAAAAATAAAAAAGTTATAGCTCGCAGAATAAAGCGATGCAAAAATAATTATTTTTTATATAAAATTGTTTTCATTGCATAAAACCGACAAAACATAAAAAACGACCTAAATAAGGTATCGCTGTAACCGTACTGACCCGAAGAATAAAACCGTCTTATCAATTTCACAGCACGCGGAACGGTGTAAACGCACCCCCCCAAAAGAAATTCATGAAACATTGGTTTTTGCTCATTCTTCGTCCCAAAAATTGGAATAAAAAGCGATCAAAAGATGTCACGTGCCCAAAAATGGCACCAATAAAAACGTCAACTCGTCCCACAAAAAATAAGACCTCACATGACTCGGTGGCTCAAAATAAGGAAAAATTATAGCTCTCAATATGTGGTGATGCAAAAACTATTTTTACAATAAAAAGCGTCTTTTAGCGTGCGACAGCTGGCAAATATAAAAACCGCCATAAATAGTAAATCAAACCCCCCGTTATCACCCCCTTAGTTAGGGAAAAATAATAAAATTAAAATGTATTTATTTCCATTTTCCCATTAGGGCTAGGGTTAGGGCTAGGGTAAGGGCTAGGGTTAGGGCTGAGGTTAGGGGTGTGTTGGGGTTAGGGTTGGAGTTAGAATTGGGGGGTTCCACTGTTTGGGCACATCAGGGGCTCTCCAAATGCAACATGGCGTCTGATCTCAATTCCAGCCAATTCTGTGTTGAAAAAGTCAAATGGTGCTCCTTCCCTTGCAAGCTCTGCCATGCGCCCAAACAGTGTTTTACCCCCACATATGGGGTATCAGCCTACTCAGGACAAATTGCAAAACAACTTTTGGGGTCCAGTTTCTCCTGTTACCCTTGGGAAAATAAAAAAATGGTGACTGAAATATCATGTTTGCTGAAAAAATATGATTTTTTTATTTTCGCGCCCGGTCATTATAAACTTCTGTGAAGCACTGGGGGGTTCAAAGTGCTCACCACACATCTAGATAAGTTCCGTAGGGGGTCTAGTTTCCAAAATGGGGTCAATTGTGGGGGGTTTCCACTGTTTAGGTACATCAGGGGCTCTCCAAAGGCAACATGACACCCGCAGACCATTCCATCAAAGTCTGCATTCCAAAACGTCACTACTTCCCTTCCAAGTCCTGACATGTGCCCATACAGTAGTTTTCTCCCACATATGGGGTATCAGCATACTCAGGAAAAATTGGACAACAACTTTTGGGGTCCAATTTCTCCTGGTACCCTTGGGAAAATAAAAAAATTGGTGACTAAAAGATCATGTTTGTTGAAAAAATAAGACTTTTTTATTTTCACGCCCGGGCGTTATAAACTTCTGTGAAGCAATGGGGGATTCAAAGTGCTCACCACACATCTAGATAAATCTAGATAGGGGGGGTCTAGTTTCCAAAATGGTGTCATTTGTGGGGGGTTTTCACTGTTTTGGTACATCAGGGGCTTTCCAAACGTGACATGGCGTCCGATCTGAATTCCAGCCAATTTTTCATTGAAAAAGTCAACAGTGCTCCTTCCCTTCTGAGCTCTGCCATGCGCCGAAACAGTGGTTCCCCCCACATATCAGGTATCAGCGTACTCAGGACAAACTGCACTATAACTTTTGCAGTCCAATTTCTCCTGTTACCCTGGGTAAAATAAAAAAAAATTGAACCTGAATTATTTTTTTTGTGAAAAAAAGTTTAAATGTTCATTTTTTTAAAAAATTCAAAAAATTCCTGTGAAGCACCTGAAGGGTTAATAAACCTCTTGAATATGGTTTTGAGCACCTTAAGGGGTGCAGTTTTTAGAATGGTGTCACTTTGGGTATTTTCTATCATATAGACCCCTCAAAGTGGCTTCAAATGTGATGTGGTCCCTTAAAATAAAATGGTGTTGCAAAAATGAGAAATCACTGGTCAACTTTTAACCCTTATAACTTCCTAACAAAAAAAATTTTGGTTCCAAAATTGTGCTGTTGTAAAGTAAACATGTGGGAAATGTTACTTATCAAGTTTTTTGTGTGCCGTATCTCTGTGATTTAAGGGAATAAAAATTAAAAGTTGGAAAATTGCGAAATTTTAAAAATTTTCACCAAATTTCCATTTTTTTCACAAATATACGCAAGTTATATGAATGAAATTTTACCTCTAACATGAAGTACAATATGTCACGGGAAAACAGTGTCAGAATCACCGGGATCCATGGAAGTGTTCTAGAGTTATTACCTCATAAACGGACAGTGGTCAGAATTGTAAAAATTGGCCCGGTCATGAACGTGCAAACCACCCTTGAGGGTAAAGGGGTTAAAGATACATATTCTGTTACTTGTTCTCCTGATTGCCTAGTATTACGGTGTGTCTTTGTGTTTGTACACCACCCCTTCCCCCTTCTTATTTTTTTTTACACATTATTTGCATAATATTGCACACATCATTGTTTTCTACTATCACTATGGATCACTATGGATTTTTGCATACTTTTTTATACGGAATTTTTATATATGGCCAATCTTAATTCGCTTCTTTGCACATATTCATTATGTAATTATGCACGTTTTTTATATTCCCCTAATATACTGCACACATGAAAGGCACCTTTTTTTTTAGCGATCAGTTGAGACAATATTAATATATATATAGATGTTCATTGTATTTATTAGATATGTTTCCTATTTTCTTAAAGATGTACATACATATTCTTGGATTTCTTTAAAGAATATATATATGTACACTTTTCGGTCTGCTGTTTCTTTGCTTAATTTTTGATATTATATATAGATATATAGAGATATATATCCTCCAAGTATGGGCACATTTGTTATAGTGCTACCGTTTGCCAGTAATATTTGAATAAAGGTAATTTTATTTTGAATTTATTTAGTTGTAATAATTGTATTTTTTTTAAAGATCCTAAGTTCGGGTTCTGTTGTTTTGCTTAAATGTTGCATAGTGTCCAAAAATTTTTACACCAAAAATCATAGAGTGCTCTTTGCTTTCTCAACTTTGCCACATGTCCAAGCACTAGTTTTTGACTATATATGGAGTATCAGTTCGTGTTCAAAAGAAATTATATAACAACTCATGGGGTTAATTTTTTCCTATCCCCCCCTGTGAAAATTACAAATTTGGTGCTAAAGCGACATTTTACTGGAGAAAAGATTATTATTCAATTTCACATGTAAATATTATTATTTTCTGTGAATTACCTGGGAGCTAAAAAAAAATATGTTTATACACCACTAATGAAATTTCGTGATGCGTTTGTTTTAAAAAACTGGAATACTTGTGGGGGGTTTCTGCTGTTTTTGTACGGCAGGGACTTTGCAAATGCAACATAACATCCATAATGTACTCCAGCCAAATTTGTGTTGAAAAAATCAAAAGAGCCGTTTTCGTTCTGAGCTTTGACGTTTGCCCAAACATTAATTTTTGTCCAAAAATGGGGTATCACTGAGTTCGGAAGAAATTGTTTAACAAATAACAGGGTTCATTTTCTCGTTTTTTCCTTGTACAATTACAAACTGCAAGTTCTGTGAAGCACCTGTAGGTTGAAATGGCTCGACATACCCCTAAACGAATTCCTTGAATGGTCTAGTTTCCAAAATAGGGTCACTTTTTTAGAGTTTCTGCTGTTTTGGCATGTCAGTGGCTTTGAAAATGTTGACATGGCATGTGAGGTCCATATACAAAAAAGTGCTTCTTCCTTTCCAAGCCCTAACACATGCCCTTACCATATGTGGTACATTGCCCCTTTAAGGTCCATTTCTACTATTACCCCTTGTGCAGATTTAGGGCTAAAGCACTATTTTAGTTGGAAGAAAGCATAATTTTTAATTTTTTGTATTCCACTTTGTCCTATAGGGAATCTGTCAGCAGATTTTGCTATGTAATCTGAGAGCAGAATCATGTAGGGACAGACACCTTGATTTCAGGGATGTATCACTTACAAGGCTGTGTTTTGCTGTTTCAATACAATCAGTATTTTATCAGCAGCAGATTATCACTACAGGACCTCATGCTTCCTAGTCCAACCACACCCCCACTACTGATTAACATCTTTCAGCTAATATACATTGTAAAGCAGCCAATCAGTAGTGTGGGCGGGGTTATACACAACTCAGCATTATGACCACCTAGATCTACGTATGGGATGGTCCTGCACTGTCTAATAGTAAAAACCTTACCATGTGTCAGAGTTCCTCTTAGTGTGTAAATAAGGGCAGAAAAAGGACCGGGTCTCAAACTGTCGACACCAGCCTTGGGAAGCTTTTAAATGTAATTTCCAGCTCAAGGAAGGGAGGCTACGCAAAATGCAAAAAAAAAAAAAAAAAAAGCAAAATAAAATGACACGTCAGATTCGAAAAACGAGGCTTGGCCATTTAAGGGATTTTCTCTCAAATTAAAGGAATTTTTAGTCGCCGCATATTGGAATAATATGTCCCACGATCAGATGTGTTAAATTAAAATGTTCTTGTGCTGAGAAAATCTTATAAATGTGACCCTGCTATCTATTGTGTAAGTACTGTGTCCAATCGTGCAGGAATATGCTGCTTGTTTTTAAACCTGTATTACCCCACAGAAATACTCAGTTGTGATCTCATTCTGTTCTGTCTGTATACTCGCTTTTGCTTCCTCCTCTGCCAAGAGATGCGGTACGTACAGTTGAGCGAAACGGGTCGGTCAAATTCATAAGTCACCGACTTTCGCTGAAGTCGGGTTTCATGAAACGAAACCCGACCATAGCGTGAGGTCGGCCATGAGGTCGGCGACAGAGCGCCAAAGTCGCGTTTCAAATGATGCTTCCAATGCCCTTTTTCAGCCAATGATGGAGGACGCACACTGTGGGCAACGCAATGACATGGGCAGCGGTCACCACCATGTTTGAGAAGGGCATGCAAGTGATTGGCTTGCTTTGTGTGGCATCACAGGGGCTATAAAAGGGCGTGCACGCCGACCGCCATCTTACTTCTGCCGATCTTAGCATAGGGAGAGCTGCTGCTGCTGATACTGAATAAGGGAGAGCGTTAGGCAGGGAAGAAGAACCAAAATCTGCTTCTGCTGTTAGCGATTTCCACTGCACAACACAACAGTTTGTGTGCAGTGACAGGGGAGGATATATTTTTGTGCATCAGCTCTGTTGGTTATTAGGCTGCCTTATAAGGCTCCCTGATAGCTGCATTGCTGTTTGCACACTGCTGTGCAAACTGCTTTTTTAAAAGAAAAAATACTTTTCTTCCTCTTTTCTGCACAGTTACCAAGCGTTCATTTTTCCACACTTTTGTGTGCAGCAGTCATGCTTATTAGGCTGCCTGCGTTTTTTCTTTGACTGAGAGCATCATTGTCAGCCTCCTAAAATCTCTAGTGAGATCCAAATTCTCACAAATTCTATAGACACCCTCCACCTTGTCATACACCATCCAATTTCAGCCTGTTAAATTGAGGTGTAATCTATAGTGGGCCTGAGAAAATAGTTCAGCCTCCTAAAATCTCTAGGGAGCTTCCAATTCTCCCCAATACTATAGACACACCTTGAGCCTGGTCATTCACCTGCCTATTTCAGCCTTTTAAATTGAGGTGTAATCTATAGGGGGCCTGAGATAATAGTTCAGCCTCCTAAAATCTCTAGGGAGCATCCAATACTCCCCAATACTATAGACACACCTTGAGCCTGGTCATTCACCTGCCTATTTCAGCCTTTTAAATTGAGGTGTAATCTATAGGGGGCCTGAGATAATAGTTCAGCCTCCTAAAATCTCTAGGGAGCTTCCAATTCTCCCCAATACTATTTACACATTGTACCTTGTTTTACAGTACCATACAGCTGGTGGTATTTTGGGTACATTTTTTTCCAAAAAATGAGGAAGTATGGTGGAAGAGGCCGTGGAAGTGGGCGGGGGTTGCCAGCTGGTACTTATGGTGGTGGGGGTGGGGGTGCATCTGCTGGTAATGGCAAAAGCACAATAGCACCTAAGGCAGGAGGTGTTGAGCCTGCATCATCGTCTGGCTCCACAAGGCCTCGAAGGCTCCCTTTTTTGGAAGTAGGTAAACCGCTTTTAAAGCCGGAGCTTCAGGAACAAGTTTTGGCTTACATTGCTGACACAGCCTCCAGCTCTATCGCCTCCTCTTCTGAAGTTTCAAAAAATAAAAGCACTGAGTCGTCAGTGGAGGCTCCTGGTCAGGAACAACACCTTTCCTTGTGTCCTTCACCCCTACCAAAAGTGAAGGATGCGGCATGCCACACTACAGATTACTCCATGGAGCTCTTTTCACATACCATGCCTGGGTTAGCAAGTCAAATCGTGAATTCCCCAGGCCAAGATGAATTGGGCATGGAGTGCACTGATGCACAGCCACTGCTAGATTTTTCTGCTGGTACATTCACTCAGAGCACTACATTGTCCTCGCAGTGTACTGAGCCAGAATCTGACCCTGATGAACCTCAGGTGCCCCTTCCCGCATACTATACCACCTTACACGGTGACACAGAGGAAGGTGCACATGAAATTGAAGAGGAGGTGATGGATGACTCAGTTGTTAACCCAGATTGGCATACATTGGGGGAAGAGGGTGCCGCTGCCAATAGCTCAGAAGAGGAGGAGGAGGATCCGCAGCAGGCATCAACATCGCAACAGCTGTTATCTGGCAGGCCTGTAGCAGTCCAAAAACGGTTTACAAAAACCCAAAGAGTTGCAGGACAGCTTGGCCAGACGGTCAAATTAGCACAGCGTGCAAGGCCTCAAAATGTCTTCCATAGTAGGAAGAGTGCAGTGTGGCTCTTTTTTGAACAAAATCCTAATGATCAGGAAAAGGTTATCTGTAAGAAGTGCGCAAAGACCTTTAGCCAAGGGAAAAATCTGAGAAATTTGAATACCAGTTGCATGCATAGACATTTAACCACCATGCACTTGCAAGCGTAGACGGACTACCAAACCTCACGTACCACATGTGCACCTGCTCCGAATAAAGGTAGTCAGCAACGCTACATCGCTTCCCCCACTGTAAGCCCACCGGTTAGCACACCACCAGCAGCAAATGTTGAGGTGTCGTCGCAGGCCAATGCAGTCAGGGAATCACAATGTTATTGCTAAGAAAGACTGAATCTAAGCCTTCAGCAAGACCACAAACACCATCACCATCACCAACCCTCTCTCAGTACGCCATGTCCACCGCTAGTTCCACCATATGCAGCTCTCAAGTCCAGCTCACCCTACCAGAGACTCTCAGTAGGAAAAGAAAGTACTCATCCTCTCATCCGCGTACACAGTGTTTGAACACCAACATTGCCAAACTAATCTCGTTAGAGATGATGCCCTACCGGTTGGTTGAAAGCGAAGCTTTCCGCGAGCTCATGGCCTATGCAGTACCATGCTATGACCTACCCAGTCAGCACTTCTTTTCTCGAAAAGCCATCCCAGCCCTCCACCTGCATGTGAAAGACCGCATTGTCCATGCACTCAAGCAATCAGAGAGTGGAAAGGTCCACCTCACAACAGATGCGTGGTCCAGTAGGCATGGCCAGGGCCATTATGTGTCCATCACTGCGCACTGGGTTAATGTGGTGGATGCAGGGTCCACAGGGGACAGCGGCGGTGGGACAGTGCTGCCTAGCCCACGGTATAGGAAGCAGTTGGCTGTAGGCGTTCGATCCTCCTCCTCCAGAAGCGAAAGCTCGTCCACAGAGTGCAGTCGCACGAGCACTCCATCCGCAGCTGCCAGTGTTGCACACGAGGTGTCCCACTATCGAACAGCTAGAGGTAAGCGTCAGAAGGCTGTGTTGAAGATGATGTGTTTGGGCAAAAATGGACATACCGCGGAGGTACTGGCCGACTTCTTGCAGTGACAAACTGAGTCATGGCTGTTCAGTCTACATCTTGAGGCAGGCAAGGTAGTTAGTGATAACGGCCGTAATTTTGTGGCAGCCATAGCCCTTTCAAAACTCAGACACATACCTTGCCTGGCTCACACCTTGAACCTGGTGGTGCAGTGCTTCCTCAATAATTATCCTGAGTTAACACCCCTGCTCCATAAGGTGCGAAGACTGTGCTCGCACATCCGCCGGTCGCCCGTTCACTCCACCTTCCCAAGCACCGCCTAATTATCGACGTTGCAATAAGGTGGAACTCCACCCTGCACATAGTTCAGAGGCTGTGCGAACAGAGGCAGGCTGTAATGTATTTGTGGGAGGATACATGGGCAGGCAGTTTGAGGGCAGACCTGGAGTTGTCTGGTGTGCAGTGGTCGAAGCTGAAAGACCTTTGTAAAGTCCTTCAGTGTTTTGAGAAATGCACACGGCTGATAAGCGCAGACGATGCCATCATAAGCATGAGCATCCCACTTATGCGTCTGCTCATGCAAACTTTGACGCACATTAAGGAGTAGGTATCTGCAGCCGAGGAGGAAGAGGAGGAGGGAAGCCTTGATGACTGTCAGCCATTGTCTGCTCAGGGAACTCTCCTGGACGAGGTGGAGGAAGAAGAGGAGGAGGAGGAGGATGAAGGGGATGATTATTTAGGGGAGGAGGATGCTTCTCAGGGGGCAAGAGAAAATGTTGGCATGGCAAGGTCAGGTACATGGTTTGTGCGTGACTAGAGGGATGTTGATTTGCCAGAAAGTGCTCCTCCACGCAGCACTCGCAGTGCATCATTGACACCAGGAATATTGGCCCACATGTGTGATTATGCCTTGCAGATCCTAAAAAAGGACCCCTGCATTGCCAAACTGATGAACGATGACGACTACTGGATGGCCAGCATCCTGGATCCACGCTATAAAAGCAAATGTCAAAACATCATGCCACAGGAGTACCTAGAGCTAATATTGGCTAACAAACAAGCAACTCTGGTAAACCGTTTGAGGCATTCCCAGCACACAGCGACAGTGATGGTTCTCCCATGAGCTGTAGGGGGCAACATTGAAGAGGTGTTCGTGGTGCACACAGCCGAAGTGGCATTGGACACAGGGGTTTCATGACCATGTTGTGGACTGATTTTTCAAGTACTGCTCACATGACTGGTAATACTGCATCGATTGAAAGTGACAGGAGACAGCAGTTGTCAACGATGGTCACAAACTACTTCTCCTCCTATATCAATGTTCTCCCTCACAGGTCATTCCCCTTTGACTATTGGGCCTGTAAACTGGACACCTGGCCTGAATTGGCACAATATGCCTTACAGGAGCTCGCTTACCCTGCTGCTAGTGTGCTATCCGAAAGAGTCTTCAGTGCTGCAGGATCAATCCTGACAGAAAAAAGGACCCGTCTGTCGACCAAAAATGTTGATGATCTAACCTTCATTAAAATGAACCATGCATGGGTTTCCAAGGATTTTGTCCCACCCTCCCCTGCTGACACGTAGGTTGCCAGAAAAATGGCTTACTTTTGTTCTCCTCTTCTTCGGACTTCTCCAATTCCTCGATTTGCAGCTGCTGAATGTCCAACATCAACATATGCCATTTTTTCAACCTCCCTAACTGGGCTGCCTCCCCCCCCCAGGGCCGGGGTCACCACCGAGTGCCTTTGCCCTGGACAGGTGGGTGGGCCCACTCTTGGGCGACGGCACTGGCACAGGTTCCCTCATAGTACAATCAAGTGTCTCTGATGGTGGGGGTGCACACCCGCCGTCAGACACACCGGCGTACTATGAGGGGCCCTGTGCCAGTACTGCCGCCCAAGAGTGGGCCCCCCCTGCTTGCTCGGGGCCCCAACACTTGCAATACTTACCTCTCCCTGCTCCACTGCTGTGTAGTCTGGGCTGTTAAATCCTTCACTGGGACTGCCAATACAAATTAGGTGAACTGATAGATCATAATTAAGACGTAGCTATGCCCTGTCCTGTTGGGCTCTATCTTCAGATGATCAATGGCTTCCATTTGTTATGGACGTCGACTCACAATGAGATGCAGTGGTGGTTTATCATCAGCTTTCATGGTTTTCCTACTCACAGACGTGTGACATTCCTGCCCACATTTTTAAATGTGTCCTCTCATGCCAATCCAATAGAATTTCCTACAGCCTGTGGCTTCTGTCTTTTGCACTCCAAAGTTACCTGACAGATCATGATAGGCAGTGAGGACAATGTCTACATCTCTCTCTGTGATCACAATTTGATGAAGATGAGTAACGGTGATGGGATCCACAGTACTGCGATACACAAACCTTTATACAAGAAGAACTGTTATCGCTGTCTCCACAGACAAAGTAATTGAGGGTCAGCATTGCATCTGAGAATTCTCACAGGAGTTTTTCCCATGATTAGTAATTCCAAAATTTCTGCAATCACTTGACTTTCCGTCTGTACTTGTATCCATCTCGTTTCCTCTTGCGGAGAGTCTGGACTGTCTTACTGAGACTGAAGTATATATGAAGATTGAAAAATACCCCAACAGTGTATACTGGTGTATGCTTCGAATACATTACCCTTTTTCTACTTTTTAGATTCTTGTCTAATCCATACTGAGGCTGTGAGTGTCTTCGTCGGACTCCGGAAATATAAACGGAGATTTTTAATGTTTAAACTAAGCTATATATACCTGGTATCCAGTGATACTGTACCCTTTCTCAACTTTCTACAATTTTGACAAATCCATACTGGGCCTGAGACCGTCTGAGTCTGCTTCCTGATATATAGACAGATTTTTAATGTGTAAACTATGCTACATATATACCTGTTATCCGGTGATACTGTACCCTTTCTAAACTTTCTACAATCTTGTCGAATCCTTACTGGGCCTGAGACCGTCTTAGTCTGCCTCCTGATTAGAGATGAGCGGTGTTCGAGTCGACCTGTTCGCCAAGTTCAAATTCGAGCTGTTTTGGGCGGTGTTCGAGCCGTTCGTCGAACTCGAACACTTTGCTTAAAATTCGGCTGTTCAAGGTTTCGTTTGAGAACAGTTCGTTCACCAAAAGCGTAACTTTATTTTCACATTAATAATGGTGTTCAATGTTAATAGACAGTTTCATGGAATAGTAGCGGTGTCTGGTAGCTGTGACGGCCGTCTGCAAATCTGGGCTACAGTAGGAACAGCACCCCGAGTAACCCCAAGACCCTTAACCCCTATACAGGGATCTGGAATTGTATCAAGACCCAGGGTGTAGCTGTCTGGTGGAGCAGTGGACCAGAGCAGGACGGCGGCCAAGGAGTTAAAAGGAGGTCAGGAGGCAGGAGTCGGAGGCCGGAGGTGCAGCAGAGGTGCAAAATCAGCAGGCAGAAGAATTGTCAAAGTCTGGGCCAAGGTCAGTAAAACCAGAAGGGCAGCAAAGGTACAGAATCAGCAGGCAGCAGAAGGGTCAGGAATCCAAGCGAAGGTCAGCGTCAAAAATCGGAAGAGAGGCAGAGGTACAAAAATGGCAGGCAATAGAATGGTCAGAAATCCAGACTGAGGTCAGAGTTAACTATAGCAATTCACACACTAGCACGCAGGGGAACCAAGAATATATCTGGCGGCTTGCAAGACCAGTCCCAAGGTATTTGAGGGATCAGGTCATCCCTCACAGGTTCCCGGACTGATGATGGAATTAGGACCGCCCCCAGGACCAGGCCAGATGGTGAAGCAGTAAGCCCTACATGACTGACAGAGGGGCGGAGCCTGCGCCCACCAGATGCCTGCGCAGGAGCCTCTTCTCTGTCACCACCCTCACCCAGGGGCGAACCACGGCGCCTCCCAGTGGCTGAGACAGGAACAGCCGTCCCCAAGTCCGATGGTGACGCGACGGTCCGGCGCCTCCTAGTGGCCGAGACCGGAACAGCTGGCCCCGGGTCTGGCGGCTACGTGCCAGTCCGGCCCCTCCTAGTGGCCGAAGCCGGAACAGCAGGCCCTGAGTCTGACAGTGACGTGACAGTAGCCAGCGGTGTAGTACACCTGTCAAGGAGCTATACCGTGTGTGTTTCTAATAATTTTTTACCGCATCTTGTCCAGAAAATCCTTTTGGGCCTTGTAGCACTGTCTGCTACTCAGCAGAGGAGCCCACCCGTGAACCTAGCTATGCCGCCTGTTTATGAAAGAACCAGTTTTTGACTGCATTTAGCCCAGTTAATACTTTGAGCCTAGTAACTGTGTCTGCTACTCAGCAGAGGAGCCCACCTGTGAACCAAGCTGTGCCGCCTGTTTATGTAAGAACCATTTTTAACTCCATTTAGCCCAGTGAATACTTTGGGCCTAGTACCTGTGTCTGCTGCTCAGCAGAGGAGCCCACCCGTGAACCTAGCTATGATGCCTGTTTATGTAAGCACTGTATGCTACTCAGCAGTGTTGCCCACCCGTGAACCAAGCTATGCAGCCTGTTTATGCAAGAACTGCGTGCAACTCAGCAGAGGAGCCCAGCTGTTAAGCAAGCTACAGCACCTGTGGTTTGGACACTTAATTTTTTCACATTCTTTCTGGAATGCCGGTTAGGCCTAATTCCGGAATTCCGGTTGATCTGCACTTACTGGGAAATCCTCATTCGCGGGGAAGAATTGGAATCCCAGATCCACATCACTAACGGGGTTCAGCGGGTTATCCGCACCTGTAAGCGACACACGCTGGTCCTTTCAGTGTAGCGCGCATCATGCAGCCCCGGACATGTAAGGGCATGACAGACCTGTTATTGCTCGATCTCGCGTGCCACAGCCTCACGTGTCCCTCTAGTAAGCTGGTCGCGGACCACAGGGGCATGCTGGAGTCTGCTTTTTATATTCTGGTCTAATCCAAACTGACCAAGTGAGAGTCTGTTTCTGACTGTGGAAATAAATACTAAAATTGACAGTGACCCCTACACTGTGTACAGCTTGACGGCACCTTGAAAAAGAGGCGAAACGCGCGTCGGTGGCGGCGCTGCTTGTGGTCCTTGGCAGAGTTCAATATGGGTAAGCACTATGGCTTGGGATAGTAGATTTTTTCAGGATGCGCACCTGTTAGGATCTCTCTTACCTTTAAATCCCTCAAGTATGGCCCATATTTGTTACAAGCACTAAGCACTTTATTATGTCAATTCTTAGGACTAACAAGCAGCAGATACTTATCTGATCCTTTATATACCTTTTGTCATATACTTTGTGTCATTTATGTAATTGTCAGTATTACATGTTCAATAAACTTTGCTTATTTTTATGATATTGGACTTGTACTCCCCCTTTTTTCTTTGTTTACTGTGTACAGCTGTACGCTTCGGATCCATTACCGTTTTACAGCTTTTTATATTGTGTTTTAATCCATACTGAGCCTGAGAGCGTCTGTGTCTGCCTCCTGAAATATATACGGAGATTTAGAATGTTTAAACTATACTATATATACTTGGTATCTGATGATACTGTACCCTTTTTCTACTTTTTATATTCTTGTCTCATCCATACTGAGCCTGTGAGCGTCTCTGTGTGACTCATGAAATATATACTGAGATTGACAATTATCCTTTGACTGTATAGAGCTGTACGATTCTGATACAGTGCCATATATCTGATGTTATTTTTGGTACATTTTCTCAGAAATTTGGAAGTATGGTGGAAGAGGCCGCGGACGATGTAGAAGCCCTGCACAGGTAGGGCCGTAGTCGCAGGGCAGATGAAAGAGTTGGTAGATGGTGTGCAGTGCAGGATATAGCAGAGCCGTGTGCCAGGTGCAGGAGAAAGATGACAGACACAGTCGTGCAGTTCCTTTACCTGTACTTGGTAAGTGCCGTTCAGGACCCAGAGTACAGATGGAGGAGTTGGTCAGCCTGGAAGCAAATTAGGAATTCTCTCTCTGCAGATAGGTAGTGTGGCCTCCGTTCTAGCGCTTATCTGAGGTACTATCAGTACTGAGTTCACTGAAGTTCCCCTTGTTGACTCTCTTTTGAAACTTTCTCGTATGGCAGGCAGTCGTAGCCTTTTCCTTCTGGCTCACACAAGTCGCTGCTGGGGCCTCCGAGCCTTAGTTGGGTACAGAGGATTTACAGCTGCTACTTCCTCCGGTTTCTGCTGCAGGACCGTCAGTGTCCCTACAAACTCAGAGACCGGAATCCAGACCATGCGCTCCAGCTAGGAGTGAGCCTTAACTCTGCTCATCCTCCAGCTCCCCTTCTCATGTCCACACACTTCCCCTAACTTCCCTCCTCCCAACCACAGAGAGCAGCTCCTCAGCAGTCAGGTTCAGAGCTCTCCCTGCTGGCCTGGAGTGGCAACTGTGTTGTGTGTTGGTTTAACTGCTAGAGAGATCCTTCATTGCTCCCAAGCATGACATCACACTCCCTAGGAGTAAGGTAATGCCACTGTGGTGACCGTACTCCTGGGGGTGCCACAAGTGCACTGATGCCCAGCCACTGCTAGATGATTCTGCTGGTACATTGACCCAGACCACTACATTCCCCTCGCACTCTACACAGCCAGAATCTGACTGTTATGAATGAGTCACCGGAGGAGGAAGAAACAAAAATGCAAGCAAAGTCCAGAAAACCGGAGAGGTTGGTAGCTAGCGGATTGCAGACCCCTGATCCTATTCACAACAACTAACAGTAGCCGTGGAGCGTTCCTACGGTGGTCCTTGATGCCTCTTCACAGCCAGATAACTAAATAAGCCTAAAGAAAGAAAGGAGAAATCTAAACTGCCCCAGAGCAGACCCCAAAGCAATAGACAGCCCCCAACATGTATTGTCAGTGAAAACAGATGAAAACACAAACACAGACAGAAAGACAGGCAGAGCAATCGATGGTGCCCAACTAACTATATAGGAAAGGACAGAAAAGATGCTGACTGCAATCCGCAAAAACCCTACCAAAAATGTCCCAACACGTCTGATAGGAAAAACGGCCCTGAAGTCACTAGACTTCAAAATCCCTATATCAGCACTCCAATATATTCTGAAGACAGAGCAAAAGAGATTTAACCGATCAGGCACAAAAATGGAAATTCAGCAGAGCCCTAGCCAGGGCTGGCAGAACACAAAACTAAGCAAATCAGACAAAATCTCATGGAACAATAACAGAGCAAAACTTAGCTTAAGAAGACAGGAACTGAACTGGAGGCCAGAGCTCAGAGCAGAGAAATCACCAGCAACCCTACAGGGCGTCGGCTGCCTTATATCCACTCAGAGATTCCGGATGTCCAACCGCAATCCACCTGTTCAGGTGACAGGTTTCTCCCATCCAAATCAGTTTCACCACCTCCTTTCACCAGCAGAGGGAGTTCATCGGACATCAAATGTGAACGAGAAAATAAGCTCACAACAGTACCTCACCCTTGAGGAGGGGTCACCGAACCCTCATCCACGCCACCAGGCCGATCAGGATGGGCCCGATGAAAAGCACGAACCAATCTTTCGGCATGAATATCAGATGCAGAGACCCAAGAATTATCCTCCTGGCCATAACCCTTCCACTTAACCAAATACTGGAGTCTCTGTCTAGCCAGACGAGAATCCAGTATCTTCTCAACCTCATATTCCACATTACCTTCAACCAATACAGGGTCAGGAGGTGCCACCACAGGAACTACTGGCTCAACAAACCTCTTCAACAGAGACTTATGAAACACGTTATGGATCTTAAATGTAACAAGAAGAGCCAATCGAAAAGAGACCGTATTAAGAATCTCCAAAATCTTGTAAGGTCCAATAAATCTAGGTTTAAACTTTGGAGAAGCCACCTTCGTAGAGATATTCTTTGATGACAGCCAATCCATATCACCCACCTTAAACCGGGGACCAATGGTCCTATGCCAGTTGGAAAACCACTGGGCCTTTTCCTGGGAGAGAGACAACTTATCCACCACTTGGTCCCAAATCTGGTGCATTCTCTCCACCACAGTGTCAACACCTGGGCAGGCAGAAGACTCCACCTGCCCTGAAGAGAAACGAGGATGAAACCCAAAGTTACAAAAAAAGGTGACATCAAAGTGGCAGAACTAGCTCTATTATTTAAAGCAAATTCGGCCAAGGGCAAAAATGAGACCCAATCATCCTGATCAGCAGAGATAAAACATCTCAAATAAGGCTCCAAAGTCTGGTTTGTTCTCTCCGTCTGCCCATTGGTCTGATGGTGAAACGCAGAGGAGAAGGACAACTGAATTCCCAGCTTGGAACAGAAAGTCCTCCAAAATCTAGAGACAAACTGAACTCCTCTGTCAGATACAATGTTCTCAGGAATCCCATGCAAGCGAACCACCTGTTGCAAAAACAAGGGCACCAACTCTGAGGAGGATGGCAACTTAGGGAGTGGTATAAGATGGACAGTCTTAGAGAATCTATCACAAATCACCCAGATAACAGTCATTCTCTGAGAGACAGGCAGATCAGAAATAAAATCCATTGAAATATGGGTCCATGGGGTCCTGGGCACCGGCAAAGGCATCAAAAACCCACTAGAGCGAGAACAAGGTTTAGACCAGGAGCAAGTCCCACAGGACTGCACAAAATTCCTGGCATCACGAGATTAGGCGGGCCACCAAAAAGACTGACTCACCAAATCTCTAGTACCAAAAATACCTGGATGACCAGCCAATGCGGAGCAATGAATTTCAGACATTACTCTCTTCCTCCACTGGTCAGGAACATACAATTTTCCAATGGGACAACGCTCAGGTTTGTCCTCCTGAAACTCTTCCAGAGCACGTCTCAAATCGGGCGAGATGGCAGAAAGAACTACCCCCTCACCTAAGATCGTAGCAGGCTTGGTCACAATAGGAGAATCAGCAAAGAAACTCCTAGAGAGGGCGTCTGCCTTGACATTCTTAGTGCCCGGAAGAAAAGAGACCACAAAATCAAAACGTGTGAAAAACAAGGCCCACCTAGCCTGTCTAGGATTCAAGCGTTTAGCCGACTCAAGGTAAATCAAATTCTTGTGGTCAGTGAGGACCACGACTTGATGTCTAGCTCCCTCCAACCAATGTCCCCACTCCTCAAATGCCCATTTCATGGCTAACAGTTCCCAATTCCCCACATCATAGTTGCGTTCAGATGGGGAGAACTTTCGGGAAAAGAAAGCACAGGGATTCATTTTAGATGTTACCGGATCTTTTTGGGACAAAACAGCTCCTGCACCAATCTCAGAAGCGTCCACCTCTACCTGAAACGGGAGTGAGACATCAGGTTGCCGCAAAACCGGAGCACAAGTGAACCTCCGCTTCAGCTCCTGAAAGGAAGAAACAGCCTCTGGAGACCAATTCAGCACATCAGCACCCTTCTTAGTCAAATCAGTCAATGGTTTGGCAATAACAGAAAAATAAGCTATAAATTTACGATAAAAATTAGCAAAACCCAAAAACTACTGGAGGGCCTTCAAAGAAGTGGGCTGAACCCAATCATAAATGGCCTGTACCTTGGCCGGGTCCATTTCAATAGTTGACGGAGACAAAATAAATCCCAAAAATCAAATCCTCTGTACACCAAAAAGGCATTTCGACCCCTTAACATACATGGAATTCTCCCTCAAAATCCGGAACACAGTCCGAACATGTTCCACATGAGAGTCCCAATCCCAGGAAAAGATCAAAATATCATCCATATAGATGATCAAAAATTTATCCACAATGTCCCGGAAAACATCATTCATGAAGCACTGGAAGACAGAAGGGGCATTAGTGAGCCCATAAGGCATCACCAGGTACTCAAAATTTACCTCCGGAGTATTAAACGCCGTTTTCCATTCATCCCCACGCTTAATGCGAATAAGATCATACGCCCCCCTGAGGTCAAGCTTGGTAAACCAGCAAGTACCTTTAACTCTGGAGAATAGATCAGAAATCAGGGGTAACGGATACTGATATTTAACAGTAATTTTGTTGAGGGAACGATAATCAATACAAGGCCTTAATGAACCATCTTTCTTGGCCACGAAAAAAAAAAAACAGCACCCAAGGGTGAAGAGGATGGTCTAATATGACCCTTCTCCAACGACTCCTTAATATAAGATCGCATAGCCTCATGCTCGGGTACAGATAAATTGAAAAGTCGACCCTTGGGAAATTTACACCCCGGGCTCAGCTCAATTGCACAGTCATAACTTCTATGAGGAGGCAAAGACGCAGACTTATTCTCACTAAATACATCATAAAAATCAGCCAAATAGTCAGGAACATCATGCGGTTGGGGAGAGGTGAAGAAAACAGGAGTGTCAGTAAGAGCACACTGACAACCCCAACTCACCACAGACACAGATTTCCAATCCAAAACTGGATTATGAATTTGTAACCAGGGAAACCCCAGAACAATAGTATCATGCAGATTATGTAACACCAAAACCCTGCAATTTTCTTGATGGTCTGGGGCGACCCGCATTACCACCTGGGTCCAAAACTGAGGTTTATTTTTAGCCAAAGGAGTAGCATCAATCCCCCTCAAAGGGATAGGCATCCGCAGAGGTGTCATCGGAAATCCACAACGTTTAGCAAAATCCAAGTCCATTAGGTTTAGAGCTGCTCCCGAATCCACAAAAGCCTTGGCGGAAAATGTGGACAGGGAGCAGATCAGAGTAATTGCCAGAAGAAACTTAGGTTGTACACCACCCACAGCAAATGTGTGTGCAAAACGTTTCTCTCGTTTAGGGCAGGCAGAAATATTATGAGAGGCATCTCCACAGAAAAAACACAGCTTATTACGCCTTCTGAACTCCTGACATTGCGCCCTAGACAAAACTCTATCACATTGCATAGGTTCAGACATTTGTTCAACAGGTGGCAACATTTCTCGTGTAATTTTACGTTCACATAAACGCCGATCAACCTGAATGGCTAATGACATAGAATCATCAAGACCAGAGGGAACAGGAAATCCCACCATAGTATCTTTTACGGTTTCTGACAAACCCTTCCGAAAGAGAGCTGCCAAGGCACCATCATTCCAGTTAGTAAGGACCGCCCACTTTCGGAATTCTTGACAGTACATGTCAGAGACAGCGCACTACACTTGCTCATAGAGCCAGTGCGCGTGTCCTGAGTACAGAAGCAGTGCTAAAAGATACCTGTGGAGTGGGCAGCAGCGGTGACAATGCGTGCTTCAAGCTAATAGTGTCAGGGACCAGTCAGCGCTGGAAAGTAAAGAGGCACGGGACCTGCGGACACTGAAAATGAGCAAGCTTGCACGGTACCTATGGTCATGTGACTGCAAGGGGGCGTGGCTTAGCGTCCTGCTTTCAGATATGACAGGACACCATACAACAACTCAGAGTCAGGCAAAACAGAGGTCACAACAGTACGGGCAAAAGAGGCACAGGAGAGACAAACAGACGGGAGGTCAGACAAAGCCAAAGGTCATACACAGGATCACAGTACAGTACCAGGGATGAGACAGAGCGGATAATCAGGGCCAAGCAGAGATCAAAACCAAACAGACATATAAGGTACCAGGCAGAATCCAAAGCGATATCCAGGGAACAGACCAAGTCATACACAGAGAATCAAGTAACCAGAACACAGCACAAACACACTCAGGGGTCACCACACAATGCCAAGGGTGAAAGTATAACTGACAGGGATGGGAGCGTCCTGAGGCTATAAGAAGCCTCCCCCAGAACCAGGGAGAGGCCACAATCATAGCCCCAGGTGTGCAGGTAAGCCTGCACCGGGATCACAACCTTTAACCCCAGAAATGCCAGTCATCAGCACTGGTTCCAGACATTAACCCCACGTGTGCGAGTCATACCCGCACTGAGATCATGACAGTACAACTCTGCAGAATCCTGACCCTGGCTCAATGCCATCAGGGCTTTTTCAGCTTGATCAATAGCATTAGGTTCATCATACAACAACCCCAAGGCTTGAAAAAATGTGTCCACATTAGTTAGAATTAGAGTTGAGCGAAACGGGTCGAAAAATTTCAAAAGTCGCCGACTTTTGGCAAAGTCGGGTTTCATGAAACGAAACCCGACCCTAGGATGAGATCGGCCACGAGGTCAGCGACTTACGCGCCAAAGTCGCGTTTCAAAAGTTTGTTTTGCGCTCTTTTTCAGCCAATCAGGATCCACGGACACTGTGGGCAACGTGATGACATAGGCAGGGGTCACCACCATCTTTCAGAAGGGCATGCAAGTGATTGGCTTGCTTTGGTGGGCGTCACAGGGGGTATAAAAGGGCGTGCACGCCGACCGCCATCTTACTTCTGCCGATCTCAGTATAGGGAGAGGTTGCTGCTGATTCTGTAGGGAGAGCGTTAGGCAGGGAAGAAGACAAAAAAACTGCTTCTGCTGCTAGCGATTTGGCCTGCACAACACACCAGTCACTGTGTGTGCAGTGCAAGGGGAGGCTATATAGTGGTGTATCAGTGGTGTTGGTTGTTGGGCTGCCTTCTAAGGCTTCCTGACATTCCTGCATTGCTGTTTACCCACTGCTCCGCAAACTGCTTTTTTAAAAGCAATCCCAATTTTTTTTTTTTGTCCTGCTGAGAAGAAAAAAAAACTGCTTCTGCTGCTAGCAATTTGGCCTGCACAACACACCAGTCACTGTGTGTGCAGTGCAAGGGGAGGCTATATTGTGGTGTATCAGTGGTGTTGGTTGTTGGGCTGCCTTTTAAGGCTTCCTGACAGGCTGGCATTGCTGTTTACCCACTGCTCCGCAAACTGCTTTTTTAAAAGCAATCCAATCTCCCTTATCCTCTAGTCACTTTTGTCACAGCTGTGCCATCGAGCCTGTCACATAGCGCTCAGATATCAGTGGGCCTCACACAATCCAAAAGTGTCCAGTGTCCAAAAGTGTGTGCAGAGATTCAAAATCTCCCTTATCCTCTAGTCACTTTGGTCACAGCTGTGCCATCGAGCCTGTCACATAGCGCTCAGATATTCATTGGGCCTCACACAATCCAAAAGTGTCCAGTGTCCAAAAGTGTGTGCAGAGATTCAAAATCTCCCTTATCCTCTAGTCACTTTGGTCACAGCTGTGCCATCGAGCCTGTCACATAGCGCTCAGATATCAGTGGGCCTCACACAATCCAAAAGTGTCCAGTGTCCAAAAGTGTGTGCAGAGATTCAAAATCTCCCTTATCCTCTAGTCACTTTGGTCACAGCTGTGCCATCGAGCCTGTCACATAGCGCTCAGATATTCATTGGGCCTCACACAATCCAAAAGTGTCCAGTGTCCAAAAGTGTGTGCAGAGATTCAAAATCTCCCTTATCCTCTAGTCACTTTGGTCACAGCTGTGCCATCGAGCCTGTCACATAGCGCTCAGATATTCATTGGGCCTCACACAATCCAAAAGTGTCCAGTGTCTAAAAGTGTGTGCAGAGATTCAAAATCTCCCTTATCCTCTAGTCACTTTGGTCACAGCTGTGCCATCGAGCCTGTGACATAGCGCTCAGATATCAGTGGGCCTCACACAATCCAAAAGTGTCCAGTGTCCAAAAGTGTGTGCAGAGATTCAAAATCTCCCTTATCCTCTAGTCACTTTGGTCACAGCTGTGCCATCGAGCCTGTCACATAGCGCTCAGATATTCATTGGGCCTCACACAATCCAAAAGTGTCCAGTGTCCAAAAGTGTGTGCAGAGATTCAAAATCTCCCTTATCCTCTAGTCACTTTGGTCACAGCTGTGCCATCAAGCCTGTCACATAGCGCTCAGATATCAGTGGGCCTCACACAATCCCAAAGTGTCCAGTGTCCAAAAGTTTGTGCAGAGATTCAAAATCTCCCTTATCCTCTAGTCACTTTGGTCACAGCTGTGCCATCGAGCCTGTCACATAGCGCTCAGATATTCATTGGGCCTCACACAATCCCAAAGTGTCCAGTGTCCAAAAGTGTGTGCAGAGATTCAAAATCTCCCTTATCCTCTAGTCACTTTGGTCACAGCTGTGCCATCGAGCCTGTCACATAGCGCTCAGATATTCATTGGGCCTCACACAATCCAAAAGTGTCCAGTGTCTAAAAGTGTGTGCAGAGATTCAAAATCTCCCTTATCCTCTAGTCACTTTGGTCACAGCTGTGCCATCGAGCCTGTGACATAGCGCTCAGATATCAGTGGGCCTCACACAATCCAAAAGTGTCCAGTGTCCAAAAGTGTGTGCAGAGATTCAAAATCTCCCTTATCCTCTAGTCACTTTGGTCACAGCTGTGCCATCGAGCCTGTCACATAGCGTTCAGATATTCATTGGGCCTCACACAATCCAAAAGTGTCCAGTGTCCAAAAGTGTGTGCAGAGATTCAAAATCTCCCTTACCCTCTAGTCACTTTGGTCACAGCTGTGCCATCGAGCCTGTCACATAGCGCTCAGATATTCATTGGGCCTCACACAATCCAAAAGTGTCCAGTGTCCAAAAGTGTGTGCAGAGATTCAAAATCTCCCTTATCCTCTAGTCACTTTGGTCACAGCTGTGCCATCGAGCCTGTCACATAGCACTCAGATATCAGTGGGCCTCACACAATCCAAAAGTGTCCAGTGTCCACAAGTGTCTGCAGAAATTCAAAATCTCCCCTGTCCTATAGACACCTTGTACCTTGTTTTACATTACTATATAGTTTGTTGGATTTTGTCTACATTTCTACCAAAAATGAGGAAGGCTGGTGGAAGAGGCCGTGGAATTGGGCGGGGGTTGGCAGCTGGTAATGATGGTGTTGGTGGTGGATCTGATGGTAGTGGCAAGAGCAAAATAGGACCGAATGCAGGAGGTGTTGAGCCTGCGTCATCGTCTGGCTACATAAGGCCTCGAACGCTTAGTTTTCTAGGAGTTGGCAAACCGCTTTTAAAGCCAGAGCATCAGGAAAAAGTTTTGTCTTACATTGCTGACTCAGCCTCCAGCTCTATCGCCTCCTCTTCTTCAGTTGTAAAAAGTAAAAGCACTGAGTCGTCATTGGAGGCTCATGTTCATGAACCACACCTTTCCTTGTGTCCTTCACCCCAACCAAGATTGAAGGATGACGCATGCCATACTACTGATTACTCCATGGAGCTGTTTTCACATACCATGCCTGGATTATCAAGTCAAATGGTGAATTACCCAGGCCAAGATGAATCTGACATGGAGTGCACTGATGCACAGCCGCTGATGGATGATTCTGCTGGTACATTCACTCAGAGCACTACATTGTCTTCGCAGTGTACAGAGCCAGATTCTGACCCTGATGAGACTCAGGTGCCCCTTCCCGCACACTATACCACCATACACGGTGACACAGAGGAAGGTGCACATGACATAGAAGAGGAGGTGATGGATGACCCAGTTGTTGACCCAGATTGGCATCCATTGGGGGAAGAGGGTGCTGCTTCCAATAGCTCAGATGAGGAGCATCCACAGCAGACATCGACATCGCAACAGCTGTTATCTGGCAGGCCCGTAGCACTCCAAAGACAGGTTCCAAACATCAAAAGAGTTGCTGGACAGCTTGTCCAGAGGGTCAAAAGATCACAGCGTGCTAGGCCGCAAAATGTCTGCCAAAGTAGGAAGAGTGCAGTGTGGCACTTTTTGAACAAAATCCTCATGATCAGGCCAAGGTTATCTGTAAGAAGTGCGCAAAGACCTTTAGCCGAGGGAAAAATCTGAAAAATTTGAATACCAGTTGCATGCTTAGACATTTAACCAGCATGCACTTGCAAGCGTGGACACAACACCAAACCTCAAGTGCCACATGTGCAACTGATCACAACGAAGGTAGTCAGCAACGCTACATTGTTTCCCCCACTGTAAGCCCACCGGTTAGCACAGCAGCAAATGTTGAGGTGTCGTTGCAAGGCCACAGCAGTCAGGGAATCCCATTGTTATATCAACGAAAGACTGATTCTAGGCCATCAGAAAGAACACCAACTCCATCACCATCATCAACCCTCTCTCAGTCCGCCCTGTCCACCGCTACTTCCACCATATGCAGCTCTCAAGTCCAGCTCACCCTCCCAGACACTATGAGTAGGTCAAGAAAGTACTCAATCTCTCATCCGCGTACACTGGGTTTGAACGCCCACATTGCCAAACTAGTCTCGTTTGAGATGATGCCCTTTCGGTTGGTGGAAAGCACAGCTTTCCACGAACTCATGGCCTATGCAGTACCACGCTATGACCTACCCAGTCGCCACTTCTTCTCTCGCAAAGCCATCCCAGCCCTCCACCATCATGTGAAAGACCGCATTGTCCATGCACTCAAGCAGTCAGTGAGCGGAAAGGTGCACCTCACAACTGATGCATGGTCCAGTCGGCATGGCCAGGGCCGTTACGTGTCCATCACTGCGCACTGGGTTAATGTGGTGGATGCAGGGTCCACATGGGACAGCGATGGTGGGACAGTGCTGCCTAGCCCACGGTATAGGAAACAGTTGGCTGTAGGCGTTCGACCCTCCTCCTCCTCCTCCAGAAGCGAAAGCTCGTCCACAGAGCGCAGTCGTACGAGCACTCCATCTGCAGCTGCCACTGTTGCACACGATGTGTCCCCCTATCGAGCAGCTAGTGGAAAGCGTCAGCAGGCTGTGTTGCAGATGATGTGTTTGGGCAACAGACACACCGCCGAGGTGCTGGCCGAGTACTTGAAGCGACAAACTGAGTCATGGCTGGGCAGTGTACATCTTGAGGCAGGCAAGGTAGTTAGTGATAACGGCCGTAATTTTGTGGCAGCCATAACCCTTTCAAAACTCAGCCACATACCTTGCTTGGCTCACACCTTGAACCTGGTGGTGCAGTGCTTCCTCAAAAATTATCCGGAGTTAACAGCCCTGCTCCAGAAGGTGCGAAGACTGTGCGCGCACATCCGCCAGTCGCCTGTACACTCCGTTCGTATGCAGAAGCTGCAGCGATTGCTCCACCTTCCCAACCACCGCCTCATTATCGACATTGCAACAAGGTGGAACTCCACCCTGCACATGGTGGAGCGGCTGTGCGAGCAGAGGCAGGCCATAATGCATTTGTGGGAGGATACACGGCCAGGCACTTTGAGAGCAGACATGGAGTTGACAGGTGTGCAGTGGTCGAAGCTGAAAGACCTCTGTAAAGTCCTTCAGTGTTTTGAGGAATGCACACGGCTGGTAAGCGCAGACGACGCCATCCTAAGCATGAGCATCCCACTTATGCGTCTGCTCATGCAAACTTTGACGCACCTTAAGGAGCAGGCGTCTGCAGCCAATGTTGATGAGGAGGAAGAGGAGGAGGGAATCCTTGATGACATTCAGCCATTGTCTGCTCAGGGACCTCTCCTGGACGAGGTGGAGGAAGAAGAGGAGGAGGAGGATGATGATGGGGATGATTACTTAGGGGAGGAGGATGCATCTCGTGGGGCAAGTGAAAATGTTGGCGTGGCAAGGTCTGGTACAGGGTTTGTGCGTGACTGGAGGGATGTGGATTTGCCAGAAAGTGCTCCTCCACCCAGCACTCGCAGTGCATCATTGACACCGGGAACATTGGCCCACATGTCAGATTATGCCTTGCAGATCCTAAAAAGGGACCCCCGCATTGCCAAAATGATGAACGATGACGACTACTGGTTGGCCAGCATCCTGGATCCACGCTATAAAGGCAAATTACAAAACATCATGCCACAGGAGAACCTTGACCTAATATTGGCTAATAAACAAGCAACTCTGGTAAATCGGTTGCTTGAGGCATTCCCAGCACACAGCAGCGGTGATGGTTCTCACACGAGCCGTACGGGCCGGGGGCAGCTTGGCAGAGGTGTTCGTGGTGCACACAGCAGAAGTGGCGTTGGAGACAGGGGTTTCATGACAATGTTGTGGACTGATTTTTCAAATACCGCTCACACAACTGGTAATACTGCATCGATGGAAAGTGACAGGAGACAGCAGTTGTCAACTATTGTTACAAACTACTTTTCCTCCCATATCGATGTTCTCCCACACAGGTCATTCCCCTTTGACTATTGGGCCGCTAAACTGGACACCTGGCCTGAATTGGCCCAATATGCCTTACAGGAGCTCGCTTGCCCAGCTGCAAGTGTGCTATCGGAAAGAGTCTTCAGTGCAGCTGGATCAATCCTGACAGAAAAAAGGACCCGTCTGTCAACCCAAAATGTGGATGATCTAACCTTCATTAAAATGAACCATGCATGGGTTTCCAAGGATTTTGTCCCACCTTCCCCTGATGACACATAGGGTGACAGAAAAATGGCTTGCTTTGGTCCACCTCTTCCTGGGACTTCACCTATTTCGCCTTTTGCATCAGCTGAATGTCCAACATCAACATATGCCACTTTCTAAAACTCCCTAACTGTGCTGCCTCCCCCCCATGGCCGGGGTCACCACCTAGCGCACGACACCGTGCGAGTGCCGTTGCCCTGGACAGGTGGGTAGGCCGACTCTTGGGCGCGGGCACTGGCACAGGGTCCCTCATAGTGCAATCAAATGTCTCTGACGGTGGTGGTGCACACCCGCCGTCAGACACATCGCTGTACTATGAGGGGCCCAGTGCCAGTACCGACGCCCACGAGTGGGCCCCCCTTGCTTGGGCAGGGCCCCAGCATTTGCAATCTTTACCTCTCCCTGCTCCTCCGCTGTGTAATCTGGGCCGTCAAATCCATACTGTGCCTGACACCGTCTGAGCCTGCCTCCTGATGTATAGACATATATTTTGAATGTGTACGCTATCCATACATGTTATCCGGGGAAACGGTACCCTTTCTAACCTTTGTGCAATCACGTGCAATCCATACTGGGCCTAACACCGTCTGAGCCTGCCTCCTGAGACATATATTTTGAATGTGTACGCTATCCATACATGTTATCCGGGGATACGGTACCCTTTCTAACCTTTGTGCAATCACGTGCAATTCATACTGGGCCTAACACCGTCTGAGCCTGCCTCCTGAGACATATATTTTGAATGTGTACGCTATCCATACATGTTAGCCGGGGATACGGTACCCTTTCTCACCTTTGTGCAATCACGTGTAATCCATACTGGGCGTGAGAACGGCTGGCGAGCTGTTAAGCAAGCTACAGCACCTGTGGTTTGCACACGTAAGTTTTTCATTTATTCAGGAATGACGGTTAGGCCTAATTCCGGAACTGCGGTTGACCTGCACTTACTGGGAAATCATTGTTCGCGGGTAATAATTGTAATCAGTGATCCCCATCACTAACGTTGTTCAGCGGGTTATCTGCACCTGTAAGCGACAAACGCTGGCCTTTTCAGTGTAGCGCACATGCAGCCACGGACATGTAAGGGCATGACACACCAGTTATTGGCTAATCTCATGTGCCAGAGCCTCACGTGTCCCTCTAGTAAGCCGGACTCGGACCGCGGGGCATGACGGAGTCTCGTTCGTTAACGGAATTAAGCTTGCAATGTGTGCATCTGTTCTGTAGCTGGCATGGTTGAGGTTTCCCAGGTGGAGTCGAATTTAACCGTAGGCTCCACTCCTGGTGGTGCCCTTCTGGACATTCCTTTAAGGTTCAGCTTTGCAACCATACTGCACACGTAAAACAAACACTTTGCCTTCATGAACGCTGTTTGGAGGGTCATGACTCGTGGGAATAACGCCGCCCAATCAGTTAACCTGCTAGAGAGATCCTTCGTTGCTCCCAAGCATGACATCACACTCCCTAGAAAGAAGGTAATGCCACTGTGGGGACCGTACTCCTGGGGGCGACACAAGTGCACTGATGCCCAGCCACTGCTCGATGAATCTGCTGGTACATTGACCCAGACCACTACATTCCCCTCGCACGCTACCCGGCCTGAATCTGACCCTGATGAAACTCAGGCTACCCTTCCCATATACAGTTCCATCTTACACGGTGACAAAGAGGAAGCTGCAGATGAAAGTGCAGGTTCGGCCCACCCGCCATCAGACACACCACCATACTATCAGGGGCCCTGTGCCAGTGCCGTTGCCAATGAGTGGGCCCCCCCTGCTTGCCCAGGATCACAGCACTTGCAAAGTTGAAATACTGTGCAGTGAGATGGAAGATGGGGACGACGAGGAGTCTAGACTAGTACAGGGATTCCCTAGCGAGGAGACTTATTTGATTGTTTTCAATGTTGGGACAGCAATTTTTGGGGGGCACTATACTCTGGAGAATGATAGATGGGGCCCACCATACACTGGAACATTCCAAAGGTGGACATGAGACACTGGAGCAGCATTTACAGGGCCCATTATAAACTAGAGCATTAGAAACTGGGCCCATTATGTTTGGAGCATTATTTGGGCCCATAAGACAGTGGAGCTTCATCCATGGGGACCAACATATACTGTATCATTATGTGGAGCTCATCATATACTGTTTCAAACATTATATGGGACCAATGATTCTGTATGGAGAAATAGATGGGCCTCGTCATGAGATGTAAAAAGTGAGGTATTTTTCATTGTACTATACCGCTATTTCTCTGCCGTATCGGAGCATGATGAGTTGTGGTATGTGTTAAAGGGGCGCTCTTTCACCCAGGGCACATGAAAACCTGCAGCCAGCCCTCCCCCCCACAACTTTAGCCAAATAACCCCCATTTTTCAGTGCGTAACTTGTATTATGAAGTTAATTAAGGTTGACAAGCTTAAGTAAGAAGAATTGATGCTTTTGGCATTCAAATGGGCACTGTAGGTGTGTTTCCTGTCCTCCTCTCACTGCCGACTTTTATTCCCCATTGACTTACATTGGGTTTCGTGTTTCGGGACGACCCCGACTTTTCCCTATAATCGGACGATCTTGCTCGACCCGACTTTTGGAAAAGTCGGGTTTCACGAAACAAAACGCGACCCTAAAAAACCAAAAGTCGCTCAACTCTAGTTAGAATAGGATCATCAGGTGTCAAAGAAACCGCCCAATCCTGGGAATCGCTGCGCAGCAAAGAGATGACAATTTTAACCTGCTGCGCAGAGCTCCCTGATGAGCTAGGCTTCAAGGCAAGAAATAATTTACAATTATTCTTAAAATTCAAAAATTTAGACCGATCCCCAAAAAACACATCAGGAGTAGGGATCTTTGGTTCAGCAGCATGTGAATGAGCAAGATAGGCGGAAATTCCCCGCACTTCAGAAGCGAGCTGCTCCACACGATCAGACAATTGCTTAATCTCCATTAAGAAAAAATTCCTTCTACGGCCCCAGAGAAAAAGAGGAAAAAATATACATTAAAACAAAAAAATTCTGACCCTTTTTTTTTTTTTTTTTACAATTCTTTCCTGCTATTGAGTACCCTAGAATCTGCGGTATGGCTGGTAATTCTGTTATGAATGAGTCACCGGAGGAGAAAAAAACAAAAATGCAAGCAAAGTCCAGAAAACCGGAGAGGTTGGTAGCTAGCGGATTGCAGACCCCTGATCCTATTCACGACAACTAACAGTAGCCGTGGAGTGTTCCTACGGTGGTCCTAGACGCCTCTTCATAACCAGAGAACTAAATAAGCCTAAAGAAAGAAAGGGGAAATCTAAACTGCCCCAGAGCAGACCCCAAAGCAATAGACAGCCCCCAACATGTATTGTCGGTGAAAACAGATGAAAACACAAACACAGACAGAAAGACAGGCAGACTAAACGATGGGGCCCAACTAACTAGATAGGAAAGGACAGAAAAGATGCTGGCTGCAATCTGCAAAAACCCTACCAAAAATGTCCCAACACATCTGATAGGAAAAACGGCCCTGAAGTCACTAGACTTCAAAATCCCTATATCAGCACTCCAATATATTCTGAAGACAGAGCAAAAGAGATTTAACCGATCAGGGACAAAAATGGAAATTCAGCAGAGCCCCAGACGGGGCTGGCAGAGCACAAAACTAAGCAAATCAGACAAAATCTCATGGAACAATAACAGAGCAAAACTTAGCTTAAGAAGACAGGAACTGAACTGGAGGCCAGAGCTCAGAGCAGAGAAATCACCAGCAACCCTACAGGGCGTCGGCTGCCTTATATCCACTCAGAGATTCCGGATGTCCAATCGCAATCCACCTGTTCAGGTGACAAGTTTCTCCCATCCAAATCAGTTTCACCACCTCCTTTCACCAGCAGAGGGAGTTCATCGTACATCAAATGTGAACGAGAAAATGAGCTCACAACACTGACCCTGATGAAACTCAGGTTCCCTTTCCCCGCATACTATACCACCTTACACGGTGACAAAGAAGAAGGTGCAGATGAAAGTGCAGGTTCCTTGAGCAGATGGGGGGCATACTCATGGGCGATGGCACTGGCACAGGGCCCCTCATAGTACGCAAAAGTGTCTCTGCCAGTGGACCCGCCGACAGACACATCGCCGTACTATGAGGGGCCCTGTGCCAGTGCCGTCGCCAAAGAATGGGCCCCCCCTGCTCGCTCAGGATCACAGCACTTGCAAAGTTGAAATACTTACCTCTCCCAGCTCCACCGCCGTGACGTCTTCCGCGTTTCCTGACAGTGACATTCTGGTCAGAGAGCGCAATGACATCACGTCTGTACGCCCTCTGCCTAAACAGTCCAAGTGCAGAGAGATGGAAGATGGGGACGACGAGGAGTCCAGACTAGTACAGGGATTCCCTAGCGAGGAGACTTATTTAATTGTTTTAAAGGTTGGGAGCAGTTTTTGGGGAGCACTATACTCTGGAGAATGATATATGGGGCCCACCATATACTGGAGCATTCCAAAGGTGGACATCAGACACTGGAGCAGCATTTACAGGGCCCATTATACACTGGAGCATTAGAAATGGGGCCTATTATATATGGAGCATTATTTGGGCCCATAAGACAGTGGAGCCTCATCCATGGGGACCAACATATGCTGTAGCATTATGTGGAGCTCATCATATACTGTATCGAAAATTATATGGGACCAATGATTCTGTATGGAGAAATATATTGGCCTCATTACTCTGTATAGCGCACTATGCGGTGGCCATAATACTGTATGGAGCAATATACTGTCCGTTTTTGGAGCTATTGGTGAATTTAAAATGGATATCAGTCATGTGATGTAAGAAGTGAAATATTTTTCATTGTACTATACCGCTATTTCTCTGCCGTATCAGAGAGTCATGAATTGTGGCATGTGTTAAAGGAGCCCATTGACACTCTTTGGCCCTGGGCCCACGAAAATCTGGAGCCAGCCCTACCCCCCTCCCCACAGCTTTAGCCAAATAACCCCCAGTTTTCAATGCCTAACTATTATTATAAAGTAAATTAAGGTTGACAAGCTTAAATAATAACAATTGATGTTTTTGGCATTGAATTGGGCACTGTAGGTGTGTTTCCTTGCCTTCACTCACTGCCGACTTGTCTTCCCCATTGACTTGCATTGGGTTTCATGTTTCAGTCGGCCTTCGACTTTTCATGATAATCAGCCGATTTCATTCGACCCGACTTTTGCGAAAGTCGGGTTTCATGAAACCCGACTCGACCGAGAAAAAAGGCAAAGTCGCTCATCTCTAGCGGTACGATCAGTACATGGTCAGACACAGCCATTACACAGCACTAGTGTTGAGCATTCCGATACCGCAAGTATCGGGTATCGGCCGATACTTGCTGTATCGGAATTCCGATACCGACTTCCGATATTTTTTCAATATCGGAATTCGGCATCGGAATCGGAAGTTCAGTTGATTGACGGCCTGACGTCATCATGATGCGCGGTGTGTGCGCATCATGATGCGCCGTCATTTCGGGCCTTCCGGGGGTCTCTGCCGGCCTGCCGGGGGGCTGTGCCGGCCTGCCGGGGGGCTGTGTGGACTGCCCGGGGTCTCTGCCGGCCTGCCGGGGGGCTGTGCCGGCCTGCCGGGGGGCTGTGCACCCTGTGGGGGTCTGTACCGGCCTGCCGGGGGGCTGTGCCGGCCTGCCGGGGGGCTGTGCTGATGTCCGGGGGTCTGTGCAAGCATCGTCCGATGGGACTACAAGTCCCATCGGGCGATGCCTGCTACCATGACAGTGATTGACACATTAGCCAATGATGGGACAGTAGTAGTCCCATCATCCGGCTAATGTGTTAAATGTTAAAAAAAAAAAAAAAAAAAAAATACTACATACATACTACATGCTACATACATACTACATATATACTACATACATACTACATACATACTACATACATACTACATGCATGCTACATACATACTACATATATACTACATACATACTACATACATACTACATGCTACATACATACTACATATATACTACATACATACTACATACATACTACATACATACTACATGCATGCTACATACATACTACATATATACTACATACATACTACATACATACTGCATGCTACATACATACTACATACATACTACATGCATGCTACATATATACTACATGCTACATACATACCACATACATACTACATGCATGCTACATATATACTACATGCATGCTACATACATACTACATATATACTACATGCATGCTACATACATACTACATGCTACATGCATGCTACATACATACTACATACATGCTACATATATACTACATACATACTACATATATACTACATACATGCTACATATATACTACATACATACTACATATATACTACATATATACTACATGCATGCTACATATATACTACATGCTACATACATACCACATACATACTACATACATGCTACATATATACTACATGCTACATGCATGCTACATACATACTACATACATACTACATGCTACATACATACCACATATATACTACATACATACAATACATTCATACAATACATACATAGACATACAGTACATATAACATAGAGTAACATACTTACCAATACTTGTCACATTGTTCCCCGAAGCCATTGTCTTTCCGGAATAAATATTAACATAACAAACCACAAAAATACTCACCCACGATCCGAAGCAGTCCACGAGTGTGTCCCACGACGATCTTGGGTAGAGAACTGCAGCATCAGATGATGCTGCCGTTCTCTACGGGCTGCAGGAATCCAATGACGGAAGGTAGGTATCCTTCCGCACTGTATTCCTCCGCCACTTAAAAAAAAAAAAGTCCCTAGTCTCACTTTATGCCATTGCTGTGTGGGAAATTCCCACACAGCAATGGCATAAAGTGAGACTAGGGACTTTTTTTTTTTTTAAGTGGCGGAGGAATACAGTGCGGAAGGATACCTACCTTCCGTCATTGGATTCCTGCAGCCCGTAGAGAACGGCAGCATCAGCTGATGCTGCAGTTCTCTACCCAAGATCGTCGTGGGACACACTCGTGGACTGCTTCGGATCGTGGGTGAGTATTTTTGTGGTTTGTTATGTTAATATTTATTCCGTAGACGACAATGGCTTCGGGGAACAATGTGACAAGTATTGGTAAGTATGTTACTCTATGTTATATGTACTGTATGTCTATGTATGTATTGTATGAATGTATTGTATGTATGTAGTATATATGTGGTATGTATGTAGCATGTAGTATGTATGTAGCATGCATGTAGCATGTAGTATGTATGTAGCATGTAGTATATATGTAGTATGTATGTAGCATGCATGTAGTATATATGTAGCATGCATGTAGTATGTATGTGGTATGTATGTAGTATATATGTAGTATGTATGTAGTATATATGTAGCATGTATGTAGTATGTATGTAGCATGCATGTAGCATGTAGTATGTATGTAGCATGCATGTAGTATATATGTAGTATGTATGTAGCATGCATGTAGTATATATGTAGTATGTATGTAGTATATATGTAGCATGTATGTAGTATATATGTAGCATGCATGTAGCATGTAGTATATATGTAGCATGCATGTAGCATGTAGTATGTATGTAGCATGCATGTAGTATATATGTAGTATGTATGTAGCATGCATGTAGTATATATGTAGCATGCATGTAGTATATATGTAGTATGTATGTAGTATATATGTAGCATGTATGTAGTATGTATGTAGCATGCATGTAGCATGTAGTATGTATGTAGCATGCATGTAGCATGTAGTATGTATGTAGCATGCATGTAGTATATATGTAGTATGTATGTAGCATGCATGTAGTATATATGTAGTATGTATCATGTAGTATGTATGTAGCATGCATGTAGTATATATGTAGCATGCATGTAGTATATATGTAGTATGTATGTTGCATGTAGTATGAATGTAGCATGTATGTAGTATGTAGTATGAATGTAGCATGTAATTTTTTTTTTTTTTTTTTTTTTTACATTTAACACATTAGCCGGATGATGGGACTACTACTGTCCCATCATTGGCTAATGTGTCAATCACTGTCATGGTAGCAGGCATCGCCAGATGGGACTTGTAGTCCCATCGGACGATGCCTGCACAGACCCCCGGAGCCTGCACAGACCACCGGCAGGCCGGCACAGCCCCCCGGCAGGCCGGCACAGCCCCCCGGAGCCTGCACAGACCACCGGCAGGCCGGCACAGACCACCGGAGCCTGCACAGACCCCCTGGCAGGCCGGCACAGCCCCCCGGCAGGCCGGCACAGCCCCCCGGCAGGCCGGCACAGCCCCCCGGAGCCTGCACAGACCACCGGCAGGCCGGCACAGACCACCGGAGCCTGCACAGACCCCCTGGCAGGCCGGCACAGCCCCCCGAAAGGCCCGTACAGACCCCAGAGAGGCTGTACAAGGGCAGGAAAGGGTTTTTCTTATTCCGATACCGGAAGTCCCATAGACTTGAATGGGACTTCCGGTATCGGAATCGGCGATACCGATACTTTTTTTAAAGATCGGCCGATACCATCCGATACGATACTTTGAAGTATCGGATGGTATCGCTCAACTCTACACAGCACATATCATGGGCACATTTATAACATTATCTCATTTATAAGATTATCTCAGCACAAGAAAGACACCTTCGGCCTGGGACAGCTCATTGAATCTCATGGCTTTCAGTATCACCTCTATGCTGATTACACACACATCTACATCTCTGGGCTAGATATCACCTCCCTACTAAACAGAATCCCACAATGTCTGTCTGCTATTTCATCCTTCTTCTCCGCTAGATTTCTAAAACTTAACATTGACAAAACAGAATTCATCATCTTTCCCCATATCACACGACTCCCCCAACGGACCTAACCATTCAAGTAAACGGCTGCCCACTCTCTCCAGTCCCACAAGCTCGCTGCCTCGGGGTTATCCTTGACACTGATCTCTCTTTCAAGCCACATATCCAAGCCCTTTCCACTTCCTGGCAACTTCAACTCAAAAACATTTCACGGATCCGTACATTCCTCAACCTAGAATCTGCAAAAACCCTAGTCCAGGCCCTCATCATCTCCCGCCTTGACTACTGCAACCTCCTGCTCTGTGGCATCCCCTCTAACACTCTTGCACTCCTCCAATCTATTCTAAACTCTGCTGCCCGACTAATCCACCTGTCTCCCCGCTACCCCCCGGCCTCTCCCCTTTGTCAATCCCTGCACTGGCTCCCCATTACCCAAAGACTCCAGTTCAAAACCCTAACCATGACATACAAAGCCATCCACAACCTGAGTCCTCCATACATCTGTGACCTCATCTCCTGGTACTTACCTGCATGAAACCTCCGATCCTCACAAGATCTCCTTCTCTACTCCCCTTTTAACTCCTCTTCCCACAATCACTTACAAGATTTCTCCCGCCGCATCCCCCCCACTCTGGAACTCTCTACCACAACACATCAGACACTCGCCTACCATGGAAACCTTCAAAACAAACCTGAAGACCTACCTCTTCCGACAAGCCTACAACCTGCAGTAACCACCAATCCACCAAACCATTGCATGACCAACTCTACCCTCGCCTACTGTATCCTCACCCATCCCTTGTAGATTGTGAGCCCTCGCGGGCAGGGTCCTTTCTCATCCTGTACCAGTCGTGACTTGTATTGTTTAAGATTACTGTACTTGTTTTTATTATGTACACCCCTCCTCACATGTAAAGCGCCATAGAATAAATGGTGCTATAATAATAAATAATAATAATAATTTTTATTACATCCAATTGTGGAGTGTATTATTATTCTAAGTTCTGTTGATTAAGATGTACTTATTTTGGTGAAAAAAAACCACTTTAAGCTTGAAATTGCCTCCGTCATCAAGGGGTTAAGATATATATGTTGGTAAACAATCATAACAAAACAGAATGTAGCACAACACTTGAAATAATAAAAGGGAATCAGGAGTATGTTCAGACACATGCTTGTCTCTCATGTAGGGCGGATAGTGCTGTGTCACCTAACAAACTGATTTAAGATCCTCCAGACACATCTCATGATATCCTGTTTTTCCCTGCTGAAATACAGACTTTTGCTGTCAGTTATCCCCTGCCGAACCTACAGGAGTTGAAATGCAGCTGTCACAGGTATGAGTCTCAGTCTGTTCTGTTATATAGGCTTCTCCTAGCAACCGAGGAACGGTTTCAAAGTTATTACTATCACCTCATCATCAGAATGTGTTGGTTTTGCAATGAATTAATGCTCACAGTAATACGAAAGTGTGTTTACCATGGAGAAATCCCATGCAGCTGTCAGTCTGCACATTCTTCTATGAGTTCCTGAATCAAGCACTTTCGTATGAAAAATAAAGTGCGGAGAACAAAGGAGTCAATAACCTGATGTCCTGTGCCATTTTTCCTTGATAACAACTGAGGGGCATAGACAGAGCAGTGGGGGGAGGCTCCTGCTGCAGAAAGTTGTTCTGAAGGCACACACAGGACAGTGAAGAAGAGGAGGAAGAAGTGGGACGTGACAGATCTTTTGAAACACTGAAAAAATTTATTCATATTTTTCTCAGTTTTATTTCCAATACGAGACAAAAAAAAATCAAAGGAAAGAAGAATATTTAAGGAGGAAGGGTTGAATTATATACACACGTGGTCAAAATTGTTGGTACCCCTCGTTAAATGACAGAAAAACCCACAATGGTGACAGAAATAACTTGAATCTGACAAAAGTAATAATAATAATAAGCCCAGAAAAACTTCTAAACAGATTAAAGGTGAACTTCAAGCTCAAGAAACATCAGTGTCAGATCGCACCATCCATCATTGTATGAGCCAAAGTGGACTTCATGGGAGAAGACAAAGGAGGACACCATTGTTGAAAAAAAATCATAAAAAAGCCAGACTGGAATTTGCCAAACTACATGTTGACAAGACACAAAGCTTCTAGGAGAATGTCCTATGGAACTTTCTGGCAAGGCACATCAGCTCTATGTTCACAGATAGAAAAATGAAGTTTGTCAAGAAAAGAACACTGTCCCTACTGTGAAACATGGAGGAGCCTCTGTTGTGTATTGAGGCTGCTTTGCTGCATCTGGCACAGGGTGTCTAGAATCTGTACAGGGTACAATGAAATCTCAAGATTATCAAGGGATTCTAGAGAGAAATGTGCTGCCCAGTGTCAGAAAGCTTGGTCTCAGTCGCAGGTCATTGGTCTTGCAACAGGATAATGACCCAAAACACACACCTAACAACACCCAAGAATGGCTAAGAGGAAAACATTGGACTATTCTGAAGTGGCCTTCTATGAGCCCTGACCTAAATCCTATTGAGCATCTTTGGAAAGAGCTGAAACATGCCGTCTGGAAAAGGCAGCCTTCAAACACGAGACAACTGGAGCAGTTTACTCTTAAGGAGTGGCCAAAATACCTGTTGAGAGGTGGAGAAATCTCATTGACAGTTACAGGAATCATTAGATTTCAGTGATTGCCTCAAAAGGTTGTGCAACAAAATACTGAGTTAAGGAACCATCATTTCTGTCCAGGCCTATTTCATGAGGTTTATTTTTTTTTTTTAATTCTGTGTAGGCATGGTGGAAAAGCAATGTCTGACTTCCATTTGTTCATTTTCATAGATTTTTTATTTATTATTACTTTGGTCACATTCAAGTTGTTTCGGTCACCATTGCGGAGATTTCTGTCATTAAACGAGGGGTACCAACAATTTTGACCATGTGTGTAATTTGTTATGCATTTTCTTTGCTGAGTTCACAAAATAGTAATGATGGGAGGTTTTTTTTAAATCCCCATTGGTAATAAATTGGTAATAAAATTATTACTGTGTGTTACTGTCTTAATTCACTATTAAGGGAGAAATATTCAAGCACACTTGTTGCTTTTGCAACTCCCATTGAGCAGATTGGAGCACGTCACACACAAGATGTCTTCTTTAGTCATCATACACTTGGAATAGGCAGCTGGCATCCATTACATCAGTCAATATTGAGGTTAGGGGGTCTCCTGCTCTTGACATGCAGTTAGGTCCAGAAATATTTGGACAGTGGCCATATGTTTGTGATTTGGTCTCTGCATACCGCAATTTTTTGGATTTGACAGCCTGAAGTCTGGAAGCCATGGACGTCCTCAGATGTTGGGTTTCTTCCTTTGTGATGCTTTGCCATACTTTTACTGCCGATGACTTCAGTTGTCTCTTGTTTTTGGGTCATTCTGGCTCAAGGTTTGTCTTAAGCATGTGACATGTTGTAGAACCCTTGGTAGAACTCCTAAATAGTTAAGTGGTTGTCTAAGATCGTAAAACATGGTTGCATTCTCCTGTAAACACCTACAAGTCAACAATGTAATGCTGTTATTTTGGAAAAAGGAGCTATATTTTTCTAATTCTGTAAAAATACTTAAAAAAATTGCTTAAAAAATACATATAAAAAATCCATCTCCTGATCGCTCAATATGTTAATCTGGCACTGAGCAGTGTTGCGGGTAGTCACGTGTCATGTTCTGTCACTTTTCCTTCTATTTTCCCGGCATTTCTGTAAATACAGTTTTGCATATCAGAGTGAAATGTTTACCATTAGGTTCGCTACTACCTGTCATTTTGCATAAGATCGGCCCCGGTGATTAAGACATGTGAGCATCTTACTATTAAGAAGATAGTTTGGGAGAAGGCACATGATAGCCACGATCAGAGTCTGCATTCAGGCGATGCATTTTTGTCGAGCTGGCTGAACTGCATTTAAGAAGCTGTAGATATCTTATTATATCCTATTCCAGAACCTGTCAGCTATAAAATGACAGGTGGAACCCAGGGGACCTATTTTTGTGGTCCACAATTTATATAAATGCCTTAATTCCAGGCTCAATGGCTGCGGAGCTGTATAATTTAGTTTAGAGATTCAGTATATAAATGTATTACATTTAACAAGCTTCTGATATAAATTAGCCCATTTTGGAGAGAAGGTTATTATTTTAAAATATGGAGGTTTCCTTGAATGCTGCTCATCTACACTACATCATGAGGCGGAATTCTCTTGAATATGCCTCTGTTTGTGTCAAGTGTCTCATTATATGTACATGCAGTACATGAGAAAAATTATGGCGCTGGTCCTTCTTGGACGAAAAGAAACCCAACGTTTCCCAAAAGGTTCCCACTCGAATTTGGTGTATGGATGCAAGCACTAAAATTTATGCTTCCACAGGAGCAATATTTGAGTTAAGCAGTGATATTGGCTAGCCATACCTGCATATATTAACTATTCCTGGGGCTGTACGGGCTTACAAAAGGGTCCTTTGGAGTTCCCAGTCTCTGACACAGTAATGAGACCCAAATGTCGAGCAAGCCTAGCATTTAGAGGTGATCTTGGGGTCAGTCCCTTGTCTTTATCTTATGGAATAGTGACCTTCTTATTGATTAGATCTTATTATTGCTACTTATGTAGACGATGAAAGCAACAAACATTACAATTCTACATGTGAACTTACCCATATTTCTATAGATAGAAGATAACCTTTAGTACCTTGTGGGTCCAAAGAACTTCATATGAAACTTTACCTGGCTGTTCTAAGATTGGCCATTTGCATATGGAAGATGACAGTTGAGATCACATTGGGTCATCAGCTCTCCCAACTGACCCATAAAAATGAATGTCTGGCTCAACTGTATATTTATCTGCATTTCGACTGGAGAGAGGACGTAAGGCCCCGTTACATTTAGCTATGCACCAGCGATCCCGACCACGTTATGACCCGGTTAGGATCGCTGGGCAATCGCTAAATGGTTGCTAGTGAGCTGCAAAACAGGCAGATCTCACCAGCGAAGCTTGGCGGTCATACTCACCTGTCAGACGCAGCGATGATGACCGTCTTCCTCCCGCGTCCATGGCTCGCTCGTTGGCGCCAGCAGGAAGCCGACGACGAGAAATGGACCAGGTCGATCTCACGCGATCAGTGAAAGCCAGCGGGGGGGCCGGTCGGAGGTGAGTATCGCTATGTGTAAAAGGCCCTTAAGCTGCTTCCAAACACTTTTAACAGTGGCTTATCTACTGTATAACAAAAGGGTTGGACATAACTCCTTTACCCCGAAGCCTGTTTTTACTTTGCTGACAAGGCAAAATTTTCCAATTCTGACCAGTGTCACTCAATGGTATAAGAAGTTTGGAATGCTTCACCATATCCCAGTGATTCAGAGAATGATTTTCTCTTGACTCATTGTACTTTATGGTAGTGGTAAATTTAGGGCAATATTTAATTTATTTGTGAAAATATTGGAAATTTGGAGAAAATTTAACAATTTCTAAACGTTCAATTTTTATGCCCTTGAAAGGGAGAATTATATTACACAAAAGAGATAAAAAAAATAAGATTTACTCATGCCTACTTTACATCAGCATCATTTTTGAAACATAATTTTTTTGTTAGAAAGTCAGAAGGGTTAAAATTTTGTCAGCAATTTGTCATTTTTACATTGAAATTTGCAAAACAATTTCCTTATGGAGCACACCACGGTTGAAGTGACTTGGAGGGGCTTATGTGTCAGAACATATGCAAAAGTGACACCATTTTAAAAACTGCACCCCTCAAAGTGCTCAAAACCACATGCAAGAAGTTTATTAATCCTTTAGGTGCTTCACAGTAATTAAAGAAATGTGGAACGAAAAAATGAAAACATTAAATTTTCCCACAAACATGTTGCTTTAGCGCAAATTTTTTCATTTTCACAAAATTAACAGGAGAAAATAAACCCCAAAGTTTGTGGAGCAATTTCTCCTGAGTGCACTGATACTCCAGATGTGGCAGAAAACTTCTGCTTGGGCGCACGGCAGGACTTGGAAGGAAAGGGGCACCATTGGACTCTTGAAGCACATAATTGGCTGGAATACATAGGGGTGCCATGTTTGATAAGCCATTGATGTGCCTAAACAGTAGAAACCTGCCCACAAGTAACCCCATTTTGGAAACTACACCCCTCAAGGAATTTATCTAGAGGTGTGGTGAGCACCATGCTTAACAGAATTTGGTAACGCTAAGGCTACTTTCACACATCAGGTTTTCGGCGTCAGGCGCGATCCGGCGTCATGCCGGAATGCCGGATCCGGCAAATGTTTTGTAAAACCTGAAGTGCCGGATCCGGTTTTCTGCCGGATCCGTCTTGTTCTTGACAGACAAAACCGGATCCGTCTCATCCGGTTCATCCGTTTTTCTATCCGTTTTTCTATCCGTTTTTCGACGGATTACGCCGGATCCGGTTTTTAAAATTGACCCTTGTGGCCTTCCGAACGGGATTGGCTACTGGAAAACTAGATATAGCATGTTCCTACAGCCCTTCTTTGACAGGTTGTAGAGAAGAAAGTGCAGGTTGGAGAGAAGAGCAAGTTACTGGCGAAGATGGATGTTGTCATTGGAAATATTACCACTAGAAGTTCTGTGACGGTTTCAGGGACAATTTTCCACTATACTTTATGTCACCTCAAGGCAGAGTACACTGGGATGACAGAGTGTGAGAGATTTTTGCCCTAAACTTGTATACCTTCTGGACCAACAGTATATACCTTTGCCAACCAAAGTTGGCTATCTTGTCATGGTCTTACTATTTTTACCTTTAGGCCACAGGTGTGTACCTGGTTGTGTTTTATGCAAAGTATTTCACCTTTTAACAAAAGTTGTGTACATTGGTAGGAAATCACCAACAATAAACACAACTTTTTCGGTGAAATACTTTGCTTCAAACACAACCAGGAACACAACTGTGGCAAAAAGCTAAAATTTACCCACAGTTATACCTGGTTTTGAATACCTTTTTACCTTTGAAATACCCTGTATTTAACCTTTTTTTAAAACATAGTTCGCCGCAGAAAGAAATGACAGACAACCATTGTGAAACGATAATTTAACTTTTATTTAAATTTTTTTTTTTTTTGTAAAATGTTTTTAAAGTGCAAAAAACTTTTTTAATAAAGGTTTTAAACCCAATGGGCATTTTTATTACAAAAAACACACATTACAATTCTGTGTACTGTGGGGTGGAAATACTGCTGGAGGGGCTGCGGGACACTTCGACACTGGGTGTGTGGAGAGAGGACTGGGATCGTGGTGGGGAAGGAACAGTTAGAGGTGAAGGTGTGGAAAAAACTACAGAATGGGTGGACATGTGGGAAGCAGAAGAGGTGGTGGGTGGTGGAGTGGAGGGTTGGGCAGGGACTGTAGGAGCAGATGATGTTGATGGAAAGTTGTATGGGGAAGGAGTTTGGTACGGGGAAGGAGTTTGGTACGGGGAAGGAGTTTGGTACGGGGCAGGTTGCTGGAAGTGGGGAGATGACTGGTACTGGGGAGGTTGCTGGTACTGGGCAGGTTGCTGGTATGTAGTAGGAGGGGGAGGATGGAAAGTGGCTGGGGGGGTGCAGATGTAATAGGAGGGGGAGGATGGAAAGTGGCTGGAGGGGGTGCAGGTGGAGGAACTACAGTGGTGGGAGGTGGAGGTTGGGAGGTAACCTGCTGTAGAGCACCGTGGCACGAATGCATTACATGCATCTGCTGGGTAGGAGATAGTGTTGCCATGCGCTCCACAACAGACCTGAAAAAGGTGTGGTTTGGTGAAGATCTTGCTTCTGAATGCATGGTTTGCAGAAGTGTCTTCACCTCCAGAATGCTGGAGTTGATCTGCTGAAAGCCTGCGGAGATTTGCTCTGACAAGACTTTGAGACAGTTCTGGAAAGATGCATTCAGATGCAATAACTCTTGCGCATAACTCTTTTCCTGACCCCTCTGCCGCTGCCGCCCAGTACCCGCAGGTGTACTAGAGGCGGCAGGGGCAGAAGGGTGGGGTAAAGGGAAAGCGATCTCCTCACCAGCAGCTTCATGTAATGTAGGCGGCCACGATGCTCCTGTGCTGGTGGATGGGACAGATGGGTCGAATGTGTGGGAAGGCTGGGAAGGTGCAGATGTACCGGGGCGGTCGAAGTGTCCCTCGGTGCCGGTCTCCTCAGGGATCGCCTCAGAAGGGTCCAATCGTGCAGGCTCCCGAGTGCTGCTCACCGTGCTGTGGAATAAAGAGAAAAAAAAACAATTAAAATACTGACATGGTATGGCCCTGGCTGAAAAAAAAAAGTTACATCTAACATTTTTTTTCACATGTGGTGTGTAATATTTACCTTCTGGTGAGCATTGTTTCCCGGAGGAACGACAGGGCTTGTGCGTACTTGTACTTGCTCCTGCGTCCTCCAGATCCACTCGGGGCCCGCATCTCTTTATTGAACTCCTTCTTGAAACGATCCCTCACAGACCGCCACCGATTCACAATTCTGTTCCCTGAAACGAGAAAGGAGTGGGTAGTATACAACATCAGTGTTTCACAAACTCCAGTCCTCATGGTCCCCAGGGGTCATGTTTTCAGGATTTCCATAGTAAATAGAAATCCTGAACACATGATCCGTGGGGACCACGAGGACTGGAGTTCGGGAAACACTGGTTTACATCAAGCAACCGGTACTGTATATACTTACGCTCTTTAATCTGGGCCCGAGCTTCGAGGTCCTCCCAGCGGCCCACAAGGAGAGAACAGATTTCCTCCCAGAGTCGTCGGGTAATGATCAGGTCAGCGTGGCGGCGGTCAGCCATATTCCAGAGCGGCTCCCTTTCTCTGACGAGATCGATGAGGCGGTCCACATCAATCCCTCCATCCTCACCGTCAGAGTCGGGAGCACGCTGTGAAGGCTGTTAAAGAAAAAGACAAAAATAACATAATTAGCCTCCACAAAAGAAATGAAATAAAAAGTGCAAAAAAACAAAGCAAAAATATTTATACTTACACGCTGGTGACCGCCGCGTTGCTGTCGCCGACGACCCTGGGAGGCACTGCGAGGACCTCTTGGCCGAGCACCAGATTGGGAAGACTAGAGAAGAAAACAAAAAATGTTATGTCTTTGGATGTAGGCATTTGTTTGCTGTGTGTGGTCTGCAGAACATTGTTTTCTATGTGTTGTGTGTAGTGTGATGTTGTGTTTCTGCGTTTGATGCAAAAAACTTACCAATTGTGAGCCCACTCCAGGTGTCTGTCCACCCCTTCCTTCTTCTTCTGGGAGCTCCTCTTCATCTTGTGATTCCTGTTTTGAAATAAAAGGCAATGAATAGACATATATTACAGAGATGATGGATTTTGGAAATAAAAACTTACCGTCAAACGCTGACGATGCGAGGGAGGGCTCCCAGAAGAAGATGTGCTGTCCTGTTGATGGCCAGACTCCATGGCTGTGGGTATTGCTGCTGCCTGTGATGCCATTTCTGCTGCTGCTGCTGCTGCATCTCTTTGGCGGCTGTTGAATAAAGAGAAACAAAGGGCCAATGAATATCTTGATATTCCATGGCCCTAGTTTGGAGGAATGGGGGATTTGATAATTACCGCCTCTCATCTGCTTCTGGACTCCCCTCCCGTTCAGCATGCTGCTCCATTTGGGGTGGTGCTGATGGTGCTGCTGCTGCAGATGTCTGCTGCCTTCTCCTGCTCCTGGTTCTTGGCTTGGGTGGCATGTTGGGTGTGGCTGAGGGTCCCATTGTCTTGCTTTTATATATCTCCTGTGGGCAGAGCTACTGAGCATGCTCAGACCAAAAAAACCGGATCCGGCGCATTGCGGCGCTCATAGGCTTTCATTGTGTGAAAAAGCCGGACGCGCCGGATCCGGCGGGTACGGCTTTTTCGCCGGAGACAAAAAACGTTACAGTAGACGTTTTTTCCAGACGCCGGATCGCGACACATTGCGACACATTGCCGGATCCGGCGAAAACCGGATGAAACGCATGGCCATCCGGCGCGATCCGGCGCAAATGCAAGTCAATGGGGGGGAAACCGGATCCGGCATTGCATTTCGCCGGATCCGGTTTCTGTCAAAAGCGCCGGATCGCGCCTGACGGCGAAAACCTGATGTGTGAAAGAGGCCTAAGCCGTGAAAATAAAAAAAATTATTTTTCAACAAATATATTGCTTTAGCCCTAAATTTTTCATTTTCACAATGGTAGCAGGAGAAAATGGACCCCAAAATTTGTTGTTAGCCAGTAGATAGAAGAATAATTAGAATTGAGAGTCCTCAGTGGTTGATACCTTTTAATGGCTAACTGAAAAGATGGTAACACATTGCAAGCTTTCGAGACTACTCAGGTCTATTCAACAGGCTAGACTAATACAATATCTGAGGAATCATATATTTATACACAAAACAGCACAGAAATAATGCAATAGATAAGACAAGTGATGTGAAGCAGAATTGTCATCATGGGAGAGGGATAAACATAAATACTGGAACAGTTCATAGATATGAGTGTGAAAGTTTCAGTGCCCTCTGATTGGGGTCTGGTTCTGTGTTGTATGATGACCCCAGAAGGTCTGAAGAGCAAATTCCTTAATTGATGTAAAAAGACATAAATCCAGGTGACACATTCATTCCAGCAGTGAGTGTGTCAAAAGTTGTCAAATTGGATCGTTGTCATGTTAGAATGTCCAAGTACGTCCCATGCATAGCTTCCAGGCTGATGATTGCAAACTTGCCTCCAGTATTTGCTGATAACGTGCTGCGTTCATCTTTCCTTCAACTTTGACCAAGTTTCCTGTGCAATTTTAGCTCACACATCCCCAAAACCTCAGCGATCCACCTCCATGCTTTACAGTAGGAATGGTTTTCCTTTCATCATAGGCCTTGATTACCTCTCTCCAAATGTAACGCTTATGGTTGTGGCCAAAAAGTTCAGTTTTGGTCTCATCACTCTAAATTACCTTGTTCCAGAACTTTTGATTTTTGTCTCTATGCTGTTTTGCGTATTGTAGGCAAGATACTTTATGGCATTTGCGCAGTAATGTTTTTCTTCTGGCGATTCGAGCATGCAGCTCATTTTTCTTCAAGTGCCTATGGTGCATCTTGAAACAGCTACACTGCTAGTTTTCAGAGAGTCCAGTATTTCAGCTGATGTTATTTGTGGGTTTTTCTTTGCATCCCGAACAATTTTCCTGGCAGTTGTGGACAAAAATTTTGTTGGTCTACCTGACCGTGGTTTTGTTTTTACAGTACCCCTGATTTTCCATTTGTTAATCACTGTTTGAATGCTGCTGACTGGCATTATCAATTCCTTGGATATCTTTTTGTATCCCTTTCCTGTTTTATACAGTTCAGCTAACTTCTCCCATAGATCCATTGACAATTCTTTTGCTTTCCCCATGACTCACAATCCAGAACCGTCAGTGGCTGGATGAAAGATGCAAGAGTCTGTCTGGATCCCAGAAACTCACTCAGCTTTTATGCAAACACTGATTACAAGCAAACAGATCATAGATGAGAATGTTACCTTTAGTAGCCATTTAAACCCATTTGTGTAATCTTCCGTGCATGGCTTCAGGCTAAAATCACCAGATTATGTGAAGTTTTGATCAGGGTCATTTGTAAGTTTTGGGTTGTCAATATGATTTAAAAGAGAAAACACAGTAGTCTGACAATAAATGGCTTCACGCAACCACTAACCATGAGTGGAGAAAAAGTTTTGGTGCTATCATTCATATCTCTGAAAAAAAGGCCAAGAAAGCAAAAATTCTGCCAGGGTACAGTATGTAAATTTTTGAGCACAACTGTATACATGTATATATCTTTTTCTTTTTTTTTTCTTTCTGCCTAAAATACAAAGGAAAAGTGTAATCTTTAACTATAGGCCTTTTAGAGATCATCTTCAACTAGGCTGGTTTCACATTTGCTTCTGTATGCACAGCATTTTATCTGCAGAAATCCGAATGCGTCATGTGTACCTATCTTTAACATGATGTACACAGGCGTCGTTTCTCGGTGTGCGGCGGGGTCCGGCGAATGCAACATGTTGCATTTTTTGAAGCGGAAAAAATCCATCAAATATGCGCAGTTATGCGCATGTGGATGAGTGTGTAAAAAAAAACCGCATTACTGTCTATGGAAACGCATGCGTACTTTTAATGAGTTGGTCCAGGAAGTGATTTAATCACCTGCTAATTGATAGCTCTTTAAAAGAAAGTGTGTTCACTGCAAGGCCATAACTCTCTTGACTCTGGACGATAGCACAAGACTGGCTATGTAAGTATAGAACCTTTGAAAATGTCTGTCTCTCTCACTGCTGTTTGTACTTTGCACTAATTTTTATTTCTGTTACTTTTAGACTTGTTGACTCTCCTGGTGCAGTGCTTGTCTCCTGGTTGTCTCCTGGTGCAGCAGTTTTCTCCTGGTTGTCTCCTGGTGCTGCAGTTGTCTCCTGGTGCTGCTTTCTGGCCTGGTGAGGACAACACTGTCTATGTAAGTATAGAAGCTTTGAAAATGTTTGTCTCTCTCAATGCTTATTCTTTACCTTGTAGACTGGTCGACTATCCTGGTGCTGCGGTTGTCTCCTGGTGCTGCGATTGTCTCCTGGTGCTGCTGTCTGTCCCTGGCCTGTAATGTAAGTATTGTTGTCTATGTATTTTTCTTTTTGTCTACATTGTGTTTTTATCTTAACAAGTCTAATTTTTCTTCTCTGTTCTTTTCTGTAGTGTTTCACTTGACTGCTGCCTGCTCTTCAAACATGTCCTCAAGTGATGAACTGACTTCTTCCCAGGTTGGACCTGACAAAGACTATGTAATCACATTTGCTATAATGATTGGTATGTATTGACTAGCAATTCTCCACATATGTTAAATAATGTAATTTCTTTACAGGTACCTTCCAGTGATGAAGAGCAGGAGCAGTCAAGTGGATCGAAGCTTCCCAGGATCGTCAGGCCCATGTGTCTCAGGAGTAAAGACAGGGTGTAAGTAGTCTTTTCAGCAGAGTTGTAATAGAATTTTTTTCAGTTTCACTTAAAATTATTTTTTTCTATTTTCTCTATAGGTTTCACAACGGGAAGAAGCCACACTGGATAGAGACAACAAGTAATTAAACTACCTTGTGCAAGAGTGAGTACCCTTGTGGGACACCCGTGACTGTCAGCACTCCGACAATGTGGTGATTTGACGTCTCTGAGAAGAAGTGGCAACATCGCTGCTGGCTGATTGGGACCGAGCCACGCCACATGCCAGAAATGATTTTGGTAAGTATTGCAATGTGGTCTGACACAGTAGTGAACCTGTTAATGTATGTGCATTGCTTTCCCATTATTTTTTTCTTTTTTTACCCCTTCACAGTGAAGAGAATCAAAATCCATTGGCATTCAATGAAGGACGGCTTCAACAAGGACATGAGAAAGGAGGTTTGGGTTCGAAGTGGTGCTGCTCAGAGGTTCCAGAAATACAAATACCACCAGAACTTTGCATTTCTGAGGCCTGCACACCTGGATGTGCACAAATTGCTCCATTTAGATACCAGCCATCAAAATGCACACTTCACGGTTCTTCGCGCCCTTGTCAGTCGGTAGTTGTAAAAATTTTTTGTGTAGTTTAAGTTCCGACTTGAATATGGTTTAATGAGGTTGGCACACATTTGGAACGAATCATCCACAACAACATCAAAAGGCATTGGCGGTCCGTCAGTGTTGGGAAGAGGTTGTGGCTGCGGAAAATTAAAATCAATCCCATACAGACGTTGGCCCATGTCAAAGTTTTTGAAAGTCTGAGTCATTTCCTCATCCAAATGAACCAATGTCCACGGCAATAAATCTCCACTCGGCATCCGCAATAGCCATTAGAACAATGGAAAAGTATTTTTTATAATTGAAGTACTGTGTTTCACTTCCAGTAGGTTTCATAATCCTAATGTGTTTGCCGTCCACAGCCCCCTCACAGTTAGGAAAATTACAAATTTCCTGGAATTTCTCAAAATCTTCAAGCCAGAGTTCAGTTGTGGGTTGGGGAGGAATTTCTCGAAGCAGAACATCACCTAAAGCACTACAGGTGTCTCCAATAACCCCAGAAATTGTGGACACTCCAATCCTGAATTGAAAATGGAGTGATGATAATGTCTGTCAGGTAGCCAGGAATCTGTGGAACAGAAAATGAGAAAAAAAAATCAGTACATTGCTTTTAATGCCAGGTGCTTCTTTTTCCAAATTACGTACCTCAGGATGATCAAAAGAAGTTCCTCAGCAGGAATTGCTCGACGGAGCTGTGTGTCCTGCCTGGCGATGGATCCTTGGAAACGTAGCAGCAAGTCATGGAAGCTCTGTTCTAACATCCTCGTGTCATCAAAAAACCTCCGGGTTTTGCCGCAGCTCTGTGTACAAAGAGTGGTAGGCTCCATGGCTCTCTCGGAGTTCAATGATGGGGTGTTGCCAATAGCGAAGATGAAGTCTTCTCCGTCTTTCTCTTCTTCTTTGTTCTTGACAAGGAAAAGCAAAGGCAGCAGCCAATTTCGGTTGTAAATCCAGATCTTCAGAAGCTGTCCCTGTCAAGATCCATCTTGCAGCTAGATACAGCATCCAAAGACGAGGCTTTCATTAGTGCAGTGTGTCTATATATATATATATATAAATATCCCATTAGGCACGCCTACTTGGTGTGTGATGTCAAGGAAAAAGCTATTGGAAATTTCTAACGCATGCGTATAAACAACGCAAACGCATGCAAAAATTCATGCAAACGCAGCATTTTTTGGCGTCAGGCGTAAGATGAGGCGGATAAAAATGCTGCGTAAATATGCGTTTGCATGCGTTTTTGCATGTGTTTGCGCAAGCAGATGATACGCTGCGCACAGAAACGCTAATGTGAAACTAGCCTTAACTGTTCACATTAACAGTTATTTTCACTAGAGATGCCTAAACTTTTATAGCTGTTATTGCTCTAATATTACAAAATTTATTTTTGCTTGTATTATTGATATGTTCAAAGTTAATTAAAAGTACAATTCCCATTTAAGGCTCTTTTACATGAATCAAAGATCAGTAAATGAGCTTTTGTCTTCAGTATGCTGGCAGTCACCCCACAAAAGAGCAAAATGCTCAGATGTTTGTATTTTTATGCTGGCATATTATTCATCATCATCGGCAAAATATCACCCAGTGTATTATTATTATTATTATTATTATTATTATTATTTATTGTTATAGCGCCATTTATTCCATGGCGCTTTACATGTGAGGAGGGGTATACATAATACATACAAGTACAGTAATCTTAAACAATACAAGTCACAACTGGTACAGGAGGAGAGAGGACCCTGCCCGCGAGGGCTCACAATCTACAAGGGATGGGTGAAAATACAGTAGGTGAGGGTAGAGCTGGTTGTGCAGCGGTTTGGTGGATCGGTGGTTACTGCAGGTTGTAGGCTTGTATTAGCATTTGTCCTATTTTGCCCCAATTATTTCTTGTCAGCCTATATTCACAGACCAATAAATGAGCTATGAATGACTTGAAAACACTTAATCAGTTAATCGTCGCTCGTTGCTAGCCTGAAATCGGCTCATGTAAATAGGTCATTAATCCTCACTCTGGTGATGAGGTAACTGTATAAAATCATTGGACGTTGTCTATGTACACGGCTGTAGTCACAGATCCATTAAAAAATATTGGATCCATAATCTAGATACCTATTTTTTTGTAACGGCTTTTGGCTTGCTCTCGAGCCATGTTGACTTGCTAGATGAATGATCTGTGGGAAGATTGATTTTGAGCAAGTCTAGGTAGGTCCACTATGGCCTTCTTTACCGTTTTCTTGATAGCATTAAGCCACTGGGTTACTGGACTTCCTCTTTGTCTTGTTCCTTTTATTCTTCTAGCCATGATGTCCTTCTCCAGTGATTGCTCTCTTCATATGACATGTCCACTGTAGACAAGTCATAGCTTGGTGATCCATGCTTCGAGAGACATGTCTGGCTTGATTTGCTCCAAAACTGATTTGTTTGATCTTTTTACCGTCTATGGTATTGATAACGTTCTTCTCCAGCACCACATTTTGAAGGTGTTGATTCTTTTCTACCTATAACCATGCACAATATGATGATTTTTGGATCACGTTGTGGCTGCTGGTATCACTTGCGTGAATTTTCTGTGTGTACCTATTAGAACTGTGCTTCACCGGATGTGATGTAATGCTATGGAGGTGAATGGCGGTCAACTATCATATACTCCTTTCTCCTGCTTATCCCCATCCTATAGCTCTTGACACTCGGTGGCTTCAGGTGAAGTGATTTACTGCTCATTAATGGAACGAGAAGGTTTGGAAATTGCCTAGCAGAACAGTTGTGTGTTTCTATGAAAGATCTTGTGTGTATTTTGGCCTTTTCTATCACAATACACCATCTTGGACACTCACACACATAACACTATGGACGATGATCCTCAATCATTACTTATGCTGCTGAGGTAAAATGAAAACTGAGCCCTGATTGGCTGCTCTGATAAAATGAAAGCTGAGCTCTGATTTGCTTCTCTGGTAAAATAAAAGCTGAGCTATGACTGGCTGCTCTAGTGAAATGAAAGCTGAGCTTTGATTGGCTGCTCTGGTAAAATAAAAGTAGAACTTTAATTGAAGGCTATAGGCCCTAAAAACTGTTTTACATATAGTATAAATTTCGTAGGTTATTAAAATTGCTGTTGAGAGACTCTTTAGTCCCGCCCCCTGGACCGACCCCCGATTGATCAATAATACATAAAAATATTAATTTGTGTGCAGATTTTGTGTAAACCCCAAGCCTTTTTTCAGTTCGGGAAGCCACAAATTATCCAGCACTATCTCTGAAAAAATCCCCCAAAAATTCAGGACGGTTGTCACGTGTAGAGTTGAGCTAATAGAACCCCACATGTTCGAATTTTGAACATTTTTATCGAACATTAGCGGTTTTTGTGTGGTTCGATCGATTTCGAACTGGTTGTGCGGTCCGATACTGTTCAAAATCATGAACGAAATCGTGTTCGAAATGGCTGTTGTGTTCGAAATGGCTGTTGCGTCGCACTTTCAGTTTCGCCGCCACGCCCGACATTGTGTCACCGCAAATAGAACCAATCATCATGAAGCGAGGGAAGGGTGCCGCAGCTATGTTCGTTCCTGGCATTATACTGATTGGCTCAGAGCGGCGCGTCATCGGTCGCGTCAGCGCTCGCGTCCTCGATCGCGTCATCGCCCGTATAAAAGACTCGAGATCGCGTTCGTCGGACGCTGTTTTGTGGGAGCTCAGATAGTAGTAGGTGGTTGGAGAGTTAGAGCAAGCAAAGCAGTCAGTTTCGCAGACAAGTGGCAGTTAGTAGTCAGTGCACACGCGAACACACTCGCAGATAAAAGTGTATTCGAACAATGTTCTATTTGAATTCGAAAAGAAATCGAACATTTTCGAATCGGACCGCACTTTTTGCGGTTCGATTCGAAATTAGATTCGAATAGAACATTTTTTTGTTCGCTCATCTCTAGTCACGTGTAGGTGTGACATTATTACAGATTTTACACTGGAGCGTGGAGGCTACTTATTACACCTTTTTGGGTTTCTTCCATAGATGTTGTCTGTGTTATTTTGCGCTGTCTGCTGCTTCAGCTGACAGAGATTCTCCCCAGCTCTGTAGTTTTCTGATGTAACATTAGATGTCACTGTTAGCACAATGTAAATGTCTTCTGTCTGGAATATCCTGTGCATATAATCGATGAGACTCCTGATCTTCTCCAAAGAGATTCACGGAGACCGGATCTTCATTTTACATTATAGCATAAAGGATAGATAGATAGATAGATAGATAGATAACAAAAGTTGATTGTTTATGAGCCCATTGTTGATATGCTTCCATTCAATCAGCTTTTGAACACTCTTTTGGTGTTACCTCCAATTTTTTTGTCGGGACGGTTTGACATGTACCAGGGAGGCTTTGCATCCTTATTTCTTAAATTTTCTGCTCTATTTTTGCAAATATAGATCGATTAGGGTAAAAAAATGGAACACCAAGTTGAGAGGTGAGTAGGTGGGTGCAGGGCATCCTGAGCAATTATCTAGATGTAAAATAGCCAAAAGTAAAAATCAGAGTCAGTGATAAGCGGTCATACAGGAGCGCTTAGGAAGCAACCCAGTGGCAGACAAAAATGTCAGGTCTCCACCGCAGCTCCAGCCGAAAACCTCCAATGGAGGATAAGAGCAATGAGAAAATGGAAACGGTCTTAGGAGCGCAGGAAATAGACTCAGACAGGAGGTGGGGTTAAACCACAACGCGTTTCGACGGAGGATCCGTCTTCATCAGGTGGAAGTAAAAATCAGGCAGCACTCCAAATGTTGTGAAAAAGAAAAAAAGGTGGGGTTTTTATTAGCAATGCCATATGGACCAATAAAAAGTCCACCTTTTTCTTTTCACAACATTTGGAGTGCAGCTTGCTTTTTACAGACAGAGTGAAAAAGAAATACGTACCTCACCACTCACATATCCACTTACTACTACTACTGCCTTCTGGTTCTTTCATGCAGCTCCCCATCCACTTTTTTTCTTCAGCATGGTACAAAAAAAGTCCTTCTCCAGCATCTTCTGATGTTGAGTAGGTCTCAAGTGTCACATTGACTAAACCTCAATATGATCTCACGAAGTGTGTCATGGTGTTAGAGGCCTACTCCGCCTGGATGCCTTAGTGAAGTGAAAGCGTTGGAATAGAATTTCACACCCCTTTGTTGGTCCTCGGATGCCTTTTTTATAAAATTCAAGGCAAATTTAATGTGGCTTCCTGCTTAATTGTGGGATGATGCACTCCTGAATTATTGACAGTTCAGACCAGCGTCGCCATGTGCTCTCCAAAGCTGCAAGTAAAAGCAGCTTTTGCCTTTTCAACTGCATAGGTGCATAGTAGATCTAATAGATCCAAGGAGCTGACAAGCGGCGGATACCGCATCTTTTTCCAGGCACGTGCATACTTCCAGGTTCCCTGGTTCATTGACCATTGGGGTTTTCCTCCATTAATGCCCCATATTCTTGTGAAAGTGAGCATACCGAAACGTGCCTCACTAAATATCCACAGGATTCCCACGAATCCCTGACACTCCTGTATAGTTTGTAACTGATAAAGGCCAAATGTGGCTGAAACGTTTTGCCTTGACTACATTAAAAAGTCAAAAAATTCATCTTTAAGTTGAGTGCCTAGTTTATTTTTAATACTTCATGGTGTGGGATCCTACCACGGCACCTTCATTAGGCCGTGTGCTAGTTGCGCTTTGACCTGCGCTGCGCACTTTTGACGGTGCGCCGTGCGCGCCAAAATCAAACTTTTCGGATTTTGGCGCGCACGGCGCACCGTCAAAAGTGCGCAGCGCAGGTCAAAGCGCAACTAGCGCACGGCCTGCGCACGATCGGCGCACCCTATGCTAAAGATAGGGTGCGCCGATCGCAGGCGCCGCTGTCCGCTAGGAGGCGGCGCTACAAGGAAGGGGCGGGCACGCCGGGCAGAGAGCCGGATCGGGGGCGGAGCTACCCCCGGCCGTGCGCGCGCTGAAAATGCGCTAATGTGAAACCAGCCTAAAAGAGACTTCTGATTCACACACACAGAGCGCAGTGTTATCCGAATAGTCTGATTTGCTATTATGAGATGCACAGAACGATTAGCTGTAAGTATGAACAATTATTTATGACCCCAGTAACAATAAATTATTAAATTTATACAAATCTATTTCCTGAATTCTGAGACCTGGGAAGGGGCTAAAATCAACTTTCCTTGACCTTCCCCATACCTGTTGCATCTTCACCGCACTTGACCCTTTTCTTGAATGTATGGTGTATCAACAGAACAAAGATAGTAAGAAGGAAAAGAGATTTACTTTTTGTTTCCGTTATGGTCCGATGGATAGACAGATTAGATCGGTTATTAGTAGTGTTGAGCTTTCCGATACCGCAAGTATCGGGTATCAGCCGATATTTGCCGTATCGGAATTCCGATACCGAGTACCGATACTTTTTTCGTATCGGATACCGGAATCGGAAGTCCAAAATGCAATGAGCCACTTTTGTGGCTCTGATTGGCTGCCGAAATGACGTCATCATGATGCGCTGTCTGTGCGCATCATGATGCGCCGTCAGTTCGGGCCTTCGGGGGAGCTGTGCCGACTGTCCCGGGGTCTGTACCGGCCTGCCGGTGGTCTGTGCAGGCTCCGGTGGTCTGTGCCGGCCTGCCGGGGGGCTGTGCCGGCCTGCCGGTGGTCTGTGCAGGGTCCGGTGTTCTGTGCCGGCCTGCCGGGGGGCTGTGCCGGCCTGCCGGTGGTCTGTGCAGGCTCCGGGGGTCTGACAGTGATTGACACATTAGCCAATTATGGGACAGTAGTAGTCCCATCATCCTGCTAATGTGTTGAATTTAAAAAAAAAAAAAAAAAAAAAAAATTACATGCTACATACATGCTACACACATGCTACATACATACACATGCATACTACATATACAGTGGGGAAAAAAAGTATTTAGTCAGTCAGCAATAGTGCAAGTTCCACCACTTAAAAAGATGAGAGGCGTCTGTAATTTACATCATAGGTAGACCTCAACTATGGGAGACAAACTGAGAAAAAAAAATCCAGAAAATCACATTGTCTGTTTTTTTTTCATTTTATTTGCATATTATGGTGGAAAATAAGTATTTGGTCAGAAACAAGCAATCAAGATTTCTGGCTCTCACAGACCTGTAACTTCTTCTTTAAGAGTCTCCTCTTTCCTCCACTCATTACCTGTAGTAATGGCACCTGTTTAAACTTGTTATCAGTATAAAAAGACACCTGTGCACACCCTCAAACAGTCTGACTCCAAACTCCACTATGGTGAAGACCAAAGAGCTGTCAAAGGACACCAGAAACAAAATTGTAGCCCTGCACCAGGCTGGGAAGACTGAATCTGCAATAGCCAACCAGCTTGGAGTGAAGAAATCAACTGTGGGAGCAATAATTAGAAAATGGAAGACATACAAGACCACTGATAATCTCCCTCGATCTGGTGCTCCACGCAAAATCCCACCCCGTGGGGTCAGAATGATCACAAGAACGGTGAGCAAAAATCCCAGAACCACGCGGGGGGACCTAGTGAATGAACTGCAGAGAGCTGGGACCAATGTAACAAGGCCTACCATAAGTAACACACTACGCCACCATGGACTCAGATCCTGCAGTGCCAGACGTGTCCCACTGCTTAAGCCTGTACATGTCCGGACCCGTCTGAAGTTTGCTAGAGAGCATTTGGATGATCCAGAGGAGTTTTGGGAGAATGTCCTATGGTCTGATGAAACCAAACTGGAACTGTTTGGTAGAAACACAACTTGTCGTGTTTGGAGGAAAAAGAATACTGAGTTGCATCCATCAAACACCATACCTACTGTAAAGCATGGTGGTGGAAACATCATGCTTTGGGGCTGTTTCTCTGCAAAGGGGCCAGGACGACTGATCCGGGTACATGAAAGAATGAATGGGGCCAAGTATCGTGAGATTTTGAGTGCAAACCTCCTTCCATCAGCAAGGGCATTGAAGATGAAACGTGGCTGGGTCTTTCAACATGACAATGATCCAAAGCACACCGCCAGGGCAACGAAGGAGTGGCTTCGTAAGAAGCATTTCAAGGTCCTGGAGTGGCCTAGCCAGTCTCCAGATCTCAACCCTATAGAAAACCTTTGGAGGGAGTTGAAAGTCCGTGTTGCCAAGCGAAAAGCCAAAAACATTACTGCTCTAGAGGAGATCTGCATGGAGGAATGGGCCAACATACCAACAACAGTGTGTGGCAACCTTGTGAAGACTTACAGAAAACGTTTGACCTCTGTCATTGCCAACAAAGGATATATCACAAAGTATTGAGATGAAATTTTGTTTCTGACCAAATACTTATTTTCCACCATAATATGCAAATAAAATAAAAAAAAAACAGACAATGTGATTTTCTGGATTTTTTTTTCTCAGTTTGTCTCCCATAGTTGAGGTTTACCTATGATGTAAATTACAGACGCCTCTCATCTTTTTAAGTGGTGGAACTTGCACTATTGCTGACTGACTAAATACTTTTTTTCCCCACTGTATGCTACATGTAACATACATACTACATATATACTACATACTACATACATGCTACATACTACATGCATGCTACATACTACATACATGCTACATATATACTACATACATAATACATATATACTACATGCATGCAACATACATACAACATATATACTACATGCATGCAACATGCATACTACATATATACTATATATACTACATGTAACATACATACTACATGCTACATACATGCAACATACATACATAATACATATATACTACATGCATGCAACATACATACAACATATATACTACATGCATGCAACATGCATACTACATATATACTGTATATATACTACATGCATACTACATATATACCACATGCATGCAACATGCATACTACATATATACTGCATATATACTACATACATACTACATATATACCACATGCATGCAACATGCATACTACATATATACTGCATATATACTACTTGCATGCAACATACATATATACTACATACAATACATACATATAGACATACAGTACATATAACATAGAGTACATACTCACCATCACTTGTCACTTTGATCCCCGAAGCCATTGCCGCCTGAGGAATAAATATCAAAATAAAAAAACACCAATATACTTACCCCGATCCGCAGAAGTCCACGAGGGTCCCACGTCCATCTTGCGTGGAGAACAGCAGCATGAGTATGTACTTTATGTTATATGTACTGTATGTCTATATGTATGTATTGTATGTAGTATATATGTATGTTGCATGCATGTAGTGTATGTATGTAGTATGTATGTAGTATGTATGTAGTATGCATGTAGTATGTAGCATGTATGTAGTATGTATGTTGCATGTATGTAGCATGTAGTGTGTATGTTGCATGTATGTAGCATGTAGTATATATGTAGTATGTATGTTACATGTAGTATATATAGTATATATGTAGTATGCATGTTGCATGTAGTATATATAGTATATATGTAGTATGCATGTTGCATGCATGTAGTATATATGTTGTATGTATGTTGCATGCATGTAGTATATATGTATTATGTATGTAGTATATATGTAGCATGTATGTAGTATGTAGCATGTATGTAGCATGCTTGTAGTATATATGTTACATGTAGTATATATGTAGTATGCATGTTGTATGTATGTAGCATGTATGTGGTATATATGTAGTATGCATGTAGTATATATGCAGTATATATGTAGTATGCATGTGGTATATATGTACTATGTATGTTGCATGCATGTAGTGTATGTATGTAGTATGTATGTAGCATGTATGTAGTATGCATGTAGTATGTAGCATGTATGTAGTATGTATGTTGCATGTATGTAGCATGTAGTGTGTATGTTGCATGTATGTAGCATGTAGTATATATGTAGTATGTATGTTACATGTAGTATATATAGTATATATGTAGTATGCATGTTGCATGCATGTAATATATATGTTGTATGTATGTTGCATGCATGTAGTATATATGTATTATGTATGTAGTATGTATGTAGCATGCATGTAGTATGTAGCATGTATGTTGCATGTAGTATATATGTAGTATGTATGTTACATGTAGTATATATGTAGTATGCATGTTGTATGTATGTAGCATGTATTTTTTTTTATTTATTTATTTTTTTACATTCAACACATTAGCCGGATGATGGGACTACTACTGTCCCATCATTGGCTAATGTGTCAATCACTGTCATGGTAGCAGGCATCGCCCGATGGGACTTGTAGTCCCATCGGACGATGCCTGCACAGACCCCCGGAGCCTGCACAGCCCCCCGGCAGGCCGGCACAGACCACCGGAGCCTGCACAGACCCCCCCGGCAGGCCGGCACAGTCCCCCGAAAGGCCCGTACAGACCCCAGAGAGGCTGTACAAGGCAAAAATAGGGTTTTTCTTATTCCGATACCGGAAGTCCCATAGACTTGAATGGGACTTCCGGTATCGGAATCGGCGATACCCGATATTTTTTTTAGATTGGCCTATCCATTCCGATCCGATACTTTTAAGTATCGGACGGTATCGCTCAACACTAGTTATTAGGAAACATTGGCACATTTTGGAACAAGATAGGGAATTCATTGATATAGTGTCACGAGGACCACTTATTTCCAATAAGCGTAGTACAAGGATTAGGGATGTTCTAGTCCAGAATCGATTTATAACTCAACGTGACACATGATTGAACCAAGGAATACCGAAGGGAAATTATAAATGTGGACAATGTTCCTATTGTAGGTATCATTGCACTGACCGCACACTGCAAATGGGTGCAGTCAGACATACAGTGTCCAGTTTAATAACATGTAAGACCGATTATGTAGTTTATGTCATCTTCTGTACATGTCGATTTTTCTATATAGGAAAAACCATACGGCCGCTTTATGTTCGGTTTCGGGAACATTTCAAGTCGATAAAAACAGGAAAAGGAGTGCCCCGTCTTATTAATCATGTTAGGACTGTACATGGGATGGATCCAGGTGTCCTTTCTTTTGCGGGTATTGAAAAAGTGATGTTACCCCCACAAGGAGGGAATTTGCATAGATTATTATTGAAGCGGGAATCTAAATGGATAATGGATACACGAGCGACTGGCCCCATAGGTTTCAATGATAAAGTAGATATGGCCATTTTCCTATGATAACCGATCTAAATATGAATTTAATGTACATAATTATAGGTCATAGATCAAGGATAATGTCTAGGAAATAATGTAAATTGTCGGCACTTGGTAGTGCATATTGTTAAAAACATACATATTCAGGTATTTTCTTGATTAGTTAAATCTGTACAATTTGCCCCAATATCGGTGTAATTAGGAAAATATAATTTATTAAGGTCATTATTATGACAGAAATGTTTAAAAGATAGGTGCCAGTGATTTTTAATTCCAATTGTTGGGGTCATAATAAAATTGCATAAATATTTTAATTAGATCACAATTTATGGAGGCATACATTAGCTAAGAATATAATAGCATGTAGTCCCTGGATTTATATAACAAAGCTGTTTTTCTCGGAATATATTACCCTGAAGGGTTAATTTAACAATAGGGGTTATTCAGTAAGAGGATAATAATCCTATAGTCCTTGTAATATTTATCTTTACATGTTAAAGTTTATTGTTCCCGCTGTAGCGGTGAATTGTATGTTTTTTATATGTTTGCACTGAGCACTTGTTTGATTTGTTATTTATGTAGCGGCTGGTGTAGGAGGGGTGACTGGATGATATGGTTTGCATAAGAATCCGTCATTTCCTCCTGCACTTTGACCCGTGGAAGCGCTCGAGTAGCGCGAAACGGCCGTTGTCAGCCAGTTGACACTCTCACTTTCACATCCCCGATGTGACATGTAATTATGTGTCAATAAACAGTCACAATCATCCCGCAGAGTGCGACCTTTTTCTACTTCAAAATACTTTTCTTGAATTTGTCCTTCTTTAGCCTCCTTCTCCTCCTGGCCCACTGTAGAAATACTCAGCAGGAGAAGAGCCAAAGAGGAGCCTATAGCAGAATGGTGGGATAAGTATGGGAATGGCCGAGAAGAGGTGAGTATAAGAATTTATTTTTTTAAGCACTTCCAGATCACTTCAATTTGAACCAAATTTGTTGAATCTCCACCCTTCCCTCCCTCTGAATTGACTGAATCGGATTTTTGGAGATTCCCTCATCTCTTGTAGCTAAACAAAATGCCATTGCGGTGAAGGGTGCACTTAACATAGTAACCGATGTGCCTATGTGAACAAAATAGAAAGTGTCCAACATGCAGGAGGAGATGAGACCCCCTCTGCATCAAAGATTGATTCTCAGCAATATTTAAGGGGGTGTATAGTTTAAAATGATAAAAAAAAGTCATACAGCCTTATCGAAATTCGAGTTGATAATGGGGACTCCATTGATTGTAAAGAGCATCTCTACCACTGGAGGACCTTACTGACCAGCATTATATACACATACTATTAAAGGGGATATCTGGGGCTTTAAAAAAACAAACAAAATCTGGCTAAGCACTGACAGGTAACCGAGACCTACCTGCCTGTTGTGCCAGTCACCATTCTCCGCCAGAAGAGAACGGTCAACACTCAAGTCAACAGAGCGACTGCTTCTTTTCCTGTTGACAGGGTGATACTGCTGGTGTCATGCTGATTGACAGCCGACTCTACTCTCCTTAATTTAGGGAAACCGGCTGTCAATCAGCATCACACCAGTAGTCCCGCCCCGTCAACAGGAAGAGAAAGTACTGCTCTGTTCACAGGGAGCAACTGAATCTCTGGCAGGAGCAGCCAATGACCGACGCCGGGTACCATAGTCACATAGTTGCCTCTGTTAGTAACTACAGGCACATTTTTTTAAATTGTTGCCTATCTCCTTTAATATCAATGAGCACAGTGTAATGCCTTACCTCACCTGTGGTGGTGCTGTAGGGAAACTGAGCTAGTTTTTCCAACATATTTACAGATGATTGTTGAAAGTCTTCGAAGGAGGAAACTTTGTGATCAGCTTATTATCAGGAGAACACAGAGGTTGTCCAATGTAGAGCACTATAATAAGCTCTGGAAAACCTTATTAAATTAATAAAAAAATAAAATTAAAAAAATTGTGTATGATGGGGACCTTTCTGAGTTTTTCTACGCGACCCCAGAATTTTTATGTACATCGCTGCTTCTTATGTGGTCACTGGTATATAAAATCTGATGAAAATTGGTGTCTGCAAACATTGTCATAACTCTCAATGACCTATTCTGGGTGGAAATTATTGACACCGGCTAACTATCAGGTATACACCGAACCTCGTCTTTTTTTAATACCTTTACCAGAGGCAGAGAAATATTTAAACAGGCCTTTAGGGTAGTACAGTCCGTACGCTGCTGGGTTACTTTCTCTTGTGCTTAGTAGTAGACTCAATTTTAACTTATTTTATAGACTGATTTTAAGTAAATTGCCAAAAAAATAATAATAAAAATAAAATAATGTAAAAAAAAAAATAAAGAAAGAAAGTCTAAAGTCTTGATGAGAAGTGATGAAGAAGTCTGAATGCATATTCCCTGGTAATGTGCAGCTAATGTTCATTTTGATAAACTCCTTAGGCATCCCTTATGGGAGGTCCCCGGGCCTTATGTGTTATTTTCTCCTAAGTGATAACATATGACAGCTGTAAATACATCTATCTATCAAGTGGAATATTATTGCTGTCTTGCAGGTCTCTCCACTGTACCATTTTATAGGTTAGAGCAACAGCCGCCCCCTCCTGCCTTATTGAAACTCCAAATCTCATGTGGGATGCTGAACTCGGATGCAAAAATAAATACCGGGAACATTATTGGTATCATTAAATGACGGGCAGGTGGCAGGACTAGGAGGGGGACCGGTTTAGCAGATTTTTTTTTTTCCGGAATATAAACTTATTTTTAAGGTCACAATAATATTTATTATATCATTAATTGTAATACAAATGGCAATAAGAAACCTACAAAAAACAAGCTAAAAGGCAATATAATAATATTTATCATGAAACAACAATACTTTTTATTATATTATTAATTGTAATATAAATAGTAAATAAACTAAAAAAAAAAAAACAAGATAAAAATCAATATAATAATATTTATCATAAAAAAGCAATAAAAATATGGATAACACAGCCACTGGTAATTAAGGAAGATGAAAATCGGTTTCAACTATATTTTCATTTTTACTGCTATTTATAATGTTATTATTATTATTATTATTATTATTATTATTATTATTATTATTATTATGAATGATAATAATAATATTAATAATAATCTAATATATAAAGCTCAAGTGTGTGTATGTATGTATATACTGTATGTATGTGTGTATGTCCGGGATAGGCATCCGCACCGTCGCAGCTACAGCCACAAAATTTGGCACAGTCACACGTCTGGACCCCAAGAGCGTCCTAAGCTATGTTGTGAGGCGAAATTTTAACCCCGCGCGTTCCAATTCACAAAACAATTTTGTCCCTATCTACATAATGGGGAAAAAGTGTGTGCGTATCAAGCCCCGCCCCTCATTATGATGTCATAATGGTTGCCATGGCGACGCTGATGTCATCATAGGTTGCAAGCCCCACCGCTCATTATGATGTCATAATGGTTGACTATGGGATGGAGGATGTGTGATGGGTATAAGGGCACTGGACTATGGGATGGAGGATATGTATGATGAGTATATGGGCACTGGACTATGAGATGAAGGATGTGTGATGAGTATATGGGCACTGGACAATGGGATGGAGGATATGTATGATGGGTATATGGGCACGGGACTATGGGATGGCGGATATGTATGATGGGTATATCGGCACTCTACTATGGGATGGAGGATGTGTGATGAGTATATGGGCACTGGACAATGGGATGGAGGATATGTATGATGGGTATATGGGCACGGGACTATGAGATGAAGGATGTATGATGGGTATATGGGCACGGGACTATGGGATGGCGGATATATATGATGGGTATATGGGCACGGGACTATGGGATGGAGGATGTGTGATGGGTATATGGGCATTGGACTATGGGCTGGCGGATATATATGATGGGTATATGGGCACGGGACTATGGGATGGCGGATATGTATGATGGGTATATGGGCATGGGACTATGGAATGGAGGATATGTATGATGGGTATATGGGCACGGGACTATGGGATGGAGGATGTGTGATGGGTATATGGGCATTGGACTATGGGCTGGCGGATATATATGATGGGTATATGGGCACGGGACTATGGGATGGCGGATATGTATGATGGGTATATGGGCACAGGACTATGGGATGAAGGATATGTGTGATGGGTATATGGGCACGGGACTATGGGATGGCGGATATGTATGATGGGTATATGGGCATGGGACTATGGAATGGAGGATATGTATGATGGGTATATGGGCATGGGACTATGGAATGGAGGATATGTATGATGGGTATATGGGCACGGGACTATGGGATGGCGGATATATATGATGGGTATATGGGCACGGGACTATGGGATGGAGGATGTGTGATGGGTATATGGGCATTGGACTATGGGCTGGCGGATATATATGATGGGTATATGGGCACGGGACTATGGGATGGCGGATATGTATGATGGGTATATGGGCACGGGACTATGGGATGGAGGATAATTATAATTTGCTATAACAAACCACAGTTAGTTACTATGACCGGGCAGCGCCGGGCTCTTCAGCTAGTATATATATATAAATAGCAGTATAATAATAATAATAATAATAATAATAATTAATATAAATAACAATGGTAATTGTTATTGTTATTATTATTATTATTATTATTATTATTATTAATAACATACATATTGCAAAATTATGTGATATGTAATAATAACTTTATGAATGTCTTATTATTATTATATACAATATTATAACTTTTATACCTTTTTATTGTAATTATTTTATTGCTATTATTATTTAATACATTATTACATGCATTATTATAATTATTATGCATTGCTTAATATAATTATTATTCTTTCTACTATTTTTTTGCATATTCTTATACGCATTATTATTATAGCTTTTATGATTTTGTATAATTTATATTTTAGTGCTATTTTTATGACTTTATTTACATTAGAGCTGTTAAATCTTTTTATTATAATTATTGTTTTAGTGATACTATTATTTGTAATGTTATTATTACGTACCTTTTAATTATAGTTATTATTTTTAGTGCTATTTTTATGATAAGTAGCACTCTTCAGATATGTCCAGACACAACCAGAAAAAACTACAGACATTGTGGAACGTGCCGACGATTGAAACTGCAGTGTTTGCAGTTTTATAGCAGATTTTTACTGTTTTCAGCGTCAACTAAATTTTACATGTGGAAACTGCAAATGATTTGCTGCAAAATCGGCAGCAGAAATATTCTGCTGTGCCTATACCCACCCTCAGGGTGCGTTTCCACTGGCTGTATTACATCCGGATTAGCTACGGGTTGAACGCTGCTTACAGCCGCAGCGTTTAATCCGCAGCGTCCAGATTTTACAGCATAGTGGAGGGGATTTTATGAAATCCCGTCTCCACTATGCGCCCTAATACGCGGGTGACACACCCGCGAAACCGGACATGCTGCGCGTCTTTTTAGAGCGCAGCATGTCTGTTTACCTTGCGGTAACGCTTCTCCCATGTTAATCGCGGACTCGTACTGGACAGCACATAGATGGTATCCCAGTGCTGACTGTGATTTATCATGGACCCAATGGTGTTTTGGATCAAACACATGGTCCTCAAAAAAAACAAAACAATAATTATTAATACATATAATACTTATATATTAATCATAATATATAATACATACATAGATAATACATTTTGATATATTTCTATGATTTATGCTTACAGTATATCGAAAGTGTTCGACGCTGAATTCCCGTTTCTTCGTTCCATCATCACACTTATGAACTTATGTTACACTGCACGAAAAAAAATCGCTCTACCCTGAGGGTAAATGAGATTCCTGCATGTTCCACGTGTAAATGGTGAAACACCACATACAAATTAATCTCTCGGAATTTTTACATCACATTCAGCGCCTAATAATAAGTATAATAAGTGACCCCCGAAACAGAAAGTGAAGTAACGTGATAACTGTATTGGGTGCAGTTTTATTACGGCATGCGCCAGTCTCTCTCCGGTCAGCTATAGGTTTAGGCTATGTGCACACGTGCGGAATTCCCGCGGAAATTTCCGCGGCATTTCCGCAACTCCCTGCCGCGGGAAATGCGCAAGAAATCTGCATGCGTAATTCTCGCATAATTCCCGCGAAAAACTAGCATTTTGCAAGCGTAATTAGCTTGCAGAATACTAGCCTTTTCCTAGCGATCTGTAGCATTGCTTGGAAAACTGATTGATAGTCTGGTCACACTCGTCAAACATAGTGTTTGACAAGAGTGACCATTTTTTTACTATTGTTGCTGCCTATGCGGCATCAATAGTAAAAACATATAATGTTAAAAATAAAAAAAAATTGTGATTCTCACCTTCCGGCGTCCTCCGCAGCGTCCCCAGACCTCAGCAATGCTCCCGTTCCCAGCGATGTCAGGGAACAGAACTTGCCGGGAGCATCGCTGAGGCCTGGTGACACTGCGTGGTACACCGGAAGGTGAGAATATCACAATTTTTTATTTTAATTCTATTTTTTACAGGGATATGGTACCCAGGGCCTGGAGGACCGTCTCCTCTCCTCCAGACCCTGGGCACCATCCGCACATTTTCAGCTTACTTGCGCATGTTGGGCATAGCCACATGCGGAAAGTAAGCGGAACAATGCATTCCTATGTGTGCGGAATTCCCGCGATTCCGCAAAAAGAATGAGCATGCTGCATATTTTCCGCGATGAGATTCCGCCATGGAAAAATATGCAGCATTAGCACAGCATGTGCGGAATGCCATTGAACTCAATGGGCTGCTTATTTTATGTGTTTTCGCAGAGTTTTCGCAGCAAAAAAACGTGGCAAAAATGCATAAAATCGGGAATTCCGCACGTGTGCACATAGCCTTAGGCTATGTGCACACGATGCAGATTGGTCTGTGGATTTTTCCATGCGGATTTTGCAAAATCCGCAGGTAAATACGCAGGTCAAAAGACCTGCGGATTGCTCTGTGGTTTTGCCCTGCGGTTTTTCATCTCTACAATGGAGCAGATGGCAATCCGCAGCGGAATCCGCAGAAAAGAATGACATGTCAATTCTTTCTGCGGATTGGAAACCACAGCAAAAACCGCATGGAAAATTCTGCACTGCGGTTTCCATTTTCCATAGGATATAATAATACTGTACAACGCAGCTAATTCTGCTGCGGATCCGTAGGGCCAAAACTGCTGCGGATGCGCAGCAGAAACCGCAGCGTGTGCACATACCCTTAGACTGACACTCCGGTGTAGCCGAGCTGAGTGCAGGATTGACCTTGAACGAAAAGTAGGCTGACCTTGCATCCTTTGAAAAAAAAAACAGAAAATACATAGAATCTGCACCAAAGAAACCCAAGGCGAAAATGTACCAAAAAAAGCAGCAAAACCTGTTTTTTGTAACCAACATTTTTACTACCAAGTGCATAGGTTTTGTGGATAAAAAAACGGTGTAAAAAATGCGACATGTGAACACAGCCTAGCTAACAAAAGATTTGCTCCAGCTATTCAGTCTGAGTTCTTAGCTTAGGTTCCCATGATGAGGTTTTGGTGAGTTTTTCATGTTGCAAATTTTCTATAGTATTTCTAAAACCCATTAAGTAAGATAAGATACTTGCATTTTTTCGAAAATATGCAGCCAAAAAAAAAAATCATAGTGGGATTTTGCCAGGAAAAATGCTGAGCATAATATGTGGGGTTTTTCTATTTTTTACATAAATTTTTGGTGCAGATTTTTCCCCATTCATCAGTATGGGTGAAATATGCTGCAAAAATGCTGAAAAAGAATTGACGTAATAGATGTAAGTCTGCTGCAGATCTTCAAGAAAGAAAATAAGCAACGCGTGCATGAGATTTCGTGATTCTCATTCACTTTTGCTGATACTGTAATATGCTATGTATTTACTGTGCAGAAAAAAACACAAATATATTTATTAATGATCTAGTGGATGGCTCACACAGTAAAATATCAGTATTTGCAGATGATACAAAACTATGTAAGGTAGTTAACACAAAGGAGGACAGTTTGCAACTACAGACAGATTTGAGTAAATTGGAGAAATGGGCTTAAAAATGGCAAATGAGGCTTAACACAGATAAGTGTAAAGTTATGCACATGGGAAGGAGAAACAGATGCTACAATTACTTACTAAATGGGAAACTGCTGGGGAAATCAGACATGGAAAAAGACTTAGGCATCTTAGTCAATAAGAAGCTCAATTGGGTGCCCAGTGTCAGGCAGCTGCCATCAAAGCAAATAGGGTCATGGGATGCATCAGAAGAGGTCTGGGGACACGAGATGAAAACATAATTCTCCCTCTGTACAAATCACTCGTCAGACCACACTTGGAGTATTGTGTGCAATTTTGGACGCCGGTGCTCAAGAAAGACATTACTGAACTTGAAAGGGTTCAAAGGCGGGCTACTAAAATGATAAATGGAGTTGGTTCACCACAATACCCAGAAAGGTTATCAAAATTAGGTCTATTTACTCTAGAAAAGAGAAGACTTAGGGGAGACCTAATATGTATGTACAAGTATATCAGAGGGCAATACAGAGATCTCTCCAATGAACTGTTTGTACCAAGGACTGTGACAAGAACAAGGGGGCATTCTCTTCATTTGGAGGAAAGACAATTTCTGCATCAGCATAGAAGAGGGTTCTTCACGGTAAGAGCAGTGAGGCTCTGGAATTCTCTTCCTGAGGAAGTGGTGATGGCCAACTCACTGAATGAATTTAAGAAAGGAATGGATGCTTTTCTTGTGAGTAACAGTATAGAAGGTTACGAATAACATAATATTATAGGTAGATGGTTGACCCAGCTTAGGGGAAGGAATTTTTTTACCCTATGAAGAAAATTGGCTTCTACTCTGTGGGTTTCTTGCCTTCCCCAGGATCAACAATGCAGAACAGATGGACATAAGGTCTTCCTTCAGCCTTCAAAATTATGTTACTATGTTACTATGTTACAACATGTGGACATTGCCTTATGGTGTATGCACACAATGTTCTTTGCAGGTTGGATTTCACCTGGAATCAACCTGAGGTCTTGCTCAATAAACTATCATTTAACCAGATCAGGTTTCAAAAATGTTAAAATCGTGAAAAAAAAAATAACGATTTTTTAGGTAGCTTCCATTTGGAAGTCGCCACTATTTTAGATTTAAAATAAAAAAAACAAGACAACACCTACAACACCATTGCAAAACCAACGAAATAGACAACATAGAAGACACTTCAGGGATAACAGCGCTAATGTTTTTCTGAAGTGTCTTCTACTTCAAAGACTATGTGGGGACGCCGACGTCTGAAAGACAAATCAAACCACAGATAATTATAATGCATGGGATTGGAAAAAGCTTGTACTAGGAAATCCCACCACCTACAAAAACGAAGAGGGGGTGTTTAGTACAGCCACATATAATAGACTAAGGCCGGCGTCATACTAGCGAGAAATACGGACAAGTGCTATGCGCCAAAACAACGCATTGCACACGGACCAATGTTAATCTATGGGACAGCTCCTATCAGACGATTTTTTTCTCTGCCGTATTATACGGGCTGAGAAAATCACAACATGCTGCGATTGTCAGCGTATTATGCCCGTAATACACCAATGCAAGTCTATGGGGGCGAGAAAAATACGGATTACACACGGACCAGACGTGTGACTTGCGAGAAATACGCAAGACTTCTCCAGGTGACAGGAAATTGACTCAGCCATTGTCAGGAAGCTTTGACATGCTAATTAGCTTAGAAATCGCTCCAGATGTCCCGGAAGAACGCCTCCACACAGTCCAGCAGCATGTCCAGATACATCAACGTGGAAATGCTTATCGTACTGGTTCAAAAGAGGCCAGAACTGTGGGACCAGAGGGACACACAGTATTCCGACCGGGCTCGAAAAGAGGCGGCATGGAGGAGGATCTGTGGCCAAATGTTTAATGACTATGAGGACAGGCTACGTGAGAGCCAGCAACAAATTTAGTAAGTTCTATTCTTTCATTAAATTCATAATAATGCACAAACACGTTTTCCCATTAGACCCTAAAATAATAATATGTGTAGGTTTTGCCCATTCTGTGTAATATATATGATGTTTAAATGATACCTTACTAGGCCGTATGACACTGTAAAATATATGTGAAAGTGTTCTGAAAATTAAGCAATGTCCTAATAACTTATTGTGTGACATTGCAGTGGAAGGTGTCATGAGATGCTGGCGCAGCATTCGTGACCAATATAGACGGGAACATCAGCAGCGGGCCAGAAATGGGGATGCAGCACCGACCAAGAGAAAATATATTTATGATGACCGGCTGTCATTTCTTGCTCCCATTCTGGATCTCAGACCGTAAGTACAGACATCACACCACATTTTTCATATGCTGTTTAGGGTCAGATCTACAGGTTTTTTTTAACATTTAAAAACCAAACTCAGTCTAACCTCACTGAAAAGGAGACAGGGCCTGATTCGGAGGCCATTATTGACTCAGTTGGGGGAGGTGAAGAGGTGGCTGGACCATCTTCTGAACCTTCCAACTGCATCCCACAACCTCCACCAGCACCAGACCCTGACCCAGGACCAGCAATGGCATCATGCAGCCTGGATGTTGCGCAACAGGAGGACCATAGCAATAGCTGCAGCCCTACTGTGCCTCTTGAGGCCTCACCCCAGCCTGCCATCATCCCCCGCCATGGCTGACGAAGGAGAGACATCCCTGTTTCTGACACAAGGAGGCATGTCGATACCGGGGTGTTTGTTATGATGAGTCACCGAAGGAGGAAAAAACAAAATACCAGCTAGGTCCAGAAAAACCAGAGAGGTTGGCAGCTATCGGATTGCAGACCCCTGAACCTATCCACAACAACTAGCAGTAGCCGTGGGGGGTTCCTATGGTGCCCTAGACCCCTTGATCACAGCCGGAGAACTATATAGCCTAAAGACAGAAAGGGGAAAAACTAAACTGCCCCAGAGCAGACCCCAAAGCAATAGGCAGCCCCCAACATATAATGACGGTGAAGCAAGATCAAAACACTAACACAGATAGAAAGATAGGTTTAGCAAATGATGGGGCCCAAGCTAACTACATAGGACAGGACAGGAAAGCTGCTGTCTGCCATCCGCAAAAACCCTATCAAAATGAGCCAACCGACTGATAGGAAAAACAGACCCTGAAGTCGCTAGGCTTCAAAAGACTATATCAGCACTCAGGTATATTCTGAAGACAGAGCAAAATATCAACAGATTAGAGACAAAAATGGAATTCAGCTCACCCCCAGCCAGGGATGGCAGAACTCCCAAAAAACAAGGCAAAACAAAACTGAAGAGTACAAAGCAGAGCAGAAAAACTTAGCTTTGAGATGCAGGAATCAGACTGGTCTCCAAGAATCCAGCAGGAAAATCACCAGCCAGGAAGAAGGGCGTAGGCAGCCTTATATCCAGTCCTCAATTCCAGCCACCCAGTCATTATCTAGCTGCCCAGGTGTTTGGTAATCAGTCTCACTACCTTCCTTCACTAGAGGAGGGAGTTCATCAGACCTCAATGGTGAAGGGAAAAATGAACTCACAACAGGTGTTAAATTATCTGTCCAGGGCTGCCCAGGGTGATGGTGAGGAGGCCTATGCCTGCAGCCTGGCCCGGTACCTCCGTCCACTACCCCGGCAGGTCAGACTGCGTGTGCGAGGATCCATTCAAATCCTGATTGATGCCTGCATACCCCCCAATAAACCATATGAGGATTTTGAGTTTTTGGAGCGATGGCAGCTGTTATCCCGTAACCAGCTCTAAATTTCCCCAAACCCAGAAGTGCAGGCTCAATCAGTAACTGAGCCACCTCCTCCGAGGGTGCCTACACCACATCCCAATCCACCCCCAACCCAACATTGGCCTCCACAGGCACAAATGGCAGCTTACAATCCACCTGCCCAATATGGCCACTGGATCAGACCCAGTGTTGGAGGCTGGTCCCAACCTGGCTTTGGTCGACATGTACATATTGGGGGGTATGAATCACGTGGCTACCCAAATCCACAGGAGTATCAACTCCAATATCCCTCTGGCCACTTCTACAGTCAGCACCAGGATCCTGCCCACATCACCCATCCTGGATCAGAATATGTACCCACACAGGGTGACGTTCAAGTTGGACATCAAACCCAGCACCGAACTGAAGCTGGACTCCCGCCATCTCCACCACCAACATTCCAGAATTTATAAATTGTGGTTTTATGTTATTTTGCTAACGCAAATTTCTGTATTTGTCTATAGTTTTAGTTTTACAAACATGCAAAATAATTTTTGCCCAAATTTGTATGGGCATAAAAGCTATATGAGTTAAATATGTTTTTTTGTTTTCCAAAGTTATATTTTGTCTTTATAAAAAGAGCAAAAATTCAGACTTTTGTGTGTTATTTAATTCATAACTTGGACATCAAAATATTTCCACATTTGCCACAATGTAAATGAAAGCACACACAAACTTCAAGAGCAAACGGGCTTTTAAATGAACAAAATAAATGATAATTACAACATAGATATAGCATTCTCTTGCCAGGGAGTAGCTCCCTGAGGTGTTACAAAATAAATAGTGAACACATCACGTACTTTGAGCTGACAGCCCCCCGAGGAAGCCCACGCGAAACGCACGTCGGGACTGCTGCAGGACACATACACTGGCAGTCATTAATGGGTAAGACTGGCACCTCCTTATTAGTGACTCTCTACTCTTGATTTATAAAAATCCTCATGTGATAGTTACTTAATAATATTTTTGGAGGCACCTTTTGAATCTTGTTTGCACTTTACATGCACTAGGCACTTTTCTTTACTTATCTTGTGGACTGATTATATACTGTTATCTTTTGCGCAATTTTCTTTGGAGGTTTGCTAGCTGTGCCCATACTGTTAGGGCCCCGTCACACATAGTGACGCACCATCGATCCCAACAACGATATGACCTTGTCAGGATCGCTGGTGTGTCGCTACATGATCGCTGGTGAGCTACCAAACAGGCAGCTTCACCAGCGATCAGCACCAGCGACAGGCGGGTAACTAGCGACGCACGTCGCTTAGATACCCACTGTGTACCTTAGTTACCAGCGCGCTGGTGCAGGGAGCTGGTAACCAAGGTACACATCAGGTTTCAAAGCGGCGCGCGGCACTAAGAAACCCAATGTGTACCTTAGTTACCAGCGCCAGCTCGCTGATCGCTGATCTCCCGCCTGCCACACGCAGCGATGCGTGCTGGCCAGCGGGAGACCAGCGATCAAAAAGATGTCCTAGCCCTTCCAGGACGGTCAATGATACCCGGCAGGGGGGCCGGTTGCTGGTCAGTGTCACACAGCGATCTCGCTGGCGAGATCGCTGTTGCGTCACAAAACTTGTGACTCAGCAGCGATCGCGCTAGCGAGATCGCTGTGTGTGAAGGGGGCTTTATTACCATGTTCTTGTATCCTCACACATCAGCTTTTGGATATGCTTTTGTTTTTATGAGTTTGTACAGCTTATTTCATTTATGTGATTAATAAAAACTTTTTTGATATTTTTATGAAGTTGGACTTTTTGCTCCGTTGTTTGCTTGTAGGATCCAATCCCAGTATTTCTGTCTAATAGCCGCGACATATGCAGCCATTACAAGCACACGGTGAGAATTTGGTGAGTGGGTGATGAATACAGAAGTGGTGCCGTGTCTCTATTATACTTTTCCTCTGATTGTTCACCAAATACTCAATGTGTGCGCGTGGCCGTAGCGTGATTTTATGTCCGTCAGAACTTTTAGCTCATATTTTGCTGCAACATTTTAGCAGAACCGATTGATTTTGTAGACTAAAAAGTCACACAAAAAAAAATAAAATAAAGAGCATTTTTAGGCTTTGCTCAAAAATAACGACCCACATGTGCCGTTTCGAAGAATTTGGCACAAAAAATATCAAAATATACCACAAGGCTTAAAGTGAAATGTGACTTAGGAAAAACAAAGAAAATGATGAATCCACGCATATGATATGTATTTTTCTGTGCTTTTACTACATAAACTAAACTAAAGTTACTGGTCACTCATTATACAAAGACTGTCCTTGGCTGGAGCTCTGTTGGGGCTAGGTTAACATTTGTATGGCTGCAGATGCATGATATATTCTTGAGACATATACAGTGGATTTAAACAGTTTACCACCTTTGTTATAGTGTCAGCTTTTTATCATATTAAGAAATCTTAACAGGAAGAATCATTTCAGAACTTTTTTCCAACTTTAAAGGGAGCCTCACATCAGAAAATGTGTGAATGTGGCCTAATGATGTCAGCTTACTTAACCTTACAGGTATGATCAGTCTTTACATGTGTTGCGGCTGTCTAACAGCGATGAGACATGCAGCTGCGGGGAATCGAACATAATTTCCGAGCACGTCAGAGTGTGTGCAGTTAGTAACCGACCATGCTTGGATAATGCCTTATCTGACCACGTTCGCTCATCACTATTAATGAACAAAAATTGTTTCTGGATGTTTCTATATTAATAAATACAAAATTATTATACCCGCAATAATGTGTTAATGTTTAATGAGTTATTGTCTTGAAACTACTGTAATCAGTCCAGAAGGGTATTTTTTGTGCCTAAAGAGTTAAATACTGCATCAAGAAGCTATATGAAGACTGTCCATCTATAATGACCACGGACAAGATAAAGATCCCCAAATCATATCAGGACTACAAGATCACAGGTACTTTCAGCTGCATTACATCTAATGTGGTGTACGTAATTATTTGTACTATAGTTGTGGCCAAAAGTATTGACACCCCTGCAATTCTGTCAGATAATACTCAGTTTCTTCCTGAAAATGATTGCAATCACAAATTCTTTGGTATTATTATCTTCATTTAATTTGTCTTAAATGAAAAAAACACAAAAAGAATTGTCCTAAAGCCAAATTGGATATAATTCCACACCAAGCATAAAACAGAGGGTGGACAAAAGTATTGGGCACTGTTCGAAAAATCATGTGATGCTTCTCTAATTTGTGTAATTAACAGCACCTGTAACTTACCTGTGGCACCTAGCAGGTGTTGGCAATAACTAAATCACACTTGCAGCCAGTTGACATGGATTAAAGGTGACTCAACCTCTGTCCTGTGTCCTTGTGAGTACCACATTGAGCATGGAGAAGAGAAAGAAGACCAAAGAACCAAAGAACTGTCTGAGGATTTGAGAAACCAATTTGTGAGGAAGCATGAGCAATCTCAAGGCTACAAGTCCATCTCCAAAGACCTGAATGTTCCTGTGTCTACCATGCACAGTATCATCAAGAAGTTTAAAGCCCATGGCACTGTGGCTAACCTCCCTAGATGTGGACGGAAAAGAAAAATTGACAAGAGATTTCAACGCAAGATTGTGCTGATGTTGGATAAAGAACCTCGACTAACATCCAAACAAGTTCAAGCTGCCCTGCAGTCCGAGGGTACAACAGTGTCAACCCGTACTATCCGTTGGCGTCTGAATGAAAAGGGACTGTATGGTAGGAGACCCAGGAAGACCCCACTTCTTACCCTGAGACATAAAAAAGCCAAGCTGGAGTTTGCCAAAACTTACCTGAAAAAGCCTAAAACGTTTTGGAAGAATGTTCTCTGGTCAGGTGAGACAAAAGTAGAGTTTTTGGGCAACGGCATCAACATAGAGTTTACAGGAGAAAAAAGAGGCATTCAAAGAAAAGAACACGGTCCCTACAGTGGCGGAGGTTCCCTAATGTTTTGGGGTTGCTTTGCTGCCTCTGGCACTGGACTTCTTGACCGTCTGCATGGCACTATGAAGTCAGAAGACTACCAACAAATTTTGCAGCATAATGTAGGGCCCAGTGTGAGAAAGCTGGGTCTCCCTCAGAGGTCATGGGTCTTCCAGCAGGACAATGACCCAAAACACACATCAAAAAGCACTAGAAAATGGTTTGAGAGAAAGCACTGGAGATTTCTAAGGTGGCCAGCAATGAGTCCAGACCTGAATCCCATAGAACACCTGTGGAGATATTGGGAATTATACCAGTAAAGAGGTCACCGAAGTTCATGTTAGCATCAGTGGATTCACAGCTGATCACAGGCTGTGAGGAAGCGCAGACTCAGTGACTTCAGCGCTAGTCACTGAGGCTGCGCTGGCAGCATCTCCTCATTCACCAGTGTTTTTCAGCCGGGACAGTCGCATCTTAGCACCCTCCAGGTTGAAAACTGTGTATCCCCCAGATATGGATTACGGCGTGGGACACAACGACAGACAGGAATGGTATATTGTTGCTTTTTTATTTTATATTTATTACAGGAGATCGAGGGCTTCACATGGATTTGGTGTGGTTGTAAGTATGGTTTAATTAAGAATAATAAAGGAGTCTGTGTCTTTATTTCAATTAAAGGATTTTTAAATGGGTGTCTGTGTTTTCTTTACAATTTGACTATGGGGTTAGTAATAGGGGCGGCTTATTGACACCACTCCATTACTAACCTCGGGGCTTGATTTCAACTGAAATCTCAGTACGATTTCAGCTGAGACAAAAATCGCAGAAGATATGTCACCCATTGAATAACATTGGTCCGAGTGCAATACGATTTTCTATCGGATTCTACGCGTCCATATTTCTCGCAAATAGTTATGATCCTGTAGGGGGGATGCTATTCTCTTATATCATGGGTCAGTTTTAAGTCATATTGGTGATCACTAAGAGGTTGAAATATCCTGAGACACCAGATATGTAATATTGTATTGATCTAATGTTGAATACTGTGAAAACACCTAAACACCTTATTGTAAAATTACATGTACAAGTAATTCCTTCTCTATAACATCTTTTCAGAGTTTGAGAATTGGTCATCTGTGTGGCATACAAATTTTCATTTGAAATCATTGGTGACATTCTTCTTCTCCTTACACTTGTTTCCAGGTATGTAGTTGCTAGTGCACATGCATGCTGGGGGACTGTTGCTTGGCACCGCTGATGGCATATCTACTCGACGATGGGATGTCCGCGTGACCATGGCTCCGATCACATGACCACATATTGGTGGTGCCTTGATTCAAAGCGGCTATGCCCTTCCCGATGAGTCCATCTGTGATGTCGACTTCCAGTAAGCATTGGCGCTGCATGCTCCAATCTATAGCAATATATCCTTCATACACTTTATGACACCTTCTCCTATTGGCTCAACATGACTATTAAAGATCAGCTTACCATTGTGTTGCCACTTCCCCAGAAAAAGGCACACCTGCCCAAACATGCATTGGGGTGGTGGTGCTGCAATATTTGATCAAAGCAGTTCATCTAGTACCACACATATGTCTTTTGTAGGATATTGTTTTAATCCACCTGTCCCCCCACTTTTCCTCTGCCTCTCCCCTCTGTCACTCCCTGCACTGGCTCCCCATTACCCAAAGACTCCAGTTCAAAACCCTAACCATGACATACAAAGCCATCCACAGTCTGTCTCCTCCATACATCTGTGACCTCGTCTCACGGTACTTACCTGCACAAAACGTCCGATCCTCACAAGAGCTCCTTCTGTACTCCCCTCTTCCCGCAATCGCATACAAGACTTCTCCTGTGCATCCCCCTTACTCTAGAACTCTCTACCACAACATATCAGACTCTCGCCTACCATGGAATCCTTCAAAAAGAACCTGAAGACTTACCTCTTCCGACAACCCTACAACCTGCAGTAACCACCGATCCACCAAACCGCTGCACGACCAGCTCTACCCTCGCCTACCGTATCCTCACCCATCCCGTTGTAGATTGTGAGCCCTCGCGGGCAGGGTCCTCTCTCCTCCTGTACCAGTTGTGACTTGTATTGTTTTAGATTACTGTGCTGGTATATATTATGTATACCCCTCCTCACATGTAAAGCGCCATGGAATAAATTGCACTATAATAATTAATAATAATAATAATAATAATAATATGACGACCATTATTTAATTAGAACACTGACTTGCGGCTGCTTCTAGGCTTTACAGAATTAGATTACACACTATTACTGTGTTACTTATAGGTTCCCATAGCCACATGTCTATGCTCTGATCTACTACCCTATTCCACATGCGGTTTACATATTGTACTACAGGGTGGGCCATTTTAACGGATACACCTAAATAAAATGGGATGGTGACAGTTTTCTTGCGTAGGGTGTCTTGCATTGAAATCTGCTGCAATGACCCGGGTACTGCGTTCACCAGACATCAACACAATTTCTATTCTCACCTCACATGTTAACCTCTGCGACATGTCAATGACTGTAAACAAAGAGAAACTTGTAAATAACTCATGATATAATAAAGTTACTTTAAAACCAAGCACACCATTGTTTTTCTTGTGAAATTCTCGATAAGTTTGATGTGTCACATGACCCTCTTCCATTGGAAAAAATAAATTTGGATCCAAAATGGCTGATTTCAAAATGGCCATCATGGTCACCCCCCCCGTCTTGAAACGTTTTCCCCCTCCCATATACTACTGTGCCACAAACAGGAAGTTGATATCACCAACCAATCCCATTTTATTTAGGTGTATCCATATACATGACCCACCCTGTATATGTAATTACTCTTACTTTGCTATATTGTGTTGCCATTTTGTGGTCACTCATCTGCCATTAGCCCAGTTTTTAATAATTTGTACATTTTTATACAATAACTCAATAAATATTGCTTTTAACCTTCCATTTTTTTGTGTGCAATTTCTTCTATATATTCTTTATTATGGTACAGTACAATGTATATTCTGTCATATTAAACGATTACTATAGAGTACATTTTCTTCTATCCTGTCATAATGATCTGCTCTGCAACCTACACTCACCTACGGTGGACAGACTGTCCTTCATAAGGCCCCCATTCAGATTAACTTACTGTCCTCCTAACCTCCCAGTCTAATGTAATTGGAGGCCTCCCAACTCATAGATGGTGCTGTGGGACAGAAGGATCTAGGAGCTCCACTGGCAGCGGCTCTTTCATAGAGAGCAGAGGAGCGCTTGGTCGAGCTGAACACTCCTTGCCATGAGGGTATCAGGTGAGATGCAGTTAAAGAAAGTGGATTCCCCAGGTGAAGTTTATTGAAAGAAAAAAACAAACTCACCCTCCCGGGCCCAGCGCAAAGTTTCCATCACTTTTCTCAGAGTCTGGTATTGTCGGCAGCACAGATGTCAAGTTGAAAATTCTGCAGCCAATCACTGTGCTCAGCAGCTCATTACATCTACGTGGAAGGGCCATTGAGCTCACTAATTGGCTGATGTGCACTGAAGACAGTGTAAAGTTGGCAGGGGTGGTAATTGTGGGTAAAGTGGGCATCATCTGCACCCTGCCACTCTACTGGAAAATGGGTGCATGTACTGGGTTCATCTGCTGCTGTTAGCTGGGCAACCTCTGGAGACCTCATGCTATCGCTCGACTTGGCAGGCTAGAACAAGATGAGGAAGAGACCAAAGTCAAAAAACAAACTTTTCTTTACTTAACTTGATGAGAAGTATACAGTACACATCAGATAGCAGGCATAACAATTTACAAATACTCCTTCTGCACAATCCAGAGACAAGAGATTTACGTATTCACGTGGCAGCACATTTATTTCCAATACATGTTACATAAGTCCAGTAAACCATTGTGGGAAGCTCCAACTTCCCCTGTGAGGACCACATGGGGTGAGGTGTGTCCCTACAGCCCCTCACAACTAGTCTCAACGCCTAGATCATTTGTGAGTACCTCACTGTTTGAGATTAGAGATGGGCGAACTCCTGGATGTGTGGGGCCAGCGGGTTCGGCCAAACAGTTAAAAAGAAGTTTTGGTTCGGGTACCAGAATGCCCCAAACATGCGTTGTTTGCCACGCTGTCATATGCATGCCAGCGTGGCAAACACTATCCCTCATCATCGTTCAGATCATTATCGTCAGTCAGAGAGTTCAGTCAGATGACAGAAGTGAGGCAGTAGCTGTGACCGGTGGTAAAAACTTTACTTCCAGTCACAGAGGCATCAGCTGATGAGAGAGTACTACTCCCATCAGCCTACTCCTGCTGCCTCTAATAACAGTGAAAGCAGGCACGGCTGATGGGAGTATTCATCAGCCGGCGCATTTTTTTGAAAAATAATGTGGGCTCTTCTATTTTTGATATTTTTGATGCTTGATAAAGTACACAGGCATTTACTTAGATCCATTATAAGCACAGGCAGTTTAACTCTACATATTTTGCACAGCACCTTCTTTCTGGCACATTTCCTAGGCTTTTTGTTAAATAAAACGGCTTTTTGCTCCATAATGATGCGCTATATTCATATTTCTTACACGTAAAAATTATGTATCATGATCATTGAAATATGTGTTTAACAATGTCCTTAGCCACCAGTGTTCCTCATATTGGAGGCAATTCTTTTCATGTGTATTGTGTGTGGTATTTTAATGAATTGTACTGTATATTAAATAAAATTGCAAGTTATTTTAAAAAGATATATTGTTCTTCTGCATTTCTGGTCACTTTCCTCTTGATGTAGAGATTGAAGTGGTAGACTGGGTTAAATGTTAAATATATAGCACAAAGTGTTTTGTGATCATACTAAGTTTTGGTTAAATTGCTTTGCAAATGTATCAAAAATAACAAACACAGTTATACTCACCTTAAGAAAAATAAAAAACAACAAACATCCATCACCTGTCCAACATAATGCTTCACACTGTAATCCATATCTGTGATTATTTATTTTCAACCTGGACGGTGCTAAAATGCAACCATCCAGGCTGAAAGCTAAGGGAGAATAAGCTGCTGTGAGCGCAGAGTCACTGACTAGCGGTGACATCATCAAGGTCACGACAGGTTCCTGAGGCTGTGTTTCCATCTCACTTTGATTTTTCTCATGGTGAGCTCACTGAGGTCACTGCAGTTCATTGGCCCAGCTCAAACTGAAGTGAGCTGGGAATGCAGCCTCAGTGGCCTACAGTAACCTTGCAGAGGTCACCGCTATTAACTGACGCTGCATTCTCAGCAGCTGAGTCTCCCTTGGTTTTCAGCCTGGACGTTCACATCTTGGCACCATCCAGGTTGAAAGCCAATTATTGCAGACATGGATTGAGGGGTGGGACAGTATGTAGGACAGGTGAGAGTTATAATTGTTACTTTTGTTTTTTTTACGGGGGACCAGGGTTTCAATGAAATGGGCATTAGGTGAGTGTAACTGTGCTTGTTATTTTTAAATAAATTTGTAAAACAGTTTGTAGTTTTATTTCAAGTAAAGGACTTTACAGTTTGGGTGTTTTTACTGACAATATGACTATGTGGTTAGTAATGGAGAGGCATCTTATAGACGCCTCTTCATTACTAACTGCTGGGCTTGATGTCAAGTGACAATACAAAGGTGACATCAACCCCACAAATATGAACCCCAGTTGTCACTGCCAAAGCGCCAAAAATGGCTCGTCTAATAGATGTGCCTTTTCTGGGGCAGCTGCAGACTGCTAGTTTTAGGCTGGGGAGGGTCAATATCCATAGCACTTTACCAACCTGAAAATACCAAGCCTCAGCAGTCTACTTTAAGTCCTCTTTCACTTCCCTGCTCCCCCTGCATGTTAAAGGATTGTCCCGCCACAAGGAATAAAGGATATTATTAACCTTTTTTAAGGAGAAATGGTGAGTGCTGTGTCTTCTTTTCTCAATGCTTATTATACTTGGTCTTCAACACATTTTTCAGGCACCACCAAGCTCTCTATTATGTGGTATGCTCTATATTTAGGACTGATTTAGACTGCAGTCAACAGTTTGGTGCCATTTTTTCTGCTTTTCAACTTTTTGCTTATGTCGCAATATGGCAACACTCTTGCTTCTTATATAGTATAGCTAATTGTTTGCTTAATATCCGCTTGCCTAAGATAAAGAATCCTTCCTTTAAGGCCCCATCACACTAAGCGAGATCGCTAGCGATATCGCTTAAGCGTCACCGATTTTGTGACGCAGCAGCGATATTGCTAGCGATATCGCTATGTGTGATACTTACCTCCGACCGGCTCCCCCGCTGTCTATCGCTGATCACGCGAGAACGTCCTGGGACGTTTCTCGTCGGCGGCTTCCTGCTGGCACCGACGAGCGACGCGTGGACGCGGGCGGGAGGACGTCTTCTTCGCCGCGTCAAACAGGTAAGTAACGACCGCTGACCGCTGCTACGTCGCTGGTGAGATCTGCCTGTTTGGCAGCTCACTAGCGACCATTTAGCGATGCACCAGCAATCCTGACTGAGTCGTATCATTGTCGGGATCGCTGGTGCATCGCTAAATGTGACGGGACCCTTAGGCTGGAGTCACACTAACCTGCGCAAAATACGGTCAGTATTTTACATGCGTAATACGGATGACAGACCCCTAAACAGTGCTCCGTATGTCATCCGTAATCAAGGTGTGGTCGCGTATTTTGCGCATCTAAGCATCCGTATGTAATCCGTATGGCATCCGTATGGTGAGATTTTCTCGCAGGCTTGCAAAATGGACATATAATGGAGCCCTATGACAGTTTTAATAAAGAAATGAAAGAATAGATATAGACACATAGAATACATATATATATATATATATATATATGTATTCTATGTGTCTATATCTATTCTTTCATTTCTTTATTAAAACTGTCAGTGTGAGTTTACTGTATCGTGCACTGAATTGCCGGCTTTGCTAAAAGACACCGGGTGCGTATTTCTCGCAAGTCACATGTGTGCTCCGTGTGTAATCCGTATTTTTTGCGCACCCATAGACTTGCATTGGCGTATTACGGCCGTAGTACGCTGACAATCGCAGCATGCTGCGAGTGGCACGGAGCGTAGGATACGGAGGAGAAATATACGGCTGGTGCGAGGGACCCCATAGAGAATCATTGGTCCGTGTCTAATGCGTGCTTTTTGCGCCTCTCACGCACCCGTATTCCTCGCCAGTGTGACTCCGGCCTTAGATTAGTCCTCACTTTAGGCTCTTAGCCTGCTGCTCACCTGGGCGTTATTCCATCACATGTGCTTGCCATCCTGGCCTGAGATTAGATACCGTTTCCTCCTCTTGTCTTTGACAGTCCCCTCCATTTGAGATCCAGTATGCTGCTGCGATTTAATCCTTATTTCCTTCAGAACGTCCTATCTGAAATAGGGTGGTCTCCCCTCTTCGCAAGCGAACACCTTTTACAATGCAGGTCTACAAACAACTAGACCATAGGTGTGTTCACTTCTCAATACCTTCCCTGTCTACCTAATCACCAGGAAACTGCATCCTATGTGCCCATGTAATTCCTCCCATCCTGGGCTAGTCCCAACTATTAACCCTTTTTGCTGCTAACTCACTGTTGCTGAGCACAAAACAGATAAACAACATTTTAAATACAGCAATCCATCGTAAGTGCAAACTGTGCTGATACATTTGACCATTCGGCACGCTGGCATATTCTCCGGACTGGTCCCTGGCACGACGTGAGCCTCATTGTCATATCACATGCTCCTCTGTATCCATTTTGTTTGTTGTTGCAGCTTTCCCGTCTGCTTTTTGATAGGCTTTGAAGTCATAAAGCCCACTGATCCTCGCAGGTGACCAAACTTTCATCCGTAATCTGTCCTATCCAAATTAAAAGCATCACATATAGATTGTGGGATTTGCTGTATGTGCCAATTAACTTCTCTCAGACTCTCCTGTGAATTGCCGGTATCAGGAGACGGGAATGAAACGCTGGCAGAAATCAATGCGGAACACATTACAGCACACAAAGCCTGTATACAATGCATCATTTCAAAGAGCCGGCCCGGCTTTTATTATCACAGCATCATATTTAACTCACAAACCGGCTTCATGTCGGAGATCACAAAGTAAAAAGTTTCGGCTTTTCGGCTGCTTATAAAATAATCCTACTAATGAAGATAAAGAAAAAAAAGTGATAGAATCATAGAATCATAGAATTGTAGAGTTGGAAGGGACCTCCTGGGCCATCTGGTCCAACCCCCTGCTCAAAGCAGGATTCGCTAAATCATCCCAGTCAGATGTCTGTCCAGCCTCTGTTTGAAGACTTCCATTGAAGGAGAACTCACCACTTCTCGTGGCAGCCTGTTCCACTCATTGATCACTCTAACTGTCAAAAAGTTTTTTCTAATATCTAATCTGTGTCTCCTCCCATTCAGTTTCATCCCATTGCTTCTAGTCTTTCCTTGTGCAAATGAGAATAAAGTTGATCCTTCTACAATGTGACAGCCCTTTAGATATTTGTAGACAGCTATTAAGTCTCCTCTCAGTCTTCTCTTTTGCAAACTAAACATTCCCAAATCCTGCAACCTTTCCTCATAAGACAGGGTTTGCAGACCGGTCACCATTCTGGTCGCTCTTTTCTGAACTTGCTCCAGTTTGTTGATGTCTTTTTTAAAATGTGGTGCCCAAAACTGGACACAATATTCCAGATGAGGTCTGACCTAAGAGGAGTAGAGGGAAATAATGACTTCACTTTTGATACAAAAGTAAAAAAATATGAAAATAATACCAAAAGACAAAAAGCAGTATAAAAGAATAAAACTAAGAAAAAATGTGTGTTTGCATCTTTGTATACATCTGTATATACAGATACTGTATATACACCGGTGCTTGAAACTTTGTGAACTCTTCAGATTTCTGCATAAACTTGACATAAAACTACATCACATTTTCTTCCTGAAAGCAGATAAAAAAACTAACTGATCCAATACCACATGTCTGTGAGTGACAGAAGTTTGTGAACCCTTTTCTCTTAGAGTCTGGTGTGATGCTCTTGTGCAGCAATAACTGCATCTAAACATTTCCAGTAACATCTGATTATTCCTGCACATTGGATCTCCCATTCCTCCATACAAAACAGCTTCAGCTCTCTTATGCTGGTGGGTTTTCTCCCATGAACGTCTCGCTTAGGATCCATACACAACATTTCCATAAGATTAAGATAAGGTCAAAACCATGATGTTATTACCACTGCTGTATTTCATAGATGTAGGCTTTATGTTGTAATAGAGTTTTTTCTTTCACCAAACATAACCCTTTTCATTTAAACCAAAAATCTCTATTCTGGTCTCATGTCCACAACATTTTTACAAAAGTTCTTGAATATCCTTCATTTATACAGCCAATATAACTGTAGATGGGTGGAATTCAAGCTCTTCAGAAATGACTCTTCTTCTCAGGTCCTCAAAAATCTTCTTTGATTAAGCCATGATACATTTCCACCAACATGTCCTATAAAGTTCAGACTTTGATTGATCCCTGATGTTTAAATAAAACAGGCTGCCCACTCACACTTTCCCAGCACAAGCGTTGATATATATATATATATATATATATTTATATATATATATATATATATATACATACTAGCTGAAGAGCCCGGCGTTGCCTGGGCGTAGAAACCAACTGTGGTTAGTTAAAACAAATTATAGATTATATTTCAAATAAAAACATTTCACATCAAATATTCAACACTACAGATTTGCAACACAAATTAACTAAACAATTACCCAAGTATTGATAGTATTTTATTTTCAACTCATTCAAGATTTTTGGTTTTTCCTTTCGGTGCAAAGATGAACATATTTTTGGCAGTACCAACTCTTGAACAGACCGCGTAAAGTTGACCATGAGAAAAGCATGGAGATTGCAAATCGATCCCTACTACTTTCAATGACTGTCCCTGAGCATTGTTAATGGACATTGCAAATAGCAGTTGAACCAGAAATTGGAGGCGTTTAAAAAAAAAAAAAAAAAATCAGATGGAATGAGTGGAATTTTTGGAATGAAAATGTCCTCTCCTTTGGCACATCCTGTTTCTGAGCTGTGTATCTAACCCTATCATGTGTGATAATGTCTGCTGAGCTGTGTACCTAATCCTCTCCTGTGTGATACCTTCTGCTGAGCTGTGTATCTAATACTATCATGTGTTACTGACGGCTCAGCTGTGTATCTAACCCTATCCTGTGTGATACTGACTGCTGAGCAGTGTATCTAATCCTATCCTGTGTGATACCGTCTGCTGAGCCATGTAGCTAACCCTATCCTGTGTCATACTGACTGCTGAGCTGTGTACCTAATCCTATCATGTGTGTTACTGACTCCTCAGCTATGTATCTAATCCTATCCTGTGTCATACTGACTGCTGAGCTGTGTACCTAATCCTATCATGTGTGTTACTGACTCCTCAGCCATGTATCTAATCCTATCCTGTGTGATACTGACTGCTGAGCCATGTATCTAATCCTATCCTGTGTGATATTGACTGCTGAGCCATGTATCTAATCCTATCCTGTGTGATACTGACTGCTGAGCCGTGTATCTATACCTATCCTGTGTGATACTGACTGCTGAGCTGTGTATCTAATCCTATCCTGTGTGATACCGTCTGCTGAGCTGTGTATCTAATCCTATCCTGTGTGATACTGCTGAGCCATGTACCTATTCCTATCATGTGTGTTACTGACTGCTCAGCCGTATATCTAATCCTATCCTGTGTGATACTGACTGCTGAACTGTGTATCTAATCCTGTCCTGTGTGATACTGACTGCAGTGCCATGTATCTAATCCTATTCTGTGTGATACTGTCTGCTGAGCCGCGTATCTAATACTATTCTGTGTGATACTGTGTGCTGAGCTGTGTACCTAATCCTATCATGTGTGTTACTGACTCCTCCAATGGCTGGATATCCTTAAAGACAAAAATGTCCAGGAAGGATGGGAAATCTTGAAAAATGAAATTCTCAAAGCACAGTTGTTAACAATTCCGAAAAGAGGGAAGAATAGGAAGCATTTAAGGAAACCAGGATGGATGAACACAGAACTTAAGCACATGCTAAAAAGGAAGAAAAAAATGTTTATAAAATGGAAAGAGGGAGGCATATCTAAAGAAGAATATAATGCTGTCTGCAGAACTTGCAGGGCACAAATCAGATTATCTAAAGCTGAAAATGAACTGAGGCTTGCAAGAGATGTCAAAAGCAATAATAAAGGATTTTGGGGATATGTCAAAAGTAAAAGAAAAGTCAAAGATGCTATAGGATTTTTACAGGATGAAAATGATGAAATGGTAAGACAGGATGTTGAGAAGGCTGAACTTTTAAATTCCTATTTTGCATCTGTTTTCTCTCAGAAAGGAAATGCAACATCAACTGTTATTCACTGTCCTATTAAGGGAATAGAAGAATCCAGGATATCTATAAACAGAAAGATAGTGAGGAAACACTTAGCTAACCTAAATGAATTCAAGTCTCCAGGTCCAGATGAATTACACCCCAGAGTACTGAAGGAGATAGCAGAAGAAATTTTTAAACCCCTCTCCATAATCTTTGAAAATTCTTGGAGAACAGGAGAAGTGCCAGAAGACTGGAGAAGAACAAATGTTGTTCCTATCTTGAAAAAGGGGAAGAAGGTGGACCCAGGCAACTATAGGCCGGTGAGTCTGACTTCTATACCAGGAAAGATCTTTGAACAAATTATTAAACAACATGTATATCAATACCTGGATAAGAATGAAGTGATTAAACAGAGTCAGCATGGGTTTCTAACTAATAAGTCATGTCAGACTAACTTAATTTCCTTCTATGACGGTATCACTGATTGGGTGGATCAAGGAAATGCTGTAGATATAGTATATCTTGACTTCAGCAAAGCATTTGACAAAGTCTCTCATACAATCCTTATTGAAAAAATGACTAAGTATGGAATGGACAAGGCAACTGTTAGGTGGATTCATAACTGGCTTAGTGATCGGACCCAAAGAGTGGTCGTAAATGGCTGCACATCCAGTTGGAAGAATGTCTCAGGTGGGGTACCACAGGGCTCTGTCCTGGGCCCTGTATTGTTCAACATCTTTATCAATGATTTAGATGAAGGAATTGAGGGTAAACTGATTAAATTTGCTGATGACACAAAGCTAGGAGGGATAGCTAATACTAGAGAAGAGAGAGAGAGGATTCAAAAAGATTTAAATAAACTGGAGAAGTGGGCAGCAACTAACAGAATGGTTTTTAACAGGGAGAAATGCAAAGTACTACATCTGGGCAATAAAAATGAAAAAAGCATATATAGAATGGGAGGAATAGGGCTAAGTGACAGCACATGTGAAAAAGACTTGGGTATACTAATAGATCACAGACTGAATATGAGTCAACAGTGTGATGCAGCAGCAAAAAAGGCAAATGCAATTCTAGGATGTATTAACAGAAGCATACAGTCTAGATCACGTGAAGTCATTATTTCCCTCTACTCCTCTTTGGTCAGACCTCATCTGGAATATTGTGTCCAGTTTTGGGCACCACATTTTAAAAAAGACATCAACAAACTGGAGCAAGTTCAGAAAAGAGCGACCAGAATGGTGACCGGTCTGCAAACCCTGTCTTATGAGGAAAGGTTGCAGGATTTGGGAATGTTTAAGTTTGCAAAAGAGAAGACTGAGAGGAGACTTAATAGCTGTCTACAAATATCGAAAGGGCTGTCACATTGTAGAAGGATCAACTTTATTCTCATTTGCACAAGGAAAGACTAGAAGCAATGGGATGAAACTGAATGGGAAGAGACACAGATTAGATATTAGAAAAAACTTTTTGACAGTTAGAGTGATCAATGAGTGGAACAGGCTGCCACGAGAAGTGGTGAGTTCTCCTTCAATGGAAGTCTTCAAACAGAGGCTGGACAGACATCTGACTGGGATGATTTAGCGAATCCTGCTTTGAGCAGGGGGTTGGACCAGATGGCCCAGGAGGTCCCTTCCAACTCTACGATTCTATTCTATGATTCTCAGCCATGTATCTAATCCTATCCTGTGTGATACTGACTGCTGAGCTGCGTATCTAATCCTATCCTGTGTGATACTGACTGCTGAGCTGTGTATCTAATCCTATCCTGTGTGATACTGACTGCTGAGCTGTGTATCTAATCCTATCCTGTGTGATACTGCCTGCTGAGCCGAGTATCTAATCCTCTCCTGTGTGATACTGACTGCTGAGCTGTGTATCTAATCCTCTCCTGTGTGATACTGACTGCTGAGCTGTGTATCTAATGCTATTCTGTGTGATGCTGACTGCTGAGCCGTGTATCTAATCCTATCTTCTGTGATACTGACTGCTGAGCTGTGTATCTAAAACTATCCTGTGTGATACTGCCTGCAGAGCAATGTGTCTAATCTTCTCCTGTGTGACACTGACTGCTGAGCTGTGTATCTAATCCTATCCTGTGTGATACTGACTGCTGAGCCGTGTATCTAATCCTATCCTGTGTGATACAGACTGCTGAGCCATGCGTCTAATCCTCTCCTGTGTCATACTGCCTGCTGAGCCGTGTATCTAATCCTATCTTGCGTTACACTGACTGCTGAGCTGTGTATCTAATCCTATCATGTGTGTTTCTGACTCCTCAGCCATGTATCTAATCCTATCCTGTGTCATACTGACTGCTGAGCTGTGTACCTAATCCAATCATGTGTGTTACTGACTCCTCAGCCATGTATCTAATCCTATCATGTGTGATACTGACTGCTGTGCAATGTATCTAATCCTATCCTGTGTGATACTGACTGCTGAGCCATGTAGCTAATCCTATCCTGTGTGATACTGACTGCTGAGCCGTGTATCTATTCCTATCCTGTGTGATACTGACTGCTGAGCTGTGTATCTAATCCTATCCTGTGTGATACCATCTGCTGAGCTGTGTATCTAATCCTATCCTGTGTGATACTGCTGAGCCGTGTACCTAATCCTATCATGTGTGTTACTGACTGCTCAGCCGTATATCTAATCCTATCCTGTGTGATACTGACTGCTGAACTGTGTATCTAATCCTATTCTGTATGATACTGTCTGCTGAGCCGCGTATCTAATACTATTCTGTGTGATACTGTGTGCTGAGCTGTGTACCTAATCCTATCATGTGTGTTACTGACTCCTCAGCCATGTATCTAGTCCTATTCTGTGTGATACTGTCTGCTGAGCCATGTATCTAATACTATTCTGTGTGATACTGTGTGCTGAGCTGTGTATCTAAACCTATCCTGTGTGATACTGTCTGCTGAGCTGTGTATCTAATCCTATCCTGTGTGATACTGACTGCTGAGCCATGTGTCTAATCCTCTCCTGTGTCATACTGACTGCTGAGCTGTGTATCTAATCCTATCCTGTGTGATACTGACTGCTGAGCTGCGTATCTAATCCTATCCTGTGTGATACTGGGCTCCCCCTGCAGTCTGTGTCAGAGGGTGGTCTGTGTTGGCACGGTAATAAATTGTGTTATTTCCAGCTTTACAGAAGGACGATAACACCATAGAAATGATAAGAATAATAGGCCAAATTGTTTGGTGATTTGGAACATGCGGGGTTAAAATTTCGCCTCACAACATAGCCTATGATGCCCTCGGGGTCCAGACTTGTGACTGTGCAAAATTTTGTGGCTGTAGCTGCGACGGTGCGGATGCCAATCCCGGACATACACACATGCATACATACACATTCAGCTTTATATATTAGATATTTACTGCTCAAAAAAATAAAGTGAACACATCCCAGTATGTTGTGTTGTATAAGAGTTCCCTTTATTTTTTTGAGCAGTACATATATATATATATATATATATATATATATATATATATATATATATACTAGTTGAAGAGCCCGGCGTTGCCTGGGCATAGTAACCAACTGTGGTTAGTTATAACAAATTATAATGATTATATTGCACATAAAAACAAAGCATCTAATCCTATCCTGTGTGATACTGACTGCTGAGCTGTGTATCTAATCCTATCCTGTGTGATACTGACTGCTGAGCTGTGTATCTAATCTTATCCTGTGTGATACTGACTGCTGAGCTGCGTATCTAATCCTATCCTGTGTGATACTGACTGCTGAGCTGTGTATCTAATCCTATCCTGTGTGATACTGACTGCTGAGCTGTGTATCTAATCCTATCCTGTGTGATACTGACTGCTGAGCCGTGTATCTAATCCTATCTTGTGTGATACTGACTGCTGAGCTGTGTATCTAAAACTATCCTGTGTGACACTGACTGCTGAGCAGTGTATCTAATCCTATCCTGTGTGATACTGACTGCTTAGCTGTGTATCTAATCCTCTCATGTGTGATACTTACTGCTGAGCTGTGTATCTAATCCTCTCCTGTGTGATACTGACTGCTGAGCCGTGTATCTAATCCTCTCCTGTGTGATACTGACTGCTGAGCTGTGTATCTAATCCTCTCCTGTGTGATACTGACTGCTGAGCCGTGTATCTAATCCTATCCTGTGTGATACTGGGCTCCCCCTGCAGTCTGTGTCAGAGGGTGGTCTGTGTTGGCACGGTAATAAATTATTTCCAGCTTTACAGAAGGACGATAACACCATAGAAATGATAAGAATAATAGGCCTCAGTTACCACAACTGTCTACAAAGAAAACTGTTGCTGATAGCGACCAATCACAGCTCTGGGACAGCGTGGCGAGTTTTGAGTGGCAACTTTTGTGTTTGGACTTTTATGTGGCGAGGTTGGTGTATGTGTGATGAAATGTGTGCTGAGGGTGGTATATGTGGTGAAGCACGTGGTAGTGTGTGGCGCATTTTGTGTGTTCATATCCCCGTGTGTGGTGAGTATCCCATGTCAGGGCCCCACCTTAGCAACTGTACGGTATATACTCTTTGGCGCCATCGCTCTCATTCTTTCAGTCCCCCTTGTTCACATCTGGCAGCTGTCAATTTGCCTCCAACACTTTCCCTTTCACTTTTTCCCCATTATGTAGATAGGGGCAAAATTGTTTGGTGAATTGGAACGCACGGGGTTAAAATTTTGCCTCACAATATAGCCTATGACGCTCTCGGGGTCCAGACATGTGACTGTGCCAAATTTTGTGGCTGTAGCTGCGACGGTGCGGATGCCAATCCCGGACATACATACACATCCACATTGGGCTTTATATATTAGATATACAATATACATATATATATATATATATATATATATAAAACTGAAGGCAAGCAATTAGGCTTGATAAAGGCTCTGCATGAGCAGAAACATCGCCAACCATGTGGGTCTGAAATGAAACCAAATTTTTCATATGTGAATTTTGGCTTTTGGGATAATTGCTTGGGAGGCCTGTGCACCTGAAGATTTTGGATTGTGCCGTTCCATTTCCTCTTGTTCATCATATATATACACTCACTGGCCACTTTATTAGGTACACCATGCTAGTAACGGGTTGGACCCCCTTTTGCCTTCAGAACTGCCTCAATTCTTCGTGGCAGAGATTCAACAAGGTGCTGGAAGCATTCCTCAGAGATTTTGGACCATATTGACATGATGGCATCACACAGTTGGCGCAGATTTGTCGGCTGCACATCCCTGATGCGAATCTCCCGTTCCACCACATCCCAAAGATGCTCTATTGGATTGAGATCTGGTGACTGAGGAGGCCATTTGAGTACAGTGAACTCATTGTCATGTTCAAGAAACCAATCTGAGATGATTCGAGCTTTATGACATGGCGCATTATCCTGCTGAAAGTAGCCATCAGATGCCTGTTCTTAGCTGAGAGGAGTGGTACCCAGTGTGGTCTTCTGCTGCTGTAGCCCATCTGCCTCAAAGTTCGACGCACTGTGCATTCAGAGATGCTCTTCTGCCTACCTTGGTTGTAACGGGTGGCAATTTGAGTCACTGTTGCCTTTCTATCAGCTCGAACCAGTCTGCCCATTCTCCTCTGACCTCTGGCATCAACAAGGCATTTCCGGCCACAGAACTGCCACTCACTGGATTTTTTTTCTTTTTCGGACCATTCTCTGTAAACCCTAGAGATGGTTGTGCGTGAAAATCCCAGTAGATCAGCAGTTTCTGAAATACTCAGACCAGCCCTTCTGGCACCAACAATCATGCCACGTTCAAAGGCACTCAAATCACCTTTCTTCCCCATACTGATGCTCGGTTTGAACTGCAGGAGATTGTCTTGACCATGTCTACATGCCTAAATGCACTGAGTTGCCGCCATGTGATTGGCTGATTAGAAATTAAGTCTTAACACACAGTTGGACAGGTGTACCTAATAAAGTGGCCAGTGAGTGTATATATATATATATATATATATATATATATATATATATATATATATATATAAGCGGGTACGGAAAGTATTCAGACCCCTTTACATTTTTCACTTTTTGTTTCATTGCAGCCATTTGGTAAATTCAAAAAAGTTCATTTTTTTCTCATTACTGTACACTCTGCACCCCATCTTGACTGAAAAATGCAGAAATGTAGAAATTTTTGAAAATTTATTAAAAAAGAAAAACTGAAATATCACACGGTCATAAGTATTCAGACCCTTTGCTCAGACACATATTTAAAGGGAATCTGTCACCTACCCTTTGGCGGGCGATAAAAACGAGGTCGGTCCAGTCCGATGGGCAGTGTTCCCGATGTGTGCCGCCTCCCCATCCTTGCCCGCCGTCTGCAGGTTATTGCTGAATTGGAGTAGGTTATGCCGTTTTTTGCGTGTGCGCTAAGCATTCATAGCTAGCGCACGCGCAGTATGCTTTGCCCAACTGTGGGCAAAGCCGAAAAGCCGGACTGCGCATGCGCCAGTTAACTAAGCCCCGGAAGTATTTTGCTGTGTTCCGGGGCTTAGTTAACCAGCGCATGTGCAGTCCGGCTTTTCGGCTTTGCCCGCAGTTGGGCAAAGCATACTGCGTGTGTGCTAGCTATGAATGCTTAACGCACACGCAAAAGATGGCGTATACCTACTCCAATTCAGCAATAACCTGTGGACAGCGGGCAAGGATGGGGAGGCGGCACACATCAGGAACACTGCCCATCGGACCGGACCGACCTCATTTTCATCGCCCGCCAAACGGTAGGTGACAGATTACCTTTAAGCCACATGCTGTCCATTTCCCTGTGATCCTCCTTGAGATGGTTCTACTCCTTCATTGGAGTCCAACTGTGTTTAATTAAACTGATAGGACTTGATTTGTATCGGTGCACACCTGTCTATATAAGATATATATAACATCAGGATAATAATCATATCATTGGATGTTGTTGGAACAACATTGCTCTGTTCGTTGTGTAGTGGCCATTCTTGGTACTGCAGCTTAGATCATATTCACTTTAATAGGAGCTAGACTGCAGTGCCCGAGAATGATCACTACATTGAAGGCTGTGGTGCTAGTCTGACTCCATATGCTGTGGATTTCTGCCTTTTATGGCACTAGTTGTCTGCTGATGATAGTTCCAAAGGTTGTCAGACTTCCACCAATCTGATATTGTTGATTTATAGGTCCTGGACACCTTTAAGCAGAGGCATAACTTGAAGCTCCTGGTCCTCTGTCTAAAATGCATAAAATCCTCCCATCTATTAGGTTCCATCTATATAATGGCCCTCTAAGGCACCACTGGCTTGGTGTGACCATAGCCTCCTATATCTGCACCCCTGAGATTACCGTAAGTAATACAGTAAAAATACAGTAGTAAAGAAAATAGGAAATTACCAACTTTACTACCAAATGCCAGCAGAGGGCAACGCAATTCCCAAATAAAGTGCAGAAGAATCGCAACAGTGGGAGATGAGCAGAGTCGACTTTGTTATACTTGAATATGGTAGACGCTAAAAGGGATATTATATTCTGCAAGTTACGGTATCTAGAAAATGTTTGGCACTATCTGGGCACTGCCATGCTTAATGTGGGTACTGTATTGCTTCAGGAGGGTAGGGTGCAACAACCTTTGGCTTTATGTGTGCATATTATATTGCAGGGAGAATGATGATCTCCACTTTACTTATGTGAGGATTATTCTGAGAAGTATGTCTAAGGCCTTCTTCATAAGTCCATTTTTTTGTGTTCATATGTGGTCCGGTTTTTTAAAGGCGGCAAATATGAATACACGCGCACCAACTGTATTCAATGGTGGTGCGCATATGTCAGGTTTTTCATGCTGACTGCAAGTCCATGTTAAAAACCCACAGATGTGTAAGGTTTTTTTGTACAGCATGGGCAAAATACTTGCTTCACACTTGCGCACTGATGACACACGGATAACACATTCTGGCACCTGGGATAAAGCCATACAGTTGAGACTGTTCCCAGGCACCAGGGAATAAAAGCAGCTCTTATGATTGTCTCCTGCTTGCCTTGATATCAGAGCGACCAGGCAATAATGAAAGGAGTTGTAGTAAGCAGCAGCGGTCTAAGTCCTATCTAAAATAAAGAATTAAATAAAAAAATGGTGTGGGCTCCAGTGCAATTTTCATAACCAGTAGAGGGAAAGCCCACAGCTGGGGGCTGATGTAAATAATCTGAGACAAGGGACAATATCCCATAAGGTTCCCAGGCTATTAATAGTAGTGCACAGCTGTTTGCTTAGACTTTCCTGATGAATATACGAGGTCCCCAGAAAAAAAAATGATGCGGTGTACCCTTGTAAATTCAGCAAAGACTGGGGATTGATATTAATAGCCTGAATAGAGGTCAAGGATATTGCCCCTCAGGCTACCCACATCAGCCCTCAGGCATCCAAGAAAAGATGCATTAAAAAGATGCACCAATTCTGGTGCTTTGCCTTGCTCTTCCCTCTTGCCCTGTGGAGGTGGCAAGTGGGGTAATATTTGTGGGGTTGATATCAGCCTTGCATTGTCAGCTTGCATAGTCATATTGTAAATAAACAGAGCAAGAATAAAGACCTTTATTTGAAATAATACAAAATACCCTGTTTTACACAATTATTTAAAGATAAAAAACATAGTGAAACTCACATTACACCTATTCCATTGAAGCCATTATGCTCTGTAAAAAAACATAAAATAATAAACAACCATGATATTCACCTTACGCCTTATCAATTGAAGCCCTTGACCACTGTAAAAAAATAATAATAATAAACAACCTTATTCCTCACCTGTATGAAGTGAAGATAAGCCATACTGTCTCATGCCATAATCCATCTCAGCAATATCTGGTTTACAACCTGGACGGTGCTGTCATGATTCCTCCGCTCATTGAATGATTGATTTGCTGTTCTATGGAAACTGTCCTGCTGGGCTGTTAGTGTCTTGATTGACAGCTTGGTTGTCCAATACTGTGATGGGCTTGCTGGGCTGATGGTGTCTGGATTGACAGCTTAGCTGTCCAGTCTGTGTCTAGGGCCTGCGGGACTTTCTGCAGGTGTTCAGTGTTCTGGTAATCGCATTGTTACTTAACTGAGCTGTCTGCCCCTGATCCCTGCCAGACTTAGTTTGTCCTTCTCAGTGAGTGTTAGCCTGATTCTGTTGCTCTGAGTTCTGATCTTCTGCTGCCTGACCTTTTGGACCATGTTCTGACTATCTGTTTGTCTTGTCCTTCGGTTTTTGATCCGCTCTCTCTTGTTATTGACCCTGGACTTTGACCTGACTTTTGACCTTTGTCTTTTCCCTTGGCTATCTACGTACTCTCTCGGTATTGACCCTGGGAACGTCTGACTCTTCTTCCTCACGGCCTGTCCATGTGTGTTGACTAGCCTCACAGGTGCTATGATGCGACCATCCAGGCTGAAAACCATGAGACAATGAGGTGCTGCGAGCACAGCTACAGTGACAGGCAATGATGTCAAAGAGGTGACCACAGTTCGCTGAAGGTGCGTTTCCAGGCTCACTTCACTGTGAGCTGGAACGATGTACTGCAGTGACCTCAATGAGATCACCACGAGCACCGTGATAATATTCTCATGGGGATAGCGGTGATCTCATTAAGGTCACCGCAGTTCATCAGGCCACTCACAGTGAACTTCACTTGCAGCAGCTGATTGTGTCCTGCTTTTTAACCTGAACAGCATCATGTCACCATTCATGTTGAAAATCAAAATGGATATGGCTGTTATTTTTGTTTACTTACAGGTGACAAGGGCTTCAATAGATTAGGTGTAAAGGTGAGTATAATTGTGTTTAATATTTTTAAATAAATGTGTAAAACAGGATGTTTTGTTTTATTTCAAATACAGGATTTTATTCTTGCTGTATGTTTATTTCAAAACTTACTATGGGGTTAGTATTGGGGGTGTCTTACAGATACCTCTCCATTACTAGTCCTTAGACTTGATATCACCTGACAATACAAAGATGACATCTATCCCAATCCTATTACTCCACTTTCCATCACCATAGGCCAATTGGGAAGAGCGAGGCTAAGCGCCTGATTTAGCTTATCTTATGGATACACCATTTCTGGGACGGCTAAGGCCTTATGTTGGTAGCCTGGAGGGGGGCAATATCTCTGACCCCTTCCCAGATTATTAATATTTACCCAAAGCTGTCTTGACATGGACACATGGAAAGCAAACAGACACACGGTTGTCACAAAGATGTCTCATACGTGCATGGCACACGGACCAAGAATCTCACCAGTTATGTTTTTTTTCTGTGCAGGAATCACCAGGATGTGTGAAGGAGGTCTAACAGGTATCCAGGGAATAAAGAATACAATTGTGGCATTTCACATACATTTAAATGTTTACTTCCTGCCTTTCCTTTTCAAAACTTTTAGGAGCTATGTTCACATTGAGCATAGAAAGAATTGTAGTCGGTGTTTACATTGGTAAATTACTACTAGGGTATTCATTGTGAGGGCAGCCATTGTGACTGGCATAAGTACGTGTATATATAAAAGTAGTAGAAAAGTAGCAGAGGAAGTAATATTACAGTAGTAAAAGTAGTACTAGTAATCATGTTTACACATTTACCCCACAGAAGCTGATAACAAATTTCACCCATATAGCACATTTCCATATTTATACCACAGAGCATCTTTACACATTTATTCCAGCTGATAACACATTTCACCCACAGAATATGTTTCCATATTTCTCTCACAGATGGTGATAACACATTTCACCCACAGAGCATGATTTCACTTTAGTGAGAAAGCTGATAAAAAAATTTGACACTCAAACAATCGGGCACAGCATCCCCACAGCTCCAAAATCTCTTCTCCAGTAGCATACATTACAAATGCCACTGATGAAAAGCTGTTATTATGATCTTGGATCGAACTGGCGGTCCGCAGCGAGGCTGGCTACCAGCAGTCAAGTTAAAAATTTCACCCACAGAGCATGGGACAGAGTACGCCTATAGAAGCAGCTTACAAATTTCACCAACAGAGCCAAACTTTTACCTTCAGTAGCCTACCGTAGAGCAGCTTCAGATAATAAGCTGGTAGTTTCATTCTGGATACAGTTGGTGGTTTGCTGCAAGGCGTGCTACTGCCAGTCCCAGTACCTTTGCCTTGGGATGCCTCCTTTCATGCTGCAGCACAGCAGGTAAATCTAGAGTAACACAAACTCCACTAAATGGCAGCAGAGTGGGCTGAAATTCTGCTCAGAGCAGACCAGCAGAATTGCAGCGAGGCTACCACCAGGTGGTAGCAGAATAGTCAGACAAGCCAGGTCGATACCAGAGAGTAGTGCAGTACCAAGGAGAATCCAAGACACAGAGTCAGAGGAGCGTCAAAAGGTCAGTACCGGTCCATAGAAGAAGTACCAGAAGGAAGAGACAGAATCAGGTCAGAGCCAAAGCAGTCAAAAACTGGAGAATCCAAACCCACAGGGACACACAGAGTAGGGAAGGGTAGTAGAGGAGTGCACAGACACGGGCAAAGTCAGCTAAACGCAGCAAGTCATATCAGGGTTTCACCAGAAACGCGCCGTAGGCAGCAAAATAGCAGACCCCACACCGAAATTTTTTGGATGGCACCTTCCCTTTAAACAAAAGGCAACTGGGTTGACAACCTCAATAATCTCGTAAGGACCAATAAACTTGGGAACCAACTTAACGGAGCGAAGTTTCAGGCATATGTTCTTGGTAGGCAACCACACTTTATCTCCTACAGATCGTCATTTATCAGCAAAATGTTTCTCTTTGCCTTGAGCTACCCCAATGTTCTTCTGGACCTCCCTCCAAACCATTGAACTGCCGAATGAGCCCCTGGACACCCTGAATCCAGCCTGGAAAATTCACCAAAATGGGTGTGAAAGCCATAGTTACAGAACAAAGGAGAGGTGCCAGTGGACTGATTAACCCAATTATTAATTGCGAACTCAGCCACAGGCAACGAGGAACACCAATCATCCTGCTGGGACGTGGCAAGACACCTGTTTGTCACGCCGCCTCTGCATATTCACCCGGCCTCCGCTCCCACGCCACAGCCCCCCGCCGCCCAACAGCCACGGCGGTCCCTTCTGACAGGCTCGCGCCTTCCTCCTGTTACTTGTGCTCCGGCAATGCCCTGACCCGGAAGCACCTACGGACCAATGGCAGACCTGACAGGGCCATATCAGGCCGTTCCCCCCCTGAGGGAGGCGCCTCATCGTTGTGTTTGCTAGCACACTGGGCCCTGCTTCCTCGTGTGCTCTCTGCAGTCTCGCAGTCCTGTCTTCAGTGATTCCTGCAATAGCTTCGCAGTCCTGCCTTCCGTGGTCTCTGCAGTAGCCCCGCAGTCCGGTGCTCCGTGGGTCCAGCTATCTATACTCCAGACCAGTCTCCGGTATTCCTGCTCCATCCTGCTATCCACACTCCAGTCCTTCAGTCCTACTCCAGTCCTGCCTCCGGTGTTCCTGCTCCATCCTGCTATCCACACTCCAGTCCTTCAGTCCTACTCCAGTCCTGCCGCCGGTGTTCCTGCTCCACCCTGCTATCCACACTCCAGTCCTTCAGTCCTACTCCAGTCCTGCCTCTGCTGTTCCTGCTCCATCCTGCTATCCACACTCCAGTCCTTCAGTCCTACCTCCGGTGTTCCTGCTCCATCCTGCTATCCACACTCCAGTCCTACAGTCTTACTCCAGTCCTGCCTCCAGTGTTCCTGCTCCGTCCTGTTGTCTATGCTCCAGTCCTGCAGTTCTACTCCGGTCCAGTCTCCAGTGATCCCGCTCTGTTGTCTACACTTCAGTCCCGCACTCCTATTCCAGTCCGTCCTGAGCCGCCACTCTCGGTACCGGCTATCGTGGTACCCGAACCCCTGGGCCTGCTCCTAATGATCCCTGTATAGGGGTCGGCTCCACCTGGCAGCTCGTCCGGGGCCCCTCGGTGCCACAGTCCAGAGGGTCCACTCCTGGAGATTTGTCTCCTGACCAGCCGTGGTAACACTGTTCCAGTGACTGATTGGTACTCTGTCTGACCATTGGTCTCGGGATGGTAGGCAGAGGAGAAGCTCAAGCTGATACCCAGTCTCTTGGAAAACGCCCTCCAAAATTTGGAGACGAATTGTACTCCTCTGTCAGACACCAAATTCAGCGGCATGCCATGCAATCGCACAACGTGTGCAATAAACAGCTTAGATAGCATTTCAGAGATAGGTAGTCCTGTCAAAGGAACTTAAGGTGCCTGTTTGCTAAATCTGTCAACCACTACCCAGACCACTGTTTTGCCATTGGAAGGAGGGAGATGGGTGATAAAATCCATGGACAATTGAGTCCAAGGTCTATCTGGAACAGCCAATGGCACTAATTCCCCAGCTGGCTGTTTATGGCAAACTTTAGCACGAGCACACGTATCACAAGCAGACATAAACACGGCAATGTCGGAAGACATGGAGGACCACCAAAATAGCCTAGCAATAGCTCTCCGGATGACCGTGACTCCCGAATGTCCACTTAGATCAGTTTTGTGGAACTCCCGGAGCACCCTCAACTGATACTGAACTGGGATGAAGAGCTTGTTATCGGGTAATGATGGAGGAGCCAGAGACTGAGCCTCACAAATTTAAAGTTCCAATTTGGAGGACACCCGAGCCACAACCACCTTGTGCTGAAGAATGGAGGAAGGAGGTTCGGGAGGTGCTATTGGATCCAAGCTGTGAGATAAGGCATCGACCTTGACATTCTTGGAATCAGGCCAAAAGATGACAGAAAAATGAAACCGTGAAAAAAAGCCACCACCTCGCCTGTCTAGGAGTCAAACGTTTTGCAGACTCAATAGAGGACAGGTTCTTGTGGTCTATAATCACCGTGATCCGATGAACAGCCCCTTTCAAAAAATGCCTCCATTCTTCAAAAGCCAATTTTTTGGCTAATAACTCCCGATTCTCAACATTGTAATTTCTCTCCGCAGGAGAAAATTTCTTGGAGAAAAAGGCACAAGGTCATAAGTTAATCACAGTGACTGGTCCTTGAGACAGAGCTTCCCCCACTCCCACCTCCGATGCGTCCACCTCTACAATCAATGATTCAGACGGATCGGGCCGGATCAACACAGGAGCAGACATAAAACAGGTTTCAAGCACCCTTACGAGTGAGATCAGTGAGAGGCTTGACCACCTGAGAAAACCGCTTAATAAATTTGTGATAATAATTGGCAAAACCCAAAAAATGCTGAAGACCCTTGAGGTGTCTGGGTTGCACCCAATCAACAAAGGCCTACGCCTTTCCAGGGTCCATATGAAACCCATTGGCAGAAAGGATGAACCCCGGAAAGGACAGCTCCTGAACACAAAATGAACACTTCTCAGGTTTAGCGAACAGAGAGTTTTCCCATAACTTATGAAGAACTACACATAAATGACCAATGTGAGATTCTTTGTCAGATGAAAATACAAGAATGTCATCTAAATATACCACCATAAAGCACCCAATGAAGTCAGAAAATACCTCATTAATGAAATTTTGAAAAACTACTGGCACGTTCATGAGACCAAAGGGCATGATCAAATTTTCAAACAAACCCTAAGAGGTGAGAAATGCCATTTTCCACTCATCCCCCTCCTGAATATGGATAAGCTTATACACTCCCCTGAGATCCAACTTGGAAAACCACTTAGCCCCAGATAATTGGTTGTAAAGATCTGGAATAAGCAGGAGGGGGTAGATATTTCTCACTGTAATTTTATTTAGTTCCCGAAAATCGAGGCAAGGGCATAAACCACCATCTTTCTTTTTGACAAAAAAATCCAGCAGCCACAGGAGAGACAGAGGGACGGATGTGGCCTTTGTGTAAACTTTCAGAGATATAATCTTTTATAGCGGTATGTTCTCAGCTGGAAACATTGTACAAATGGGCTTTGGGCAATTTAGCACCCGGAATAAGATTAATGGTACAATCATAGGGGTGATGTGGTGGCAAGACATCAGCCTTTCAGGTACTCTGGAATACCCTCCAGATTAACGGACACAAGAACAGCAGAAAGATGACCATTTGAACAATTAGGACCCCATTTCACAATATCCCGATTCTCAGTCAATAACAGGATTATGCAACTGTAACCATTTGAATCCCAACACGCGTCCTGCTGGAAGATTGTACAGAACATAACATGAAATTTGTTCCTGATGCAAGGAACCCACCTTGAGGAGGAACTCTTCAGAGACAAACTTAGCAATATTTTTAACCAGCTGTGTCATATCAATGGCAATAATATGGATTGGGGTTTCAAGCCTAACTGTCCCTATCTTACTCTTGGACACCAAGCTCGAGTCAATGAAGTTCATGGACGACACACAATCCACAAAAGCTTGACGTGGGTGTGTAACCATCCCCACAACAAAATTCCACCTCCAACAAAATCTTTTGAAATGAGGAAAAAGGTACCTGAGAGTCTAGGTGACCTCCTTGGCAATCACCCAGACTTAGGCGTTTCCCGGCAACTTGTTAGTCGGTGGGCAAGAGGGGCAGTACTTTTTCCAATTTCCTAGATTTCCACAATAAAAACATAATTTCCCTTCACATCTTCGCTTCCTCTCCTTGTCCTTGAGATTAGTGGCCCCAACCACCATAGGTACCGTGTATGGCATCACTTCAGATTTAGCAGGATGCAAAGGAACCTCTCACTGAATAACTCTTGTCTCCCACAGCCTCCAATCTATACGAATTGCCTGAGTCATGGCCTCCTCCAAGGAGCTGGGTGGCGGATGGAGAGCCAGAGCATCCTTAAGATGATCCGACAATCCTCTCCTGAACTGACATCTTAGCGCAGAGTCAATCCAGGATACTTTGGTGGACCACCGTCTAAACTCTGAACAATACCATTCGGCAGTGAGTTTACCCAGAGAGAGACCCATGAACATGTCCTCTGTCACCCTGACCTGGTCTGGTTCGTCATAAATCATTCCTAAAGCCTCAAAGAACCTATGCATAGACACACGTGCAGGGGAAATAGCTGGTAAAGAAAAAGTCCAAGTTTGAGGACCCTCCTGGAGTAAAGCAATAATTATCCCCACCAGTTGACTCTCATCACCTGGGCATCTGGGTCTAAGGGAGAAAAGCAGCTTACAACTCTCCCTGAAGTTACCAAACTTCTGCTTTTCTCTGTAGAAAGTATCTGGGAGCCTGACCAGAGGTGCAGGAGAGTGTAAAAAGACATCCATGGGGACCGAGTGCTTACAGGTTGATTGTGTCATAGAACCCTGGACAGACTTAATCGTCTCAGTAAGTTCCCTCTGGAGTTGATTATGGGAAGTGACCAGGGCTCTATGTTCCACAGACAAATCCTGCATCATTTGAGTCAAATTAGACAACTGATCCGCAAGGGTACGAAGCGGATCCATAAAGAGAGGAACAAGGAGAAAAAAAAACTGTCTAAGGCCCGTTAAAATGTCATGCTGCAGCACGGCAGGTAAATGCAGAGTAACGCAAACTCCACTAGATGGCAGCAGAGTGGAGAGAGGGCTGAAATCCTGCTCATCGCAGACCAGCAAAACTGCAGCGAGGCTACAACTAGTTGGCAGCAGAATAGTCAGACAAGCCGACTTGGTACCAGAGAGTAGGGTAGTACCAAGGGGAATCCCAAGCACAGAATCAGTGGAGCACCAAAAGGTCAGTACCGGTCTGTAGCAGAAGTACCAAAAGGAAGAGACAGAATTAGGTTAGAGCCAAAGCAGAGTCAAAAACTGGGGAGTCCGGTAGAATTGTTTGGTAGAAACAAAACTCGTGTTTGGAGGAGACAGAATGCTGAGTCGCATCCAAAGAATACTACACCTACTGTGAAGCATGCGGGAGGCAACATCACAGAGAAGGGACAGGTAGGAGAGGAGTGCACAGACACAGGTAAAGTCAGCTAAATGCAGCAGGACAAATCAGGGTTTCACCAGAGCCAGATACACGCACCTTGGGCAGGAAATTTAACTGGCATTGCCTGCAGGATGCAGCGCAGAGAAATAGTAGACCCAACACCAGAACAAGGCAGAGAAAGTTAACCCCTGACATGACCAGACTGGGAAAGGAGAAACAAGATGCAAAACCTGGTCTGGATCAAGACACCTCTCCAATGCTGTTGCCTTTGGGTCCCGGGGTCCCAAAGTGTTTTGCTTGAAAAAAATGAGTGTTCAAAGCAGGCAACCATGCCTGAATACCTCTGCTGGGAATAATGGAGTTGTACTTGGTTTCTTTTTTCTTGTTTGCTCGAACTGAGGCCATGATTAAGAGGGGACCCAGTGGAACTCGAGGCACTCTCAGCCATCCAATCTGAAAGTGCCCACAGTCGGGGTTGCAGAGTACACATGGGTAATGGAGAGGGTTCTATTCTGTAAAGGCAGTTTGAGAAACGTGTACCACATCCAAGAAAGAGAGGAGTCAAGTAAATTAACCACTTTTCAACTGAGTCAGCACTTGATATTCTGAGACAATGTAGCAGTCCTTGACAATTTAGAGGCTGTGTGTTTGAAATAAGTAGTTAAATTCTTTAATGAACATTAAGCCCGTCCACAAAGGTAGAGTAAAATTGTTTTTTAAGCACACTATTCTTACAGACATGACTGACGAGTACACAGATGTTTTTGGCCAGAGTACTCTCACCGAAGTTAATAATAAATTTTACCCACAGAGAATTTTTCCACATTTATCCCACAGAAGCTGATAAATTTTCCCCACAGAGCATGTTTCCACATTTCCATGAGAAAGCTGATTGAAAATTCCACACCCAGACAATGGGGCACAGTATCCTCACAGGCAGGGTTGCAGAGTACAAACAGCAGCTTAAAGGCGCACTACAGCTGCGTCCTCTCCCTACGCTAATAGGAGCAGAAATAAAAAAATAAGAATCTTGAGCTAGGAGGAACAGGTCCAAGTGAAGAAGGAGGTGGACATAGTAGTATAGGTGGAAGAGGCAGTCCAGCGCTGGGGACCTGGGTTCAAATCCAACTAAGGACAACATCTGCAAGGAGTTTGTATCTTGTCCCCTTGCTTGCGTGGGCTTCCTCAAATTAATCTGGTTTCCTCCCGCATTCCAAAGACATACTGATAGTGAAATTAGATTGTGAGCCCCAATTGGGACAGTGATGATAATGTTGGTCTACTGGTAACTACTGGAACATCATGTATATCTTGAACTGTCCTCCCACCTCTCCTCCTGTTCCCTCTTTGACCGGTTACAATCTGGCTTCCGACCACATCACTCAACTGAAACTGCCCTAACTAAAGTCACTAACGACTTACTAACCGCCAAGAGCAAGCGACTCTACTCTGTCCTCCTTCTCCTGGACCTGTCCTCTGCCTTCGACACCGTAGACCATTCCCTCCTGCTACAGACTCTCTCATCTCTTGGCATCACAGACTTGACCCTATCCTGGATCTCATCATACCTAACGGATCGTACATTCACTGTCTCCCTCTCACACACCACCTCCTCACCTCGCCCCCTGTCTGTCGGTGTCCCCCAAGGCTCTGTCCTGGGACAAAAGAAGAAATGATCCAGCTGAAGTGCACTGGTGATTTATTGAGTGCTGTTCAGACAACAGAACATTGTTTACGCGTTTCTGGCTAGACGCCCTTAATCATAACAACTAGTGAATGTTGCCAGTTCCACTATATACCCCCCTCTTCAGTAGGGGAAATTAAGTGCAAGTGGGAATTTTTATGGTTCATGTTATTAATCATTGTTAATCATTGATAAACAATGATACAAATAAAATATAGAGCAATTATAATAGGTTTCACAAAAATAATATCAACATGATAAATGATACATAATGGTGGAAAACATACACTTATAGACAATCATTATATATGAAATCCTAAGAACTGGAAGCAAAAGCGAAGACAAAAATGAAAAAGAAGAGAGAGGAAAAAAAAAAAAAATTATTTTTTCCAAGTTTTTTCTCCTTTCTCCTTACTTCTTCCCTCTCTTCTAGTCATCTTGGATGAGTATGAACAAAGTCCCATAGTGGTCAATCCCGATATTGAGACATATTCCTTTCTCAAAAAGTTTTTCCAGATCAATCATTGTGGAAATGTCCAAACCACCGCAGGCAAATGTGAACAAAGTCCTGCAACAATTCGCTCCCAACATTAAAGACAAGATCTCCATAAAAGTCTTCCAAACCGAATGTGATCACAATGTCAAGTGATCATGGATAGACATAGATAAAATCCTATAGCACTCCTATACCTCTGTCCTGGGACCCCTACTATTCTCTATCTATACCTTCGGCTTGGGACAGCTCATAGAATCCCACAGTTTGCAGTATCACCTCTATGCTGATGACACGCAGATCTACCTATCTGGACCTGACCTCGCCTCCTTACTGACTGACATCCCACAATGTCTGTCTGCTATCTCAGCCTTCTTCTCTGTTCGCTTTCTCAAACTGGACATGGACAAAACAGAATTCATCATCTTTCCCCCATCTCTCTCTACCCCTCCACCAGACCTATCCATCAATGTCAACGGCTGCTCTCTTTCCCCAGTCACGCATGCCCGGTGCCTTGGGGTTATCCTCGACTCTGTGCTCTCTTTCAAACCACATATCCAAGCCCTCGCCTCCTCCTGCCGCCTCAAACTCAAAAATATTTCCCGGATCCGCTCATTCCTCAACCACGAAACCACAAAAACGCTAGTGCTTGCTATTATCATCTCCTTCAAGAAGAACCTGAAGACCCACCTGTTCCGACAAGCCTACAGTCTGCAATGATCCTCAGTCTACTGAACCACCACACGACCTGCTCTACCCTCTCCTACTGTATCCTCACCCATCCCTGTAGACTGTGAGCCCTCGCGGGCAGGGTCCCCTCTCCTTATGTACTTGTGTGTCCCTTGTCTTACACTTGTTCATTACTCTTGTATATATTACACTTGTCTGTATTTCCCCTTTTCACATGTAAAGCGCCATGGAATAAATGGCGCTATATAAATGCATAATAATAATAATAATGTCTGTAAAGCACTGTTAAATTAATGGCGCTGTGTAACGGAGTAAAATAAATTAATAAAATAAAGATTCCAGGGAGGAGTAATTCAACACTGTTTTTTTTATTTTGTTTTTTTTCAGACTTTTTCTTTTAGTTTTTTATTTTTGTTATGGAACTGACTTAAAACAACCTACAATTTACAAAACTAAACTAGATATCTAAAACCACAAAGCGTAGGTCCAAGTGGAGGAAGAGATGGATGTGCCGGTATATATGGAAGAGACAAGGGGGTATTACCACTTTTTTCTTTTATTTTATTATGTAACTCACTTAAAATAACCTAGAATTTACAAAATTGAAATTAGTTATCTACAAGGTCCAAGTGGAAGGTGGATGAGGCGGTATTGGTGGAAGAATCAAGGGACGAGTAATCCAACATTTTCTTTTTTTTAGGGCGCTGACTTCAAAGAATATCGAAAGTACCCAAAATAAACTAACAACTTACAACCAGGAGGCAAAGGACGAACTGGTGGAGGAGGTGAACGTGGCACTGTAGGTCGAAGAGGCAGAGGAGGAGGTAGCCAACACATTTTATTGTTTTTTTTTTCACTTGGGGAGGAGGCACCCAAATGAAACAAATGGCAAATAGAGTTGAAGACTGGCTGGGTGATGCTTTTAAAGTTGTCTAGTCATTCAAAGGTATGGACAAGTCCTGTGAGATCCAAGTCTGATTAATTTTAAGGAATGTTACCTTCCTGACAATAGATGTAGACAGGAGGATGCACCTGTCTGTATGACACTCCCTGTCATGCTAGACACACGTTCTAATTGTATACTTGAAACAGGGAAGGCTTGCATCTCCAAGGCATAAAGGGCAAGCTCAGGTCATGTGTCCAATTTGGAGAGACAGAAGTTAATTGGGTCATACCCATCTGTTAGTACGTGTAGTCACCTAGTCTTCCACCATGTTGTTGTAATGTTGCCCTAATACAGACCATATCAGATGGTGGTGCTGGATGTTTTGCCATGCTCATAATGTTTTGCCACATTTCAGCAATGCGCTCCCTGCCTTCCAAGGTGCTGGTGGTGCCCCAGCTTCATTTACGACTTCCTCCTCCACCTTTCCCTTGTTTTTCCACTGTGCCCCCACTGTCAGGTGGGAAAGCCATTAGTAGTTTTTTTACCAGTATGTGCTTTTATTCCCCCCTTTTTATTATTCCTCTCTAGTGATGGAAGTGATTATATGTTGTCCTTTTAGCGGTTATCCAGCAGGTTGGCCATTTAGTAATCTGCACTGGTAACAATACAGTCAACTCGGTGGTCATTGCACAGGCACAGCAGCATGTATTGGCTCATGTGTGCCAGCCCCTTGAGAAAGGCTCCTAAGCCGAAATGCGCGTCGGGGTGACACTCCTGGATTCGGCCCCCTCTCCCACTACCACTTTAGGTAAATATTTATACTATATGGAATTCATTTGGGTAACGGGGGGTATCTGTGCACACTATTGGCTTCTATGATGGGTATTATTACTTTAGACAGCCCTCGATGTGGGGGCCTGGCATGTATTCAATTCATATGATGGTGGCATAGCTTCATCATTACTATTCAAGCACGGATTTATACATGTATATAATATGGTTTGTACCCATGCATGATGTTGTTGTGCTGTTTAATCCATTGAGCGTCTGTTTTTCAACACATGCGTTATGGGCGATTCTCTCTCCTCCCTCCTTGTATTTGTATGATTTATTAAACATTTTCTATTTTCATAGTATTTGGACTTTTGAACATTTTTTTCAGCTGTTAGTATTGCACAGGCACAGCAGCATGTATTGGCTCATGTGTGCCAGCCCTCCCAGAGACAATAACAAGCTGTCCTCGGTTGGAGGTGTATCATCTGGGTACTCTGTATCCCCCAGCCATGCTCCAGTGATGCCCATGAGCTGATCTGAGTGCCACCCTGCTGTGAACATGGTTGTTCTTCCTCCCTCTCCTCTTCTTCCTCTTCCTCATCATCATCCTCCCAAACTGTTCCCTGGCTGTACAGTTGGGTACCAGGTCGATGTTGGGACAGTAACCCACCCTCTAAGCCATGTGTGGACAACAGGTCTGATAACGACGTAAATTGGCTTTACTCTTTTTCCTACTTTGCCACCACCTCATCCATCATGGCCTGAATTGTTTTTTCCAGCAGTCATATAAGTTAATGTTGATGATGGCGTCATCAGCTCTGGTCATATTGGTGGATTATTCAATGCAGCATAGCAAGGCACAGATGTCCCGCATTCATGTTGAAGTGATGTTGTTCTACCAGGCGACTCACCGAGTGTGCTGCAGCTGAAACTCCACTATTGCCTGCTGTTCCTAGCACAGTCTCTCCAGTATATGCAAGGTGGAGTTCTAGCTTATTGGTATGTCGCATATCAGCCAGTTAGCAGGAAGTCAGAAGTGATGCTGCAGTGCAGACACACATTACCCACGCTTTCAGCAGCAGCTAACACTTGTGGGCAGTTTTTCAGGAAGGAGGGCAGGAAAATTCTCATGGTGCTCGCAATGATCTCCCTGAAGTCACCGCAGTTCATCATCCCAGCTCACAGACAAAATCTGGTGTGCATTGCACAGCGCCATCAGTGTAAAGAGCCATATAACCATTGATACATGGACTAGTAATCATGGGCAAGGAAGTTATACCTCTCTAACTGCAAACTGGGTAAATGTTGTGGCAGTTAGGTTTGAGACAAAAAACGTTTTTGTGCATGTCCTTACAGCACCGAGGATTGGAAGTTTTTTGGATGTTTTTCCTGTCCATGTTGACTCCTACTGCACTTCCTTCAAAACCTCCTCATCCAGTTAATGTAAGACTTGCACCACCAACGTCAGCATAGCCAGCAAGAAAAGACAGCAGGCGTTTCTGAAACTTCTTTCTTTGTGGGAAAAATCCCATACTGCATAGGAGTTGTGTGTAGGGGATCAAAGAATAGACAGATGAGTGGTTGATGCCGGTGAACCTAAAAACCCGGCCAGGTGGTTTGAGATAACAGGTGGAATCTCAAAGCCGGTCTGGGCCTAGCCAGTTTGAAGCACATCACTTGCCTGGCGAATGTGCTGCATTTGGTAGTGCAGAGCTTCTTTAAAAATTACACAGATATGTTTGAGCTTTTGCTGAAAGTGCTGGCCGTCTGTGCGGGCTTTCAGCATTCCTACAATGCTGCTGCTCTCCTATCTGCGCTGCAGCTTCACTACTGCCTTTCTGCTGACCACCTTATATGCGAGGTAATCACAAGGTCAAAGTTCACATTACATAGGCAGGAGAGACTGGGTGAGTGGCAGCAGTCGACACTGGAGTTTCAGCTGCAGCACACATGGGTAAGTCGCTCTGCAGAACAACACCACTTTGTGACGCCATCATCAACATTACTATCCCACTTCTATGCCTCCTAGAAAAAAAAAAAGCTTCAGGCGATGATGGATGAAATGGTGGCACAGGAGGAAGAGGAGGAGGAACAGAGGCCATTCACACCATTATCAGGCCAATCATCCACACACACAGCTGTCCAGCTAAGGGACAGTTTAGTAGGAAGAGGAGGATGAGTAGGAGGAGGGATGATGAACAACCATGTTCACAGCAGGGTGGCACTCAAAGAAGCTCACAGGCAAAATTGGAGCATGGTTGTGAGTATTAAGATGATACCGAGGATCCAGTTGATACATCTCCCTCCGAGGACACGAGGACAGCTTGTCTTTGCTTCTGGGCAGCCTGGAACACATGAGGCAACAAATGCTACTGTGCCTGCACCAGGACCACCAAGTTTCCCAGATTGTTACAAGTGCTGTTTACTGGCCATTCTGCTGAATTCTCACTACAAGCACAATGTGCCATCCTTATTTCCGTCATTAGAGCATGATCAGACAATGCGGGAATACAAGCCCATGCTGGTAGATGCACTACTGATGGCATCCTCACCTGACAGCAGGGGCTCAGAGTTAGAACAAGGCAGAGAATGAGGAAGTCGCCAACATAGCTGGGGCACCGGCACCATCTAGCAAGGGAGGGTTAGCATGGCAGACTATGCCATGAATGCCATTCTTGTTCAAGTGTCTCTGAACACTAGAACAATGTACCACAACTCCAGAGTCTGCTAAATCTTTATGAAGATTTTTGCAGTCAAGAAGGGGTTCTGATTTGTGTTTCTAGCAATCCTACGAGAAGCTCTCACTGAAATTTTGTTTGGTCTTCCGGGCCTTATCTTGACCTCCACTGTTTCTGTCAACTGCCACTTCTTAATTACATTTCAAACTGAGGAAAGAGCAACTTAAAATTGATTTCCTGTCTTCTTATAGCTTTCTCCTGCTTTGTGGGCCTCCACAATTTTTATTTTCATAATGCTAGGCAGCTGCTTAGAAGAACCCATGGTCGCTGCTATAAGGCACAAGGCTAGAGGTGGCTGGGCTTTTATAAACTTGGGAAATTTGCATCACCTGGCCTTTCCTAACCATGATAGTGAACAAGCCATAACCTTGACAGGGTAAAGTCTGAAATGGTGGTCAAAGTTAACATAGCACACAAATCTCCAGAGGTGCCTCCAGAGGGTTTTGTTTTTTTGTGTGTGTGTGTGTGTGTGTTTGTTTTTTTTTTCTCTTTCTCTCTTTTTTTTTTAACTTGTCTTCAACCAGGAGGTTGGGTGTGGATAATTAGATACATCAATTAAACATGCTAATGAGGGCATTGCCTACCACCTCCTCACTCCTGTCTGGAGACTTTTAAAATGTCACATTTTGTCAGAATTTGTAATCCATGATTAAGACTCCTTTGAGTTGAGACGCGTTGGATTATTTACCATCCACTGGGATATCCACTACCTGTAGCATGTTCTTTTAACGAAAAGAAATAACTAATATAACTACCTTCCTGCCTGAGATCGCTGGAGATTACTGTGTGCTTGGACTTGTATCCGCCAGGCCAGGGCGGCTCCGTGCGTCGGTGTAGTTCCTGCTATCTGGAGGACGCTAAGGGGTGAGCTGAAACATTTTTTTCATACATTTTTACATCCACCCATTTTTCTTTTTGTAATTTTTGAAATGAAAAAATTACAATATATATATATATATATATATATATATATATATATATATATATATATATAGTTTATTTTCCTAAGAGACAAAGGAAATGTATCAGCTTTAACCAATATACCCCCCAAGATGGTTTGCGTATTAATGAACAGGCCAATTTTTACAATTCTGACCAGTGTCATTTTATAAGGTAATAACTCTGGAGCTTCAGTGTGTCCCACTGATTCTGAGACTGCTGTTTCAAGACACATGATTTTCAAACTATGAATTCTTATGCCCTTAAATCAGAGAGATATTAACACAAAATTGTTAATAAATAACATTTCCCACATGTCTACTTTACATCAGCACAATTTGAAAGGGTTAAAAGTTGACCAGCGATTTCTCATTTTTACAACAAATTTTACAAAACCATTTTTTTAGGGACCACATTACATTTGAAGTGACATTGAGGGGTCGACATGATGGAAAATACCAAAAAGTGACACAATTTTAAAAACTGCACCATTCAAGCTGTTCAAAATCACATTCAAGAAGTTTATTAACCTTTCAGGTGCTTCACAGAAAACGTGAAAAATTGAACATTTAACTTTTTCACAAAAAAAAATTATACCCCACTTTTTTTTATTTTCACAAGGGTAACAGGAAAAAAAGGACCCCAAAACTTGTTGTTCAATTTCTCCTGAGCATGCCGATACCCCATTTGGGGGTACCATTTTTTGGGCACATGGCAGAGCTCAGAAGGGATGGAGCGCCATTTAACTTTTTGAATGCAAAATTTGCTGAAAATATTAGCAGATGCCATGTCATGTTTGTAGAGCAATTAGACCACAATTGTCCAAATATCAAGAAATGGCACTTCAAAACAAACTTATCAATCTGGAGGACAGCTATTAAAGCTATCACTGAACAAGAAGAGAACCATGTGCTATTTAAAATAAATTATTTTATTTTGAAACGTAATAAAATCCATAAAAATGCTACTTGTACATAATCACTGTCAACATACCCCAATAGGGGACACCAACCACAAAACAGGTCAAAATAACCTATAAAAAATTTATTGCTGTGCATATAATATATCCATGTGAAGAAGTAAATCAAATACGGAATAAATAGGCAGTATACAGAAATGGTTAAAGTTCCAATAGATTATTGCCTAGGGAATTTCTTATCTGACCCATATATGCTTATTTAAATGGTCTCCAAGGAAATCTCAATACAATTCCCACATCCGCCCCCGGAAGAAGCAAGCGGGCGAAACGCGCGTCGGGGAGCAGGGGCTCACAACCACCACGGTCGCACACTTTACTCTTCTCAGTCTAGTAAGTAACTTGCCGATATACCATTTATGGATTCTAGTGTGGACTGGATAACTTTATCTTAAACTATTTGCTAGCCGTCACGATGTGAGAATTGTATTGAGATTTCCTTGGAGACCATTTAAATAGGCATATATGGGTCAGATAAGAAATGCCCTAGGCAATAATCTATTGGAACTTTAACCATTTCTGTATACTGCCTATTTATTCTATATTTGATTTCCTTCTTCACATGGATATATTATATGCACAGCAATACATTTTTTATAGGTTATTTTGACCTGTTTTGTGGTTGGTGTCTCATATTGGGGTATGTTGACAGTAATTATGTATAAGTATCATTTTTATGGATTTTATTACGTTTCAAAATGAAATAATTTATTTTAAATAGCACATGGTTCTCTTCTTGTTCAGTGATAGCTTTAATAGCTGTCCTCCATGTTTGTAGAGCCCCTGATGTGCCTAAACAGTGAAAATCCCTAACAAATGACACCATTTTGGAAACTAGGCCCCTCAGGGAACTGACCTAGATGTGTGGAGAGCACATTGAACCCTCAGGTGCTTTGCAGAAGTTTATAACGTTGAGCCGTGAAAACAAAAAAAGTCCCATTATCCCCACAAAAAATGCTATTTTAGCCCCAATTTTTCATTTTTATAAGGGTTACAGGAGAAATTACACTGTACAATACCTCAAATGTGGGAAAAAAACTACTGTTTGGGCACACGGCAGGGCTTGGAAAGGAAGGAGTGTCATTTGACTTTTTGAGTGTAAAATTTGCTGGAATCATTAGTGGATGCCATGTCCCATTTGGAGAGTCCTTGATGTTCCTAAACAATGGAAACCTCCCACAAGTGATCCCATTTTGGAAATTATACCCCTGAAAGAATGTATTTAGATGTGAGCAGCTTGAACCCCCCAGGTGCTTCACAGAAGTTTATAACGTTGAGCCGTGAAAATAAAAATATCACATTTTCCCCTTCAAAAAAGTAATTTTATCCCCATTTTTTTATTTTCATAAGTGTAACAGGAGAATTTGCACCACAAGATTTGTTGTACAATTTCTTCTAAGTACGCCGATACCCCATATGTAGGGGAATACTACTTTTGAGGCACAGTGCATAGCTCAGAAGGGAAGAGGCACCATATTGGAGTTCATGGATTTATTTGTTCGTCTCTTTTACGAGCCTTTCTGCATGTGTGGTATTCGCAGGTATGCAGGATGCAGTGACAAGACGGAGATTAAGCAAACTTAAATTCAACTTTTATATGTGGGTTATTTGAGTAACTGGCAGGCTGACAATAGTTTCCCTTGCAGAGATTCAAACAATACTGTACACACAGATAACACAATATTAACTACCCGGTCGGGGCTGGCAACTATATGGCCACGGTATGGCCAACTATGAGTCCAGGAACTATAATTAGCTAACGATGAAGTGTCACTAATCCTTCTGACGTCCTGCAGAGTTTTTGTCTGAGAGGTGTCCGTTCGGAATCTCAGCCGCTGGGCCCAGCCAAAGAGGAGTTGACGTAAGCTTCTGGCATTCCTACGCCCAGGTGTAGCAGGGACACAACAGTCCCCAAGAGAGTCCCTCAGCATTGGGCCCCCTGGCGGAGGCGAGATGGTGGCGGTCGTGTGCCTGAACATATAGGCCACAGCCACGGACCGGAATGGGGAAGTGGCCACCACGGGGTGCAGCGTCCAGGCCACAGCCGCAGTGCAGACCGGGGCAGAGGAGGCCGCGTATGGCAGCACACAGGCCGCAGCCACGGGAAGGAGTGGGTCAGTGGCGACCGTGGACAGCAGCGGGCAGGCTGGAGTCGGGCACTGGCGGCTGCAGGTGGCAGCGGGCAGGCCGCAGCCGCCGGCTGGAGTTGGGCAGTGGAGGCTGCAGGAGGCAGCGGGCAGACCGCAGCCGCGGAATGGAGTGAGGCAGTGGTAGCAGCGGGCAGGCCGCAGCCACGGAACGGAGTGAGGCAGTGGCGGCCGCGGGTGGCAGCAGGCAGGCTGCAGCCGCGGTCAGGGTCGAGGCTACTGCGGTCACGGGTCTCGGTGTCTGGAGTGCGACCGCGGACGTCCAGTTGGCGTCCCTCTGCTGTGCTGCTCGATTCTGTCCTCTCCCTGATACTAGTGAGTCCCCGTCCAATCTCCTTAGCAGGTGCTGACTTCTTCCGGCTCTCTGGCGCAACCTAGGCTTCCTGCTCTTTCTCCCTCACTCCGTCAAGTGCCCCCTGCTGGCATCCTGCATTCCATTTATAACTGCTCCGCCCCCACTCCTTCTAGAACTGTGTCTGGTCCGTCCTCTAATTATGTCCCCCCAGAAATGGTTCCCCTCGGAACCTTGGTAACAGCCCCCTTGGTTCCGGCCCGGTTACACAGCGGAAACTCTCCCCCTACACATGATTGCAATCAGGTATATTATTTTCTGATGTGCTTCAGCATTTCAGAGAAAATATTAAAGATCAGACTAGTTCAGTAGTACTCTACACATGGCCAGCTTTTCCCAGCATCGCAGGGAAAATCCCAGGGCTGTCACACGTGGGGTGCATCACACTCACTTGTAGGCCGCTGGCCTCCGCTGTCTCCAGGCTTTCATCCTCTGAAGTTGCCACACAAAATTCAGGGTACTCCAAGTTCTTTACAACAGGCAAACGTTTACTGGTCAATTCACGTTCATCAGGTGATGACATGTGCGATACAGCAAAGCATGTTTCTTCCTTCCTTGATAGAGTACCTTTTCAGTCTAACCAGAGGCGTAGCTAGAGCTTTTGCCGCCCGGGGCTGTTCCCGAATTTGGCGCCCCCCCCTGCAGCGCCCCCTGTGTGACGGCCAGGACCTGCCCCCCTTCACTATTAACCCCTGCCACCCCGGCCGGGCCCCGCTCACCTCATCCCACTTGATGAACTTGCTGCCCCGCTGCAGGGTCTCCGGCACACGGACTGGCTCCAGCTGGAGGGCATGGACCCCGGGCCGGGCCCCCAGCATGGCTGCAGGGGAGGACGGAGGAAAAGTATGAGGAGACAGCGGCCAGAGAAGAGCAGAGACTGAGGGAGGGAGAGGGGAGGGGAGGAGAGGAAGGAGGAGGGAGAGAGGCAGAGCGTCCTCCTCCCAAATGGTGAGTGACCCACCTGCGCTAGTTAGCCGCTGCCAAAATCTCCTGCTATACACACACAGTCTGTCTTCTCCCTGTCACTGTGCCTCGGCCGGCCGCCTCCACACTTCTATCCCACAGCACAGAGAGGAGGAATTTCTGCTCCTGCCGTGCTGCGCCGTCCCACACACATGCCGCCTGGGGCGGCCCGCCCCCCCCCCGCACCACCCTTCCTACGCCACTAAGTCTAACACTCGCTTGCCCTGGACTATTCCTAATCCCACTGACTCTGTCAGCCTCAAGGATTTCCTGTCCACTTCAGCAGTGCACCTGGGACCGGCCACCTGCCCTTCACATGATTCCACATCCACCGACTTCAAGATGTCAGAAGACCAGGCTTGCTCCTTGGTACCTGAACCGAATCCTAGTCCTATCCACAGATATTACAGGAACGTCCACAAGGGATATCAGTGTGGACTCCCACTGCCTTGAATGACTGGCACATGTTACCCCTAGCAGTCCACAGCACCCAAGCCTGACCTTAACACTCCACTCTACTAAACACCACACTAGCAGGAAGTGTCCCCCTTTAGTAACAGTAGTTCCCACCCACTAGACTAAGCTCTGTCCTAACCTAAAGGCTAAACCTATTGTTCTCATCTTAAGTCCTATGCTGTTGCTAATCCACTTACTATATAAACTATACTTATCCGAATTCTATGCTTACCCTGTACTATGCATTATTCACATTATACATTAACACTTTACATTACTTATGTGCTATACATTACATGATACAAAGCCGCATTATACTGTACACATAGTGCAATTGTTTTCTTCAGGTGCAGGAACACATCAGACAGTCTATCATTATTACATGTGCAATACTCAGGAAATCCTGAAAATATGATCATATTGGGACCCTGAGGACTGGAGTTTGGGAAACACTGATATGCAGCAAAATAATGGCATTAAAAATGCCACATATACTGCAAAAAAAGCTTTCATGGATTTGTAGGGGCTTTCCAATGTTTAGGCACATTGGGGGAACTGCAAATTTGACTATTCGTCTAACGAAATGTGACTAGCGTCTATTCCAGCTACTTTTGTACTCCAAAAGTCAACTGGTGCTCCTTCCCTTCCGAGCCTTGCCTTGCAGACTAACAGTAGTTTTGCACCACTTTATGGGGCACTGTTGCACTCAGTATAAATTGTACAACAAACTGTGCAGTCAATTTTCTCCTGCCACCCTTTTGAAACTGCTAAAGTTTCGAGTAACGCAATATTTCTCTAGCAACTTTCCACGACAGCAAAGGAGGTTGTCTCCACGCCCTAATGGGGGACAGGAAGCACAAAGATGTTAAAAGGTCCCTCCCACCTCCCTCTCACCAGTGTCTTTCCTGTCCCCCATGGGGCATGAAGAGGTTAGGGGTATGCTGTGTGGCCGGCTGCTGCAGCGTACCTGATGGATCCATAGCCGGGCAGTGGTGGTTGGCGGCTCAACCTTCCCTCCTCCGTACTGCTCCCGTCTTCTTTGAATTCGGGACCTTCCTGGCCCACCCGCGCTCCCTCTGGGGCTAAAGCAGGCCAGTGATCCCTGAATGGAGGCCTTCCGCAGCTCTCCGGTCTCTCCCCCTCCTGTCGCGCGGCCGGAAGTGACGTCACTTCCAGGGTATGCATTCTCCATGGAGCGCAGATGACAACCGGCGGACATATGGCGGCCCCCGGCAGCTGGCAGCGCGCGGTGCTCGGCAGTAAGAACTGTGCCTGCCCCGGACCCCGGGAGGGGGAGGGGGGAAAAAGTATGAACGAGCGCTGGAGGGTGGAGTTAACTCCTTATTAACCCGCCGGAAGAAGCCGACAGGTAAGACAAAATCCCCTGTCAGCATGGACGGTTCTTCCTGCCCTGCATCTGCAGAGCCCAGCGCTGCCCCAGCCACTGTGAGTGTTATCTGGGGTGGGTCCTAGTGGTGCGATCCTGGGTAGGGGTCCTCAAAATGCTTCTCTCCTCTCTTGTAGGGAGAAAAGTCTGCCCACAAAAGCACCATTACTTCCAGCAAGCCTGCTAAATGTGCCATATGTAGTGCAAAGCTTCCCTCAAACTGGAGGCAGAAATTGTCAGGCATGCACGGATGGGGTAGTCAGGTCTGGGCGCCCCTCATTGATTGATGAAATCCGCAGCCTGGTCATGCAACAGGTTCAGACCTCCCTAGATGCCCTTTCTCCCCCTCCACCTCCTCCACTTCCTCCAACTGTGAGCTCACCTCCCCCAAAAAAGCGAAGGATTCAAATAGTGGACTCGGACTCTGAGTCAGGACATTCCTTCGATTCAGGTTCTGAAAAATGGGAGGAACCAGGAACTTCTAAATTGGCTGAAGCAAGGAGATGCCTCTTTTCCTCAGAATATGTGGAGGAGCTGGTCAGTGTGGTGCATGCCACCATGGGACTAGAGGATGAGCCAGTCCCTCAGTCAACACAAGACAGGTTTACCAGTTTCCCAGTACATAGAAGCATAGTGGATATGATCTCCCAGGAATGGGAGTGCCCAGAAAAGCGCTAATCGGCTCCATTGGAGCTCAGGCATAGATTCCCCCTGGAGGGAGATGCGTTTAATTGGGACATCCCGAATGTTGATATCCAGGTGGCAAGAGTAGTAAAAAAGACAGTCCTTCCATTTGACGATGTATCCCAGCTTAGGGATCCAATGGACAGTAAGGCAGAGAGCCTCCTAAGAAGAGCATGGGAAACCTCTGCCTCTGCCTTAAAATCAGGAATTGCTTCCACATACGTGTCTAGATCGCTCTTCCAGTGGATAGAGGAGCTAGAGAATCATATTTCTCAAGGGACCTCAAGGGGCGAGCTTCTTAAGTCCCTTCCCATACTACAGAGGGCTACAGGCTTCTTGGCGGACGCGTTTATGGAGATGATCCGCACCTCTGCCAGATCTATGGTGCAGTCCAATTCTGCCAGACGAGCCCTCTGGCTTAAAACATGGAGCGGGGTTGTCACCTCCAAGGTTAAGCTCTGTTCTATACCCTTCAAAGGTGAACATGTCTTTGGCCCAACCTTGGATAAAATCCTTGAAAAGGCCACAGATAAATAGAAAATTCTTCCTGAGCAGAAAGCCCCAAGGAAGCTGTTTTTTTTCGAGCCCCCCAGAACCAGTCATCCCAGCCGAAAGGGAAGGGAAAGACAGGAAGATGGAGCTATGCTAAGGGGAGAAGTAAGAACATCCTGGTCCCGCAGCAGCAGGAAAAACAATGACTCGGGCCCCGGTGGGGGGAAGGCTTTCAAATTTTCTTCACTCTTGGCAGTTGATTTAAAAACAGCCCCTGGGTCCTCAGTGTGATCAAGGAGGGCCTCCTTCTAGAATTTGAATCCTCCCCCCGCGGGGTATAAGGGTCACCTCCCTATCACCGCAGGAGGCTTTAGTGCTAGAGTCCGGCATTCAGCTCCTTCTCCAATCGGGCGCCATTTCTCAGGTCCCTGTGGGAGAGCAGGGAAATGGTCATTATTCCAGGCTGTTTCTAGTAAAGAAGCCCACAGGAGAGGCGAGATTAATAAACTTGAAAAGCCTCAACTGACACATCACATACCGCAGATTCAAAATGGAGTCGGTAAAGACCGCCATTCCCTTGATAGGGCCTTCTTGCTTCATGGCAACCATAGACTTGAGGGATGCCTATTTCCACGTTCCTATACATCCTACTCACAGGAAGTATCTAAGGTTGGCGATCCGTCAGGGTCCAGAGATCAAGCACTATCAGTACAGCATGCTTCCTTTTGGGATATCCTCTGCCCCTCGAGTATTTTCAAAAATTATGGCGGAAGCTGTGTCCCACATCAGAAGCCAGGGTATATGCGTTATACCCTACCTGGATGACCTATTGATAATAGGAACCTCCTACCAGACCCTGGAAAACCAGGTGACTCAAACTCTGGGCATTCTCCAATCTCTGGGGTGGATCCCGAATATAAGAAAATCACAGATCCAACCCTCTCAGAAAATGAAGTTTCTGGGAGTCCTCTTAGACTCAAAAGAACAGATGTCCTTTCTTCCAGAGGAACATCAGAGGTCTATAATATCAAAGATCTCAAGTTTCAAGAAACAGAGGTTCCCGACCCTCAGGTCAGCCATGTCCGTACTAGGGTCAATGACCTCCTGCATCCAGTCGGTGCCTTGGGCGCAGGCCCATTCCAGAATCCTCCAGTCCCATATCTTGGGAAATTGAAACAGAGATCACACCTGCCTGAACAAAAGAGTCCAGACCCCAGGGAAAGTGAAAGCTTCACTAGCGTGGTGGATGGACCACAAAAGTCTGCGCAGAGGAATCAGCTGGTCCCAGACCCCCTTGGTCACGGTGACATCAGATTCCAGCAAGAAAGGCTGGGGAGCCGTAGTGTCCCAGCGGCCATTCCAGGGGTTGTGGAATCGGGAAGTGAGTGCGAGATCTTCAAACTTTAGAGAGCTGAAAGCAGTGGAAGAAGCTCTCCGGGCTGCAAGGCACCTGGTCCAGGGCCATCATATCAAGGTCTACTCCGACAAAGTGACAACAGTGGCTCACCTCAGGCACCAGGGCGGCACAAGATCCAGCAGCCTAGAGGGCCTCTCAGGTCGAATATTTTCCTGGGCCGAAAGGCACCTTCTCTCACTAACGGCAGTCCACCTAAAGGGGACCTCCAATCTTCAGGCAGACTTCCCGAGCAGAAGATGTATCCAGCCTGGCGAGTGGAGTCTGAATGGAAGAATCTTTCAGAGACTGGTGAACAGGTGGGGTCTTCCGGAGGTGGATCTACTAGCATTGAGCAGAAATGCTCAAGTAGAGAAATACTTCTCCCTGAACCCCAGGGACCGATCCCTGGGGGTAGATGCCTTTGCCCACAAGTGGGGGTTCCATCTGGCATACGTCTTCCCGCCAGTTCCAATCCTTGCTGCAACTCTGAGGAAGATCAGAGAAGATCGAATCCAGACCATCCTGGTAGCTCCGCTATGGCTGAAGAGGAGCTGGTATTCTTTAATTACAGAACTCCAGGAGGATGACCTCCTCCTGCAGGGCCCCCTACATCATCCAAACCTGCAGGGAATGAAGTTAGCGGTCTGGTTACTGAGACCCAGTTCTTGAGGGCCAAGGGTCTATCAGAGGCAGCAGTCGAATCCCTTCAGAAATCATGAAAACCGGGCACCAATGCCATGTACAGCAAAATATTGAAAACATTTTCCTCATGGTGTCTGCCGAATCTGCCTGACCCAGAAAATCCTAACATCTCCCGTATTATGGATTTCTTACAGAAGGGGCTTGAGTTAGGCCTAAAGCCTAGCACAATGAAGGTAAAGGTCTCGGCCTTAAGCTCTATGTTCAACTGCGACTTGGACAGCCACAGGTGGATAAGAAGATTCATGACATCAGCCACTAGGCTACATCCAAAAAAACAAATTATCGTTCCACCATGGGATTTGAATGTGGTGCTTAAAGGGCTCACTCAACCACCCTTTGAGCCCCTATCATCTTGTACTTCTCAGCTCCTCTCCTGTAAAGCAACTTTCCTTGTATCAATAATCTCAGCAAGGCGTATAGGAGAGCTCCAGGCTCTTTCAATTAGAGAGCCCTATCTAACCATTAGAGACTATTCCATAGTCCTCTCCCTTGATCCATCCTTTCTCCCAAAGGTTGTGTCTGTTTTTCATGGGTCACAAAATATAATTTTTCCCTCGTTTTGACAAAACCCAGCGAATCCTAAAGAGGAGGTGTTTCATACGCTGGATGTAAGGCGCATAATACTTCACTACTTGGATTATACTAAACCCTGCAGAATCGACCACAACCTGTTTTTCCATGTGTAGGGTACAAACAAGGGAAAGAAGGTGGCAAAGAACACCATTGTCAACTGGATCAAGAAAGCCATCTCCGAAGCGTATCTAGCGCAGAACATCACACCCCCTACGGGGATCAAGGGTCATTCAACATGAGCTACCTCTGCATCATGGGCTGAGAGCGCAGGCGCATCCTTAGAGCAGATCTGCAGGGCAGCAACTTGGTCTTTGTTACATACCTTCACTAAACACTATAGGTTGGACCTTGTCTCCAACAGGGATTTAGTCTTTGGCTGAAATGTTCTTCAGGCCGTTGTCTCCCCCTAGTGCAGTATAGGTTATGCCTCCTATGCTGTCGTGGAAGGTTGCTAGAGAAAATAGAATTAGACTTACCGGTAATTTGGTTTCTAGAAACCTTCCATGACAGCACTATTTCCTTCCCTGTATTCTTGGATAAAGTCTGAGAATCTAAAGGTAACCGGTGCTACAGTGTTCAGTTATAAGTCACTGGTGAGAGGGAGGTGGGAGGAACCTTTTTACCTCTTTGTGCTTCCTGTCTTCCATTAGGGTGTGGAGACAATCTCCTATGCTGTTGTGAAAGGTTTCTAGAAACCGAATTACCGGTAAGTCTAATTCTATTTTTTTGTGGAAAAAAGGAAAATTTTCATTTTCTCCTTCCACATTACTTTAATTCTGGTGAAGCCCTTAAAGAGTTAATAAACTTCTTGAATGTGGTTTTGAGCATTTTGAGGAGTGTTTTTGATTTCTATGGATTCTGCCACACTATGGTGTGGCCCGTCTTAATTGTCTCATTATTCAGCAGAGGGGGAAAAATAGTAATCACCTCTTTCCTTAAAAATATATATATATGCCGTGTCATTCACGTCACCGGGCCCAGTTTATACTGTGGGCGTATGGCCGGACGTGAGCACCTATATGTGTATATATAATATATATATATATATAACTTCTTTGACCGTCTAAGGTCGGAACCAGGGTGATAACCCAGTGGAAACAGCCCCTTTGTACTCTGCTCTGTATGCTTCTAGTGGCCCTAGTGCAGTATGAAATAGTTTTTAACAGACACTTGACAGATTCTAGATACACCCTCTGAATTGGTTAGACCGGACAATACACACAGACAATTAAGGAATTATATACCTGACCGGGTCCGTAGGCTCAGGACTTTCAAACGTGGTCAGTTTAAGGGTTCAGAGAAGACAGCCAACTATCTCCTCCCAGCCGGACGTGAATACAGAAGGGTAGGTAAGATGATATATTTTCTCACCAGGTCTCGAGCTGCAGCCTCGTCCTGCTGGAAAGACGTCCGTCCTGGGGGAGATTTTGTTGCGGCTGTGATCATCTGGTATCGTCCTGAACCCCACTGTTTGAGCGCCAACTGTTGATTTCTATGGATTCTGCCACACTATGGTGTGGCCCGTCTTAATTGTCTGTGGCCGAATTGGAACTTTGGCAGAGATTTTACGTGCACGGAGAAAAGAATACACAAGACAAGGTGTATCATGTCAGTATGATTCTTCTCTGTCTTTAATCCAAAGTGTGCAGCTTTTATAACAGAAATTATGCTATCTCATTGTGTTACATCATGGGTACATTTCCAAGTTACTATTTACTGTTCTCATATCACTACACAATTACTGTGTACACAAGTATTGTTCTTTAGCCCGATCCACCCTAGTCCACCCAGTATTGCGGTATTACATAAAGCCTAGGTGGGTCATACAAAACAATTCAGCAGAAAATCAGAAATATCTTAAAGCAACATGATCCCAATATTCAGCAAAGCGTCTATATAGTGGTACAGTTTTGATTCTTGTATATATTCATATGCCGTATATTCTCCCCTTAACAGTGTAAGTTTTAAAATGTCACCTTGGGAATTTTCTGTCATACACAGTAGGCTCCTCAAAGTAACTTCAAGTGGAATGTGGTCCCTAAACAAATTAGCATTGTAAATCTTGTTGGAAAAATTAGAAATTGCTGATAAAATGTTAACCCTTCCAAGCAAAAACAAATATTTTAAAAATGATGCTGATGTAAAGTAGACATGTTTTAAATGTCATTTATTAACTATTTTGTGTTATATAACCAGGGCTGCCACTAAGAATTTCAGAGCCCCATACTGGCAAAAATTTTCGGGGCCCCCTTGAGACTTCACCCAGGCTCCACCCCAGCCCCGCTTCCTCCCTCAAACTTTCCACAGCCCCACCGCTCTCTTGGAAAAACTCCACTTCTCACCAATCACACATTAACAGTTCCCATCATCAGATCACACACATAGCCATCAGATTTTGTTTTGGCCAAAAGATTTTTTTAATCTGCCACCACGACAAGGTAGACTCTTTTGGCCAGGCCCTACTCTACTCTAACCTATTAAACATTTGCTAAAATATAGCAGAAAAGAAAATGGGTAAAAGTCAGCGTATCGGTCTGAAGAAACTCCCCTAGCCAACTCATGTCCAGCACGGATCGAGGTGAGCAGCCACAGCAAACATCAAACGAAGAAAGGAAGAATCCAGTTCAGGATGGAGTAAGCAAAAATAGGACAAACCTTTATTGGACAAACTTAAAATATTCAAAACATAGCACACACCTGGCACCCCAGTGGAGGCGATCAACGCTCTTCAACTAAAAAGTCTTACTCATTATCTCAACCTATTAAAAATTTGCTAAAATATCCAATACAATTTAGGTATATTTTTATTTATTTTTCAATTTTTAAAATGACCAATAATACCACATCAGAGGAATAAATACCACCACACCATGACCAAACAGCATATTATCACCACACAGTAACCTACAATACCAACTACAAGGAACAAATACTGCCACACCATGTCCAGACCACATATTACCACCACAGTGACCCAACAATATCACATACAAGGGACAAATACCACCGCACTGGAAACGCAAAATTTTGCACTTTCATGCGCTCGCCGCACACGTCAAATCGCCGCATGAGAGCGCATCCGCATACAAAGCATCTCCCTGCATACCCAATGATAAAGATAGGTACGCAGGGAAACGCAGGACGCATATAAAAGTAGGCGGAGTGTAGGCGGAGCTTCACGGAGGAAGAAAGGAGGAAGTAGGCTGCCATCCGCAGCCCTCCTGAACGCAAATGTGAAACCAGCCTAAGACGGCCGTGGACACCTCCAAAAAGGCTCCAGGCCCCAGTATCGATGTGTGCGCTGCTGTGCACGGTCTTTTAGTGCATGATGGGGCCCGGTCAGCAGAAGCACAAGAGTGGGGCCCCAGACCTGCAGGCCCCTCTGTGTACTGCTGCTGACCGGGCCCCATACAGCAGTAAGGGCAGTAATCCCCTGATGACGGCCCTGTATATACTGTATATACTCGAGCATAAGCTGAGATTTTCAGCCCTTTTTTTAGGCTGAAAGTGGCCCTCTAAGCTTATACTCAAGTCATTGTCCTGGGGGTCGGTGGGGAGGGGGAGTGCGGCTGTCATATCATACTCACCCCCTCCTGGTGCGGTCTCTGCAGTCCCTGCTTCTTCGAAGGTCTCCAGCACCGCAGTTCTTCCTGTGTTCAGCGGTCACATGGTACTGCTCATTAAAGTAATGAATATGCACATATTCATTACTTTAATGAGCGGTACCACATGACCTCTGAATACTGAAAGGAGCTACCGACACCAGAGACCATTGGAGAAGTAAGGACTGCAGAGACCATGCCAGGAGGGGGAGAGCCATGCGATATTCATCTGTCCTCGTTCCACCACCGCATGCCGCTCTGTCTTCCGCATCCTCTGTCTGTGACATTCAGGTCAGAGGGTGCGATGACATGGATAGTGCGTGCCCTCTGCATGAACAGTCACTGCAAAGACCCGGAAGACAGAGCGGCGAGCAGCGGTGGAACGGGAACAGGTGAATAGCGCAGGTACCGGGGCCCTGAGCCAGTGGTGACACCGGCACCTGGCCCCCATAGTGCGCCGGTGTCCCCGCCTGCTCAAGCCACCAGCACCTGGCCCCCAGCGACAAGAGGTGAGTGTTATGATTGAGTCACCGCAGGAGGCAAAAACAGAAATGCAAGCTAAGTCCAGAAAACCAGAGAGGTTGGCAGCTATCGGATTGCAGACCCCTGAACCTATCAACACAACTAGCAGTAGCCGTGGGGGGTTCCTACGATGCCCTAGACCCCTCGATCACAGCCGGAGGACTAGATAGCCTAAAGACAGAAAGGGAAATCTAAACTGACCCAGAGCAGACCACAAAGCAAAAGGCAGCCCCCCACATATAATGACAGTGAAGCAAGAAGAAAGAACACAACACAGACAGAAAGATAGACTGAGCAAAGACGGGGCCCAAGCTAACGTGATAGGAAAGGACAGGAAGGCTGCTGTCTGCAATCCGTGAAAAACCCTATGAAAATAAGAGCCAACAGACTGACAGTGAAAAAGGCCCTGAAGACGCTAGGCTTCAAAAAGACTATGTCAGTACTCAGGAATATTCTGAAGACAGAGCAACAGGCAAAAGGAGATTCAGCTCACCCCAGCAGGGAATGGCAGAATCCAGGAAAGCAAGGCAAAAAACAAAACACAAATGCAAAAAGGCAAAGCAGAAAACTTAGCTTTAGAGGAGCAGGAATCAGACTGGTGTCCTAGAAGTCCACAGAGAAATCACCCGCAGGGCAGAAGGGCGTCGGCAGCCTTATATCCAGTCAGTGACTCCATTCAGCCATTCATCATCATTAGGCTCAGGTGCCTGATAATCAGGCTCACTCCCTTTCCTCACCAGAATAGGGAGTTCACCAGACCTCAGTGACGAAGGGGAAAATGAACTCAGAACAGGTGAGTATGTCTTTTTTTATTACTTACAGCAGCAGCATATGGGGCATATATATCTATGGAGCATCTTATGGGACCATCAACCTTTATGGAGCAGCATATAGGGCATATATATCTATGGAGCATCTTATGGGGCCATCAACCTTTATGAAGCCTCATATGGGATATATTATTCTATGGAGTATCTTATGGACACATCAACTTTAATGGCGCAGCATATGGAGCATCTTATGGGGTCATCAACCTTTATGGAGAATTATATGGGGCATATTGTTCTATGGAGCATCTTATGGGCCATCATTAACCTTTTATGCAGCATTATATGGGGCAGATTTTAACATGGAGCATCTTATGAAGCCATCATTAACCTTTGTGCAGTATATGTGGCATATTTTTTGTATGGAGCATCTTATAGTGCCCATCATGAACTTTATGGAGCATTATATGGGGTGTATTTTGTATGGAGCATCTTATGGGGCCCATCATGATCTGTATGGAGCATTATATCGGGCTCCTGATTCAATATGGATATTCAAAAACATTTAACCTACTGATGTCTCAATTAATTTTACTTTTATTGGTACACTACCGTTCAAAACTTTGGGGTCACCCAAACAATTTTTTGTTTTCCATGAAAAATCATAATTTTATTAATCAAATGAGTTGCCAAATTAATTTAAAATCTAGTCCAGACATTGACAAGGTTCAAAAAAAGTATTTTTATTTGAAATAATAATTTTCTCCTTCAAACTTTGCTTTTGTCAAAGAATGCTCCCTTTGCAGCAATTACAGGATTGCAGACCTTTGGCATTCTAGCAGTTAATTTGCTGAGGTAATCTGGATAAATTTCACCCCATGCTTCCCGAAGCCCCTCCCACAAGTTGGTTTGGCTTGATGGGCACTTTTTGCGTACCATACGGTCAAGCTGCTCCCACAACAGCTCAATGGGGTTGAGATCTGCTGACTACGCTGACCACTCCATTACAGATAGAATCCCAGCTGCCTGCTTCTTCCCTAAATAGTTCTTGCATAATTTGGAGGTGTGCTTTGGGTCATTGTCCTATTGTAGGATGAAGTTGGCTTCAATCAAGCGCTGTCCACAGGGTATAGCATGGTGTTGCAAAATGGAGTGATAGCCTTCCTTATTCAAAATCCCTTTTACCTTGAACAAATCTCCCACTTTACCAGCACCAAAACAACCCCAGACCATCACATTACCTCCACCATGCTTGACAGATTGCATCAGGCACTCTTCCAGCATCATTTCAGTTGTTCTGCATCTCACAAATGTTTTGTGTGATCCAAACACCTCAAACTTGGATTCGTCTGTCCCTAACACTTTTTTTCCAATCTTCCTCTGTCCAATGTCTGTGTTCTTTTGCCCATATTAATCTTTTCCTTTTATTAGCCAGTTTCAGATATGTTTTTTCCTTGCCATTCTGCCCTGAAGGCCAGCATCCCGGAGTCACATCTTCACTGTTGATGTTGACACTGGTATTTTGCGTGTACTATTTAATGAAGCTGCCAGTTGAGGACCTATGAGGCGTCAATTTCTCAAACTACAGACTCTAATGTACTTGTCTTGTTGCTCAGTTGTGCAGCGGGGCCTCTCGCTTCTCTTTCTACTCTGGTTAGGGCCTGTTTGTGCTCTAAAGGGAGTATTACACACCATTGTAGGAAATCTTCAGTTTCTTGGCAATATCTCGCATGGAATAGCCTTAATTTCTAAGAACAAGAATAGACTGTCGAGTTTCACATGATAGTTCTTTTTTTCTGGCCATTTTGAGAGTTTAATGGAACCAACAAATGTAATGCTCCAGATTCTCAACTAGCTCAAAGGAAGGTCAGATTTATGGCTTCTCTAATCAGCCACACTGTTTTCAACTGTGCTAACATACTTGCACAGGGGTTTTCAAGGGTATTCTAACCATCCATTAGCCTTCTAACACAGTTAGCAAACACAAAGCCCCATAAAAACACTGGAGTGATGGTTGTTGGAAATGGGCCCCTATACACCTATGAAGATATTGCATTACAAACCAGACGTTTGTAGCTAGAATAGTCATTTACCACATTAACAATGTATAGAGTGTATTTCTGAATCATTTAATGTTAGCTTCATTGGAAAAAACTGTGCTTTTCTTTCAAAAATATGGAAATCTCTAAGTGACACTAAACTTTTGAACGGTAGTGTATGTATTTTTATTTTTGAAAATTTACCAGTAGCTGCTGCATTTCCCACCCTAGGCTTATACTCGAATCAATAGGTTTTCCCAGTTTTTTGTGGCAAAATGAGGGGCCTCAGCTTACACTCGGGTCGGCTTATACTCGAGTATATATGGTAACTATCTGGTTTAAGAGTATAAAAATTCAAACTGTGAAAATAACAAAATTTTCTAATTTTTCTGTCAATTTTTTTATATTTTCATTGATAAACACAAGTCATATCGACTGGGATATGTCGAAGCGTTCCAGAGTATAACCTCATAAAATGACACTGGTTGCAACTGAAAAAATTGTCCTGGTCATTAAGGTGAAAATGAACTGGGGAGAGAAGGGGTTAAAGAAAACTGCCAGAATGGAATCGGAGGATTTTTTTTTCCACAGTAACATTAAACAAAGAGGTTAAGCACCTACTGACAGGAAATATGTATTTGCAAGTGATTAGTTATATATCTATCAAACTGTCTGCCTGTGTTCTCTCTTTGATGTGTATACAAAGCTCTGGAACACGCTGAGTTGTATCCTGTGATGTTGATTTAAAGGTAGGACTGAATTCCAAACAGGAGGTAGCAGGTAAGATTCAGCGATGAGGCTTAAATAGACTTTTTTCCAGCTTGTGACTGATGCTGTCATAAAATTGGAGACAGACTTTACTAGAGGAATGGGCCAGGCAAACAAGGTAACAAGAAAGTGCGTTTGCCATGTGCATCATGGCAATTAAGCGCGGTATAATAAGGAGGGCTACCGGCCATGAGATGTGTCACATGGAGCACTAACAAAACACTTCCCATTGACCAAATTATTTTGTTAGAGGTAGGGCCAGATTGGCTATTGGGCGAATCTGTCAAATGCCAGATTGGTCCATTTGAATGTTATCCGCATCAACCAGCAAAACTTTTTTTAACACTTTTGACATCCTTAGGGTGCCTATACTATTAACAGCTACAGAGGGGCAGAGATCCGTCTGCTCTCTGCTGTCACTTACTACAGAGGGCCACGGAATACTTTCAGCTTGTAGTCTGTAGGAGGTCGGTGCGTAGCGGAATCGTGTCAGCTCTAGTTTAGACAAGATAGAAGGAGGAGGCTTCGGTGGATGGAGAACCATGGAAAGGTGAGAATAAACTTTTTTTTCTTTGATACAGGGGAGTTGTGGTGTCATTATATGGAGGAATGTACTGTGTGGCTATTGTATTTTGTATATGGGTCATCAAATTATGTATACTAACATACTGCCCCAAATCCATACAAAGATTTCCTCCCATTCTGCCCAATCTCCATACGGAGTCCCCATAATGTCTTAATTCCATACAGTGTTCCCCGACACTGCCCCATCTTCATGTAGAACCTCCTATACTGCCCCATTGCCATAGTCCCCCTGTACTGTCCCATCTTTATTTTGAGACCCTATGCTGCCCCATCTCCACATAAAGACCCCTTCACTGACCCATCTGTATATAGAGCCCCCTGTGCTGCCCATGTTGATACAGAGCCCCATCCCCATAGAGAGCCTCCTATGCTGCCTCATCTCAATACAGAGAACCTTATACTGCCCCATCTCCATATTGACCCCTCCTATACTACCCCATCTCCATACAAAACCATATATACTGCCCCATTGCCTTATAGAATCCCTCTATACTGCCCCATGTTCATACAGAATCTCCTTATATGGCTACATCTCCATACAGAATCCCCCTGTAATGACCCATCTAAATATTAAGCTCCTCTATACTGCCCAGTCTCTATATAGAGCCCTTCCATAGAGCCACGTCTATATATAGCCCCCTGTACTGCCCATTTAATGTAATGCAGCTCTGATGTTTATCTGGGTTGTACTATGCCCATGTCTTCAGCAACTCAAGCGCTACCCATCTCCCTGCTGCTGCATCCAAGCCATCCGGTCCTCTGTGGGGAATTCATGACATCTGCAGTGTGATGAGATGACCATGCCATGTTGCATGTCGGCCAGTGAGAAGATCCCGGAAGTTCCAGTGTGTCTGTAAAGATGCAAACACAAAATGAATGCCCGTAGGACCTGTACTATCTCCCCCCACCTCATGACGGCGAGTTGGCATCTCATTTCTCCAGGGCTCTGGCACTTGCCTGGGTGCTCTGGGTGGTGACGCCGACCCTGCCCTCAACCTCTAACTAATGTTGCTTTTCAGCTATGGGTTCTTCAAAAGTTGGAATAAGTCTCATTTTTTCCCATAAGAGTTCTATGATTTCATTCGTAGAACTCATACACATTCGAGGATATGTGGCTGTTCATATGTCCATGTATTATTGCCTAACAACTGGTCCACATACTTTTTGCGTAAGAGAAAAACCACGGATGTCTGAATGAGCTCTCTGTTTTAACTTCTACTCTGATAGTTCCACCTCTAATCTAATCAATGTTTCAATGGATTTGCTCGTGGACCTTACATCGATATGTCTATAGCTGTAACCACAGAATTAAGTATCAGAAGTAGTGCAAAAAATGTACTCTACCCCTAGAGAAAAAAGTACAAAAGAAACAGTAAAAAGTAGAAGAAATGAGCCGGTAATTAGGGACTTCCGCCTATAATCATAGCCTACTTTTCAGCCTAAATTTACCTTCCTTACAATTAATGTAGAGCTTTCCCTGAGCTTTAGTGTTAAAGAGCCATAATTAATCCTACTTGATGCCTTGGCTTAAATTAATCTTCATTTATAAAAGGATATACTTTGACTTACTTAGCATTACAATTTATAGTATAATACGCACTTTAAAAAAAAATGTTGGAAATTGTCTAGTTCCATTGATTAGCACTCAGTGAGATTTGGAATAGACAGAAATAGATGGGAAGAGCTGAAAGGGCTTTTATGTTGGCATTAAGAGAATGAGAGTCAACAGATTGAATTCACTTACCCCTAAACGCTTGGAAACAGGAGCTTAGAGCTGAGTCTCATAAGGGGTCTAGCAGTACGGGAAGACTCTCACCTTTGATATCGTAGTCCTGGATCCTGACACTGTATGTGAAGGGTCCTTTACAGATATTTTATTCAGGTAAGGAATCTTAAAATTATTATGTTTCTATTAAAACATATTTCCATTAATCACCGTGTTGCATTTTATTACCAGTTTATTTGCTCATCTTGATTGATCACATTTGAGCACAATTTTTGCAATTTTCATATATAACAGCTAAACTGTTTTTAAAGGGAACCTGTCAGCAGGATTGAGCTTAGTAACCTACAGTCAGTGTCAGGTCGGCGCAGTTATACTGATTACAATGATTCCTGGTGATGAAATCCGTCTTGTGGTTGTTGTTTAACCCCTTAACGACCGCCGATACGCCTTTTAACGGCGGTAATTAAGGGTACTAAAACCACAGCGCCGTTAATTCACGGCGCTGTGATTTAAGTGAATAGCGCCCCCCAGTGTCGGATTTTCTCCGGGGTCTCGGCTGCCAGGGGTAGCCGAGACCCCAGAGAACATGAATCGGTCGGTTTTTACCGACCCCCGCTTTTGCGATCGCCGTTATTAACCCTATAACGGCGACCGCAAAAAAAAAAAAAAAAGCCGCGATTTTACATTTAATTTCTCTCTCCTCTGATGTGATCGCACATCAGAGGAGAGAGAAATAGGGTCCCCGATCCCCCCCAGTACCTCTCCGTGGCCCTCCATCCCCTCCCAGTGGTCCCACGTCCCGCCGGCATCCTCCGATGGGCGCCGCCATCTTGAAAATGGCGGGCGCATGCGCAGTGCGCCCGCCGGGAATCTGCCGGCTCCGGCTGGCAGATTCCATTCATTATTTTGATCACTATGATAAACGATCATAGTGATCAAAATAAAAAAAATAGTACATAACCCCCCCGTTTATCACTCCCTTATATAGGCCAATATAATGAAATAAAGAAAATATTTTTTTTTTCAATTTTCCATTAGGGTTAGGGTTAGGGTTAGGGTAGGGTTAGGGCTAGGGTTAGGGTAGGGTTAGGGTTGGGCTAGGGTTAGGGTTAGGGTTGGGCTAGGGTTAGGGTTGGGCTAGGGTTAGGGCTAGGGTTAGGCTAGGGTTAGGGTTAGGGTTGTGCTAGGGCTAGGGTTAGGGCTCGGGTCACGACTAGGGTTAGAATTAGGGTTAGGGCGAACTAGAATTAGGGTTAGAATTAGGATTAGGGATTAGGGTTGGGATTAGGGTTAGGGTTGGGATTAGGGTTAGGGGTGTGTTGGGGTTAGGGTTGGAGCAAGAATTGAGGGGTTTCCACTATTTGCCAACTTTGGGGGTCTAAAAATTGGGGTCTAAAAAATCACTTTTGTGGAAATAAAAAAAGACTTTTTATTTTCACGGCTCTGCGTTTATAAACTTTTGTGAAGCGCTTGGGGGTTCAAAGTGCTCACCACACATCTAGATAAGTTCATTAGGGGGTCTAATTTCCAAAATGGGGTCACTTGTGGGGGGTTTCCACTGTTTAGGCCCATCAGGGGCTCTGCAAGCGCAACATGATGCCCGCAGACCATTCCATCAAAGTCTGCATTCCAAAATGGCACTCCTTCCCTTCCGAGCTCTCCCATGCGCCCAAACAGTGGTTCCCCCCCACATATGGGGTATCGGCGTACTCAGGACAAATCGCATAACAACTGTGCGGGTATGATTTCTCCTGTTACCCTTGTACAAATAAAAATTTGGGGGCGAAAAGATCATTTTTGTGGAAAAAAAATGGATTTTTTATTTTCACGGCTCTACGTTATAAACTTCTGTGAAGCACTTGAAGGTTCAAAGTGCTCACCACACATCTAGATAAGTTCCTTAATGGGTCTAGTTTCCAAAATGGGGTCACTTGTGGGGGGTTTCCACTGTGTAGGCCCATCAGGGACTCTGCAAGCGCAACATGATGCCCGCAGACCATTCCATCAAAGTCTGCATTCCAAAATGGCACTCCTTCCCTTCCGAGCTCTCCCATGCGCCCAAACAGTGGTTCCCCCCCACATATGGGGTATCGGCGTACTCAGGACAAATCGCATAACAACTGTGCGGGTATGATTTCTCCTGTTACCCTTGTAAAAAATAAAAATTTGGGGGCGAAAAGATCATCTTTGTGGAAAAAAATAGATTTCTTATTTTCACGGCTCTACGTTATAAACTTCTGTGAAGCCCTTGGGGGTTCAAAGTGCTCACCACATATCTAGATAAGTTCCTTAATGGGTCTAGTTTCCAAAATGGGGTCACATGTTGGAGGTTTCCTCTGTTTAGGCACATTAAGGGCTCTCCGAACGCAACATGGCATCCGATCTCAATTCCAGCCAATTCTGCGTTGAAAAAGTCAAACGGCACTCCATCCCTTGCGAGCTCTGCCGTGTGCTGAAATAGTGGTTTACCCCACATATAGGGTATCGGCGTATTCAGGAGAAATTGTACAACAAAATTTGTGGTTGATTTTCTCTTTTAACACTTGTGAAAATATAAAAAATTGGTTCTGAAGTAAATTTTTTGCAAAAAAAAGTTAAATATTAATTTTTTCCTTCCACATTGCTTTAGTTCCTGTGAAGCACTTAAAGGGTTAATAAACTTCTTGAATGTGGTTTTGAGCACCTTGAGGGGTCTAGTGTTTAGAATGGTGCCACTTTTGGGTATTTTCTGTCATGTACACCCCTCAAAATGACTTTAAATATGATGTGGTCCCTTAAAAAAATGGTTTTGTAAATGTTGTTGTAAAAATGAGAAATCGCTGGTCAACTTTTAACCCTTATAACTTCCTAACAAAAAAAAATTTTGCTTCCAAAATTGTGCTGATGTAAAGTAGACATGTGGGAAATGTTATTTATTAAGACATTTGTGTGACACATCTCTCTGATTTGAGGGCATAAAAATTAAAAGTTTTAAAATTGCAAAATTTTCAAAATTTTCGCCATATTTCCATTTTTTTCATAAATAAACACAAGACTTATCGAATAAATTTTGTACAATATGTCACGAAAAAACAGTCTTAGAATCAGCGGGATCCATTAAAGCGTTCCAGAGTTATAACCTCATAAAGGGACAGTGGTCAGAATTGTAAAAATTGGCCTGGTCATTAAGCTGCAAACTGGCTCTGTCGCTAAGGGGTTAATCTCTAATTTCAGTTTTAGTTAATGATATGCGCGAGGCGGCCTGTGGGGGGGGTCTGCATGTGGTGCTCTAATTAGGTATTCATAACGCAGACTGCTGACAGCTCTCTGATTCCTCACTGACCTGCCCCATAGTTTTCATTATGTATACTGTGCATGGTGGCTCAGTGGATAGTGCTGCAGCCTTGCAGTGCTGGAGTCCTGGGTTGGAATCCCACCAAGGACAACATCTGCAAGGAGTTTGCGTGGGTTTCCTCCGGGTTCTCGGATTTCCTCCCACATTCCAAAGACCTACTGATAGGGAATCTAGATTGTGAGCCCAATCGGGGACAGAGATGATATTGCGTGCAAACTGTAAAGCGCTGCGGAATATGTTAGCGCTATATAAAGATTATTATACTAAACAAAAAAAACCCTTCTGCAGGTGCCAAACGTGGCAACTGCGCTGCAGCATAATCTCATGTTTAGTGTCCTAGTAATAATGGTTCTTCATGTTATTGATCAAGTGCAAAATAAAATCAACTTTAAAATGGTGCCCGCAGCGCCTGCGCAGCAGCAGCTATTGCACAGGCGCTGGCAGCGTCGTCTTAGAGGATGAAATTTTCTTTTTTGCTTCTCCAGCAAGATGACTATTCTACTTTATTCTAGCTTCACACTATACTGTATCTCACAGTTGCACTCACTATTCTGCTGGTGAGATCACCCTTTACATATTAATATTATTGTTATTATTATTTATTGATATAGCACCATTGATTCCATGATTCTGTACATGAAAAGGGGTTACTTACAAAATACAGATATCACCGGGTTATTTTCAGCACAGTTTTACAGTAGCTGTGGACTGCCCTTATTAGAGAAAATGAGGTTCTTAGGGTTTTATAGCCAGTACAGGGATTTATGGGGCTTTCTTCTATTTCACCTGTGGAGCCTTTCACCTATTTCAACCATCCAATCCACTACTCATCAATGAATGGCTGAGAACACTCCTTATAATTTTAATAATATGTTGCCTATATACCTATGTAGGACATCGCTTTACCAGAATTAATTGACCATTATCAGTATTGTGTAGGGTCTTTCGGATCATTACTTTGTGGCTATTTTCTATCTTAAGCCTAATTATTGGAGTTGATTGACCACTGTCCATATCATTAAGCGTGTTGTGATCATTTTATATTTGTTTTATTACTCACCAGCTTTGCTGTTATTATTAATATCGCACATGTTGGTTGTCTTATCACTTCTGTCACCATCCAGTTGTTATGATTGTGGTTGACTTCTTGGGCTGGTGGATGAGTGAACAGGTTACTAAGATGTAACACGCAGATATAAACAAGGTGGAAGTCATCGGCTAAGTTATTTTTTTTTTAACATGAAAATGAAAAGGTTAATTGTGGAAACGGTCAGTTTTTTGGGTTCAGGGCGAACAAGTCACATAATATCAGCAGTAATAGAAATAATAGCAATGTAACAGCTTCAATATCTTATTCACTAGTCTATCTAACCATTTCTCAATGTTAACAGCGCTTTAATGCTTTTCTAGCTTGCAGGGGTAGTGGGTCGCCCTCCCAGGGCTGTAGGGTACTCGGTACCGTGCCAGCCCTTCAGAGGGGAATGTCACTGCAGCGGTGACCCAGTCCGTGGCCCTGGGCGCCCATGTAAAAGGGGGTTTGAGTGGTGGAATAAAGTTTGAGTGATTCGTGACGCCACCTGTGGTGTTCGGCAATGAAGGTGTTAAGCCGACGCTGCAGACAGATCCTCTGGGACAGATGGTGTAGTGCAGCAGAGATGTTATAGCCCTCCACAGGCAGGGCTGTAGTCCCAGGGCAGTGTAGACAGGTGTTGGGGAAGAGGGTGCAGTGTCTGGCACAGAGATGTAGCAGTGCTGAAGAAGTTGTAGGAAGAAGGCAAGGACACAGCGGAATGTAGTTTCTTTACCTTTACTTGTAAGTGCAGTCCAGGGTGCAGATTACAGATGGTACAGGAGCTGATTAGCCTGGAAGCAACTTAGGAATCTCTCTGTCAGATGGGTTGTATAGTCTCCTTCCTAGCGCTTACATTAGGTACATGCAGTACAGTGTTACACTGACGTTCCTCCTTCTTCATCTCTTTTGGATCTACCTCGTATGGCAGACAGCTGTAGCCTTCTATCTCTTCTCTTGGCTCACCTTTTGCTGTTGAGCCTCCGAGTCTTAGTTGGGAATAGAGCATTTACAGCTTACTATTCTTCTGGTTTCTGTTGCATGACCTTCAGTATCCATACAACCGTGGAGACCAAGCTCCAGATCATGCGCTATCATTGGGAGGGAGCTCTCTATCCTCAGCTCAACCTCCAGCTTCTCTCCACACGTCTACACTCTTTGCCCTCCTCACACTAACTAACTAATTTCCCCTCCTGTCCCTCAGAGAGCACTTCTCCCCCAATCCGGATTCAGAGCTCACTCTGCTTGCCTGGAGTGGGAACTGTGTTGCATGACATGGTTAACTGCTAGAGAGACCCTTTATCGCTTCCAAGCCTGACATCACCCTCCCTGGAGGAAGGCAATGCCAGTGTGGCGACCATACTCCTGGGGGCGCCACAGTAGCACTCATAACGGTAGACTATACTGGCGATAAATGGGGGTCATCAATATTTCTCGCTTGGTCGCAAGCCTCTAATAGTCAACCACATAACCCTTTATAGGTATCACTCACATTAGCTGGCCCCTTTCCTTTATGCTAGGCGGTCCGATCCCACACCCAGTACCATGCAACTACACTGGAAGTAATGGCCCGATTCACTAGTGCCTTCTGGTTACCATGGCAGGTGTTCGTTCCATTCTATCCCAAGTTCAACTAGGTGCTTAACCTGCAGCGAATGAAGACTGGTTCTTGATTGGTCTGGATTTTGGGGCTTGACCTACGATGTCCTGCTCTTCTCAGTTGATCTGTCTCTACATTCCACTGCTCACACATCCTCCCCATTATACGTTTGGTGCCAACTGTTCTCCCGCCTTGCTTCGCTACCTTTTTATATTTGAAAACTGCACTACAGCTTCCTCCTGATCCGATGCTCCCTTCGACATCATCCCCTCAGAAACGCTTCCTTTTTCTTCTGGTTCCTCCTTTCCTGGTTTGCTCAATAGGTGGGAACTAGTGATGGGCGAGTAGCATCGTTGCTCGGGTCTCCTTGAGCATGATTGGGCGATCTCTAAGTATTTTGGCGTGCTCGGAGATTTATTTTTCATAATCTCAGCTGCATGATTTGTGACTTATAGACAGAATGAATACATGTGGGAGGTCCCTAACAAGCATTCCACACATGTATTCAAGTTATCACAAATCATGTAGATGAGGCGATGAAAACTAAATCTCCGAGCACGCCAAAATACTCGGAGACCACCCGAGCATGCTCGGGGAGACCCGAGCAACGAGTATACTCGCTCATCACTAGTGGAAACATTTGGTTGCAAGTTTTGTAGAACTCAGATGGACCGTACCTTCGACTCCCCACTCCTTTTCACATGTCCATGGGATCTACACTGATATGAGTTGGGGTCCTATATAGCACTAATAGTACTGCTGTAATCAATATTTAACTACTGGTTGTGCTATATTTATGGACTGGAGACTTTTTTTGTCATTTTGCACAATGTACCTGATTCATTAAGACTAGCGGTTTGCAAGTCAAGTCTAATGCCGCAGTAGAGTGGTCAATAGTCATCCATCAATTGAAAACTCCTTGTGATAAAGGAAGTTTATGGCTAAGCATTAGTCTAAATGTACAACTTTCCATTTTGAGGAAATTCCTCCCAAGCTCACTTTATTTTTCATGAATTTCTGCAAATAAAATTTGCCTCTTTATACATTCATTTCTATGATACTTGCCGATCCTTCTGCTTTAATACCATTTGATTTTTCCAGATGATTAAAATCTAAAGTAAAACAAAACCTTTCAATAGTTCCCCTCTACATGAAAGGATCATTTCAAGTGTTTGATGTACCACACGTGTCCTAAAAAATATTGTATCTGTTCCATGTTGTTTGGGAGTTGAAATATTCATTTGTTTCATGTCCATCTGCTCTTTATCTGTAAAAGACTGACTGGATGGTATAATTAATTATATGCGGTAAACACCGGTAATGAGTTCATTAACTCAATTAAGCGTTTCTTGTGTTGATATTATTTATTGTATGAAACATTTTAATATCTCATACTTTAAAAGTTTTTCTAGAATATGACTCTTACGGATGTTCTACTCCAGCAGTTCATGGTTTGTTGTGTAGACCATACTTGTCAAATCTTAATAGGGTTTGTTGTGTAGACCATACTGTCAAGTCTTAATAGGGTTGTTGAGGACCACCAATTTGTTGGCATGTCCTTAACATAGGACATACTATAGGTGGTGGTTTGACAGCGATTCAATTTGATAGAACTTTAGCTGCGGTACCAGACAATGGCCATTACTAAGCGTACAGAGCTCTGGTGTCCCAACTTCACACACAATTTTCTTCCGGTGACCTGCAAACTGCTGATCAGTAAGGTTCAAAGTGCCAGACCCCCAGTGATATGATATTGATGCCCTATCCATGGATAAGAACATTCAAGAAGTGCTTCCATCAAAATTTGAATCCTCTTAATATAATGCAATCATATTTATAAGGCACTGTGTACTTAAAATTGCTCATTTTGCTCTTCTACCCAGCTAATTATTCTCTTTTCCATTAGATCTGTGACATCACGTGATTAAAAACTGACTAGCTGAATCCTTCTAAGCTCTATATAGAAACAAGAGTTCTATTTTCCCTGTATGAGTCATGAGACACTGCAAAAGTTCCTTTCAGGGGGAGGAGTGATGCAGCTGGGCCAGAAGTTGAAGAGGGTGAGGACTCATGCAGGGAAAAGAGACTTCCTGTTTCTACACAGAGCAGAGAAAAGAGAAGATTTACCTGGATAGAAAGTCAAAATGAGCAATTGGAAGTACACAATGTCACATAAAATGATAATTGCAATATATTAAGAGGATAAAAACTTTGATGAGAGTGCGGCTTTAATATCATAGGCTTGGCTAACTCCCTTTAGATGCCCAAACATAATTAATTAAAGTATAATGTTTACAATTGTGTTACATTAAAAATGTGATACCGTTTTGTCTTTTATTGGCTATTTTTTTCCCCTGCACATTTAACTTTGATGTATATGCAGCCATAATTCAGTTGAGAGGAACTCAGAAAAAAGAGAGAAAGAATTACAAACTTGTCATCAAATTATGGGCTGACCGAATGGATTCTCAGTTAAATTATTTTGCAACTGGCAACAGACAGTGGGGCCACATTGGTTTGGAAGCTCAAGTTATTGTAGATCTCTACTTCTTAGGTAATTTTATTTTCTATGCAGTGAAGTGATGGCAGTGGGGCTTTGGAAATGGGAACAGTCCCATTGAGTTGGGCAATTTATATATCAACATTTCTACAAGTTGTGGAAGTCAAAAGTAATGGAGTCAATCTCTTCAATCTGGTATTTGATAACTGGGTGGCTTCAAACTTCTGACCACCAATAACACTGGGAAGAAAACGTTTAACCCCTTAACGACCAGGGGTATTTTTGGTTTTGCGTTTTCATTTTTCCTTCCCCTTCTTCCCAGAGCCATAACTTTTTATTATTTTTCCATCAATATAGCCACGTGGGGGCTTATTTTTTTGCAGGATGAGTTGTACTTTTGAACAACACCATTGGTTTTATCGTGTACTACAAAACAGGAAACAAATTCCAAGTGCGGTGAAATTGCAAAAAAAGTGCAATCCCACACTTGTTTTTTGCTTGGCTTTTTTGCTAGGTTCACTAAATGCTAAAACTGACCTGCCATTATGGTTCTCCAGGTCATTACGAGTTCATAGACACCAAACATGTCTAGGTTCTTTTTTTTATCTAAGTTGTGAAAAAATTCCAAACTTTGTTTAAAAAAAAAAAATTGTGCCATCTTCCGAGACCCGTAGCGTCTCCATTTTTCGTGATCTTGGGTGAGGGCTTATTTTTTTGTGCGCCGAGCTGACATTTTTAAGGATACTACCTTTGTGCAGATGAGTTCTTTTGATTGCCTGTTATTCTATGGTAATGCAAGGTCACAGCGACCAAAAAAACTTAATTCTGGCGTTTTGATTTTTTTTTTTTGCTTCGCCATTTAGCGATCGGGTTAATCCTTTTTTTATTGATAGATTGGGCAATTCTGAACATGGCGATACCTAAAATGTATATGTTTGATTTTTTTTTGTTTTATTTTGAATGGGGCGAAAGGAGGGTGATTTAAACTTTTATATTTTTTTAGCTTTTTCTTATTTTTAAAAACATTTTTTTCTTACTTTTGGCATGCTTCAATAGCTTCCATGGGAGGCTAGATGCATCCACTACTTGACCAGCTCTGCTACATATAGGCAATTCTGAGATCGCCAATATGTAGCAGAAATACAGCTTTGCTACAGTAATCAGTCATCAACAACCGTAGAGGTCTCCAGGAGACCTCTGGTTAATATGCCAACGCACCGCTGACCCCTGATCACGTGACGGGGATCAGTGATGCGCGCATTTCCGGTTGCTCAGCCACAAGCGCTGGTTAAATGCCGTTGTCAGCGTTTGACAGCGGCATTTATCTAGTTAATAGGCACGGGTGGATCGCAATTCCACCTGCGCCTATTGCGGGCACATGTCGGCTGTTCAAAACAGCTAACATGTCCTGGCTTTGATGCGGGCTCACCGCCGGAGCCCTCATTAAAGCGGGGGAGACGTCCAATGACGGACTGTGTCCGTCGTTGGACGTTAAGGGGTTAACAAGTGACTTACAGTGGGGCAGGCTTACATAATCTTTATGGCAACTTATCAAGATCATAAAGGCCATAGGACCCTTAATATAGAATTCTTTGGGAGCCATAGGGCAGTCCAGTTAGGCTCTGATCAACTCTTTGAGGATTATTTAGTTGATCGCTGGGAGTGTGCATCTAGCCATCATATTTCTAGTACAGTCATATGTAAAAGTTTGGGCACCCCTATTAATGTTAACCTTTTTTCTTTATAACAATTTTGTTTTTTGCAACAGCTATTTCAGTTTCATATATCTAATAACTGATGGACTCAGTTATATTTCTGGATTCAAATGAGGTTTATTGTACTAACAGAAAATGTGCAATCTGCATTTAAACAAAATTTGACCGGTGCAAAAGTATGGGCACCCTTATCATTTTCTTGATTTGAACACTCCTAACTACTTTTTACTGACTTCCTGAAGCACTAAATTGGTTTTGTAACCTCATTGAGCTTTGAACTTCATAGCCAGGTGTATCAAATCATGAGAAAAGGTATTTAAGGTGGCCACTTGCAAGTAGTTCTCCTATTTGATTCTCCTATGAAGAGTGGCATCATGGGCTCCTCAAAACAACTCTCAAATGATCTGAAAACAAAGATTATTCAACATAGCTTTTCAGGGGAAGGATACAAAAAGTTGTCTCAGAGATTTAACCTGTCAGTTTCCACTGTGAGGAACATAGTAAGGAAATGGAAGAACACAGGTACAGTTCTTGTTAAGCCCAGAAGTGGCAGGCCAAGAAAAATATCAGAAAGGCAGAGAAGAAGAATGGTGAGAACAGTCAAGGACAATCCACAGACCACCTCCAAAGACCCGCAGCATCATCTTGCTGCAGATGGTGTCACTGTGCATCGGTCAACAATACAGCGCATGCATAACGCCTTTTTGTATGACCAAACAACTCAATCTTTGTTTCATCAGTCCACAGGACCTTCTTCCAAAATGTAACTGGCTTGTCCAAATGTGCTTTTGCATACCTCAGGCGACTCTGTTTGTGGCGTGCTTGCAGAAACGGCTTCTTTCGCATCACTCTCCCATACAGCTTCTCCTTGTGCAAAGTGCGCTGTATTGTTGACCGATGCACAGTGACACCATCTGCAGCAAGATGATGCTGCGGGTCTTTGGAGGTGGTCTGTGGATTGTCCTCGACTGTTCTCACCATTCTTCTTCTCTGCCTTTCTGATATTTTTCTTGGCCTGCCATTTCTGGGCTTAACAAGAACTGTACCTGTGTTCTTCCATTTCCTTACTATGTTCCTCACAGTGGAAACTGACAGGTTAAATCTCTGAGACAACTTTTTGTATCCTTCCCCTGAAAAGCTATGTTGAATAATCTTTGTTTTCAGATCATTTGAGAGTTGTTTTGAGGAGCCCATGATGCCACTCTTCATAGGAGAATCAAATAGGAGAACTACTTGCAAGTGGCCACTTTAAATACCTTTTCTCATGATTTGATACACCTGGCTATGAAGTTCAAAGCTCAATGAGGTTACAAAACCAATTTAGTGCTTCAGGAAGTCAGTAAAAAGTAGTTAGGAGTGTTCAAATCAAGAAAATGATAAGGGTGCCCATACTTTTGCACCGGTGAAATTTTGTTTAAATGCAGATTGCACATTTTCTGTTAGTACAATAAACCTCATTTGAATCCAGAAATATAACTGAGTCCATCAGTTATTAGATATATGAAACTGAAATACCTGTTGCAAAAACCAAAATTGTTATAAAGAAAAAAGGTTAACATTAATAGGGGTGCCCAAACTTTTACATATGACTGTACCAAATTAGTTACTGGTCATTGTACTGTTGCCTGCATTTGTTTCTAGTTGCAACCAGAATAATAGCACTACTAGTAATGCATATCTGAAAAAAAACAACTGGCGCTCACATGAAAAGTCCAAGTGACATATTCTGGACTGCCTCAGACCTTACTCTTTTCTTACTGGAACACAAAGCTTGAGATGAGCTGATCGATTAGTGGAGGGTCAAGTTCGAGTCAAATTTCCTGAAATTTGCGGTTTTATGCAAATTTGAAAATTTTAAGAATTGATTCCCAGTTTACAAACAAGAAAATCTTGCCTGGCTTCATTTACCACTCTGCTGAACCATGCTTGTACTTTCATGCTCATTACTGTGGCTTCCAAAGATCAGGGCTTCCCAATGGAGAGCAGTTTGTTTGGTCCATTTCCTGAGTCACTGGGTAAGTCTCTCTCTCACGCTCTCACTCTCTCTCATGCTCTCATTTCTCTCACGTTCTCATTTTCTCTCACGCTCTCACACTCTCTCACCCTCTCACTCTTTCTCACGCTCTCACTCTCTCTCATGCGCTCATTCTCTCTCAGGCTCTCAATCTTTCTCACCCTCTCACTTTCTCTCAAGCTCTCACTCTCTTTCATGCCCTCATTCTCTCTCATGCTCTCATTCTCTCTCAGGCTCTCACTCTTTCTCTCTGAATCCTGTAGAGTTTAAGCTCTTAAGGTCAGCGGAGTTCCCTCTCATTCTTTCTTGCCTGTAAATTGTATTTTTTTTGTGTCTTTCAGACGTCAATACGATAGAAGCTCTGACTGATGGAGCTTCTGGGGTCAAGTTGATGTAAAGCAGCATGTTGAGGTCAACTCGTGTTGAGGTGACCTGATCACACTGTTGACGTGGAAAGTGATTAATCAAGCAAAAACATCTGGAAATCTTAAACTCTTCCCACTGTAGTTAAATAAAAAAAACACAGATGGACCCATATGAAAAGGTATAAATGGCACAATGGAAAAGCAGATGAAAAACACCAAGAACTAATCAAACAAAACAAAAGGCAAAAAAGCGATGATAATTAAAAAAAACAATATATGAATGAATGGCAAATACATTCCGTACTGGAAATCTTTTCAATGTGATCTGTCAAATTCTATTACTAGGTGGAGCTTAATCCAGCTATGTCGTACATATCACCAGTCCTGCACCAAACTGTGCTCTACTTTGATCCTGCGATGTGACCCAAAGGTGTATTAAACACCACTGTAAAAGGCATGATAATCTGCTTTATGAATTAGGATGTGATGTCATAGTTGCTGGACATTATGGAGAACCTGCTCGTCCATGCAAAAGTACATAACACCGCCCTCTGATGCTTCTAGAGTTTGGGAAATGGTGCCGGACAATTTTTTTAATGCTGAAAAAAAATCAAAGTGTTAAAATTCTCGTGGAACTTTGAATGTCAAGAAATTTGGCTCCACAGAAGGAACTACTCATCTCTAATTACTTCTGTAATACAAGAGAAGCCAAGGTCAGGTGGCTGTCACTAAAGCTAAGGCAATAATGTAGTCTAACTTTTCCATAGGTTTCTATTAGCATACTTGATCTTTCAACATTAATTGAAGAATGTATGCAATGTTATTTTATATATATGTATGCAGTTTATATTTTTTTCCCTGTAGCCCAAAACGTTACATTCTATCCGTTCCCTTAAAAATAAGTCAAATTTCAACTCTGATGGCATACGAACCGGTGAGATGAAATATGGCGGATCTCCTGTGATATAATGCATGTGGTCTGCACTAATCAGGGCAAGCTGGAGCTTGTACACTTGTATCCAGTTAAAACCATTGAAGTGGAGAGGCTAAAGACAGATAGCAATACTTGCAGCAGTTTAATGATTGGGCTTCATGAAGAACGCACCGTGGGACATAACATCACCATTACTGCAATTGTAATCTGTTGGCTCTAACAAGATATCTATCTGAAAACCCAGCAGCCCTGCTTACTCCATGATCCATTTATGTAAGTATGTACAGTATATGTTTAGTTGGAGTTTACTTGCTGTATCGTACCATGGGAGGCGTTTTATGCATGTTTAATTATTTAAGAGCAGTAGGGCTTCTGTTGGTACAGTGTAGTTATATATTAGGAATCCGTATAATTAAGGGAGTATTCGACAGGTGAACATGAGTAAATCTAATAGACCAATATGATACCATATACCAGTATTAGAGTCAGTAATGAGCGGTCATAGAGGAGCGCTTAGGAAGCAACCAAGGGGCAGACTAGGATGTCAGGTTTCCACCGCAGCTCCAGCCAAAAACCTCCAATGGAGGATAGGAGCAATGAGAATGTGGAAAACTGTCTAAGGAGCGCAGGAAAGAGACTCAGACGATAGATGGGGTTAAACCACAATGCATTTCAACGTAGGATCCATCTTCATCAGGTGGATGATGAAGACGGATTCTCCATCGAAACGCGTTGTGGTTTAACCCCATCTCTCGTCTGAGTCTCTTTCCTGCGCTCCTAAGACCATTTTCCACATTCTCATAGGTCATACTGGTATATGGTAGGAGCTATCTCCACAGAACGCACATAAGTCAAGCCAATGATGCGTATAAATAGACAAGTTTCATAGACATGCACAGTATGAAAGAATAGGTCAGAACTACTGGATAATAGAAATATGCCAGAGAATAGACCTATGAGACCCTGGATAATCCTCCTCTAGGCTGCCGATCGGTAGAGGTTGGCATCCTAGATATACAGTATATAGCACCCTTGCTCAACGGTGGCTCACCCTCACTCACCATACTTATCCCTATTCATATCAGATTGATAAATATAAATGCATAGACTATAGTTGACATAAGAGCAACTGTGCAGGGGGAGCACACCATAGTGATTATCAAAAATCGATAACTTATCGTATGACTGTATGTAGAGATGGTCATCTCATGCCTCGATGTGTTTCCCCATCTGAAGCTTCATCAGGAGGCTTGATGTTGAAACTGACGAGAAGTGATCATAAGCCCATTCTAGAATACCTGAGCCTAGGATGGCTGGGCTTTAAATAAGGAGTTAAGGTCAAATACACACCCAGTAAGAACAATCCTGGGAAATATGTTAAGGAACATCCTTTCCAGGGTAATCATTTGTATGTAAGGCAAAATAAATAACCCAAAACAAAAATGTTTCTACACCACTTGGGCTATGTTCACACGTAGCGTTTTTGATGCGTTTTTCAACTTTACCATTGTTTTCAATCAAGACAAATGCATTCATTGGGAAATCTCATTTTAACATTTTACAACCTTATTTGGCCATGTGGTGTGACACATCATCAGACACATCCTGTTTCATTTATGAAGGAGGGACTCACTTTTCTTAGAGAGCCATCAGCCGGCTATGCTTTGTAGTTCCCATTATTAAACAGTGGATTCCTTATACTGCTATTGCGTATGTGGTGAGTGGCAGGGCTGCCAAAAACTTGGATGCACCCCAACAACACATTGAACGGACGTCATGGATTACCACATGCAACCAAAGTTCCCAGTATTTATTTGGTACTGCCATACTGTTTGCTTATGCATTGAATGCAAAGCCTGCCCTGCCACAAAGTTACACGCACCCCAATAAACCTTAGAACCCACGTACTGGATGGCCACAGGAAAACCAAGTTCACATTATTTATTTGGTACTCCCATACTGTTTGCTTATGCATTGAATGCAAGACCTGCCCGGCCTCAAAGTTACATGCACCTCAATAAGCCTTTGAACACACGTACTGGATGGCCACATGAAAACTAAGTTCACATTATTCATTTGATACTCCCATACTGTTTGCTTATGCATTAAATGCAAGGCCCGCCTGCCGTGCACCAAAGTTACACGCACCCCAATAAGCCTTTGAACACACATAATGGGTGGCCACAGGAAAACCAAGTTCACATTATTAATTTAGTACTCCTGTACTGTTTGCTTATGCATTGAATGTAAGGCCTGCCCTGCACCAAAGTAATACGCAACCCAATAAGCCTTTGAACCCATGTAGTGGGTTACATTAGGATTTTTTTAAGTCATATAAAGTTTGCCCATGAAGTGAATACAAGTCCTGCCCCAAATTTGCACATACTCCAATCTTCCAAGGAAGAAATGTGGAGGATGTCCTCCGAAAAATGTTTTCCCAGTTTAAAGGAGCGGGTCTCCTATACTTTCAATGCCCATACACTAAGTGTATGGTCTGACAAACATTTTCCCCTGGGAGGTAGACATCAACATACTGTGTCACCATTTTTTTACGGGCATCATAAACACCCTTGAAAACAATAACCTGGTTTCCTACACAGTTGCTGCCCGGAAGGTGCAGGTTTGTAGCAGAAACTTGGCATATGTGTCGTTGGATGAAGTGATCACGAAAAGGGGCATGGTGACGGTGGGAATGGGAACGTACAGGATTAATAACAGGGGAGCTTTGAGAGGTATGAAATCCAGGATCCATCCTACACTGATTAGTCGTTTACCCACCACCAATTACCGGAATGCTTTTGATGCCCATCAGAAGATAGTTGTAACATATGCGCATCTCAAGCTAGGCATAAAAGATGCCCATCTAAAGACACATGTTTCCGTATAAAGGGTAAAGTGCAAGATGCTCGTGAGATGCTGAAATCTAGAAAGCAGCAGATTATTGTTGGAGGACAACTAACCAAACTGATGGATGCTCATGAAAAACTAAGTTTAAAGAGGAGTGCACCTGCCTTAACTATCAACTCACTCATGGCACAAGGTTCTTCATCTTCACCCATAAATATTACCAATACCATCAAAATTTCACAGCCAAAAAGTATTTCTTCAGGTGTAATGAACAATGTTAAAAAGAATGCAAATAAACTTTGTTAACCACGAACCAGGGAAACCACAGATTTCCTCTTTACAAGTTATGGATGGTGATGGTATTGATGATGACTTGGAACTTTCCCACATCCCCACCACGAAGATGAAAATCACAGCTGCCAACACTGTACAAAAAAGGCCGGGAATGTCTGGAAATTCATTTCCTCTTGGGAAAACTTTACCTCTTACTAAAGTGGTACAGAATGAGGCATACACAGCTCACATGTCTACTCAGCATGAGACTTCCCCACCTTTATTGCACACAAAGGCTCTAACCAACGTGTCATGGACACTTGTCACAAAGGAGGCCAGTTCTTCTGTAGGGCCAACTCCAAAAGAGTCTGTCTTTAGCCCTTTAAAAGGCAAAAAATGACCGTTAATAATCTGCATCCAAGAGTCACAGGGGAAGATATCATGTATACGGTGCCTTGAATCTTGCCCTCTTGTTGAATTTCAGAGCTGCAGAGGTTGTGTTTATAAGAAAGGAAGATGCAGTTGGTGCTTACAAAAAATACCTAGATGGACAACCAATGAAATGCAATCTTTATTTGAATGGTAGTGGGATAACATCAGACCAGCCCATCCTTCAAAGATTAAGTGACACCCCATCAAAAAAGGAAGGTGATTCTAGAAGAAACACAACCTTCTCCTCCTCCAGTTTTAATTCAAATCCTCGAGCTGAAGTTGATCCTGATACTATCTTAAAAGCACTCTTTAAATCCTTAAGGCCCCGTCACACTGCCTGCAGAGCGCCGGCATGAGGAAGCCTCCAGCAGAGCCTGTGTCAGATCGCTGATCTGTCACAGCGATCTGTGATGTGACAGATCAGCGATCTGTCACACGACAGTGATGTCCCCTTGGGACAGTGTAATAAAGCTTAAAAAAAGTGTAAAAATAATTTATAAAAAATTACAAAATAAATAAAAAAATATTCCCTAATAAATTCATTTTTTGGAAATAAAAAAAAAAAAAAATAAAAGTACACATATTTGGCATCGCCGCATCCGTAACGACCTGCCCTATAAAACTGTCCCATTAGTTAACCCCTCTAGCAAACCCATTAAAAAATAAAAATAAAAAACAAAGCAAAATATGCTTTATTATCATACCGCCGAACAAAAAGTGCAATAACGCGTGATCAAAAAGACGGATATAAATAACCATGGTACCGCAGAAAATGTCATCTTGTCCCACAAAAATCAAGCCACCACACAGTGTCATCAGCAAAAAAATAAAAAAGTTATAGCTCGCAGAATAAAGCGATGCAAAAATAATTATTTTTTATATAAAATTGTTTTAATTGCATAAAAGCGCCAAAACATAAAAAAAATCACGAAACAATCACTGACCTCAGAGAGACCAGTCAAAGAAAACACTGCGGCAGCCGGCAAAGGCACTCAATCAGTGAAATCCTAGGTGCATTGCTCCCTGGGAAATACAAATATGCAAATAAAGTCCGTGGAGCCTCATTTAAGAGTCTCAAACACGGGACTAGCCAGATCTTCCTCCAGGGAAGGACCCAGCCATGGAGTGGCTCCTTTCGGAAACCACCATTACCACCATATTAAGTGGCCCTTTAAGTCAATATCCAGCTCTTTACGAGTTTACAGATATGACCAAGGAAATACCAAGGCCAGGTATCCATCCACAGACAGCTGTTTCGGGGTGTTGCCCCTCATCAGTGTGGAGTAGGATTCTGGCTAAGTGGGAGCAATGCCTAGTAGACCAACATCACGAAACAATCACTGACCTCAGGGAGAACAGTCAAAGAAAACAATGAGGCAGCCGGCAAAGGCGCTCAACCAGTGAAATCCTAGGTGCTTTGCTCCCTGGGAAATACGAATATGCAAATAAAGTCCGTGGAGCCTCATTTAAGAGTCTCACTTAATATGGTGGTAATGGTGGTTTCCGAAAGGAGCCACTCTATGGCTGGGTCCTTCCCTGGAGGAAGATCTGGCTAGTCCCGTGTTTGAGACTCTTAAATGAGGCTCCACGGACTTTATTTTCAAAAACATAAAAAAGACATAAATGAGGTATCGCTGTAATTGTACTGACCCGAAGAATAAAACCGCCTTATCAATTTTACCGGATGCGGAACGGTGTAAAAGCAGTCCCCAAAAGAAATTCTTGAAATGCTGGTTTTTGTTCATTCTGCGTCCCAAAAATCGGAATAAAAAGCGATCAAAAAATGTCATATGCCCAAAAATGGTACCAATAAAAACATCAACTTGTCCCCCAAAAAATAAGACCTCACATGACTTGGTGGGTCAAAAGACGGAAAAATTATAGCTCTCAAAATGTGGTGATGCAAAAACTATTTTTACAATAAAAAGCGTATGTGCTGCACTGCTCTGGGGGCCTCCTTCCCTGCAGGTCCCCTGGATCCAATATGGCGGCTGGGACCTTCGGGGGCCTGCAGGGAGCCGGCTTCCTCACTGGCTGCAGAGTGCCGGCATGAGGAAGCCTTCAGCAGTGCCTGTGTCAGATCGCTGATCTGTCACAGCGATCTGTGATGTGACAGATCAGCGATCTGTCACATGACAGTGATGTCCCCCCTGGGGCAGTGTAATAAAGATAAAAAAAAGTGTAAAAATCATTTATAAAAAATCGCTAAATAAATAAATAAATAAAAATATTCCCTAATAAATTCATTTTTTGGAAATAAAAAAACAAAAAACAACAATAAAAAAACACATAAACAATAGAACTACACATATTTAGTATCACCGCATCTGTGTCTGTGAATGGTGTCACTTTTAGGTATTTTCTATCATATAGACCCCTCAATGTGACTTCAAATGTGATGTGGTCCGTAAAAATAAAATGTTGCAAAAATGAGAAATCACTGGTCACCTTTTAACCCTTATAACTTCCTAACAACAAAAATTTTGGTTCCAAAATTGTGCTGATGTCAGGTAAACATATGTGAAATGTTACTTATTAAGTTTTTTGTGTGCCCTATCTCTGTGATTTAAGGGCATAAAAATTCAAAGTTGGAAAATTGCGAAATTTTTGCCAAATTTCCGTTTTTTTTTTCACAAATAAGCGCAAGTTATATCAATTAAATTTTACCACTAGCATGAAGTACAATATGTCACGAGAAAACATTGTCAGAATCAGTGGGATCCATAGAAGCATTTCAGAGTTATTACCTCATAAAGGGACAGTGGTCAGAATTGTAAAAATTGGCCTGTCATGAATGTGCAAACAACCCTTGGGGGTAAAGGGGTTAATATCTGGATTCCTCTAAATGGAGATGAAGACCTGCATATTCCAGTAAATGGAGGCGGGAATTACTAAGTGTTCACTGACTGTGTTCTAGACAAAAAAATTTTTTATGCCTAAGTAATATTTCACACTGTGAAAATGTCATCCAGAACTCTACAGTACAATTGTAGGCAATATTTATTGCCCTGTGGCTGAAGCATGTTGTGATATCTGTGATCTCAATACAGAGAAATGCTGATGTGAAGTAGATCACGCTAATAGTGATCTAAATACTGAGATGTGTACAGAGGACACAGATTGTGGTTTTCTATCAACTTCATCTGCATTAACAAATTTGTATTTAATGCTGGTAAAAAAAAAATCTCTAGTGTATGACTATCTATTTGCTCTTCCTGTACAACCCTATATTTTTTTTAAAAAATAGATGTTTATTTGGACTCTTCGTTGGGGGGGCTCAATAAATGATAAGTGAACTCTTCTGACACTAAAAGCACCCCTTTGAAAACAATAATGTCGCTGTTGCATCACGGAACTTGTTCACCCTTTCCCAATTTAAAGGAGCGGGTCTCCTCTACTTGTAATGTCCATACACTAAGTGTATGGGCTGAGAAACATTTCACCCTGGGGGGTGCGCATCAACCTACAGTGTCAACATTTTTTTTTATGGGCATCATAAACACCCTTGAAAAGAATAGCGTGGCTGTTGCATCACGGAACACGTCCGCACTGGTGATCTGGTTGTGGGGGATGATGAGGATGAGAAGAAGGAGGATAACAACAAATAGCCAAAATCAGGAAGCGTATAACCATGTGTGGATGTGAAGAGGTGCATGGGAATATACCTCCCAAAAAAGACACGGATTTGAGGTTATGTTTCGCTGATATAATGCGGTGGTGTAAAGAAGTCTGACCCAATCCAGCATTTGTTCATTTTGATAAGAGTCAGCCTGTGAGCATTTTCAGTTGACAAGTGGATGTGCTTATCAGTAGTGTTGAGCATTCCGATACCGCAAGTATCGGGTATCGGCCGATACTTGCTGTATCGGAATTCCGATACCGACTTCCGATATTTTTTCAATATCGGAATTCGGCATCGGAATCGGAAGTTCAGTTGATTGACGGCCTGACGTCATCATGATGCGCGGTGTGTGCGCATCATGATGCGCCGTCATTTCGGGCCTTCCGGGGGTCTCTGCCGGCCTGCCGGGGGGCTGTGCCGGCCTGCCGGGGGGCTGTGTGGACTGCCCGGGGTCTCTGCCGGCCTGCCGGGGGGCTGTGCCGGCCTGCCGGTGGTCTGTGCACCCTGTGGGGGTCTGTACCAGCCTGCCGGGGGGCTGTGCCGGCCTGCCGGGGGGCTGTGCTGATGTCCGGGGGTCTGTGCAAGCATCGTCCGATGGGACTACAAGTCCCATCGGGCGATGCCTGCTACCATGACAGTGATTGACACATTAGCCAATGATGGGACAGTAGTAGTCCCATCATCCGGCTAATGTGTTAAATGTTAAAAAAAAAAAAAAATACTACATACATACTACATGCATGCTACATACATACTACATGCTACATACATACTACATATATACTACATACATACTACATACATGCTACATACATGCTACATACATACTACATGCTACATACATACTACATGCATGCTACATACATACTACATATACACTACATACATACTACATACATGCTACATACATACTGCATGCTACATACATACTACATACATACTACATACATACTACATGCATGCTACATACATACTACATATATACTACATGCATGCTACATACATACTACATGCTACATACATACTACATATATACTACATACATACTACATACATGCTACATACATACTGCATGCTACATACATACTACATACATACTACATACATACTACATGCATGCTACATACATACTACATGCATGCTACATACATACTACATGCATGCTACATGCATGCTACATACATACTACATGCTACATACATACCACATACATACTACATACATACTACATACTACATATATACTACATGCATGCTACATACATACTACATGCTACATACATACCACATACATACTACATACATACTACATGCTACATACATACTACATATATACTACATGCATGCTACATACATACTACATGCTACATACATACCACATACATACTACATACATGCTACATATATACTACATGCATGCTACATACATACTACATATATACTACATGCATGCTACATACATACTACATGCTACATGCATGCTACATACATACTACATACATACTACATGCTACATACATACCACATATATACTACATACATACAATACATTCATACAATACATACATAGACATACAGTACATATAACATAGAGTAACATACTTACCAATACTTGTCACATTGTTCCCCGAAGCCACTGTCTTTCTGGAATAAATATTAACATAACAAACCACAAAAATACTCACCCACGATCCGAAGCAGTCCACGAGTGTGTCCCACGACGATCTTGGGTAGAGAACTGCAGCATCAGATGATGCTGCCGTTCTCTACGGGCTGCAGGAATCCAATGACGGAAGGTAGGTATCCTTCCGCACTGTATTCCTCCGCCACTTAAAAAAAAAAAAGTCCCTAGTCTCACTTTATGCCATTGCTGTGTGGGAAATTCCCACACAGCAATGGCATAAAGTGAGACTAGGGACTTTTTTTTTTTAAGTGGCGGAGGAATACAGTGCGGAAGGATACCTACCTTCCGTCATTGAATTCCTGCAGCCCGTAGAGAACGGCAGCATCATCTGATGCTGCAGTTCTCTACCCAAGATCGTCGTGGGACACACTCGTGGACTGCTTCGGATCGTGGGTGAGTATTTTTGTGGTTTGTTATGTTAATATTTATTCCGGAAAGACAATGGCTTCGGGGAACAATGTGACAAGTATTGGTAAGTATGTTACTCTATGTTATATGTACTGTATGTCTATGTATGTATTGTATGAATGTATTGTATGTATGTAGTATATATGTGGTATGTATGTAGCATGTAGTATGTATGTAGTATGTATGTAGCATGCATGTAGCATGCAGTATGTATGTAGCATGCATGTAGTATATATGTAGTATGTATGTAGCATGTAGTATGTATGTAGCATGCATGTAGTATATATGTAGTATGTATGTAGCATGTAGTATGTATGTAGCATGCATGTAGTATATATGTAGTATGTATGTAGCATGTAGTATGTATGTAGCATGCATGTAGTATGTATGTAGCATGCATGTAGTATGTATATGGTATGTATGTAGCATGTAGTATGTATGTAGCATGCATGTAGTATATATGTGTTATGTATGTGGTATGTATGTAGCATGCATGTAGCATGCATGTAGTATGTATGTAGTATGTATGTAGTATATATGTAGTATGTATGTAGCATGTAGTATGTATGTAGTATGTATGTAGCATGCATGTAGCATGCAGTATGTATGTAGCATGCATGTAGTATATATGTAGTATGTATGTAGCATGTAGTATGTAGCATGCATGTAGTATATATGTAGTATGTAGCATGTAGTATGTATGTAGCATGCATGTAGTATATATGTGTTATGTATGTAGCATGTAGCATGCATGTAGCATGCATGTAGTATGTATGTAGTATATATGTGGTATGTATGTAGCATGCAGTATGTATGTAGCATGCATGTAGTATATATGTAGTATGTATGTTGCATGTAGTATGAATGTAGCATGTATGTAGTATGTAGTATGAATGTAGCATGTATGTAGTATGCATGTTGTATGTATGTAGCATGTAATTTTTTTTTTTTTTTTTTTACATTTAACACATTAGCCGGATGATGGGACTACTACTGTCCCATCATTGGCTAATGTGTCAATCACTGTCATGGTAGCAGGCATCGCCCGATGGGACTTGTAGTCCCATCGGACGATGCCTGCACAGACCCCCGGAGCCTGCACAGACCACCGGCAGGCCGGCACAGCCCCCCGGCAGGCCGGCACAGCCCCCCGGCAGGCCGGCACAGCCCCCCGGAGCCTGCACAGACCACCGGCAGGCCGGCACAGACCACCGGAGCCTGCACAGACCCCCTGGCAGGCCGGCACAGCCCCCCGAAAGGCCCGTACAGACCCCAGAGAGGCTGTACAAGGGCAGGAAAGGGTTTTTCTTATTCCGATACCGGAAGTCCCATAGACTTGAATGGGACTTCCGGTATCGGAATCGGCGATACCGATACTTTTTTTAAAGATCGGCCGATACCATCCGATACGATACTTTGAAGTATCGGACGGTATCGCTCAACTCTACTTATCAGTTATAATTCCACCAGTGGCACTAAAAATGCGCTATGACAAAACACTAGCCGCAGAATAGGCCAGAACCTCCAAGACATAGAGAGCCAGTTCATGCCACGTATCCAGCTTTGAGACCCAATAATTACAAGGCACAGAGGAATCACAGAGGACGTTGGTACGGTCAGCAAGGTAATCCCTCAGCATCTTCCAAAACTTTGCACTCCTTGTGATAGTACACTGGTACGGGGCTGGCGGAACGCACCAAGTAATAAAATGAAATAATATATAAGGTGTGTTCATAGCCCAGGGCCCACCGTGCAGAGGTGACCAACTGCTGCTAAACAATGTGGGAAAGGCATGTAGAAGTAAAGCCGGACACCTGAGCATAACCACTAAGCCGGTGCTAACAGACACATGCGTCGTTACTTCATGTAACACGTGCCTGCCGGCGAACAACCACAACCTGTTAACGTCACAGGTCACGGGGTGTGAACCACTGCTGCAACGTGTGCAGTATCCGCCCTGACGGACGCCACTAACCAGCCTAATAACCGGGCTGGAATGCGCTACTAAAGCGCACGGCGTAACTAGCGGACACTGCGATAGTAGTGGCCAAGGAGGCCTATACTGGCTGACGCCCCAGGCGCTTGTGGTGGATGTGGAACAACACTGCGGCGCTATGCAGTGTAGAGCTAACATACTGACTCTAATCCCTCACCCTAACACACACGTAATATCCAAGGAGGGGGGAATTATAATGCGTCAGTCACCAGGCTCATTCATCCATCATCACACATACACTAAATGCATTAGCCTCAGAGTCTATCATAGCGCATGGTGGGGCTGCCATGCGCGCCTTTTATAGCTGTGCCCTTCCGGGACATTCGTGATCTTTCAGATGGACCAATCGGAACTGGAGAAGGACCTGAGCATGTGATTCCCGATCCCCAATGGGAGATCGTCTCCTGAGCATGCTCAGTGGAGCGAAGGGAGAACTTAGACTCTGGAGTCTTTTGCTGCTGGACAGGCTGCATTGCCATAACTGGACCAAAGGTGGCAGCAGCAACCGAACCCACGATGCTGGTGTGGGCAGAACGCCGGGATCATGGAGTCTGCTGAGCAGGCTCCACTGTGGCCGGAGGGGAATTGGAGACTGCAGATGGCAAGGCTCAGGATTCATGCTGTGCAGCACCTGGAACCCGACTCCTAACAGTACACCATGCCTAAGGGTCACTGCGATGGGAGTGTCTAAGAAAATTCACCCAGAACTTTGCCTGTGTTCCCCTGGCTCTGCTGGATTGCACTTGTGTCTCTCTCACCTGTACTCCTTGGCTGTCCAACGAACTGTGACCTCTGACGCCAGCGTTTTCACTTGGGAATTTTTTTAATAATTCTGCAACAAGTGCCTTCTGGTACTGCACCTTTTTAGTACACCTGTCTACCTCTGGAAGAAGAGATTGAAAGTTCTCCTTGTAGCATGGGTCTACAAGTGTCACCAACCTGTAACGATTGTCCCCCAAAATTTTGAAAATATGAGGTTCACGGGAAAGGCATCGTAACCTATACTCAGCCATGTGTGCCAGACTGCTAACAGGCAAGAGTTCTGTGTCCTCATCAAGAGGACAACTGACCGTGCTCTACTCCTCCTCCTCCCTGTCCTCAGGCCATCCACGCTGAACAGACGGTATGACAGTTGTGCTTGTAGTACCGTCTAGAGTGCATGAAAGTAGCTCGCTCCTGTTCTTCTTCCTCCTCCTCTTCCTCATTGTCACCCAATCCATATTGGGATGAGATAAGGCTGGGCTGTGTGTAATCACCCTTTATAGCTCCTTGTTCCATCTCATCAATCTCTGCCTCCAATGCATCCTTGATTGTGAGCAGAGAGCGTTTCTGAACACAGAGAAGTGGGCTGGTGATGCTAATTATGGCGTCATTGCTGCTCACCATCTTGGTGGAGTCCTCAAATGACACAATTTATAGCCCACAGATAGAGGAGGCGTGTGACAGAGATACCACACTGTAAAATATGTGGCCTATATTTTATTTATTACACTAACAAGGGTAGTGTGGTGTTCTCATGTGGTGTATGGCTGAGGGTTGTACTCCTTACAGGGTATGTTGTATCTTACGGTGGCTAAGCTTTCTGTCAGGAGAAGAGTTGTTCCTTCTCAAATTACACACACACAGGAAGCTACACAATACTGTATTTGCACAGTAACTGTGTCTAGGCAGAAGATGATGATGGTGGTAGTAGTTGGTGCATTTGTGCCCCAGTCAGGAAGCAGCTGTAAGAATTGGAAAGAGAAGTCTTTTTTACTGAAGTTAATGGGACAAATTATTATTTACAAACAGCAGTAAACTGAGGTACAGGATTACACTCACAGTTGATGATTGCTGTCACTGTGTACCTTCAGACAGGCAGATCTTAGTAACCTCTGGTTTTACTAAGTCTGAATATCTCTTCTTAAGTCTGAATATCACTTTTTAATGCACCAGTCACTTTCTGAGCATTTGACTCTGCAAAACCCTGTGATGTTCACAATGGCAATTCATTAATGCACTTTGAAACACCTGCTCTATGCACTTTATATTTCATTGTAGATGAATAGCCCTCTACATGCATGTTCAGATAGCATTAACACATCACTTGATTGCTTCATTTAAGTGCTAAAGCAAATCTTTCATTACAACTAGAGTTGAGCGATACCAGCCGATACTTGAAAATATCGGATCGGAATGGATCGGCCGATCTTTAAAAAAAGTATCGGTATCGCCGATTCCGATACCGGGAACCAATGCAAGTCAATGGGGCCAAAATATCGGAATTAAAAAAACCCCTTTCTTTCCTTGTAGGTTAATTCTACATGAAGAAAAACAACTAAGAATAATGTAGAATGTATTGTGGGAGGTGGAGGAGACATTAAAGCCATAGAGGTTTAGCCCAATCAAATGGAATAGCAGGAATTAAACTTTTTTTTTTAAAGATGTTAGGAGTTACAAAGATATTGACTATGTTAGCCTCATTTATATTTTGCCAGACATGTATGTCTTCTTCTTCTACTTCCTTTTTTTACATTCTTCTTCTTCTTCTTCTTCTTCTACTTCCTTTTTTTACATTCTTCTTCTTCTTCTTCTACTTCCTTTTTTTACATTCTTCTTCTTCTTCTACTTCCTTTTTTTACATTCTTCTTCTTATTCCTTTTTTTACATTCTTCTTCTTCTTCTTCTACTTCCTTTTTTTACATTCTTCTTCTTCTTCTTCTACTTCCTTTTTTTACATTCTTCTTCTTCTTCTTCTACTTCCTTTTTTTACATTCTTCTTCTTCTTCTTCTACTTCCTTTTTTTACATTCTTCTTCTTATTCCTTTTTTTACATTCTTCTTCTTCTTCTTCTACTTCCTTTTTTTACATTCTTCTTCTTCTTCTTCTTCTTCTTCCTTTTCTTACATTCTTCATATTCTTCTTATTCAACAATTATTATTCTACATATTCAGCTTCTTCATCTTCTTCCTATTCTTCTTCATCATATTCTTGTTTGTGTCAGGCATTCCTGTAGTTGTTATCTAGAAAAGTTAGAAGTTTACACCTTCCGTTCTGCCTGTCACAAAAGATTTACAACAGGATTTGTCCGCGTTCAGTTTGGCCTGCAGAAGCAGGCCTTTTCCAGGGGCACCACGAGGAGGAACGGACTCACCCCCATACACTGCTTAGTCTTCTTCTGCTTATAAATAAGATAATATCATTTGCTCAGAGTATTAGTCTTATGCTTAATGTTCTTCTGCTTTGTTTTTTTTATGCTTCTTTGTCTTCTCTCTCTTGTTGTTCTGCATCTTGGTGGTTGTCTTCCTGTTCTTTGTCCTCTTGAACCAGCTGACGGTACTGGCACCCGGAGGGGCAGCAGAAGGAACAAGAGCCAATGGCACTACCGAGGACCAGCTGACGGTGCTGGAACCCGGTTACTAAGCAGGAGGTACCTGTGCTACAAAGCACTACCAAGGACCAGCAGACGTTGCCGGAACTCGGATACCGAGATGGAGGCACCTAGGCCAAAGGCTCTGACGAGAACCAGCTGACGGTGCTGGAACCCGGAGGGGTAGCATAAGCTGCAAGAGCAAATGGAAATAGCGAGGACCAGCTGACAGTGCTGGCACCCGGAGGGGCAGCAGAAGGAATAAGAGCCAATGGCACAACCGAGGACCAGCTGACGGTGCTGGAACCCGGTTACTAAGCAGGAGGTACCTGTGCTACAAAGCACTACCAAGGACCAGCAGACGTTGCCGGAACTCGGATACCGAGATGGAGGCACCTAGGCCAAAGGCTCTGACGAGAACCAGCTGACGGTGCTGGAACCCGGAGGGGTAGCATAAGCTGCAAGAGCAAATGGAAATAGCGAGGACCAGCTGACAGTGCTGGCACCCGGAGGGGCAGCAGAAGGAATAAGAGCCAATGGCACAACCGAGGACCAGCTGACGGTGCTGGAACCCGGTTACTAAGCAGGAGGTACCTGTGCTACAAAGCACTACCAAGGACCAGCAGACGTTGCCGGAACTCGGATACCGAGATGGAGGCACCTAGGCCAAAGGCTCTGATGAGAACCAGCTGACGGTGCTGGAACCCGGAGGGGTATCAGAAGTTACCCCTGAAAAGCAAAGTTGGCATGCCGCAAGCTGGCCGCAGTTACCGAATCACACAGTCCTACAGGGGGTGCTTGTCCTACTGGCACTATGGAACAAACCTTTCTTACCAGAACCCGCAGTCCACATAGGAAGCACCTAAACTGCTGGCACCCTAGCCTCGGCTAACCCAACCGCAACACGACATGGCAACTTGGGGTGGCAAACTGACATTGACACTTCCCGGAAACAGCAGGCAGGGCTGGAACCAAGCTGGGCAGGAGGGAGTACCCGTGCCAAAGTCAGTTATGAGCAGCAACTGGCGATGTTGGAGCCCAGGACAAGCACTTAGCAGGCTGAGGCCTGATGTGCTGTCAATTGGGAGGCAGCAGGACAGATTGCCATCAAAACAGCAGGGGAACAGCTGACGTTACTGAACCCCACAAACACAGGAGCTAGTGTTTTACTCTGTGAAGACGGCACTTCCGAGCAACAACTGGCTGTGTTGAAGCCCAGGGACAAGCACGGAGCAGGCTTAGGCTGCATTGAAGAAATTTTAAGATCGGTTGTAGACTACTAATTTGAACCAAGCTCCACTTAGGCCTGTGGCTTCACTGATTTTCGTATTTCCCCTGTCCTCCAACCCCGCCAGTTACAGCTCCGAAGTGGCGTCTGCACAATCCACACTTGTTCCTGTGTTACAGGTGTTCAGTCCGGTCAGTTAATCCCCTGATGTGTGTCCGGCAATGTCGCCTGCTCTGTCCACATTCCGATAATGGGAATGTGGACAGAGCAGGCGACATTGCCGGACACACATCAGGGGATTAACTGACCGGACTGAACACCTGTAACACAGGAACAAGTGTGGATTGTGCAGACGCCACTTCGGAGCTGTAACTGGCGGGGTTGGAGGACAGGGGAAATACGAGAGACAGTGTAGCCACAGGCCTAATTGGAGCACGGTTAAAAATCAGTAGTGGTACGACTGTGTAGACAGCAGGAGACTTTGCCATCCACACAGCAGGGGATCAGCTGACATTACTGAACCCCACTGAGACACGGGAGCAAGTGTCTCTTTCCGTGTGGACGGCACTTCCGAACTACAACTGGCTGTGTTGAAGCCCAGGAAATAGGAGGGTGTAGGCAGAGGCCTACTGTATTTTGAATGAGTTTACAGCAGGAGAGACTGCCATCCACACAGCAGGGGATCAGCTGACGTTACTGAACCCCACTGAGACACGGGAGCAAGTATCTCTTTCCGTGTGGACGGCACTTCCGAACTACAACTGGCTGTGTTGAAGCCCAGGAAATAGGAGGGTGTAGGCAGAGGCCTACTGTATTTTGAATGAGTTTACAGCAGGAGAGACTGCCATCCACACAGCAGGGGATCAGCTGACGTTACTGAACCCCACTGAGACACGGGAGCAAGTATCTCTTTCCGTGTGGACGGCACTTCCGAACTACAACTGGCTGTGTTGAAGCCCAGGAAATAGGAGGGTGTAGGCAGAGGCCTACTGTATTTTGAATGAGTTTACAGCAGGAGAGACTGCTATCCACACAGCAGGGGATCAGCTGACGTTACTGAACCCCACTGAGACACGGGAGCAAGTGTCTCTTTCCGTGTGGACGGCACTTCCGAACTACAACTGGCTGTGTTGAAGCCCAGGAAATAGGAGGGTGTAGGCAGAGGCCTACTGTATTTTGAATGAGTTTACAGCAGGAGAGACTGCCATCCACACAGCAGGGGATCAGCTGACGTTACTGAACCCCACTGAGACACGGGAGCAAGTATCTCTTTCCGTGTGGACGGCACTTCCGAACTACAACTGGCTGTGTTGAAGCCCAGGAAATAGGAGGGTGTAGGCAGAGGCCTACTGAATTTTGAATGAGTTTACAGCAGGAGAGACTGCCATCCACACAGCAGGGGATCAGCTGACGTTACTGAACCCCACTGAGACACGGGAGCAAGTGTCTCTTTCCGTGTGGACGGCACTTCCGAACTACAACTGGCTGTGTTGAAGCCCAGGAAATAGGAGGGTGTAGGCAGAGGCCTACTGAATTTTGAATGAGGTGACAGCAGGAGAGACTGCCATCCACACAGCAGGGGATCAGCTGACGTTACTGAACCCCACTGAGACACGGGAGCAAGTATCTCTTTCCGTGTGGACGGCACTTCCGAACTACAACTGGCTGTGTTGAAGCCCAGGAAATAGGAGGGTGTAGGCAGAGGCCTACTGAATTTTGAATGAGGTGACAGCAGGAGAGACTGCCATCCACACAGCAGGGGATCAGCTGACGTTACTGAACCCCACTGAGACACGGGAGCAAGTATCTCTTTCCGTGTGGACGGCACTTCCGAACTACAACTGGCTGTGTTGAAGCCCAGGAAATAGGAGGGTGTAGGCAGAGGCCTACTGTATTTTGAATGAGTTTACAGCAGGAGAGACTGCCATCCACACAGCAGGGGATCAGCTGACGTTACTGAACCCCACTGAGACACGGGAGCAAGTATCTCTTTCCGTGTGGACGGCACTTCCGAACTACAACTGGCTGTGTTGAAGCCCAGGAAATAGGAGGGTGTAGGCAGAGGCCTACTGTATTTTGAATGAGTTTACAGCAGGAGAGACTGCCATCCACACAGCAGGGGATCAGCTGACGTTACTGAACCCCACTGAGACACGGGAGCAAGTGTCTCTTTCCGTGTGGACGGCACTTCCGAACTACAACTGGCTGTGTTGAAGCCCAGGAAATAGGAGGGTGTAGGCAGAGGCCTACTGTATTTTGAATGAGGTGACAGCAGGAGACTGCCATCCACACAGCAGGGGATCAGCTGACGTTACTGAACCCCACTGAGACACGGGAGCAAGTGTCTCTTTCCGTGTGGACGGCACTTCCGAACTACAACTGGCTGTGTTGAAGCCCAGGAAATAGGAGGGTGTAGGCAGAGGCCTACTGTATTTTGAATGAGTTTACAGCAGGAGAGACTGCCATCCACACAGCAGGGGATCAGCTGACGTTACTGAACCCCACTGAGACACGGGAGCAAGTGTCTCTTTCCGTGTGGACGGCACTTCCGAACTACAACTGGCTGTGTTGAAGCCCAGGAAATAGGAGGGTGTAGGCAGAGGCCTACTGTATTTTGAATGAGTTTACAGCAGGAGAGACTGCCATCCACACAGCAGGGGATCAGCTGACGTTACTGAACCCCACTGAGACACGGGAGCAAGTATCTCTTTCCGTGTGGACGGCACTTCCGAACTACAACTGGCTGTGTTGAAGCCCAGGAAATAGGAGGGTGTAGGCAGAGGCCTACTGTATTTTGAATGAGTTTACAGCAGGAGAGACTGCCATCCACACAGCAGGGGATCAGCTGACGTTACTGAACCCCACTGAGACACGGGAGCAAGTGTCTCTTTCCGTGTGGACGGCACTTCCGAACTACAACTGGCTGTGTTGAAGCCCAGGAAATAGGAGGGTGTAGGCAGAGGCCTACTGTATTTTGAATGAGTTTACAGCAGGAGAGACTGCCATCCACACAGCAGGGGATCAGCTGACGTTACTGAACCCCACTGAGACACGGGAGCAAGTATCTCTTTCCGTGTGGACGGCACTTCCGAACTACAACTGGCTGTGTTGAAGCCCAGGAAATAGGAGGGTGTAGGCAGAGGCCTACTGTCTTTGTAATGCGGAGACAGCAGGAGAGACTGCCATCTCCACAGCAGGGGAACAGCTGGCAGTGCTGAACCCCACTAACACTTGAACGAATGTGTTTGGCTCTGTGGAGACGACACTTCTGAACACCAACTGACGTTGTTGGAGCCCAGGATTAGGCGAGGAGCAGGCTGGGGCCTACTGGATTTTGGCAGGTGAATGCAGCAGGAGACTTGCCATCTCCACAGCAGGGGAACAGCTGGCAGTGCTGAACCCCACTAACACTTGAACGAATGTGTTTGGCTCTGTGGAGACGACACTTCTGAACACCAACTGACGTTGTTGGAGCCCAGGATTAGGCGAGGAGCAGGCTGGGGCCTACTGGATTTTGGCAGGTGAATGCAGCAGGAGACTTGCCATCTCCACAGCAGGGGAACAGCTGGCAGTGCTGAACCCCACTAACACTTGAACGAATGTGTTTGGCTCTGTGGAGACGACACTTCTGAACACCAACTGACGTTGTTGGAGCCCAGGATTAGGCGAGGAGCAGGCTGGGGCCTACTGGATTTTGGCAGGTGAATGCAGCAGGAGACTTGCCATCTCCACAGCAGGGGAACAGCTGGCAGTGCTGAACCCCACTAACACTTGAACGAATGTGTTTGGCTCTGTGGAGACGACACTTCTGAACACCAACTGACGTTGTTGGAGCCCAGGATTAGGCGAGGAGCAGGCTGGGGCCTACTGGATTTTGGCAGGTGAATGCAGCAGGAGACTTGCCATCTCCACAGCAGGGGAACAGCTGGCAGTGCTGAACCCCACTAACACTTGAACGAATGTGTTTGGCTCTGTGGAGACGACACTTCTGAACACCAACTGACGTTGTTGGAGCCCAGGATTAGGCGAGGAGCAGGCTGGGGCCTACTGGATTTTGGCAGGTGAATGCAGCAGGAGACTTGCCATCTCCACAGCAGGGGAACAGCTGGCAGTGCTGAACCCCACTAACACTTGAACGAATGTGTTTGGCTCTGTGGAGACGACACTTCTGAACACCAACTGACGTTGTTGGAGCCCAGGATTAGGCGAGGAGCAGGCTGGGGCCTACTGGATTTTGGCAGGTGAATGCAGCAGGAGACTTGCCATCTCCACAGCAGGGGAACAGCTGGCAGTGCTGAACCCCACTAACACTTGAACGAATGTGTTTGGCTCTGTGGAGACGACACTTCTGAACACCAACTGACGCTGTTGGAGCCCAGGATTAGGCGAGGAGCAGGCTGGGGCCTACTGGATTTTGGCAGGTGAATGCAGCAGGAGACTTGCCATCTCCACAGCAGGGGAACAGCTGGCAGTGCTGAACCCCACTAACACTTGAACGAATGTGTTTGGCTCTGTGGAGACGACACTTCTGAACACCAACTGACGCTGTTGGAGCCCAGGATTAGGCGAGGAGCAGGCTGGGGCCTACTGGATTTTGGCAGGTGAATGCAGCAGGAGACTTGCCATCTCCACAGCAGGGGAACAGCTGGCAGTGCTGAACCCCACTAACACTTGAACGAATGTGTTTGGCTCTGTGGAGACGACACTTCTGAACACCAACTGACGCTGTTGGAGCCCAGGATTAGGCGAGGAGCAGGCTGGGGCCTACTGGATTTTGGCAGGTGAATGCAGCAGGAGACTTGCCATCTCCACAGCAGGGGAACAGCTGGCAGTGCTGAACCCCACTAACACTTGAACGAATGTGTTTGGCTCTGTGGAGACGACACTTCTGAACACCAACTGACGCTGTTGGAGCCCAGGATTAGGCGAGGAGCAGGCTGGGGCCTACTGGATTTTGGCAGGTGAATGCAGCAGGAGACTTGCCATCTCCACAGCAGGGGAACAGCTGGCAGTGCTGAACCCCACTAACACTTGAACGAATGTGTTTGGCTCTGTGGAGACGACACTTCTGAACACCAACTGACGCTGTTGGAGCCCAGGATTAGGCGAGGAGCAGGCTGGGGCCTACTGGATTTTGGCAGGTGAATGCAGCAGGAGACTTGCCATCTCCACAGCAGGGGAACAGCTGGCAGTGCTGAACCCCACTAACACTTGAACGAATGTGTTTGGCTCTGTGGAGACGACACTTCTGAACACCAACTGACGCTGTTGGAGCCCAGGATTACGCATGCCGCATGCAGAGGCCAATGGGCATCGGTTTTTATGGAGGTTGTGGACTACTACTGATTCTAACCATGCTCCACTTAGGTCTCTGGCTCCACTGTCTCTACTATTTACCCTGGCCTCCAACCCCGCCAGCTACATCTCTGAAGTGGCGTCAGCACAATCTACACTTGTTCCTGTGTTACTGGTGCTCAGTCCCATCAGTTGATCCCCTGATGTTTGTCCGGCAAGTTCGCCAGCTCTGTCCTCATTCCCACTACTGGTTATGGGAATGTGGACAGAGCAGGAGACCTTGCCGGACACACATCAGGGGATAAACTGATGGGACTGAGCCACAGGAACACAGGAACAAGTGTAGATTGTGCTGACGCCACTTCAGAGATGTAGATGGCGGGGTTGGAGGTCAGGGGAAATAGTAGAGACAGTGGAGCCAGAGACCTAAGTTGGGCACGGTTAAAAATCAGTAGTGGTTTGAATGTTGATGGAGCTGGTGACTCTGCCGTCCACACAGCAGGGGATCAGCTGGCATTACTGAACCCCAGTAACACAGGAGCTAGTGTGTTTCTCTGTGCAGACGACACATCTGAGCGACAACTGGCAGTGTTGAAGCACAGGGATTATAGTTCAGGTGGTAGAAAAATGAACACACCAGCAGACCTGGATACAGTTGCCAACCACTAATTTAGTCTGTAAGAGGAATGGCAAAGTCTTTGGAGATCCAGGCCTTGTTCATTTTCAGAAAAGTCAGCCGGTCAACATTATCGGAAGATAGTCGCGTGCGACGGTCTGTTAGTACACCACCTGCGGCACTAAAGACACGTTCCGATAATACACTGGCAGCAGGGCAAGCCAGCACCTCCAATGCATACTGGCTAAGCTCTGGCCATGTATCCAGCTTAGAGACCCAAAACTTGAAGGGGGAAGAGCCATCTGGGAGTACAGCGACAGGGCAAGACATGTAGTCTGACACCATCTGACGGAAGCGTTGCCTCCTGCTGACTCGAGGCGTCGCTGATGGTGTAGACAATTGTGGTGGACACACAAAACTTTGCCACATTTGGGCCATAGTGGTCTTGCCTTGTGCTGCGGCACTGCCTCTGCTCCCTCTTTGTGCAGAGTTTCCTCCACTGCCTCGACGCACAGAGCTGCTTTGTAAAGCACTAGCAACAATGCTGTCGGGTGGAATGGAAAACATTATGGACTGCACCAGTGACTCTTCGTACTCCCGCATTTTACGCTCCCGGTTCAACGTTGGTATGAGCCTTTGTACGCTGTCCTGGTAGCGAGGATCTAGGAGGGTGTACACCCAATAATCAGCCGAGACGAGAATGTGGGCGATGCGGCGGTCGTTTCTCAGGCACTGCAGCATGAAATCAACCATGTGCTGCAGACTCCCAACTGCCAAAGAACCGCTGTCCCCTGTTTGAGGCGTGACCTCGACCTGCTCTGCATCACCCCACCCTCGCTGTACATACTGAGTAGAGGTTTGTGTACCTCCCTCCTCTGGAGAGATGTCTTCCTCCTCCATCGACTCCTCCTCATCCTCCTCACAAAGTGTCCCCTGCCTAGGCCTTTGTGAGGAAACACGTAGCGCAGACTGTCCAGAAGCAGATGGCATTTGGGACTCCTCATCCTCCACCTCTTCTGAAACCTCATCCCTTAGTGCTTGCAGTGTTTGTTGAAGCAGGCAGATAAGGGGGACAGTCATGCTGACTAGTGCATCGTCTGCACTCGCCATCCGCGTGGATTCATCGAAGGCACGCAAAACGAGGCAGATGTCCTTCATAGAGGCCCACTCAATGGTGCTGAAGTGTGAACGGCGCACAGTGCGACTTGTTTGCGCCTGATGCAGCTGGTACTCCATGACTGCTGCCTGCTGCTCACACAACCGCTCCAACATATGTAACGTTGAATTCCACCGGGTGGGTAGGTCACATATGATGCGATGTTCCGGAAGGCCAAATCGTCGCTGCAGAGCAGCGAGGCGCGATCTTGCCGTGCTGGAACGTCGCAAGTGAGCGCACTCTATGCGGACCTTGTGCAACAGTGCAGCAAGATCCGGATAGTCCCTCAGAAAGCTCTGCACGACCAAGTTAAGAACATGTGCCAGACATGGGATGTGTGTGAGGTTGCCTAGGCCAAGAGCTGCCACCAGATTTCGGCCATTGTCACACACCACCAAGCCCGGCTGGAGATTCGCTGGCCCAAACCACACATCGCTCTCCAGCTTGATAGCATTCCAGAGCTCCTGCGCTGTGTGGCTTCGATTCCCCAAAGAAATTAATTTGAGTACAGCCTGTTGACGTTTGGCCACGGCTGTGCTCATATCGGTCGTAACAGGCTCCTGCTCTGCTGTTTCTGAGGAACTTGAGTAGGAGGAGGAGTCTATGTGTACAGACTGGAGTCCTGCAATCCGTGGCGTTGGAAGAACACGTACAGCGCCACTCTCCAGATCCGTACCCGGCTCCACAACATTGACCCAGTGGGCAGTGAGGGAAAGGTATCGTCCCTGTCCATGGTTACTGGTCCACGCATCGGTGGTCAGGTGGACCTTGCTACTAACGGCGTTTAGTAGCGCATGTTTTATTTTGCCCTCAACATGTTTCTGCAGGGCAGGGACGGCTCGCCTGCTGAAATAAAAGCGGCTGGGCACGTTGTATTGGGGGACTGCCAATGCCATTAAGTCCCGGAAGGTGTCAGTGTCCACCAGCCTGAATGACAGCATTTCAACTGCCAGAAGTTTGGCAATGCCAGCATTCAGAGACTGTGCTCGGGGATGGTTTGCCGAGTAAGGGCGCCTTTTATCCCATGCCTGTGCTACCGATGGCTGTGATGGATGGGAACGTGCTGTTATGGGTGGAATCTGACAGGGTCTCCGGACAACAGTGGCAGAGGTTCTTCCTTGGCGATCCTGTGAGGAAGCCGAACCAGCAGTGTGTGAGCTGGAGGAAGAGGGCCCAACACGAACTGAAGAGGTGGTAGGTGGTGCTGTACGTTGGCCTACGTCTTCAGGGTGTCTCTGCAACTCCAACTCGTGCTTGGTGCGCACATGTTTCCACATATTTGTGGTATTGAGGTTGCTGACATTTCTCCCTGTTTTGACTCTCTGATGACACAGCTTGCATTTGACAAAGCAAATGTCATCTGCAACTGTGTCAAAAAAGGACCACGCACTGCAACTCTTGTGAGCGCCCGGTTTGCCTTTGGAAGGAGGAATGCTCCTAACGGGTGCCGAAGTGGAGGGTACAGGCAACCAAGTCTTCCCCCTCCCTCTGCCTCCTGTTTTGGCCGGTAGGGGAATCTCTTCCTCCGAGCTGCTCCCACCACCTTCCTGTTGCTCACGCCATGATGGGTCAAGGACCTCATCATCTTCCCTCCCCTCTTCAAACAGCTGCTTCTCCGGGGTTGTCTCGCCAGCACCGTACGCACCAGAAAGTGGCAACTGAGTCTCGTCATCATCTGATGCGTACTGAGGTGTGCTGACCATAGGCACTGGCCCACTCGCCTCTTCAGATTCAGAGGGACAAAGAAGTTGCGCATCACTGCATACTCCCTCTTCTTCACATTCAGGAATGCTGCTTGGCTGGCCCCCTCTTTCCAAGCCAACAGATTCCGAGAACAGAAGTAGAGACTGTGATGGCTCCTGTCCATGTCTCTCTGACTGCCTGGGCACTTTGGCAGGTGGTGAAGAGACAGATGGTTGCTCTTCGGTGCTCTGACCCTGAGAGGATGCGGAAGTAATTGAAGTCGATGCGTTAGCTGCCATCCATCCGACAACGGCTTCAATTTGTTCCTCCCGCAGCAGTGGGGTACGTTGAGGTCCTACAAAGCTGCGCATAAAGGACTGTTGCCTGCTAAAACTGGGGGATGCTGATCCACTGGTGCCCGCAGCAGGCCCAGAATCCCCACGTCCTCTACCTGTAGAATCCCCACGTCCTCTCCCTGCAGAATCCCCACGTCCTCTCCCTGCTGAAACTCCACGCCCACGCCCCCGCGCCTTACTCCCTGCCTTCTTCATCTTGCAAGACTGCTTAAGATAGGCAAAAAAGTACAAAGGGGGGCCTTAGTGTGCTTATTCCTGAACAGCTGGTTACAGGTACAAGAAACACTAATTTTATGAAGTGTGTGTGTGTGGACTAGACTTTAATAGGAGCTGATGTGGCCTACACAAGTTCAAAATGTAGTGTTTGGTGCACTTTTTATGTGGTTTCTTTGTTTGAAACAAACTCAAAGTATGAGAACAAAGAATTGAAACTGATAGTATCACCAACTTTTTGGAGCTATTACAATGCAGGCAGGTAACCTACAATGCAAAAGATGAGGCTCCAAAAAAATTGGGTAATACTAATCTGGCTGCGCCGGCAGGGCACAAGCCAGAAAAAAAGGCTCCTCTATCTACTCCTATATAGTGTTTGCAACCAACCAATGTTGATGGATACGGATGGATGCACACTAATAGGAGAAGAAAAAATGAGCTGCACTCAGAGACAAATATGTGTGAGGCAGTGACGCACGTTGAGCGTCCTACAACCAGACGTAGCTGCAGGACACTCTACTCAGCGTGAGCTGCACTCACACACAGTCAGAGACCTCTCAGACAGCCGTCAACAGTGCAGCTAAGTGGGCACTGGCACTGACAGGCTGCAGAAAGGCTCCGCTGTGTACTCCTATATAGTGTTTGCAACCACCGTAGATGGAGACGGATGGATGCACACTAATAGAAGAAAAAATGAGCTGCACTCAAATAAAAATATGTGTGAGGCAGTGACGCACGCTGAGCGTCCTACAGCCAGACGTAGCTGCAGGACACACTACTCAGCGTGAGCTGCACTCACACACAGTCAGAGACCTCTCAGACAGCCGTGAACAGTGCAGCAAAGTGGACACTAGCACTGAAAGGCTGCAGAAAGGCTCCGCTGTCTACTACTAGTGTTTGCAACCAACGTATATGGATACGGATGGAAGCACACTAGATTGAAATTATTTAAAAAATGCAGCTCAAAAAATAAAAGATGTATGAGGCAGCAGTGATCACACTGGGTGGCCTACAGCCTGACGTGGCTGCAGGACCCACTCCACAGCGTGAGCTGCACTCACACAGCCCTTGCAGACAGCTGTGAACACTGCTGCTAGGGCAAAGAAGGCTACAGTGGTGGTTTATGTAGCCTGGGTAAAGCACTAGATGTTTGGTGGAATCGCTATTTCTAACTGTCCCTCACAGTCTTCTACAGCAGCCTGTCCCTAACTGAATTCACAGCAGAGTGACCAGAAATGGCGGCTGCGGTGGCTTTTATAGTGCATCATGACATCATTTCGGCAGCCAATCACAGCCATGCCAATAGTTAACATGCCTACATGCCTAACAGGATGTGCCCACACTTCGGAGGATTCCCATTGGCTTAATCAAAGCAAGCAGGCTCATAGCATGATGGGAACTTCCTATTCCGATTCCGATCCCGGAATCCAATATGAAAAAAGTATCGGAATTAAGTATCGGAATTCCGATACCGCTAATATCGGCCGATACCCGATACTTGCGGTATCGGAATGCTCAACACTAATTACAACTTAAAATGGAATATTATTTGTGCATACTAGTATAATTACTTTTTATAATTTACTCCCATGCTCATTTGTTTCTTCATGTTCCATAAGCTTGATATATTTTAAATCCTTTTCTGTTTTTATTTTTTATAATCTAAATAAAGATTTGTATTTTACCTTTCCACATTGCATCATTGCATCACTTGAGTATGTGTCTACACATTTTTCAAGGGGAGGTATATAAGGATGGTGCCCTAAAGGACCTTTAAGTAATCATGGTGAGTGGTCAAATGGGACACTATTGCCCAATGATGTCGCTCATGTGGCACATGCGCGTCATGCTGGCACCACCCAGTTATTAAGCCCATTCTGGGTCAGAAGTGGTTGCAGCCGGAATCAGGGCTGCCACTAGGAATTTCGGGGGCCCCATACTGGCAAAATTTTGAGGGCCCCCTTGAGACTCCGCCCAGGCTCCACCCAGCCCCGCCTCCATCCCTCAAACTGTCCACAGTCCCACCGCTCTCTCTTGGAAAAACTCCACTTCTCACCTATCACACATTAACAGTTCCTATCACCAGATCACACATATAGCCGGCAGCTTTTGCTTTGGACAAAAGATTTTTTTTTAAGCCACCACCATAACAGGGTAGACACTTTTGGCTGGGCTCTATTCTACTGTAACCTATTAAATATTTGTTAAAATATGCAATACAATTTAGGTAGATTTTTATTTATTTTTCAATTTTTAAAATAACCAATAATATCACATACAAGGAACAAATACTGCTACACCATGTCCAGACCACATATTACCACCACATAGTGACCTATAATACCACATACAAGGAACAAATTCCGCCACACCAGGATCAGACCACATATTGCTACCATAGTGACCGAATAATATCACATACAAGGAACAAATACCACAGCACCATGACCAGACCACATATTACCACCACAAAGTGACCAAATAACAGCATATACAAGGGACAAATACCACTGCACCATGCCCAGACCACATATTACCACCACATAGTGACTGAATAATACCACATACAAGGAACAAATACCACCGCACCATACCCAGACCACATATTACCACCACACGGTGACTGAATACTACAATACTGATCATTAATAAAAAAAACATAATACTATCACCATAAGTGGCATTATACACAGGAGATCTGTATTTAGTATGCAGTGTCTGTATATAGGTAATAAAGTGATCAATGACATTATACACAGGAGCTCTGTATATAGTATACAGTGTATAGTGTCAGTGTACAGGTAACACACTAACTCACCAGTGATGTCTCTAGGTGAAGTCCTTCATCCTTGCTTTTCATTCATCCAGCACAGATCCCCATCACGTCTTCCAGCCAGGGCTTGTCTCTGCAGGAAATAGCACAGTTATCTAGAGCTCCACTTGCAGAACACACTACTTATTTTTTCCCAACTTCTACATTACACCACATGAATAAAAAAAGGCGACATAGTGTCGCTCTGCACAGTAACAGGACCGCCCCCCATTTAAAACAGTATCCTCAAAAAATTAAATACATCACTGCAGTAATAATATCCCTTAATTAGCCCCTGTGGTGATAATATCCCCCATCCTGACCCTCTTGTGTCTCATTCCTGGCTTCAGCCATATGTTCTCCCATCCCACCCTCATGAGTATCCATTCTTCCCCATATGATCTCCATCGTATCCATCCTGCCCCATGATCCTGTGCAATCTGTCTCAAACCCTGCCCCATCTGTCTCCAATCATGCCCCATATCTCCATTCTGCCCAGTGTTTCCAATCATGCCCCGTGTCTCGCATTCTGCTCCCATGTCCAGCATTCTGCCCCCAGCATCCAGCATTCTGCCCCCAGCATCCAGCATTCTACCCCAGTCTCCAGCTTTCTGCCCCAATCTCCAACATTCTGCCCCAGTCTCCAGCAATCTGCCCCATGTCCAGAATTCTGCCCCAGTCTCCAGCTTTCTGCCCCAGTCTCCAGCATTCTGCCCCATGTCCAGCATTCTGCCCCAGTCTCCAGCATTCTGCCTCAGTCTCCAGCATTCTGCCGCATGTGCAGCATTCTGCCCCATGACCAACATTCTGCCCCAGTCTTCAGCATTCTGCCCCATGTCCAGAATTCTGCCCCAGTCTCCAGCATTCTGCCCCAATCTCCAGCATTCTGCCCCAGTCTCCAGCATTCTGCCCCATGTCGAGCATTCTGCCCCAGTCAAGCATTCTGCCCCATGTCCAGTATTCTGCCCCAATCAAGCATTCTGCCCCTGTCCAGCATTCTGCACCATGTCCAGCATTCTGCCCGCCCCAGTCCAGCATTCTGCCCCAGTCCAGCATTCTGCCTCATGTCCAGCATTCTGCCCCATGTCCAGCACTCTGCCCCCGGCTCCCCGGATTGCCGCCATAAAAAAAACGAACCAAAAAAACCAAGTTCTCCTTACTTGGCCGCGCTCTAGCGGCAGGCGAGGCACCGTCCCTCCACGCTGCAGCGCGCTCTAGCCGGCGACTGACAGTGACGTCAGAAGCCGGCGATGTGCGCGCTGTGGCTGAGATCAGCTGCAAGCCTCCTATTCGCTGGCGGCTGTTAACTATTGACGTGCGGGCCAGTGGGCCCGCATGTCAATAGCGTTTAGCTGCCTCCCGCAGCGCCATGCTAAGGGCCTGGTTTACCTGCCGGTAGGGGCCCGATGAGCAGCAGAGACCGGGCCGGATGTGGACCCCCTCTGCCCACCGGGCCCCATACGCCAGTCAGGGCAGTAACGCCCTGATGGCGGTCCTGGCCGGAATCCTCCAACCCAACCCAGATGGTCGAGAGTAGTAGTGGAGAGATTTATTCACACCCTCCCTAAACCAGTGCAAGCCTGGGTTGCTCAGAGAGATTTTTGGAATGCGTATGAACTGGTTAGCTTAGGCCTCTTTCACACTTCAGTTTTTTGCATCAGTTATAATCCACCAAAAAGGCGGACAAGCGGATCCGTTCTAAACTGATGTGAACGGATGGCACAGGATCCGTTTTTAGACGGATCCTGAAAATGAAGAAATTTAAAGGAATCGCTGGCCGGGGGGGGGGGGGGGAGAGAGAGAGAGAGAGAGAGAGAGAATTTTTTTTTTTTGTCCGGCACCCAGAAAGAAATTCGGGTTAAATCAGTGTTTGCAGGATCCGCCAGAGAAAAAAACGTTACAAGCTCCGTTTTGAAATTTTTGAGGATGGTGACGGACAGCAACTTTTGGCGGATCCTCACAAAAAACGGATGCAACGGACAGCAATCCGTCACAATCCGCCATTAATGCAAGTCAATGGGAAAAAAACGGATCCTCAAAAAAAAATTGAGGATCCGTTTTTTTTCAAAACCTGGCGGATTGTGACTGATTGTAAAAAACGGAAGTGTGAAAGAGGCCTTAGTGGTAAGGTACTAGGAGAGCAATAAGTCAATATTGAAACCAGCTATCATCGCACTGCAGCACTAGGGTACCGAAAAGGGGACTGAATCTCAAAACAGAGGTACTAGAGCCACAAATGGGGGACGCCTAAGGTCATAAAAACCCGCTGAGGGATTGCCGAGGGTAGGGTTTATGGATTTAATTTGGTGGAGGTGTCAGGGTCCTGGGCGCAAAGCCACGTGTTGTTCTATGTCTCCCTAACCAATGTACTGCAGACTAGGGTGGTTTTCATTATGCTTATAAGGAACTCTACTCATACCCAAAGTGATGACAAAGTTATGCAAGACCACTCAGATTACGCAACTCAGGACATTGGTATATCATCCACAAACAGACGTTCTGTTGAAGAGGTTTAATAAGACTTTGAAGGTCATGTTCAAGAAGATAGTAGAGAAGGATGGTCGAGACTGGGACTGTCTATTGAAGTTTCACAGGCATTTATGGGGTTCTCTCCATTGTAATTGTGTCTGGCATCCTTGGGGTCTCCTGGACTTTGCAAAGAAGACCTATGAAGTAGAATTTACACCCCACTGAAGCATTTTTGAGCATGTGGCCCAGATGTAGAAGAGAATTGCAGAAGTAATACTGGTTGCGAGAGAGAATCTCCTCTAGGCACAAGAGGCTCAGTTAAGGGTCTACAATCAGTCAGCAAAGCTGAGACAGTACAGCCCTGGAGATTGAGGCATAGTGCTGATTCCCACAATGGAAACTAAATTTCTAGTTAAGTGGCAAGGGCCATATGAAGCGGTCAAAAAACTGAGCAAAATTTAAATAAGATCCACCAGAAATGGAGAAGAAACCTTATCTGTTGTGATGGGCAGACCCGTGGATGTTCGGGTTCATTGTATACAGTCGAACTTTAAAAAAAGTTTGGTTTGGGCACCAGAATGGTACTTGAATCTAAAACCGGACCCCATTCAAATTAATGGGGGCCCAAATATATGGCGTTTCCACTCATCTATTTATATGACAGCGTAAGAAACACTGGCTCTGATCGACGGTAATGTGTAATGCTGCAGTTCCAACGCTGTCAAACAGATAACATTGTGAGAGCTTGCAGCTGTGATCATGAAACAGTTACCGCCAGTCACAGGCATCAACAGTTGAGGGTACTACTATCATCATACACCTGGTCTCGCTGATAGCAGTGAGGACAGGCGAAGCTGATGAGAGTTTTCACCAACCGGCGTCTGTCCATTTAGCAAATAATTTTGTTTAAAATGGTGTGGGATGCCCTCTATTCTTGATAACCAGTGCAGGTAAAACTGACAGCTGTGGGCTGCAGCTCTCAGCTGTCAGCTTTATCTTTGCTGGTTATCAAAAAGAGCAGGGACACCATGCTGTTTTTTTTAAATTATTTAAATAATTAAATAACCTAGTCAGTGACCTAGTAGCACCCCCTTTTTGAAAGTATCACAGCTTATAAACGCTTTTTGCAATCAGCCAGGAGTCTTTCAGTTCTTATTTAAGGGATTTTCATTCATTCTTCCTTGGAAAATTCTTCCAGTTCTGTGAGATTCCTGGGTCATCTTGCAAGCATTTCTATTTTGAGGTATACCCACAGATTTTCATTAATATTCAGATCAGGGTACTATTAGGGCCATTGTATAACCATCAGCTTGCGCCTATTGAGGTATATACGATAGAAAAATGTATAGGTTTTACTTTTTAAAAATCCATAAAACCGGCGCAATAGTCTGACAACATTATTGCCAGATACCATATGTGAGTCAGAAAGTCATGCATGCATCTTCTCCATGCAGTTCCCATTTAGTTTTAGCTCTTTCCCATCCATTTCAGTTTTTTTCTCATGCCCCCTGACCTGTTTGTTGGGTCCAGTAGAAAAATATTCGGCTTTCCCATTGACTTGCATTGGATTCGTTATTTGGTACGAATACACAGATATTAGAAATTATTCATGCTGATTTTCCTGAATCTGAATAGTTCATTTTTCGATTACTACCTTCTGTATCCCAGATCTGTAGCTTCACATATTTACCACCAATAATTATTACCTTACAGCCTAACCCTATGCCTATTGTGTGATTGTAATCTTCTTTAAATTTCTTCTCAATAAACTGGTGCAGCAGGCAGGAATTTCCAGTACCTGCATTCCAAATTACCAGAAATATGAACAAGAAACCATACATTTCAGATATCGCTGTCAGCGACATGTTGGAATCAGCAGTCAATCTTTGGCGGCCACTTGATGCTGTGTCGGCAAGGTGAGTGCCTTATTGCCAGTCCAAAAAATGCCAGGTGAGATCAGAGGGTCATAGACCTGTTCCGCTCCCCACACACCATTCTTCACATTATTTTGCCTCCTTCCCAGGTGACAGGAGCACACATGTGCAAACTGCTGCTCTCACATACAGCCCTGAGCCTCAGGGCCTGAACATTTTGAGGCAGTCTATTATGCATTTTGAAGTGTGTTTAGGGTCAATATCCATTTGTAGAAGCCATCTTCTATTCAACTTCAGCTTTATTACAGATGGTTTTATGTTTGCATCAAGAATTTGTTGACATTTCATCGAATCCATTCTTATCTCTAAACATGAAATGCCATTGGCTGCAACACAACCCCAAAGCATGATTGATCCACACATATGCTTAACAGTTGGCAAGATGTTTTTTTTTTTTCCTGAAATTCCTGTGCCCTTTCTTCTCCACACATACTTTTGTTCATTGTGGCCAAAGAGTTCTATTTTAACATCATCGGTCCACAGGACTTGTTTATGGTGATGACACAGAAGAGGTTTTCTTCTGATGACGCTTCCATGAAGGCCATGTTTGTGCAGGTGTCTCTGAACAGTAGAACAATGTACCACAATTCCAGAGTCTGCTAAATTTTTCAGAAGGTCTTTTTCAGTCAAGATGCAGCACTGATTTGCTTCTCAAGCAATCCTATGAGCAGCTCTCACAGAAATTATTTTTAAACTTTGATAGACTGGGCTTTTCTGAACAATGAGATACCAGATATTGTATATGTATTTTAATTTTTTTCTTGTTTTATTTTGAATAGGGCAAAAGGGGGATGATTTAAACTTTATTTTTTTTAAACTTTTTTTACACTTTTTACTGGCTTCAATAGTCTGTTTTGGAGACTTGAAGCTGCGATCTTCTGGTCGCTTGTGCTACACACAGAAGGGTTTCAGCCCCGCTTTGTGGAGCAGATTTGTTCATCTGCCAGCAATGGGGCAGTGCTCAGAGCACATGGGAAATAACAACCACGGGGGTCTCCTGCAGACCCTGGATTGTCATGCCACCGATCGGCGCTTTCGGCCCTATCATGTTAAATGCTGCTGTCAGAGATTGACAGGCAGCATTTAACATGTTAACAGCCACAGGTAGATCGCGATTCCATCCGCAGCTGTTAGGGGCACATGACAGCTCATAAAAGCAGCTCTTATGGATGATACTTTTCATAAAATAGAAGTATAGAAAACTTCTATTGATAGTCTTAGAATTCTCGGATATTTGATGCCCTCTCTCTCTCGTACAGTGAAGCATATGGACGTTTGTGTGATAATGTATCTTCTCGCTGCTTCTAAACTAACATCTGCTCTATCAGTATGAGTTTAGAATTTAGCGTCTAACTTCTCGGAAAGTGTTAGCACCCTCTATACGAGAAGGGGGTCTCTTCTTTTATGTTCTATAGTACAAGTGGAGAGAATTAGATTTTACCGGATCAGAACATTCTATGTGATCCACCAGAGAATCTATAAAATGCTATCATATCAACTCTCAATTTTCTTAGCTTGAGGCTAAACATGTTTAGCATAGTGAAGCGCACCACAGCTTTTGACTGTGATGCATTATTATTTATGCCTTCCATGCTCTTGCTTTAAATCACTGGTAGTAATGTGAAGTCGGGTTAATGAAACATGGCACAGATTATATAAGGTTAGAGCAATGCGTTATATTGTGACATTGTTTTATTGTTTTCTATTATTTTACAGTATATTGTATGAATATAGTATGATACTGTAATATAATATCCTGTAATATATAGCATTAGATTTCTCTTGTTCATTAGTTTGCATGCCTTTGTAATTTACTAATATATTGCTGCAATCATTGTATTGTTTAGTGCTATGTCACATCAGGATATTGTACAGTGACACGTAGTTTTATATTAATAATAATAATTTTATATAGCGCTAGTGTGGCACACCAGGAGTCCGGTTGCCACAGCGGCATTACCTCCTTTACAGGGGGGTGATGACATGCCTGGAATCAAGGAGGAGTCCCTTAGACAGGTAATACCAACATCCAACACTTTTCCTACTCCAGACCAGAAGGGGGAGCTCTAAACCCAGTTTCAGGGGAGCTTTCCTATAAGTTCTGGGCTGGAGGAGGAGTTAGTGAGTTGCAGTCTGTGAGAGTCTGTACAAGGGACAGGAGCTGTGAGGAGCTCATCCCAAGAGCAGAGTAAAGAGAGAGGAAAGGAGACGTTTAGGGAACCCTGGGGATTGGAGCTGTGATCAAGTTCACCCCAGGGCAGAGCGCTTGAAACCAGATGCCAGAGTCCGTGGCTGCACAGGTAAAACAGTACCAACAGCCACATCCGGAGGGTCGGAGACTGCAGGCCTCCTGGCCCCATTATACGCCTGAAGGCACAGCAGCAGATCAGAGTCGGGAGCCGCCATAGATGAGCGACATCTGCAATAGGCTCAAGCTGCCTGCCATACGGGCAAGTACCACAGGACAGTAAGGAACAGAGGAGAAAGCATAGCTTTAGGCAGCAAGGAACTCATAGGACAGCGCAGAAAGGAGGCCTCCAACCCATCTGGCATAGGGGATCCTAAGTTGCTTCCAGGCTGCCTGGATCTCCATTACCATCTGTACTCAGTGCCCTGGTCTGCACCTCAAACTGTGAGTAAAAGTGTGAAGACTGCACCCCACTGTGTCCCCCTGTTTATTTGCTGCGTCACCTCAGCCCTGCAATACAACAATCATCACGTTCATTTTACACTACTACTGCCCTGGGGATTAAAGGTTCTACCTGTGGAGAGCTGTAACAACTCTGCTGCATCATCATCAGCCCCAGTGGTCTCTTCAGGCGGCGTCAGCTAACATCTATTTGCCGAATACCACAGGTGGCGTCACAAACTATCTTTCATAAACTTTATCATCCCCTTATCATCATTTTCATTGAACGCCCAGGGCCACGGACAGGGTCACTGCTGCTGTGGCACATCCCCTTAAGAACCAGCCTGGTACCGAGTACCTCCCCCCGGCCCTGGCGGGTGCTCCGCTAGCAAAGTCAGCAACTTTATTATTAAAATGCATTGCAAGATAATATGTAGAGATGTGCAAACTGATTAACAACAACATAGTTTGGTGGCCATGGTCTGTGATTGATGGACCAGAGCCTGTGCAAACTTTCTCTGACCTTCCAGCATCCCCAGCACCTCCTGTTATGACTATATCTGGTGCAACATCATGCCTGCATCATGCCACAACAATGACTGCGCAAGCCTACAAAACAGAAGAGGCGCTGGAGATACTGGCAGATATAAGGTGGTCCACAGTGCTCCCATCTATTGGCTGCGGACTACTGACCTGGCCACTGCACCAGGGTCCTGAGAGTCAATTTGCTCATCTCTAGTATCATATTCTGAATAACTATTCAAACATTATTTTTATTATTTTTTATCATTAGATTGTAATTTTAGTTTTTATAAATGTTTTAGTTTAGTATTTCACTAATTTATTTTATATTTTGCGTGCACACAGATTTCTGTGTGTATGCATAGAGAGAGAGAGATACATACAGTTGTGCTCAAACGTTTACGTATCCCAGCAGAATTTTTGCTTTCTTGGCCTATTTACAGAGAATATGAATGATAACTCCAAAACTTTTCTTCTAATCATGGTTAGTGGTTGGGTGAAGCCATTTATTGTCAAACTACTGTGTTTTCTCTTTTGAAACCATAACAACAATAAAAAACACCTATATGACCCCTGATCAAAAGTTCACATACCCTGGTGATTTTGGCCTCATAACATGCACAGAAAGTTGACATAAATGGGTTTGAATAGCTACTAAAGGTAACATCCTCACCTGTGATCTGTTTGCTTGTAATCAGTGTGTGTGTGCATAAAAGCTGAGTGAGTTTCTGGGATCCAGACATACTCTTGCATCTTTCATCCAGTTGCTGGCATTTCTGGATTGTAAGTCATGGGGAAAGCAAAAGAATTGTCAACGTATCTAGGGAAAAAGTAGTTGAACTGTATAAAACCGGAAAGGGATACAAAAAGATACTCAAGAAATTGATAATGGCAGTCAGCAGCGTTCAAACTGTGATTAACAAATGGAAAATCAAGGGCTCTGTGAAAACAAAACCAAGGTCAGGTAGACCAACAAAAATTTTGTCCACAACTGCCAGGAAAATTGTTCGGAATGCAAAGAAAAACCCACAAATAACATCAGCTAAAATACAGGACTCTCTGAAAACTAGTGGTGTGGCTTTTTCAAGATGTACAGTCAGCAGGCACTTGAAGAAAAATGGGCTGCATGGTCGAGTTGCCAAAGGAAACCCATTACTGTGCAAATGCCACAAAATATCTCTCCTACAATACACAAAACAGCACAGAGACAAGCCTCAAAACTTCTGGAACAAGGTAATTTGGAGTGGTGAGACCAAAATTGAACTTTTTGGCCACAACCATAAATGTTACATTTGGAGAGAGGTCAACAAGGCCTTCGATGAAAGGATCACTATTCCTACTGTAAAGCATGGAGGTGGATCGCTGATGTTTTGGGGATGTGTGAGCTACAAAAACACAGGAAACATGAAAGATGAATACAGCACATACTAAAGACAAATTTACAATCACCAGCCCGAAAACTTCGCATGGGACGTACTTGGATGTTCCAACATGACAACAATCCAAAACACAAGGCCACGTCGTCCTGTTATTGGCTACAGCAGAACAAAGTGAAGGTTCTGGAGTGGCCATCTCAGTCTCCTGACCTCAATATCATTGCACTACTCTGGGGAGATCTCCAGCGCGCAGTTCATGCTAGACAGCCCAGGAATTTACATGAACTGGATGCTTTTTTGCCAAGAAGAATAGTCAGCTTTACCATCTGAGAAAATAAAGAACCTCATCCACAACTACCACAAAAGATTTCAAGCTGTCATTGATGTTAGAGCGGGCAATACCCGGTATTAATAAATGGGGTATGTGAACATTTGATCAGGGTCATTTGGATGTTTTAGGATGTCATTATGATTTAAAAAGAGAAAACACAGTAGTTTGCCAATAAATGGCTTCACCCAACGACTAACCATGGGTGGGAACAAAGTTTTGGTATTGTCATTAATATTCTCTGAAAAAATACCAAGAAAGAAAAAATTCTGCCGGGGTATGTAAACTTTTGAGCACAGCTGTATATACAGATAAAGTTATATGCACACACAATATAAATCAGTGAAATACTATATTAAGACATAAATTATAACTTTATATATACAGAGAGAGAGAAACATGTGCAGGCACACACACATATATAATATTATTTTTTATTACAGTATTTTATTATGTCATGATTTATGCAATATATTTTATTGATCCCTACACTGCATTACATTCTACAAAAATAGGATTTTATTTTATAGTATGTGGCATGTTTTACTACAGTACTACAATACATTTCTGTCCACTGAATTATTATGTAGCAGTGTGTTCTAATGATATCATTTGTTGCATTACAGTGTATGGCCTTAAATTGTGATATTATGCTATAGCATATCATCTTAATATACAGTATATGTAACATGGTGTGATGTATTAATCTTTTGTACTGTTATATTGTATTATATTTGACTAAATAATGAAAATTTTATTATATAGCACCAACATATTCGGCAGCACTTTACAACATACTTACAATAACAACATTTAAAAGTAATACATAGTTAACCAGTAACAGGAGGAGTGTGGCATTGTTTATTATTGTTTGACCGAATTATGATATACTACATACTATATTATTATCTTATATTGGAAATATTTTTGTATTTTGTGTATATATATATTTATATATTGCATTACTTGTGAATTGTTTAGTTTTGTTGTATTGTATTATGATATGCTATATTTTATTATAATATTGTGTATATTATATTTGTTCTGTAATTCTCCATTCTTACTTTATTATTATATTGTGTTCCATTATTATATTTTATTACTTTATTATATTGCGTTACTTTTAATATCGTGTGACTTTGTTATATTGTATTACATTTTGCTGTGTCACTGTATAATAGTGTGTGTATATTATATTATTTTTGCTGTTTTGTAATTCTCCATTCTTACTTTATTCTATTGTGTCACTGTATAATATTTGGCAGTGACTGCTGACACTCGTTCTTCTGCCTCCTCGTCTGTGGCGACCTATTTGTGATCGCTTATGGCTGATACAAAGCCCATTGTCTCCAATGATCTCACATAAGGTGACACTGGTGTTTTTTCCTCGGAGATGGTGGGCATCAGCTGGCGGTCTATTTCTGCATGGATGGAGTGGGCCCGGCCTCCGCCTGTGAGCGCAGCACTAGTGGGGAGATCATCTATCCCACGTTTGCTCCTGTCTTCTCCAGCCGCACGTCTCTCCACCATGAGACGGCTGCAGTCTGGGGTCTCCGCTCTCCTTTATATGACAGTCGCTCTCAGAACTCTATGATAAGGTTTGTTCGGCAACATTAACAATAAGTAAATGAACCACGAGCAGCAGAAACCTGCGCAGGCCGCCCGGACTGGGGCCATGGTATCAGCAAACATGACAGACACAGGTGGATGGTTTGTTCCTGTCACTGTGCAGGTCTCAGCGCTGTGACCTGTGATCACCGTCCACCTCTGCGGCCATCACACAACTCAGCGTCTCTGCTGTAATGAACAACAGAGAATGATAGCGAGCAGAGGTACTGAAATCTGATGCAGCCTGCACTGAAGAACCTCGTAATGCACCTCAGCTGCTGCAGAACCTCATAATACACCTCAGCTGCTGCAGAACCTCATAATACACCTCAGCTGCTGCAGAACCTCATAATACACCTCAGCTGCTGCAGAACCTCATAATGCACCTCAGCTGCTGCAGAACCTCATAATACACCTCAGCTGCTGCAGAACCTCATAATGCACCTCAGCTGCTGCAGAACCTCATAATACACCTCAGCTGCTGCAGAACCTCATAATGCACCTCAGCTGCTGCAGAACCTCATAATACACCTCAGCTGCTGCAGAACCTCATAATGCACCTCAGCTGCTGCAGAACCTCATAATGCACCTCAGCTGCTGCAGAACCTCATAATCCACCTCAGCTGCTGCAGAACCTCATAATGCACCTCAGCTGCTGCAGAACCTCATAATACACCTCAGCTGCTGCAGAACCTCATAATACACCTCAGTCACCGCAGAACCTCATAATACACCTCAGCTGCTGCAGAACCTCATAATACACCTCAGTCACCGCAGAATCTCATAATACACCTCAGCTGCTGCAGAACCTCATAATACACCTCAGTCACCGCAGAACCTCATAATACACCTCAGTCACCGCAGAACCTCATAATACACCTCAGCTGCTGCAGAACCTCATAATACACCTCAGTCACCGCAGAACCTCACAATACACCTCAGTCACTGCAGAACCTCATAATACACCTCAGCTGCTGCAGAACCTCATAATACACCTAGGTCACTGCAGAACCTCATAATACACCTCAGCTGCTGCAGAACCTCATAATACACCTCAGTCACCGCAGAATCTCATAATACACCTCAGCTGCTGCAGAACCTCATAATACACCTCAGCTGCTGCAGAACCTCATAATACACCTCAGTCACCGCAGAACCTCATAATACACCTCAGCTGCTGCAGAACCTCATAATACACCTCAGTCACCGCAGAATCTCATAATACACCTCAGCTGCTGCAGAACCTCATAATACACCTCAGTCACCGCAGAACCTCATAATACACCTCAGTCACCGCAGAACCTCATAATACACCTCAGCTGCTGCAGAACCTCATAATACACCTCAGTCACCGCAGAACCTCACAATACACCTCAGTCACTGCAGAACCTCATAATACACCTCAGCTGCTGCAGAACCTCATAATACACCTAGGTCACTGCAGAACCTCATAATACACCTCAGCTGCTGCAGAACCTCATAATACACCTCAGTCACCGCAGAATCTCATAATACACCTCAGCTGCTGCAGAACCTCATAATACACCTCAGTCACCGCAGAACCTCATAATACACCTCAGTCACCGCAGAACCTCATAATACACCTCAGCTGCTGCAGAACCTCATAATACACCTCAGTCACCGCAGAACCTCACAATACACCTCAGTCACTGCAGAACCTCATAATACACCTCAGCTGCTGCAGAACCTCATAATACACCTAGGTCACTGCAGAACCTCATAATACACCTCAGCTGCTGCAGAACCTCATAATACATCTCAGCTGCTGCAGAACCTCACAATACACCTCAGTCACTGCAGAACCTCATAATACACCTCAGCTGCTGCAGAACCTCATAATACACCTCAGCTGCTGCAGAACCTCATAATACACCTCAGCTGCTGCAGAACCTCACAATACACCTCAGTCACTGCAGAACCTCATAATACACCTCAGCTGCTGCAGAACCTCATAATACACCTAGGTCACTGCAGAACCTCATAATACACCTCAGCTGCTGCAGAACCTCATAATACATCTCAGCTGCTGCAGAACCTCACAATACACCTCAGTCACTGCAGAACCTCATAATACACCTCAGCTGCTGCAGAACCTCATAATACACCTCAGCTGCTGCAGAACCTCATAATACACCTCAGCTGCTGCAGAACCTCACAATACACCTCAGTCACTGCAGAACCTCATAATACACCTCAGCTGCTGCAGAACCTCATAATACACCTAGGTCACTGCAGAACCTCATAATACACCTCAGCTGCTGCAGAACCTCATAATACATCTCAGCTGCTGCAGAACCTCACAATACACCTCAGTCACTGCAGAACCTCATAATACACCTCAGCTGCTGCAGAACCTCATAATACACCTCAGCTGCTGCAGAACCTCATAATACACCTCAGCTGCTGCAGAACCTCACAATACACCTCAGTCACTGCAGAACCTCATAATACACCTCAGCTGCTGCAGAACCTCATAATACACCTAGGTCACTGCAGAACCTCATAATACACCTCAGCTGCTGCAGAACCTCATAATACACCTCAGCTGCTGCAGAACCTCACAATACACCTCAG